>NC_090921.1:848870314-849495314 GCF_040938575.1 Ambystoma mexicanum | reverse complement strand
AGATGGCACGGAGTCATCCAGGTTGGTGGGGGGTCTGGTGGAGAAGGAGGCCGTGCAAGCACCAGAGACGGGGTCTGGAGGTGGGGATCCCACTGGTGCTAGTGGTGCAGTCCAGGACCAGGGACAGGAGGCAGCACAGGCCGCCGCGGAGGTGCCTGTGTGCAATCCTGTCCCCGATCCTGTCCCTGCATCATCTTGCACCAGCAGGGATGCCTACGTCCAGACCCGTTTCCAGGCAGGGGATGAGCTGACGTCAACTGGCCTTCCTCTGCCTGCGGACGTGGCTATCCAGGTCCGGGTTGAGCCTGTCCTGGCTGGTGTGGCGTTGCGTCAACGGGCCATGCGAGGTGACCTGCATTCTTTTCATGGAGAGACTGCACGTCATCTCGAATGGCTCGTTGACCACGTCAGCCTGCTGGGACAGGTCACCCAGACCGGATTCCTCCGTCTGATGGGGCTTGTTCCGACCCCCTCCTCAACTGGACCCCCTACGCGCCAGTCGTCCTCTGTGCCATCTTCCCACCCATCAGTCACCTGGGTGCCCTGTGGAGCTGCCTCTGACAGTGCGGGCAGGCTGGTGGAGGAGGCATCCCTGCCACAGTCGGGAGTCGGACGTCCAGCAGGGGTGGCCACATCAACAACTGCACCCCAGCCGGCGGAGGATGTGCAGGCAGCAGGAGGCAGTGCACGGGCAGAGGCAGAGCAGCAGCAGCAACATGGTGGGAGCCATGAAGGCTCGGGGCCTTCGACATCGGAGGGGCAGGCATCGGCCGGAGGGCAGGAGGACCCAGGACAGAGAGTGTCTTCCGTGTGGCAGCGGTTGGGCCACGCCATAGATGTGGAGCGGCGGCGGGCGGAAGAGGCGCGGCTCACAATGGTCAGGGCGGAGAACTCCATGCGGAGGGCCCTGAGGCGGGCCGAGTGCCTCGAGGCAATCCGCAGGGGGTTGGAGGAGGACACGGCGTCGTCCCTGCGGACCCTCGGGCCATGGAACTGGACCGCCTCCGGGACATCGAACAGGAGTTCGATGATGCCCTGGCCCGGAACACCACGGAGTGAGCCGCTGGACTTGCCCGCCGCCTTTGTATATAGTTCTTTAGTTTTAGGTTTCCTTTGTTTTTTCTTATGATTTGGAGTCGACGGACACTGCTCCACTTTTTGTATATAGTTGATATTTAGCTAGGTTTTTTAGGAGGTTTCCTTAGTTCAGTTGTGATGATGGACCCTTGTTATTTTTGTACATAGTTCTTTGTTGCATGGAGAGTTTTTACATTTCACTTTGGACAATATTTTTTGGATTTGATTTTCTACTTTTGTGTTTTTATGCGGACATGCAGCTTATTTTTTCACATTTACATTGTAGTTATTTTTCTTTCTTTACCATTCGTATTTTTGTCCAATACATTTTTTTTCCATTGTTCACTGTGTGGTTTCATCTCATTGGTTTCATGCATGTCATGTTGTGTGTTTTCCCATTCAATTTGAAAATATGTGTGTGACGGACATGGGTTCATTTGCTTCATGAACATTGGGGGTGTAACATGTGTTTTCATTTCCATGTGGGTGAATGGGTTACTTGGTAGGGCTTTTTGGCTGTGGAGGCTGACCATTACGCACATGATTGGGGATTGTGAGGACCTGGTGGGGGCTGCACATGGTGGCAGGGGGGTGGGGGTGGTGGGAGACATGAGTGGGGGCCTGGTGGGGGCTGCCCATGGTGGCAGGGGGGTGGGGGTGGTGGGAGACATGAGTGGGGGCCTGGTGGAGGGTGCCCCTGCACTGCTGGGGGGTGGGGGTGGTGGGAGACATGGGTGGGTGCCTGGTGGAGGGTGCCCCTGCACTGCTGGGGGGTGGGGGTGGTGGGAGACATGAGTGGGGGCCTGGTGGAGGGTGACCCTGCACTGCTGGGGGGTGGGGGTGGTGGGAGACATGAGTGGGGGCCTGGTGGGGGCTGCCCATGGTGGCAGGGGGGTGGGGGTGGTGGGAGACATGAGTGGGGGCCTGGTGGAGGGTGCCCCTGCACTGCTGGGGGGTGGGGGTGGTGGGAGACATGAGTGGGGGCCTGGTGGGGGCTGCCCATGGTGGCAGGGGGGTGGGGGTGGTGGGAGACATGAGTGGGGGCCTGGTGGAGGGTGACCCTGCACTGCTGGGGGGTGGGGGTGGTGGGAGACATGAGTGGGGGCCTGGTGGAGGGTGACCCTGCACTGCTGGGGGGTGGGGGTGCAGGGGGACATGAGTGGGGGCCTGGTGGCGGTTGACCCTGCACTGCTGGGGGGTGGGGGTGGTGGGAGACATGAGTGGGGGCCTGGTGGGGGCTGCCCATGGTGGCAGGGGGGAGGGGGTGGTGGGAGACATGAGTGGGGGCCTGGTGGAGGGTGCCCCTGCACTGCTGGGGGGTGGGGGTGGTGGGAGACATGAGTGGGGGCCTGGTGGGGGCTGCCCATGGTGGCAGGGGGGTGGGGGTGGTGGGAGACATGAGTGGGGGCCTGGTGGGGGCTGCCCATGGTGGCAGGGGGGTGGGGGTGGTGGGAGACATGAGTGGGGGCCTGGTGGAGGGTGCCCCTGCACTGCTGGGGGGTGGGGGTGATGGGAGACATGAGTGGGGGCCTGGTGGAGGGTGACCCTGCACTGCGGGGGGTGGGGGTGCAGGGAGACATGAGCAGGTGTGCAGGGTAGTCCCCTGTTTTGTGGGCTGCCTGCAGGGGCCGTGGAGGGTGTACAGGGAACACCTGTGAGGACCCACCCACCCTAATTGCGTGTGATAATTCCCGCACACCCCTGTAATACACGTACCTGGCCAAATCGCATGTGAGAATTCCCGCGCACCCCTGTAATACACGTACCCAGCCGAATCGCGTGTAGAACGTCCCGTGTACCCCTGTAATACACGTACCCAGCCAAATCGCGTGTGATAATTCCCACGTACCCCTGTAATACACGTACCCTGGCCAATCGCGTGTAGAACTACCCACGCACCCCTGTAATACACGTACCAAGCCAAATCGCGTCTGATCATTACCACGCACCCCTGTAATACACGTACCAAGCCAAATCGCGTGTGATCATTCCCGCGCACCCCTGTAATACACGTACCTGGCCAAATCGCATGTGAGAATTCCCGCGCACCCCTGTAATACACGAACCCAGCCGAATCGCGTGTAGAACTTCCCGTGTACCCCTGTAATACACGTACCCAGCCAAATCGCGTGTGATAATTCCCACGTACCCCTGTAATACACGTACCCTGGCCAATCGCGTGTAGAACTTCCCACGCACCCCTGTAATACACGTACCAAGCCAAATCGCGTCTGATAATTCCCGCGCACCCCTGTAATACACGTACCTGGCCAAATCGCATGTGAGAATTCCCGCGCACCCCTGTAATACACGTACCCAGCCGATTCGCGTGTAGAACTTCCCGTGTACCCCTGTAATACACGTACCCAGCCAAATCGCGTGTGATAATTCCCACGTACCCCTGTAATACACGTACCCTGGCTAATCGCGTGTATGACTTCACGCGTACCCCTGTATTACACGTGCCCTGGCTAATAGCATGTAAGACTTCCCGCGTACCCAATACACGTTCCCTGGACAATCGCGTGTTGAACTTCCCGCGTACCCCTGTAATACACGTTCCCTGGACAATCGCGTGTTGAACTTCCCGCGTACCCCTGTAACACACGTTCCCTGGACTATCGCGTGTTGAACTTCCCGCGCACCCCTGAAATACACGTACCCTGGCACCCTGGCTAATCGCGTGTATAACTTCACGCGTACCCCTGATATGCACGTTACCCGCTTTGCGTTCCTTGTTTGGCAGCCCTGTAAACTGGTCCAGGGTTAGCGCAGCCCTTTGCGATGATTTAGCGATTTTGATGGCTTTTCCTTGCGCGAGGGCGTTCTTGGGGGCGTTACTGGCGCTGCTGCAGGGTCGCTGCGATACTCTGCGCCACGGCTGGTTTGGGAGCCTAAAATCCATGAATACGCTGTGCGCGGAAATCGGTTTTAGCGCACGTGCCTGGCGCAGACAATCGCACGCGGACACTCTGCGCCAGCCGCTTGCGACACTTTTCTGCGAAATTCTATGAATTACCCTGTCAGTGTGCTGCCAGGTTCAAATAATGAAGTGCACCGTGTATTTTGAATGCTTCATGTATGAGACTACATTAGATTACATAACAGACTAACATTTTTAAGATAACTACTAAATGCTAACTTTTAACATGAGAATGTAGTCTTCTGTGGAAAATGAGGTGAAATCCATGTTTTGGTGGCACTGCTGAGATTCATTTTTAAATGCACATTGGCGTTTTCTTCAGCTTGTGGAGAACAGAAAATATGCAAGCTGCAGGAAGCAAAGTGAAACAGTAACTCTGGGCCTGAAGCTTTCATTGTTCTGAAAATGAAGGCTGGCATAGAGCACACTCTTTTTAACCTGATTGGGAGAAAATGTGGGCAGAAAAGCCACGTCAATAAAGGGACTGGTAAAAGTTTTATTGGAAAATAGAAATGAAGAGAGCAGTTAGTTCATGCTGTGCTGAGGAGACAGACAGACGGAGTTTCCTGGAGGTAGAGCACTGAATTCGGGATTCAATCAGTTGGCGCTCTCCCACACAAGCTTACGGAAGAGTTTCGCGCTGACACTGCGAATTACCAACCTTGGTAAAATAAGTGCTAAGTGAGGACCAGATAAAAGGGCGTATGTGTGACTAAGATTTATTGCAGTGTAGGGAAGTTAGGAAATCATTGCATGTTTATTTTTCTCTACTTTCAGAATGTGGGAACAGTAATCCATGTTACAAAATACCTGCTTGTTCTATTCTTTTATATTGCAGATGATGCTGTAAATAACATGGTAAGATTTTGTGACTTGTAAATGAGATGCAATAAAAAAGCATATATAAAAACCAATGGGATTTTTGTGTCATTCATGCATCTGTGAATTATTTACATAAGTGAAGTACACAGGGGAGGTTTATATCAGTGCAGCAGTGCATTTACGAATTTACAACTGTAATTGAAATAGCAAATAAGAGAAAGTCAGTACTAAATATCTACAAGGTAAAAGATGTGTTTGCTATGTCATGAGTGAGCCCTTCCTTGTATGCTGATGGGAAGGTGTCTAATCTGATACATATATTACTGGATGTACATAAGCAGGTAATGCCTAATGGCACATAGATTACTGGATGTACATGAGAAATTAATCCCAGCCACAAACTATAGGTGGCGCATTGAATGAACTCATTGGGTACACTGAAGTGCATAAGTCTGGGGTGCTCTACAGACAACTAGAAGGTATTATAATAGAAAAAAAGGTTTGTTTTATGATGGGTTTATAGTATAAAAAAGAAACCATGCTCACCACTATACCACAGGAATAATATACCACAGGAATAAAATACCGCAAAACAAGATACCACTAAAATAGCACCATGGTCCATGCCGGCAAGTTACAGACTCCGCCATGGAGAAAGGGGGAATTACCACCCCAATACAAGGTTGGCGGGGCGGTAATTCCCCCTTTCTCCATGGCCCTTCCCCATTCCCATTTCTGACCTATAGGGCTCAATGGGAATGGGGAGGGCGCTAAGTACGGCGCCGCAAATTGCGGCACCGTAATTAGCACCAAGGTCCCTTTGCGGGTCCCTACTTTAACGGCTGGTCTACACCAGCCGTTAAGGTCGGGTCCCGCAAAGGGACCTCGTAATTAGGTGCTAATAAGTTAACGGCACTGCAGCCTTTTACGGCGCCGTTAACCCATTAGCGCCTGGGTCGTAATGAGGCCCAAAATCTCCTACACTGTGGTACAAATTGCTTTTGGATAATACATCTGAGGATGAAAGCATATTTGGGGAGGATGGAGGAGAGAAGAAATGGAAACAGTGGGTCTCATTACGACCCAGGCGCTAAGTGGTTAACGGCGCTGTAAAAGGCTGCAGCGCCGTTAACCATTTAGCGCCTTACTATGAGGTCCCTTTGTGGGACCCGACCTTAACGGCTGGTCTACACCAGCCGTTAAAGTAGGGACCCGCAAAGGGACCTTGGTGCCAAGCACGGTACCGCAATTTGCGCTACCATACTTAGCGCCTTCCCCATTCCCATAGAGCCCTATGGGGCGAAAATGGGAATGGGGAAGGGCCATGGTTCAATGGGGAATTACCGCCCCGCCAACCTTGGAATGGGGTGGTAATTCCCCATTGAACCATGGCGGACACGTTACAACACCGGCACCAACCATGGTGCTAATAGCGCCATGGGTTAGCGCTGGTGTTGTAATGAGGGCCATTGAAGTGTTGTTTTCAGTTAAAAATGGCAGTGAGGTTGTTGCTGAGTCTGCAGTAATTTTTACTGTCCCCGGACAGCACAGATACGAGCATTAGTCCACAGACTTCTTTTAAACGTGCAGGTGTTATGTGATATGCTACAACAGTGATTACTTTGGATTTCGGAGTGTGACTTATACTTATGTGTTGCTCTAATAATAACACATATTTATGTGCCTATGGAGGTGGCTAATTTGTTTGTGACATGGTAGAACCATATTGTTGTGCCATGGGTAGTGTCCAGATTGTTTCCCCAACAATCTGGACACTGACCATGGTCACAGTAATGATTTAATGGATGTGAACAATGTGAAACTAACAATCTGGTTAATGGGGTGTATATAGTAATATTTGTACTTTGCCTTTCACAGGACTAACAATGTGGGTGCTGGCCATTAATAAAATAGTGCTCTTAGTTGGACATAGTAAATTATAATTGTTGCTTCTTTGTCTGTAAATAAAAGAAAATACCATTAATGATAGACTACAATATGAAAGATATAGTTATTTAAGGATTTATAAGTATATTTATTTTGAATAACCTCATAAGTAGTACATTGTATGTAGTATGTTTTGTACAACAATTGTACATGATACACTGTTGCTGTATTAACAGTTTGTAATCATTGGGTCATTGTGAAAAACTATCTCTACATTTACTGTTAATTAAATGTACATTGTTTTCAAATGTTTCTTCATTTCTATTTAGACTGTTACATTTATGAAAGAGAGTATGATTATGTATGTGTAGAAAGTAGTACTGTGGTAGTATGGGTGTGTTAAGTGATTAAATAGTTGATACTATGTTGTAAGGGTAATGCAATTAAAGAATCTCAGTTTTATGGCTTTGTTTGTGTCTGAAATAGTTAGATAGCCATTGGCGCATTCTAACTGTATAACATTGTTAAAGTGTTATTGTGGTAATTATACACATGATGGAATGTTTTAAGTGTATTGTACTTAATGAATATTAGTTTTGTGTGTTTGTTTATGTTTGCAGTAGTTAGAGGCCCATTGGCCTATTCTAACTGCATATTATGGTAATTGTGGATTTTAAGTGTAATTTAATGACTATATTTAGATTTTAGGAATGTTAAGTAGGCATTTGTTAGATTTGCTGGTATGCTATGTGTCTGACTAACGGAAGTGTTGTTACATTCAAACCAACCATGTTTTTTCTCACATGTGCAGTATAGTGTCCTGTAGTGGTTGTGGTACCAGTGTGGGATATTATGGTTAATGTTGTGAAGGTTATCTTGTAAAGAGATACTTGGGTGTGTACAAAGTTAATGGACTTACCGTTATTTTTAGTGCTGTCTGCTTTGTACCTTAAAAGCATTAATATTCCATATTGGGCATGTGAATCTATCTGTATGTTTGATTGATTGTCAGAATTACAAAATGAGCATAATATGCCATGATTTCCATTTTGGAGAAGCTGTTGAAATGGAATTGAATTACAATTTGAAATATATGCATAAACAAATTGCTCATTAGGTATGTGTTCTTGTGAAACATGGTTGCACAGAGTGCATGTATGTTTCCACGTGTATACAATTAAAAGATTTGTTTTGTAGGAATGTGTCTTGTTTCTAGCACTTGTAATAAGTAAATTAGGAGTTCTTCAGGATCTTCCTGTTTGTTAATTGTGAATGTAACTACGCCTCCCCAGAAGACCATTTTCTGTCTTATTCCTGAGAAACTGCAGATGGTGTCAGGGTTGTTAGTGGCATTTCTCTGTACGATGAGCATTTGTAAACACAACTGGCCTAACCCATTGAAGTAAATATTGTAGACAATTGGTGGCAATTGGAACATAAGATTGATTGCTACATTTGTATAGCAATTTACTCCAGTTGTGTTGCTGGATTTAGATGGCCCAGTAAATGTTGTCTATGTTTGGTTTCAAGGTCCTGCATTTGTTTTTTTTTGTTCTTTTGCTGTGATTGTGGGGAGTTCTTCTATGGATTCTGTTTGTACTAGTTGTCTTTTTAAAGGTTGTTAAGGTTTTCTTTTTGTAGGTACATGGTACATATGCAGATGTGGAGTGTCCACTGTATATAGCCTGTTGTATTCTAGGATGCAAGGAATGTCAGCATTGACTTTGTTTGCATTAAAGTTAACTAAGCAATTAAAGTGCTACATTACTCATAACTTCTTTGAAGACTGAATAACGAAAAAAAAACAGAGGCAACTATGTGCACGGAAGGAACTTGGTAGACAGTAACAGCGATTTATTGAACAGTGAAACTGGAGCATTCCAGTTATTCAATTTACATTCAACAAAGTGGCTGGAGTAGTCTACACATATAAAGTGATATGATTTACTAAAAGTGAAAATGAAAGCAATCTGGAGAAACAGCCAATACATGTTTCGACCAAAGGAGGGGTCTTTATTAAGGCTGTAATCAAGAAATGACATTGGACCGTATTTAACAATTGTATATTGGCAATCACCCAGAAAGGGTTCCATTTAATAATGTCCCCACAAAAATGTCTCCTGACAAAAAAGTTGCTGTTTTCTGCCAAGACATTATTACATTTACAAGGAGAGCAGGGGACATCCCCACAACCCATCCTTATACATATTGTTACCACATATAATGTCTCCAAAGGCTTTTACCTGTGACATTAGGTATGGGGACATTATGTATGGGGACATTATTACCTGATATCCAGGAAAGTGTATCCCAGTAGAGAATGATATGGTACCAGTGTTTAAATGATCAAGAAAGAGGATCAGAAGTAATGCATGATAAACATGAGCAAACACAACATGTAAGATTTGTCAGGGTCCCGCAATGTTTATCATCAGTTTTTTAGAATAGGAGAGTGGAAAAGGAAGGAGCGAAAAAATAAATAAATAAATAAATAACTGTAAATGACACTCCTATTATGGGTTCAAACATAGGACAATATATGTGTGACGTTTTTAGCCACCTGTGAACTGACGCTTGTGCCTTGCTAGTACTGTTTGTACCACAAATGCCTACAAAAAAAGTGTTTTGTGCCTGACTGAGGGTGTTTGCACATATATGGCAGGTTGGTGCTGGTGTTGGTTCAGAGAGGGTCATGCTGTCTGTTAGTGGCTGCCCTTGGGATCGGCAGTGTTTTTAATCCAGTAGAGGTAAAAGTGGGCCATGCAGAAAAACGGTTCGAGGGAACCCCATGGCTGGTGGGCTGAACAGTTGTGCGTATGTGATGTCCGGAGAACAGTGATGTTCACATTCAGGGTCTACGCATGATGATTCCCATAGTAAATACAGTGGTGCATGGAAGTCTGTGCTGCCAATGTCAACCAATGCATTGACAAGAGTTAGACTTTGTGACTTGTGGATAGTAACAGCATATGCAAGAGACACAGAAAATTGTTCTCTGCATACCTACATGTATTTCAAAAAAAGGAAACATGATGTTGTGCAGGGGATTGTTTGAGCTTGTCCAAGTTGGTCAGAACTGATGCTGACAATCTGGATGTTGTTTTCATTTGGAAATTATTGGAAGCCAATAGCTGCTCCTATTTCTACATTGACTAAACCTTTTTCTACGTCAAGGTTACATTTTGATACCACTCTGCAGTTTAGGCACAGAGTTAGTAGTTATTTCAATCAAGCTGTGTTTGAGATACATTTTTCTAAGCTAATTAGTTGTTCTGTTGCTTGTTGACACATATGGAGTTTTATGCCATGCACTTCTAATTCATCTTTGCAGCTGAAATGGACTATGGGTTGCATCTCTATTTTGAGCATTGTTGATTTGAATTGGTAACAGCTTGCAAGGGTTGGCATTGAGCACGTGCATATTTGTTTTTGTTTAGTTAATTGTTCCTGGGGCAGTTGTATTTTATTCATACAGCTCATGCATTAGTCTACTTTTCAAGGATGATTTTGCATCTTCAGTAAGGACACTAGTTAGAATGCTTTTTAACATGTGAGCATATGTTAGATCTGTAGACTTAAACATGTTGTGTGCAATTTCTCTGCAACGAAAACAACACCACAGATTGGCATTGCCAATGCTGCCGAGTGCATTACAGCATGCTTTGTATCAACATGTTTTGAATATGGGTTGGCCTTTGAATGGTGTTAACTGTAGGAGCTCTCCCAATACAAATAACATGTTTTCCTCCAAAGAGTTCTTTGTATCTGGTTTCTAGGACTTCTGCATGCTGAGATAAATTAAGGCAAACATTAGGTTGGAAACAATGCTTACTTCATCTACTAGAAGGACTTCTGCTGATAATTGGTAATATTCTCATTTATTTTGGTGTTATACTTGGAGGAGGAATAGTCAGTGTAAAGATATAACTCCTATGTTGTAAGCACCTAGACCTGTGGGGGCTGTTAAAACAGCTAAAAGGTTGTTGTTGGTTCTGTCTTCTACACAGTTTCTAATTGTTTTAATTAAGATGGTTTTGCCAGAGCCAGCTTCACCACTTATATATAAGAGCAGAGGTTTCTAATGTTTACAACTGCAAGTATTATTTTATGTTTTAGTTCATGTTCAATTTTGTCAGTGGCTTCTAGGTAACTGGTCAGTTATTCATCATGTAACTGTGATTTGAGCACTGACAAATCTTTATTAGATTGTTTTCATTGAAACATAGGGCCTGATTCACAGAAGCAGTTTATAATTGTGCAATCCCATAGGAAAACCCTCTGTGATCCAGGCCCATAGTGTTTTCAACCTCATTCATTGATATTTCTGCTACATTTTTAATGCATTGTCCTCAAATTAACTATTGGCTTCCTGTAAGAGATGGTTGATTCCCTTCAGGGGTGTGTTTATCTAGTAATTTTTCTATTTTTTCTTCTTGTTGGTGTTCATTGTTCAACATTAGTTTGTAATGTTTGAAATGTTCATTTGTTATCCTGCATTAATTTGATTTAAATGCAGTTTCCAATATGCCATGGTCACCTAACAACTCTTCGGGCCTCATTACGAGTTTGGAGGTAGCCATGCCCTTAATAAGGACATGGCTACCCCCAAACCCGGGTCCGGCTTCCCTGAATGGGGAAATACTGGGCCATTCTAACCTTGGAGGGCTCCGTATTTCCCCATTCAAGGAATGGGGAGCCCCCATAGGGCTCAATGGGAATGGGGAGCATGCTAACAATGGGCCCATTAATGACAGACTTGTTGTTAGCATGCTGGACCGCTCGTGGGTCCCGCTAAGGATGTCTGGTAAAACCAGGCGTCCTTAGTGGGTGCCATGAGTGGACCTCGTAATGAGGTGGTAGGGGGTTCACGGCACCGCCAGCTCAACCGGCGCCATTAAGCCCCTACCATCAGGGTCATAATGAGGCCTTTCCTCTTTTTGCCAAGCTTTGAATAGTTGCAGTAGGGCAATGTAATATAGTTCTGTATGTTCTGTAGTTTTTAAATGATAACTGCACATGGTTAATTATACTGGGCATTTCACCCCTTAGTAGGCTTCCTTCAAAATGTAATAGTAGTTGCCAGTTGTCTCCATTGGCATACCATTAATCTTGTAGGTATAGTGTTGGGCTATGGCATAGAGGCACATGTTTTCCAAAGCAGTACTTCTGTTTGGATAGTATGTGTCAATAATATTATTCTTTAAAATGTCTTGGCTGTTGGGATGGTTTGTGGCTATAGATTCAATTTCTTGATTGGATTTTTTGTGATGAAGCTGGACCAAGGTTGAGCTTTAGAATGTTCTCAGATGTCCCATATAAGGCTGTACCTGTTACACAATCTGCAGCTTTGTATGACTTACATCCTCTATGTGACAGCATTTTGATACCAAAACTGAAAAATTTCTGTGAGAGGGTTTTGTCAGATGATGTCATATTTTAGCTCAGTTTTCTAAACTTTGGTGAGATAAGCTGTGACATAGCTTGCAACAGCAGTCGAATTGTCTGCAATATATTAAATGTCTATGTTAGTATTTTACAAGAGGGCAATGATAGGATTGTAATCATTGATGTACATAGATGTTTCTTCTCTTTTAATGTTGTGAGTGTTTTGGGGATATTTGCCTTTGACACCATGCCTAACAGAAGACGAGAAACTATCTACTTGACCGTTGGCACAAACTGGTGTGGAGAATCTAAAGCGACATTTGGTAAATTATTTCCCTTTGTTTTTTGTATCATTGCCAGCAGTATTTGCCACACTTATGTGATTGGAAATGTCATATGTGTGTCCATAGGTCAAAATATATGTCTTCTGAAGGGGTGTCACAGGTAATGTAATATTCAATGACTTGTAAAATGGTGTCATCACTGTCATGTACAAATTTGGGAGCATTTTGAATCCACAAAAGCATGTGGATTTGTGGTGCTCCTCTGGATTGATATTGTTTCCTCAAAAGAAGTGTTGTACTTCTCCCAGTGGAAGACCATTTCTTATTGCAGATGAAATGTAACATGGCAATGAAATGATAGTGAAATTTTCTTGAGACATTCACAGGATAGAGAGAACAACATTCTCCTGGACAATTTATGTTTATTGCTTCTTTATTTGGTTTGCAGTGCGTAGAAAGCCATGCAAGTCATCCCATGCATATTCTGTGAAACTTAAAGTTGCACTAGCCATTCGGGTCCTTTCACCTAGAATTGCATGGAAAGAGGACTGCAGAGGCTGCGGACATTGCCAATGTCCACAGATGTTGGGAGGCCGAATCAATCAGGCTTTGTTTTTGTGAAGGAGAAGTTGAACTGCAGAGGAGTACAGGGTAGGATGTCCTTCATTTCTTGCTTTAATTGCTGAGACAAAGGATCCGAACAAGGCAACTTGGTATAGAAGAGATTTGTGGATTAGTTGGGTGCACACTCATGACTCCTTCTGACCACTGAACGCATTAGGAACCTCTTCTACTACATCTTCATCTACCACTTCCTCTTACAGCTCATCTGCTGCCGTGCCCCTGTTCTCTTGCCCAGGTCCTCCAGGTGGTGGTGGCCCCTGAGGAGGAGGGATGGCCATGTCAGATGGCATTTTTGCAAACTAAGGTGGTTATTATGACCCTGAGGTTAGCCATGACTCTATTTGCAGCATGGCTACCCCCATTCCGGGTACCGGGTCTGGGTTCCTGGAATGGGGTAATACCGGGCCCTCCAAGGTCAGAATGGCCCGGTATTTCCCCATTCCAGGAACCCAGACCCTGTACATCCCCATTCCCATTCGAGCCCCATAGGGCTCAATGGGTATGGGGAGGATGCAAACAACGGGCCCGTTAATGACAGGCCCGTTGTTTGCATCCTGGTCTGCTTGCGGGACCCGCTAAGGACGCCTGGTAAAACCAGGCGTCCTTAGCGGGTCCCGCGAGGAGACCTCGTAATGAGGCGGAAGGCTGCTAACGGGGTCAGCAGCTCTACCAGCCCCGTTAATCCCCTACCGCCAGAGTCGTAATGGCCCCCTAAGTCTCTCCTGCAGCTCCCAAAAACAAGAACCTCTCTGTATCTCTGCCAGATTGAGAATGACTAAAAGAAATAGGTAAATGGAATTTTTTCCACAAACAATGATTATGTTTCATGAATTATTCAAAGGTAAATGTGGAAATGATCAAACGTGTTTAGTCCACAAATAGTAAAAGCAAGGTGGAATGTCAATGAAGCTGTATAAACATTCTTGCGAGATGTAGGAATGGCATCTTTTGAAATTGAGAACATACAATATGATGAAGTGAACGTTTATCAAAAACATGGAGTACATCTAAAAAGGGTTGGAAATGTCATTTTTCTTTCTATCATTCAAAATGCATTGAAACAGATTTGTGAAAGAAATTAAATAGAAGGAAAAAGAGTATGCAAATCAAAATATTTATTGGCACATATTGTACATATACAAATTAAGATCAGAGTCTTACAAGAACAAACATGCTCTTTTAAGAGCCAAAATGATAGCATGAAAAGAAGCATCAAAGTGAATGTGAAACCTTTTTTTTTGATCGCCTGTTCTGCGGACATGTTCTCTGTCCGCAGGCATCAAAAGTGAAGAAAAAACACAGCAAGTAATGGTGTTTGGTGGTGTAATGTGATTGGGAGGTGTAAATATCTTGAATATGGCTGAAACACCTTCCAATCACGTTACAGTCTATATTTGATTGTTTGTTTGGCAGAGTAGAGGGACGGCACAGAACTTTATTTCTGTCACGTTTTGTTATTCTCTGCTACACAAATGCTCCAGTATTTGCACTGGCATAGATTTTAATACCAATGAAAATAATGGAGATTCTTATAGAATCTACCTACTTTATGCATAAATATAAAGTAGATGGAGTCTACAAGACTATGCAGTATTTTTTCATTCTATTTTTAAACTTTCAAAGGTGGTTCCCTAAGGAAACATTTTTTTAAATGTTTTGTTTTTTGTTTTCGTTGTTGACTTTTTGTCTTTTTGTGAGACAGATGAAGGGATGGAAGGAGGAGAGGGGCACCAACCACCATAAGGGAGGGACAGGTCAACAAGGGAATATGTAGAGCACTGCATAAAAAACAAAGGTAAAAGGTAATCCTTTTCATGCACTTTGACAGCAGCCTCTTAGGTGATGTGGAATTGCTCCCCCCTACAGATAAGTGTGTTGTAGAACACACATAAGACAGTTGACTGTGAAAGGCCAACTGTCGCCTGTATTGCCTGAGAGATAGCAGGAGGAATCCTCTGCCCAACAGAAGTGGAACAGAAGTGGAATGAGTGGTAGCAAGAGTAGACGATGAGGTTGTAGAAGTAGAGTTACCTCTAAGTCCAGTGAAGGAAACTGTCTACTTAAGGGCAGTCGGGTGAAAGTTCCAGTTGTGGTGGTGCATGGAGGTGGTTCCAAAGGATTACTGGCCCTTCTGGTCACGAGTGTGACTCCAGTCTCAGTGCATGCAAACAGGCAGCCTGAGCCTTTGGCACTCCTGCAAAACCTCCACACCCATGACTCCTTCAGACCACTGAACGCATTAGGAACCCCTTCTACTACATCTTCATCTACCACTTCCTCTTACAGCTCATCTGCTGCCGTGCCCCTGTTCTCTTGCCCAAGTCCTCCAGGTGGTGGTGGCCCCTGAGGAGGAGGGATGGCCATGACAGATGGCATTTTTGCAAACTAAGGTGGTCATTATGACCCTGAAGTTAGCCATGACTCTATTTGCAGCATGGCTACCCCCATTCCGGGTACCGGGTCTGGGTTCCTGGAATGGGGAAATACCGGGCCCTCCAAGGTCAGAATGGCCCGGTATTTCCCCATTCCAGGAACCCAGACCCTGTACATCCCCATTCCCATTCGAGCCCCATAGGGCTCAATGGGAATGGGGAGGATGCAAACAACGGGCCCGTTAATGACAGGCCTGTTGTTTGTATCCTGGTCTGCTTGCGGGACCCGCTAAGGACGCCTGGTAAAACCAGGCGTCCTTAGCGGGTCCCGCGAGGAGACCTCGTAATGAGGCGGAAGGGTGCTAACGGGGTCAGCAGCTCTACCAACCCCATTAATCCCCTACCGCCAGGGTCGTAATGGCCCCCTAAGTCTCTCCTGCAGCTCCCAAAAACAAGAACCTCTCTGTATCTCTGCCAGATTGAGAATGACTAAAAGAAATAGGTGGGTCCCTTAGGACGAGCCATCCATTGACTTTCCTCCTGTCTGCGGAATTCAGAGTCTGAATAAGGCCTTTAAATGTTGTAAAAAGTGCAGAGAACAACTAAGAATGGTAGTAGCAGTCATGCAAAGGCAAAGATTCAACTTCAGAGTTGCTAGAGGGGCCAGAAATTAGAATTCAAGATGTCTGCGAAGCACGGTTATTGATCGCAGACACGTCATTACACCACACAAGCATGGTCACATGATGATGTTTTCACATGTCTGAGACCGCTTCACGTCACTCATGATCTATAGCACACCCAGGTGACATCATGTGTATGCATAGCGACGGCCATGGCTGGAGACTAACGTTTGTGAACTAATTAAAAGTTTGTCAGACTGTTATGGACATGTCTGTTGATCATGAACGTCGTGCAGGGTCTGATGTCACTAGGGCGACCCATGGAGACTGTGACCTCATGGTAAGGTTTCAACACTAATCTAAAGCTCTTAGTGGTGCTGCGGATGTGGCAGTAGTTCGCGAAAGTCAGAAACCCATGTGACGTCACCATATATGTCCCGGGGAGGATAGCTCAGCGGCAACGTGTCCGCCTTGGAAACAAGATGACACGGCGCAACACAGGTTTGATCCCCGGGTCCGCGCTTAGAAACCTCTGGGTATTAAGCGCTTTATAAATGCACAACTAAGACAAATTCCTGTAACAGTGCCTTGATGCCCCCGGGCTATGTGAGCACTTTAAAAATGCAAATAAATAAATAAAAAATATTGTGATTGTGCAGACACAGACATCCACATAATCTGCAGACTTCAAAAATCTGTTTTTCCATCACGGCTTCCAACCATAACGTCCCTTTAACTAAAGTTTTTTTTAATGAATTTGATTAGTTTGCATAGTGCAACTTAACCTTAATGTCCCTTCAACTGAAGTTTTTTTCAGTGAATAATTCCATATATTTGCAAAAGAAGCACTCCCATTTTGTATATGTATCTCGGTACCATTTTATGGTTTATATGGCCTCCATGTTATCCTTTTTCTACCCCCTAGACTGCCTCCTTATATAGTCAGTTCTAAGACTGCAGAAGGAAGGCACAGGCGAACCATATTGAACATATGGACTTTATCGGACGTCTGTGGCCCAGATCTTCCGCCAGCTTTCCCTCCCCATCCAGACACAAGTATTGAACTAAAAAAAAAATCCTGACATTTTGGCACCCTCGCCATCTCCCTTTCGTGTCTCACACACCCCTCCCCCAAAATACAACCCAAAAAACAGGCCTCTTGCAACCTTCTCCAGCATCTTTATTTGGTCAGTCCCTCCCAAAAACCGGAAAATACCCAGCTGCATGCTATCCTCCACGACTCCCAACAGCACTCAAGCTTCCAGCAGCATGGTTCCCTGACATAGCAGTGACAATACAACTTTCAAAAGCCTTCTACGCAGCTCTGCCAGGGCACTGTGTAACCCCAGAGACATGCCTGCTGAAGAGCATGCAGTGTCATGGAAAAGTTGAATGTTTGGCAACAGATCGATAGTGTGACAATGCTCCTCTTATGGGTGGCAATCATGCCACTATGTCCGTGAGAAATGACACACTCTTTGGCAGGGCAGATCAACTGGGAATCCTGCTACAAATAACAGTGCTTCTGCAGCTGACAGAATAATAGAAGAGTGTCCAGACTGTCTCTACTTCCCTTGGGTCTGAGGGGACCCAATGAATCAGTGGAAAAGATTATTTAAAGCTGTGATTCTCCAACTGTGAAGTGCATGATGTGGGTTAAGGTATTCTGCGTTATTGTAAAACAAAAATGTATTTTGAAGTAATGTTTGGGCAATGTGAGTAGTATACCATCATACATTGCAAAATAATTTAACAGGTTTGCAGTAAATTAATTATGAAAAAACTGTAGATGTTATGAAATATGTAAACATTTGTTGTGTAATAACATTCACAATGATTGTCACTACTGTTAGTCATGATAAAATATAGTGAATGGGAAATTTGAAATGGAAGCTCTTTCAAAATCTGAAAACGTGCCAATTCAGTGTAGGCTATTTGGGAAGGGAGTTTAACAAGTACAAATGTTTGCTCTACTGTTGGCTAAAAATATTCATACACAACTAAATAGAACTAGAGATCTCATGATTAAACTTTTAATCAGTTATATGTTTGCAGATTAAATGAACATGCTTGTTTTGTGTGGACAGAAAGGTTACCACACATAAGTGGATCGCAAGATGCCAGATGATTTATACGCAAATACAACCATGCCAAACTGAATTCCAAGCTCTTTTAAGATTTAGGACCTGATTCACAGAGCGCTTCCCAATGTGGATTTGCCATTATAAAACGCTTCTGGGAATAAAGCCCTTAATACATTCACACATTGAAGCAGTGATATGTCCTCTGTGACTATATCAGATGTACTGGCGTGTTTAAAGACGACGAGGTTAATGGATGAGACGTTTCTAAATGGAAAGTAATGGTGTATTCAAGTTAGCCACCCTGTACGGTACAGAATGTTCGCAGTCTTCTTTGGGAGTAAAAGAACACCTCGTGCACTAAGAAAAGATGTCATTTCAAACGTCCTATGTGGCATGCTTCTTTGGGATTACGGCTTGGGAAACCCTGAGGCAGTCCACACGTCGATTTCAAGTGTACAGTGTAAATAAAACGTTGTCTTGCTCTCGTTGTCTCTGTATTGGTAACTGCGCAGAACTTTGTCCGCAATTTGGCAAATCTATGTCGTGCCAGCGGTGTCTAGACCCCCGTCTGAAGAAAAAAGTGTGAACAGCTATAGGCAAATCAATGAAGGATTATTGATGAAGAATAGCATAGGTAGAGACACGAGGCCGTGTTTATTTGATCATTTTACTGCACTACATCTCTGATGCACAGGATGTGGACGGCCATGTCCAGGGAGCACCCAGTTTAATTGAAGGCACTGTAGTTGAGGCAGAAACTCTGTCAGTGTTTAGTGTTTGAATGCCTGTAGATCAAAGTCTGCTTTCTAGAGTGCCTTGAGGACGACTAAGCCAATGACAGGGCACTTGTGACGAACTTGATTATAGCTTGGAGGGAACAATTCTCGATACTCAGTAAAGGTGATTTGTTTGATGGACACAGGCTGTACAAGTAAGGAGGCTTGTTTAAGCATGGAGTTAGACATTGCCCCGTAATTCAAGCCAAGCCTTTTTTTCTGGGACTGATGACCCTTAGGGTGTTAAGGGGGACATCGCTCCAAAATGGCTTCACAAACAATGCACTTTTCTAAATAGATATTTGGGGGAAATCAGCAACTCGGCATTTGAATGCAGCGCAAGTACCAATGTTTCCCAGAAGCAAACTGATGAGTTTTCAAACTTCTTTCAGAGCAAGTTCTATGCAATCTCACAAAACATTACGTTCCAGGAAGGATCTAAGTTTCTTCCTCACCTCCCTGTGACCATGTACTAGTTTTTTCACCTCTTTCCACCCCATCACCCCAGAAGATCCAATGAAAACTGTCATCAAAATAAATACAGCCTCCCTTCAAAGCCATCTGTCTACAGCCATCACAATCTCAAAAATAACAAATTGGCTCCTGCCTTGACCACCCTCCTCAATTGCCCTTTCTCTCGTTACTCATTTTATCCAGAATACATCATCTGGACTTGTTCAAAATCTCAAATCCTGCAAGAACATCAAACACAGGGCTGAAAATGTGCACTGGCTTTTAGTGGAAAAAGAATTGACTTTAAATTCAATCTGCCTTCAACATTAGGCATTACATGACAAATCCCTGAAGTAGTTCTAAAGAAAGAAACTATCCTTAAAGAAAGTTAAGGGCTTCCAATGCAAAAACACGTTTGCCTGCCAACTTAAGGAAAGAATAACCGAATAACTGGGTCAGCGATCTATCAGTGTGGCAGGTGCCCATTTGTGGAATACTCTTTCTTTTAAAATTCAGAAAGAAGAGATCTTGGGAAAATGCAGGAGATAAACTCAAAATGTACCTTTACAAACATGCTTTATGGCCTCAATGAATCGCTTTCTCAATGACCTTTTGGTAGCCCCTGCAAAGTACATTTGTTTGTGATTTACACTTATACCAAGGCATCAGTGATCGCCTTCTGCGCTGCTACCGTTTCCCTCCCAAATGCTCTCCCCTCCCCAAGCATGTGTGTGTGCACTAGCCCATTGCTCCCTTCCCTTTAAGCTCTTACACTAATCAGAATGTACCAAGTGATGTGATTGATTAGTTTGCTGGTGTCCTTAAAGTTTTGTCTCTCGCCTCACCTGCCCTACTTTTTGGTGTGATGCAAATTAATTTTGTATCACAGCCTGGCACTATATACATCAACAATAAATATGAATAAACATAATCATACCTTAATGCATGTTCATTTGAGCAGTGGAGATACATAGAGACAATTCAAAACCGCTTTCAAATAGACTTAAAGAATGTAAAAATACAAATATATTTGCTCCAACATGGACACCTATACATGAAAGGGACCAAGCATGAAGGTTGAGTTATTCTGGGATGGTTTGGCACGCCCAAGGAATTTCCTGTGCTTTTATTTAAGCATGTACCCTCATTACACGTCTCAAGCAGGTGTTTGAGACCCTCCATCCAATAACAATTATGAAACTCAAGAGGATAGATAGACAATTAGGGACCAGAGCCAGTCAAAACAGGTTTCAATGTCCATAAAAAGCCCAATTAATGCCCACTTCATTGTGGGTTTTTTATGGGTCTCAAGTTAGGAGTGAACAGGACAACCTAACACACTGGTGGTGTTGGAGTGTTGTTGACATGTTTAATAGAGTTTAGTTACGTTTTCGAGGAGTCTTTTAGTTGTGTGTGCTGGTTGTGGTGTCTTTGGTGTTGTGGTTCCTGTTTAAACCAATTTTACTTGTTTGTGTCTTCTTTTCAGGCACCCTCTCTAATTGTCCCATTTTACCCTTATCCCTTCAAATAATATGAAAAAGCAAACATAGTCCCCTATTCACTTTTCTGTTTGTGTTCCCTCAAACAATTTTTTAAAAAATGTTTCCTAATACTTTTTCTTTCCGGGTTTCCAAAGAGAAACCTTTGTGTTTAAATCCAAAAAGCCTTCCTTTACGGCCTGTGCCAGAAGACAATTGATTACGTTAAACAAAGTAAGAGTGCCTCTGTCACCACATCGCTGGGTAAGCACTGTATACTGCGATACACAATGTACTCCAGAAGTGCACACCCTGGCACTGCACTACCTCCTGCAACTGTGACCGTGGTAACAAAAGAGTATCAGCTGACATTACAGCTCATTACTGTTCATGCTCTAGCAGGTGAACCCCACACTACCTCACTGTGGGCCAGTCCACCTTTCTTCCCAACCCACCCATGTCTAGTCCCGCACAGCTACACCCAGTGGCACCATTGACTAGCAGGGCCACCTTACCCCCACTAGCAGTGCATCCTTCTGTTGGTGGTGGTTCATGATATGGCAGCATTAAGGCAGGAGAAGAACGAATGTAGATATGTGCTGCCTGCGTTGCCTGACATCTGACAGTTGTGGTGAATGGATCCTGTGGCCTTGTCAGAAGCCCCAGAGATGTTCATGCTTCCGCACCAGCCTGTCCTCTTCTATATGATTAGGTAAGAAGGTAGTAGAAGGGAAGAAATGGAAACTGGGTGATTGCAGAGGAAAAGCAGGAGAGGCTCTGCTGGTAGGTTGAGAAACGCACATTGAGGCACAACCTTCAGGATGTGAGCTCAGTTGCGAAACCCAGAGAGTGGCTCAAGTGGTTGAATAAGCTAAATAAATTGAGGCAGAACCACCTATATTTGTACGCCATGCCAGGACTCAGACATCGGTACCACTGGATGTTAGAGCCAAATGAATTAAGGCAGAGCCTCCATTTTGCGTGCATGGTTGTTGGATACAGAGAGTGGATCCTCTGGTTGGTAGGCAAGTAAATTGAGGCTGAATTTCACACTGTGTGTCTAGTGCTAGAGGTCCACTAACTTTGAGACATACCCTTGAGTTTTATTGTACTGTACTAGGGCTCCAGTGAGTGAGCGTGATACTTAAATGTAGACAGTAGCTCCATTATATGGTAGATGCAAATATAATGATGCTAAAGAAATAATTTACACTTAGTTTTGCAATTAGTTCAATCACTCATTTTGGAGTCGAACTCTCTGATACCTATACCTCTGCTGCTCTAACCGCACGACCATAGGTGGCTTGCACACAAACCATGAACATCTGACTAATCTGTTGTGTGCGCTTACAAGAGATGGGCCCTGTGTTTCCTGCTCTTTTTGTAATAACATACCCCACCAGTGCTAAGATGTTGTTCATACTGCCTAGTCCCTCTGCAACATCATTGGCTTCCCACAGCTGGTGGAACAAACAGAGATGGCCAAACTGATGGCTTGCCATGCTAGAGGTTCATTGGATAATAATCAGTACCAACGTGCATGTGTTGAGGTCATAGGATTGACCATCGGGTCAATCTGGTACAGTGGGCAAACAGTATTCTCACAGGGATCTCAATACATACATCATGCAAGAGGAGGACGACCCACAGCCTCTTACTTTTTCCCACTCTTTCAAAACGTATTGTGGTGCCCCTCAATTAGTGTCAGGTGTTGTGGACAATGGATGTGCACTGTCCAAATCATGTATTTGCAGTGATGGGCCAACATGCCGGGTTTATAATCTCTGACCTTTGGCCTGAACGTCTTGTTTTTTTTAGGCTTCTAAACGTCTATTTAGTGCATCCTAACACCTGGCTAGCATGTCCTTTTCTCAATAACAGGCCCCTGCATGTTCCTCATCCTGACAAACTGTCATTTAAAAGTGTCCTCTTAACTTTAAACGGTGGGTCAAGAAGAGATACGAGGAGATGCTCCATATTTCCCTTCATCTCTGCGATGTGTGGATTCAGTTGAATGGTTGAAGGTTTGAGAGGATATTCATGGCTATTCACCTTGGAGAGTTGACAGGTGGCCTACTGCAGCATCAGCAGGCTGTGCATGCTCGTTTATTGGATCTATGTCTCTCCCCAAAATGTCTGATCACTGACATTTCACCCCACTCCCGATCCCCACCTGACAAATCCCACCCATCTAATGTCTCTCCTTCTGGTTTTTTCCCCAAATTGGGTACCTTGATACTTCTCATCTCAATCCCCCTCCTTTCCTGTATTGGCTTACCTTTGAGTGATAATGCGGGACCCTTGCTCTCATACTCCCATACGTTGCTGCCTGTCCCCTTGCCACCTAGCCCTGCCCCTGTATTTCAGACCTCAGAACCATATTCAACCCATCACCGTCTGTAGTCCTTCTCCTCTCTAGCCCATTCCCACTGCTCCTCTACAGTTGTCCCCAATACCATATGTTGCTTTCAAGCAGATGATCCCCTGCAGACAGCTCCTCTTTTTATCCATGACGGTGTACCCTGAAATTCTGCCTCATGTCTACGCTGTGTTTACTATACATATAAAGCAGGTTTGTAGAAGGTCCACTTTCAGGAATTTGCAGAGTTGTGATTCAACACAGGAAATTAAACCTCATGATTTATGTTTGATATTGATCATGTCAACAGAACGACCAATGCCGTGGCCTTGCTTAGAATCAAACCTGCTGGATGGACTGTTTTAAAGGCTGCAATAAAGAACAAACATTGTTAAACATTTCTCACAGTTAAGTACTAAGTAGGCAACATCAAGAGTATGGGCCTCATTACGAGGTAGGTGGTAAGGGATTACCAGCACCGGTAAGGACACTGGTGCCGGTAATCCCTTACCACCCTCTTCCGAGGTCCCTTAGCGGGTCCCTTCCTTAATGCCTGATTTTACCAGGCTTTATGGAAGGGACCCGTTAAGGGACTTCAGAGCTAATAACGGTACCGCAAATTGTGGTACCGTTATTAACTCCATCCCCATTCCCATTGAGCACTATGGGGGCTCGAATGAGAATGGGAAATGGTTCCCGGAATGGGGACTTACCGGGTCCTCCAAGGTTGGAATGACCCGGTAAGTCCCTATTTCGGGAACCCGGACTCGGAGTGCAGTAAGGGGGTAGCCATGGTGCTAATAGCTCCATGGCTACCTCCTACCTCGTAATGAGGCCCTATGGCTCTAAATATTGCAATAGTTGGTCAATGCACTGCTCTGTGAATCGGCATCACTATTTTAATTTGGTTTCAAGAGGCGTGATTGGCATACATTCAGCTTTACAAACATGTTTTCAGAACAGTAGAAGAAGATAAAGTGGGCGCAGATCTTCCTGGCCACACCTACCTTCTAATCTAGTCATGACTACTGTCTTCTGAAGCAGGTCACAACAAGATGAAGGATATGTGCAAAGCATGTACATGGATTGTGTGCATGGATTAACCTATCCCCAGGGCAGCAGCATCGATAATATGCTACAGCCACCTGCACTTTCTCCTTGGGATTAACCACCCTGTCAGCTTTTCTGTGACAGTCATCTGTAAACATGGTGGCCTGCTGAAGAATTGAACTTTCTGGCAGTTTTCCTGATCTTTGCTTCCTATGGGCAAAGGCAATTCAATGTCTGGTGATGGTCTTGAAATCCCTGCCTTGTGCATTGTTAGGTGGACATTTTTCCCTGACAATGGTCCAGTTACTTTCCCTCTGCTTCCATGACATGTTCATACAGGCATGCTACTGAGGTTCGCACATAGTAGTGCTTTCCTAGTCCTGATCAATGTGACCGAGAAGCCATCTTTGGTTTTTCATCAGAAAAGTAGGGCATTACATTGTTTGTCAATCGACATTAATGTTGTTATTGCATTGAATGATCTATTGTGACATTGTGAGATATTTTGTGAAACACTTAGTATAAGCAATAGTGGGCTGGTGCATTGTGGGGGATCTGCAGGGAAAGGCAGTGTTCTCAGAAGGTTGTGAAAACTTCTCAATCTGCAAGATGAAGCCACCTCATGTGTAGTATGTGACTTGAAATACTGAGCACTTTGTTTGCATATATAGCAGGTGGTAAGATTTGGTTAATGATTTTCAACCATAAAATAACTCAGTGCTCCTGATTGTTTAGGAGGGCTGACATGGAACCTAGCTGCTCATCCCTCTTGCTGTCTGCTCAGTGTACTTTGCAATGGTTGCTGGGTGGTGCTGTACACCGAGGAGCCAGCACTCTAAATCTGACTGACAGCAAAGTGTGTTTTTATACTGTTTTTATTTAAAAATACTGTACACTGGCCAAAGTGGCGTATATGATGCTTGTTTCCTGTGCACAGTGCTTGAATCTGACAATTGCATAGGCTCATCAATGCCTGCATTCTCTTGGTCTTATCTTCCTTCCTATCTGTCCTTTTGCCAAAGTAGAAATGTTTGAGTCTCAATTTTGAATCGGGGGCAGAGTGGACTCTTTTTCATGTTCCTCATTGTCGCCTGTTTCAATGGAAAACAGGGCTCTGGGATGTCTTCTGTTACTGAGATCAAGTCATCTCTTCTTCCTCTTGAGCCTCAGGTGGTGGGAGCTAAATGCCAGAGTCCCTTTCTAAAATCTACCCTTTGCTGCCTAATGCAAGAGCAAATAGAGTGAATGCACAAATACATTAATATATTCAAGACTGCAACACCTGTTCTTTGTCAAGGAGGAGCTATGTAGCAAAAACTGAAAAACACAAAAAAGGTACCTTCTTCCTTCGACTTCTACTGAGTCCCCTAACATATCAGCATACTGCAGTAGTTTCATACATTTTAATATAATTCATCCCTGTGGTTTGATGAGAGGGAGTGCATGCAATTCCATGTTATTCTCCTTATCCTACTAAATGCTTTTGGGGATCATGGTGCTATTGACTTCTCCACATTTCAATGCACTTGGGGTTCTTAGTGTTTTGGCCTTCTCTTCTGCCTACTCAATGCATGCAGTGTTCTCAGTGCTTTGGCTTTCTCCAGTGCCTACAAAAGGAATGACCGGTTCCCAGTGCTTTGGCGTTCACCTATGCCTAGTAAATGAACAAGGACTTCTCAGTTCCGTGGCCTTCTCCTGTGTGCATGAAATGTATGTGGGTTTTTCAGTGCTTTAACCTTTTCCTATGCCAGCAAAATGCACATGGGTTTCACTTTGGCTTGACCTTCTCCTCCAACTATGAAATAAATGTGGAAATCTCAGTGCGTTTGCCATCTACCCTGCCTACGAAATGCACGTTGGTTTTCTGTTGGTTTGGCTTTCTCCTACAACTTCAAAATTAATGTGTGGTTCTATGTACTTTGTTATTCTACTCGGGCTACTAAATACACATGGGGATCTAATGGCTTTGGCAGTCTCCTTTGCCTACAAAACACGCATGGTGTTCTCAGTCCTTTGGACTTCTCTGTCTATCAAATACTTGTAAGCTTCTACATGTTTTGGTGTTTTCCATATAATAAGCACATGCGTGCTTCTCAGTGATTTGGATGTACTGTATGCCCACTAAAATCACATGGTGTGCTCAGTGCTTTTGTAATGATTTTCATCATACCCCACTTTCCGGAGCCTACTCTTTACTCTAGGAAATATTTAACTGGGCTGGTGGCTGCTTTTGTGTCAGCGAATAGTGCTATTTCTAGTGCAAGGGAAACCACTTCCCCTGAAAGGTTAACTCTTGGACAGACATTTTATGGGACTACTCAGAGCATCTAGGAACCAAGTTTTATGAACCGTGTGTAAACCATTATCTTTGGATTTCATCAATATTTCCCTGTGCAGTTTTAACCCTAAACCAAGCATTTACACTTTCAATATAGTGCCTGTGTACCCATGAATAGAAAAACATAAAGAATAATCTTACACTTTTAATTGGCATGTTTGTATATTTATTCTCTTTGGAAGATCATATATGATCTTTAAAAACAGTACAGTCAAACAATATGTAGTCCCAATATTAGCAGTATGCAAATTTAAAGCCCGGAACCAATCAACAATGTGCATAGTCACTTAAAACATGACAAGTAAATTTGAAAAATCTAATAGGGTGCTGACAGGATTGGCGAGCCAGTAGACAGATGAGGTGTAGCAACCACTTTAAACCCATTAAATGGAAAAGTCTTAACAAATCAATCCAAGCCAATAGCCTCTCGTGGCGAGTACCTAAAAACAATATAAAACCACAGGCCTAAAAATGCATTTTAAAACAAAATTGAAATCCACTTACATGGCTTCTCCCTTCCATCCACTAGTGAATATGTTAATCTACTTATTCCGGATGGCAAACTGAAAGCAGGAACAGAGGCTTCTAAATGCACTTTTCATACACCTACCACACACCAAACTCAGTGTTGACCACTTCTCTAGAAAATAGTTGTGAACTACCTAAACAAAAATACATCATGATCTCTACTGGCTAAATTCACTCACAATTTCTGCATGGAGCCACTCACTCTTGACTGGACTGCCCATGCTGCAAACCCTCTACTCTTATTATAAACTTCATTGCCATGTAAACTTCTCACTCAACCATTTAGAGGCAACCTTCACACCATTCCTCTTCATCGGGCTTGCCGTAGCTCTTCTGGAATCATACAATCACTCTGCCACACAACACTAAAGCCTAGCCACAACAATTCCAAACTGTCCACACTGTGGTAACCCCCCAAGATCGATTGCCTCCGATAAACACTAAATAAGAGACTTGGGAAAGTGGTGGCACAAAACACAGCAGCTTAGAGGATTGCACATCCCTGAAATCGCTGTGCACCCAACACAGACACATGATCCCTGAGGCTAAGAATGGTTATTACACCTCCACAATTGAAGCATCCTCTAACAGGTGAAAGCCTTAATCAAAGTAGTCAAGCAATGCACCATGCCTGCACCGGTACTCGAGGTGCGGCATCACAAGTAAAATGCAATGGATCAATGCTTTCTTAATAAACAAAATGAACAAAATCAGAACTCTCATCGACAACTACAATTTGGACATGAGTCTGCTTTCCATCATATCCCACACACCCTCACCTTGGGCAAAGTTCACACCCCTCTCCCGAAAGGATCTCTCGCATATCCTCACCTCCCTCAAACTCACCACTTACAGGGACATTGGGCCTCATTACGAGATTGGTGGTAGTCATGGTGCTATTTGCGCCATGACTGCCACCAATAACGGGACCGAGTCTGGTGTGGTGCAATGGGGACTTAGAGGTCTAGTCCGACCCTGGCGGGACTGGTAAGTCCCCGCTGCACCAACCATCCCCCATAGGGCTCAATAGGAATGTGGAAGGTGCTATTTACGGGCCTGCTAATGGCAAATGGCAAAAAACATTGTCAACCGGGCCTTCCTTACCAAAGACTTCCCTACCTATGTGCTCAATACACTCCTCAACAAAGTGAATGCGTCCCTCAATGAGGGCTTTTTTCTGAAGCACTAAAGGAAGGTCTCATTCAACCCCTCTTGAAGGGACACATACTTCACCCAGGGCATCTAGCTAACTACAGACGGATCACAAGCATCCCATTCTTTTCTGCATCTAAACTATTGGCTAAAATGAACCAACTTGGCATCCTAACTACCAATCCAGCTTCTGCCCCAAATCACAAATGCAGTACTGAGACTGTTATGGATGATGCATTTCAATTAATGAACAAGGGTACCTACTGCTTCCGAGTACACTTAGACCTCTCAGCTGCATTTCAACAACAGGCACTCCTCACCCTCCTTGCTGACAAGATGGGCTTCTCTGGTATCAATCTAAAATGGTTCACTTTCTGCATATCCAGCCCTCATCAAGCCATAAGGATGTGTCAGTTTGGGATCCAAAGAACTCCTAGTCAAATGTGGGGTCCCCCAAGGTTCCATCCTTTACCCAATCATCTTTATCCTCTGTATGAAAATGTGGGAATTTTCCTAAAAGACCCAGCATATCCATTTATCAATATACTGACACCCAGCTGCACATTGAGGTCAAAGGGCACCACTGTGAGTGCCTGGACACCAAACCTGGAAATCAAATGCCTTCCTTCAGCTTTAAAAAAAAATAAAAAAAAAATCGTTTTATTAACTTTTACAACCAATCAACAAAAAACAAATCCAACAATGCATGACATATAACTTCAAACGTCATATACAATATTGTGAAATGTCCGCTGCCTCCCCCTTATGCTCACCCCTAACTCGAGCCTACTCCCCTTCGCCGTCCACCGTTGTTTTGTCTAGGGGTACCTCCCCCTCTGCATTCTCTGGGGAATCATGTTCGCTTAGGGAGGCCTTGGTGGACCCAGACAGTGTGGCCACTAAGTGTCTCCAGGCCATCAGAGATTCCACTTCCTCATCCCCCCAGCCCTCTATTGGCCACCTCATTCCATTCCGATTCTGCCCATTTCTGGAGATCATGCCACCAGACCTCTGCCTTTGGTCTATTGCTTGTTTTCCAACCCATGTCTATTCTGCGCTTGGCAAGTATATAGGCCAAGTCATTGAGTTTACTCATGTGTTTCAGTTTGTGCGGTCTAGAAACCCCCCCTACCGTCCATGCCCACACAGATTCCACATCTAGCGTGATCCTTTCTCGGTTAAGCGGTGGGCTACTTCTCCCCCGAATTTTCCAATTTCCAGGCATGCCCAGAACATATGTATCATCCCTGCGTTCACTTCCCCACATTTGGGACATGTTTGTCTTTCTGCTTTCTTGAATTGAGCGATCCTCTGAGGGGTCATGTACACTCTGTGAGTAACATATAGCTCGATCTGTTGCAGCCTCGCATTCCAGGACACTTTTTTGTGGTATCTCTGAACCCTCACCCACAACCTGTCATTCATGGGTTCCCCGGCTTCCTCTTCCCAGTCTCGTCTCAGCTGGGTCACCTCCTTTCCCACCCTGGACATCAGCAGTTCATAGATTTGATAGACCTCATGCCCCCCTCTGAGATATCATAAATTGTTTCTATGGCTGTGTCGGGTTGGTCTTCCAGCGCTATTTCGGACCATGTCTCCTTCACCCACCGTACCAGTCTGGTGTAAGTAATATATTGCCCTGAGTGTAGACCTTCTTCTACCAGTATGTTAAATTCCATTACCTTCCCATCTTGCCATACATCTCCCAGCGTTGCAATGCCGTCCCCAGTGCTTACGAATTGTCTTCCTCAATTGCTTGTCCACTCCGGTCAATGCCACTAGTGGCACTTGCGGAGAACACGGGGTCGGGTTCTCCATGACCTGGCAAGCCTTATGCCACATCTTCCATCCCAGTGCTAACATCTTCGTACACTCTTTTAGCTCCAGTTTTGGCAGCCATATCCATTCTTTCAAAATGAACGGAACACATTCAAACCAAACAATCTGGACTCCGATGTTGAGTCTTCTGTTAACCACTTAGCCACATATTGTAGTCAAATAATAGACCTAATGTTGGGCAATAGTATGCCCCCTTTATCATACATTTTCTGCAGTTTCCACAGGGCTATTCTATTCATCGTATTGTGCCATATGAACTATCTACATATGCTTTGAAGTTTAACAAAGAATCTCTTGGGTATATGGTATATTCACAAAAAAGTGTAACAACCTCAGCAATACCACCATCTTCAACAATGCCACCCTCCCTACCATGGTCAAAGGGAGCTTAGCCCAGAATCTCATACTATTGTCTATGTTTGCCACTGCCTTCTCTGTGTTATGATTTTATTCATCCTCTACCGTGTGATAAATATCAATCCCCAGGTATCTAAAGGTTCTAGTCTCCCAATGTATTTGTAATACTGGTAGATTGTATTGCGGATTCCACTTATATCTCCCCAGGGGGAATATGCATGATTTCTTAGGATTGACAGTAATGCCAGAGAGCAGCGCAAATCGCTGCATAACTTCTAGGATATGTTGCAGGTTTTCCTCAGGATACTTCAAGTATAACAGCATATCATCAGCATACATTGATATTAAATGTGGCCCTACTTTCGTGCAGATCCCCACCTCCTCATATTGTTGCCTCAGATATATCGCTAACGGTTCCAGTGCTAGGATAAACAGCATTGGGAACCAAGGGCATCCCTGGCTGGTGTCCCTACTAAGTTGCCACCTCTCTGAGATGATCGCTCCCATCTTGACTCTAGCTAGTGGCTTACTGTACAGTAGTTTCACCCACTTCAGATACTTAGGCCCAATTCCATATTCTTTCAGGGCTGCCATCAGCCAAGGCCATTTGACAGAATCGAAAGTCCTTCACCGTGTCTAATGAAATAAGTGTGACTTTGTGCAAGTCCCTTTCTGTTTGCTCTATGACATGGTGGAGCCTTCTGAGATTGTCGGATATGCTTCAGTGAGGAACATATCCGGTCTGGTCAGGATGTATGAGTTTGTGAATAACTTGTCTCAGTCTATTTGCCAGCACAGCCGTGAGTATCTTGCTGTCCTGGTTCAGCATGGATAGCTGTCTATACGGCCCGCAGTCCGTGCTCGGCTTGTCAGGTTTGAGAAGCGGAAATAATAATTGCCTCTCTCAGGGATTCCGGCAGTATCCCTATTTCTAATGCTTCGTTCAACATTGCCAGTAACGGGGGGAGCACTTCCGTTTTAGATGTTTTGTAGAACTCACTGGGGAGTTGTCCGCTCCGGGGCCTTGCTAGTAGGTAATAGCTTAATCACTGCTTCTAGTTCCTCCACCGTGATTGGGGCCTCTAGGTTCTCACTCTCTTCAGTTCCCAATTTAGGCAAGCCAATATCCTCCAGTGTTTCGACCATCTCACTCCATTCACCCCCTTCAACGTCTCCATACAGTTGCTGGTAGAACTCAAGCAACCCACCATTCACTCCCTCTTGGGTGTCAAGTATTTGTCTATTCTCCCCCTTTATTATTGTTGGTCTGAGTGTCTCTTTTTTATACAACCATGCTAGAAACCTCCCCAGCTTGTCCCAACCAGCATGCTGCCTCTCTATGTATTTCTTGTAGTTCAAGTTGCATAATCTCTCCCAGTGCCCTCCACACTCCTGCTGCAATTGAGTTATGGTTTCGGCTTCCTCAAGGGAGTTCTCTCCTCTTTGCATAATTGCCTCTAATTTCACTTCTACCTTTTGCAACTCCTGCATTATACCTCCTTGCAGGCCTTTGGATTTAGATATAGCTGCTCCCCTCACCACAACCTTAAATGCCTCCCTTAGAGTGCCAGCCAATTCTACGCTTCCAGTGTTATTTTTGAAATATTCTACAATTTCTTTTCTCAAGTCCCCTCTGAACACTGTCAGGGTAATTCATAGAATTTCGCAGAAAAGTGTCGCAAGCGGCTGGCGCAGAGTGTCCGCGTGCGATTGACTGCGCCAGGCACGTGCGCTAAAACCGATTTCCGCGCACAGCGTATTCATGGATTTTAGGCTCCCAAACCAGCCGTGGCGCAGAGTATCGCAGCGACCCTGCAGCAGCGCCAGTAACGCCCCCAAGAACGCCCTCGCGCAAGGAAAAGCCATCAAAATCGCCAAATCATCGCAAAGGGCTGCGCTAACCCTGGACCAGTTTACAGGGCTGCCAAACAAGGAACGCAAAGCGGGTAACGTGCATATCAGGGGTACGCGTGAAGTTATACACGCGATTAGCCAGGGTACGTGTATTACAGGGGTACGCGGGAAGTTTAACACGCGATTGGCCAGGGTACGTGTATTACAGGGGTACGCGGGAAGTTTAACACGCGATTAGCCAGGGTACGTGTATTACAGGGGTACGCGGGAAGTTTAACACGCGATTGGCCAGGGTACGTGTATTACAGGGGTACGCGGGAAGTTTAACACGCGATTGGCCAGGGTACGTGTATTACAGGGGTACGCGGGAAGTTTAACACGCGATTGGCCAGGGTACGTGTATTACAGGGGTACGCGGGAAGTTTAACACGCGATTAGCCAGGGTACGTGTATTACAGGGGTACGCGGGAAGTTTAACACGCGATTGGCCAGGGTACGTGTATTACAGGGGTATGCGGGAAGTTTAACATGCGATTAGCCAGGGTACGTGTATTACAGGGGTACGCGGGAAGTTTAACACGCGATTAGCCAGGGTACGTGTATTACAGGGGTACGCGGGAAGTTTAACACGCGATTGGCCAGGGTACGTGTATTACAGGGGTATGCGGGAAGTTTAACACGCGATTCGGCTGGGTACGTGTATTACAGGGATGCGATTTGGCCAGGTACGTGTATTACAGGGGTGCGCAGGAATTATCACACGCGATTTGGCTGGGTACGTGTATTACAGGGGTGCGTGGGAAGTCACACGCGATTAGGCTGGGTGGGTCCTCACAGGTGTTCCCTGTACACCCTCCACGGCCCCTGCAGGCAGCCTACAAAACAGGGGACTACCCTGCACACCTGCTCATGTCCCCCTGCACCCCCACCCCCCAGCAGTGCAGGGGCAGCCTCCACCAGGCCCCCACTCATGTCTCCCACCACCCCCACCCTCCCGCCACCAGGGGCAGCCTCCACCAGGCCCCCACCCATGTCTCCCACCACCCCCACCCTCCCGCCACCAGGGGCAGCCTCCACCAGGCCCCCACCCATGCCTCCCACCACCCCCAACCCCCAGCAGTGCAGGGGCAGCCTCCACCAGGCCCCCACCCATGCCTCCCACCACCCCCAACCCCCAGCAGTGCAGGGGCAGCCTCCACCAGGCCCCCACCCATGTCTCCCACCACCCCCACCCCCCCGCCACCAGGGGCAGCCTCCACCAGGCCCCCACCCATGCCTCCCACCACCCCCAACCCCCAGCAGTGCAGGGGCAGCCTCCACCAGGCCCCCACCCATGCCTCCCACCACCCCCAACCCCCAGCAGTGCAGGGGCAGCCTCCACCAGGCCCCCACCCATGTCTCCCACCACCCCCACCCCCCCGCCACCAGGGGCAGCCTCCACCAGGCCCCCACACATGCCTCCCACCACCCCCAACCCCCAGCAGTGCAGGGGCAGCCTCCACCAGGCCCCCACCCATGCCTCCCACCACCCCCAACCCCCAGCAGTGCAGGGGCAGCCTCCACCAGGCCCCCACCCATGTCTCCCACCAACCCCACCCCCCCGCCACCAGGGGCAGCCTCCACCAGGCCCCCACCCATGCCTCCCACCACCCCCAACCCCCAGCAGTGCAGGGGCAGCCTCCACCAGGCCCCCACCCATGCCTCCCACCACCCCCAACCCCCAGCAGTGCAGGGGCAGCCTCCACCAGGCCCCCACCCATGTCTCCCACCACCCCCACCCCCCCGCCACCAGGGGCACTCTCCACCAAGCCCCCACCCATGTCTCCCACCACCCCCACCAGTGCAGGGGCACCCTCCACCAGGCCCCCACCCATGTCTCCCAACACCCCCACCCCCCCCGCCACCAGGGGCAGCCTCCACCAGGCCCCCACCCATGCCTCCCACCACCCCCAACCCCCAGCAGTGCAGGGACAGCCTCCACCAGGCCCCCACCCATGTCTCCCACCACCCCCACCCCCCCGCCACCAGGGGCACTCTCCACCAAGCCCCCACCCATGTCTCCCACCACCCCCACCAGTGCAGGGGCACCCTCCACCAGGCCCCCACCCATGTCTCCCAACACCCCCACCCACCAGCACTGTGGGGCACGTGGCCAGCAGGCAGTCAGGCAGCAGCAGATGGCAGGTGGGAGCGTGCTCAGGGCTCTGGGGGGCAGTAATTTGGCCTCCTGGCCAGGAGCGTGGTCTCTCGTGTGTGAACGCGTGGACAGCCTGATAGGGAGTGAAATCCCACACGTCAGCAAAGGCCCTTAGCGCGTAAACCCGTCAACAGCATATGCGCGCCTATAGTCACCTGCACGTGCAGGAAATTGTTGCGTGACACGTCCCAGTGTCAAAGCGTGTGATTGGTGAAAATGGATCTACACGCAGAAGTGACAAAGCGTGTGATTGGTTGAAAATGGATCTACACGCAGAAGTGACAAAGCGTGTGATTGGTGAAAATGGATCTACACGCAGGAGTGACAAAGCGTGTGATTGGTGAACGTACACGCCGCGTAAGTGACGCTGTACCTGTGGGCCTGTATATAAGGTACATGTAGAACACCATTTCCTTGTACGTGCTTTTCGTGGAGAGCGAGTGGGTGAATTCTGTACTTCTTGTCGTTTCACACGCGATTTACTTCACGGCGTTTCCAGTTCGTATTCCCTGTTACCTCTGACAGCTTTTTCTCTTTTTTCTCTTTTACTGGTTTACCTGGGCCTGTTCCCTCAAACAGTGTCCCCTTCTACTGTTGTCCTGTCTTCTCAGACAGCGTACACATCTTCTTTTGGCGGGGGTTTAGCCAGCCAAACGCGCTCATTTTTCACGCTCTTTTACCTGGCAGACGGTGAGTCACGCACGTATCCAACTTCTGTGCTTGCCCCGTGTGTAGCCTACCCCTTCAGAGGTCATTCTAGGCTGCGTGTGACACGCATACGTTCATTCTTGTGTTACTGGGTGCCACAGCGTAGTGCAGGTTTTTCTTTCTGCACACGTGGTCTAGGAGGGGTTGCGTGCACGTCATCTCCCTTTTTTGGGCCTCCTGTGCGTTGCGTGACCCGTCATCTTTCCCCAGGGGTTACAATCAGCCGTGCTAGAGCACTAGGGTACAATCACCATCTGGTACCCAACCCCTTTGACCCCCAATTGCCCAGGACAATTGTCTACAGCCACTCCCATACGCACATTAATATCAGTGCCATGGCTGGGAGGCGAGGATTCCGTAAGGGTGGCAAAGGTGGAAGAGCCACAAGTGGTGGCCGTGGTGGATCCGGTAGGGGACGTGGTCGTAACTTGCAGGGTGAGCCTGTCCCCCCATGTGTGGAGGACCAGTCAAGGGCACCCATCATCCCCCCCCCTCCCCCCCTCCCCCCCTCCCGTTGAGGCTGAAGTGGCTGACACCATCCATGCTCAGCCCTTGTTGGACCAGCCCATTGTGGCACCAGACCTGGCTGACTCCATGGCTGACTTCCAGGTCAGCAGGGCTACGACACGTGCGCTGGTGCACGTTGATGCCATCATGCCACGTGGATCTGGGGCAGCAAGGTCATCTGCTGCACCAAGGAGGCAGGGCGGAGAGGCTGCAGGGGCAGCTGCGGCTCCATCCACCCCAGCCCTCACACACCCAGCCAGGACAGTGTCGGTCCTAGTCCATGCTGCTGACATTCCCCCTGACACCATCACACTAGAGCCAATGCCTGCACCAACTCCCATGCTGAGTGTGCAATCCCACACTCCTGATACAGAGTCCACCAGGGCTCCTGCCCCTAGTGTCCAGAGCGGCGCAGGACACTCAGGATCACCACCACCTTCCAAGCGGAAGAGGAAGAGTGCTCGTCCGGCACAGGCTGATGCCCCAGACACGGCTACACAGTCCGGCCCGTCCAGGAAGCCCAGCTTCACGGATGACGAACTGAATGCACTTGTCGAGTATGTGTCCGGACATGACAACGAGATGGTCATTGTTGCAGGATCCAAGACCACACCTGCACAACGCCAGGCACACTGGCAGACCGTTGCGGACATCGTAAGTGCCCTTGGAATCGTGAGGCGCACAGCCAATGATTGCTATAAGCGCTGGAATGACCTAAAGCGCAGGGCAAAGAGTAAGCTGGCCTCAAGTCATGCCGCAACTCTAGTGACTGGAGGTGGGTCTCCAGTAGTAGACATGGAACTCACTCCACATGAGTCAGTCGCTGGGACCTACGTCACGGAGGAACAGATCCAAGGCGTGGGAGATCTGTCAGATTACGAGGCATTGTCCGGTGAGTGCACATGCATGTGTGTGTCATCCATGTGCATGGTGTGTGTGTGAGGGCTTCTGTTTGGGTGCCAGGTGAGAGTGTGTGCGCCTGAGTCGTATGGGTCAGCCATGTGCTTCATGCAATCCTTCCTGCGCAGCTGCATTTGGCCATAGCAGTATCCCTTCTGCCAACAGTAGACATCTAGCACAACTGCACGCCAGTTGCCCTTGAAGTGTCACCTTGACACAACATATTTGCTTCTTTTTCACTGTTCATTCAGTCAGTTTGTTTGCATTCCACCACTTTCACTAGGCATGTCGCTGTCCACTAGTCACATGTCTGACATGGGTATGGTAAAGTGGAGTGACTTTGTTACCTGGATATCATTTGTACACACATGTCCCTGTGCAATTTGACCATTTCAGACTGGCAGCTCCAGGTGAAAAATCTGACCTGTTAGAATTAGAAAAGCTATTACATGCGGGAACTGGACTGAATGAATAGGTGCTGCCCTCCTCTCCATCTTCACTCAATAGCAATGGTACATGCCATCTGTGTGATGGCATGTGTGTTTCACCTGCCAATCACAGGCCAATGTGTGATGCCACTGCCAGGCAGCATGCAGAAAATTTGTTCATCTTCCATCTTGGTGTCATCAGTGTGTGCCATTTGCCTGCACTTCATACGCAGTGAGGGTGCATGCATGGGAGGGTTTTAGTCATGTGGGACATGTGTCAATCAAGTACTGGTTCTCTTGCTTCTCAGCCCTCAATGTGTGCCATGGTGCTAATGCCTGTTTCCATTTCTTTGTTTTCATGTCTTTGCAGGGGAAGACGCACCTGATACTGCTGGGGTTGTGGAGATGGTGTAGACCCAGGAGGTGTCCCAGGGCCGACCAACCACCAGTGAGGGACGTGGTGTGGTGGTGGGGGAGAACCCACAAGTGCTGCAGGTCGTGCTCTCAAGGGGTGTCTCTGGCTGCACCTCCCCCGAGCTGTACTCAGGTGTTGATTCGGATGAGACCTACGTGCCGTCGCAGGTGAGTGTTCCAGGGAGGGATTCTGTTCTGTCTCACCCACCTGCACCAGGGTCAGTACCCTCCATGGGGATGTCAGTGTTGGCAGCTACGCCTTCGGTGGTTACGGATGCAGGGTCACACTCCGCGACATCTGATCCTGTTCCTGGGCCAGCAGATCAGAGGGGGAATGCAGTCCTGCAGCCTCAGCCAGTGCCGGCACAGCAAGGCGCAGTTCGCCTTGCCCCAGACAGGTGTGGTGCCCGCCGACGTGGTGGCCGTACGCCACCCGGCAATACCGCATGGGAGCAATCCATTTACGGTATGGCTACCCAACAGGCTGCATCATCCGAGATGATGGCTCAGGCCATGGATAGGGTGGCCACTTCCATTGTCCCCCCAGAAAGGCTGATGGAGCGACTAGAGCAGGCAACCGACTCCATCTGCCAGTCACACAGGGAGGACATGTTGGGGTCCAACAGGGACAGGCGGGCGGCACTGGCGACTCTGCAGGAGGCCATCTCCATTGAGTCCCAGGGCCACAGGGAAGCCCTGAGGCAGGAGCTCCTACACCTCAGGACGACTCTTGTTGAGCTTGAGGCTTCAACACACCAAAGGACAGAACAGCAGCTGGAGCGTCTCACCCGTACGCTCTCAGCTGAGATGCAGGCAACGAGGGCGGAGGTCCGGGCATCCCGTGAGTTGTTGCATGGGGACCTCCGCACACTCATCCTCCAGAACCAGACCTACCACACCCGCATGCTTGCAGCCATGGAGGAGCAGACTAGGGCCTTGCGTGGGCTGCCTCCCATAGTGCAACCACCTCCGGATGCAGCTGCACAGGGTGATAATAGCGACAGCAGTGATACTCCCACAATAGGGTAGCCGTGTGGGCCATGAGCCCATGGAGGTGTTTTATCTTCCCAGGATCCACGCAGGTGGGTTCTGGTGTGCATCCTGTCCTCGGACCTCCTGGGTGGCCTCCCCAACCCCCCCGGGCCCATCAATGGCCATTTTTGATTGTTTCTTATTTTTATTTTTATTTTGATTTCTTTTATTCCCAATTTTTTTGGGACGATCTGTTGGCTTCGATCTGTTGGCTTCGATGTGTTGGCTTCGATCTGTTGGCTTCGATGTGTTGGCTTCGATCTGTTGGCTTCGATCTGTTGGCTTCGATGTGTTGGCTTCGATCTGTTGGCTTCGATCTGTTGGCTTCCGTGGTTCCTGTGGGCATACACTGCATTGTGGCTGGGCACATGCAGGCTTGTAATGTATTTGGTTCAGATGCTTGGGTTTGAGTCACACACACCCCTCCTGCTTCCCGTTTCCATGGGCTTGCAAAGGGTGTGCCCAAGTGACAGTGAATTACACAGTGACGTTGGACTCCCATGAGCTGTGTGGCCAGTCTGTAGTCAATACTGTGTATACATTCATAGTGCATATTGCTGTTGTGTTGTACACTGCATGTTGCATTGATGTGTAACTCTTCTTCTGTGTCTACCTCCCAATTTGCAGGTCCCTTCCTCAAGTCCACACAAGGACCTCTAGTCTGGAGATGGGGACCATGTTGGCAGCAGTGCACCTACAACTCTACATGGCGCCAACACTGCACAGTTGGTAGTGGTGGGAGTGCAGGCATTTCCAGGTGGTGAGACAACTAATATGTAACATTTGTGATGTCATGTTAATGGTACTACGTGCTCAAGTATGTTGTTGGTCCGGCATTGCTGTGAGCATTTCAGGTGTTGCAGGTTTCTAATAGTGCCACTGTACATAGTGAGAGTGATGTCATGTTGTGGGGATTACTTTGTTTACCTGCAATTAGCATGACATGGCACGGTGTGTCGTGTGGCAGTGCTGGGGTTGGGTTGGCTGACATGGCACTGTCCTCTTGTTGCATTTTGCAAGTGGGTATTCATTTTAGCAGCTTCAATGTGTAACTTCACAAAACTGCATTGGTGGTGTCTGTGTGGGTAGGGATGCACACATTGTGACACTTCCAGGTGAACAATCTCAGGCTGACATGGAATTCCCGGTTCATTCTCCAGACATTCAGGATCAGTGTCAGGTTGAGTCATCATTGATTGTCAGATGGAATGTGCCAGGGCAGTGTGCACTCCACAAGGGTGTGATTTCTATGTGAAGTAATTAGCCACTAGCTGTGTACGGGCTGCCTCCCCCCGTGCCCTTTCCCCTCCCATGCGCAGCGGCTGTGCATGTGGTTGGGGATGTGGGGCCACCACCATGTCCACGGCCAGGCCCCGGCGTGTTGCAACGTTGTGCAGGACACATGCTGCCACTATGATCCTGCACACTACTGGGGGAGCGTATAACAGCTGCCCGCCAGAACGGTCAAGGGAGCGAAAGCGTGACTTTAGCACTCCGAATGTGCGCTCCACTATGCCCCTGGTTGTAATGTGGGCTGTGTTAAATCTTACCTGGGGTGGCGTGGTGGGGTTCCGAATTGGCGTCATCATGTGGGGGCTGAGAGGGTAGGCACTGTCCCCTGTGGAGGTGGGGATTGGTATCATTGGTGAGGTTGTGACCTTGCTCAGTATCCAACATGCATGCATGTGCAGTGGCATACATACTCACCAAGCAGCCATGTATCGCCATGCCGCCCAGCTTCTAGGTCCCGGCTTAGGGTGGACATTCGGTAAATGAAGCTGTCGTGGGTGGAGCCGGGATAGTTGGCATATACTGAGGTGATGATTCCCTTGGCATTACATGCTACCTGCACGTTGATGGAATGCCAGTGCTTGCGGTTCCTATAGATGTGCTCAGATGCCCTGGGGGGACGTAGAGCCACATGGGTGCAGTCGATGGCACCTAGCACTTTGGGGAATCGTGCCACTGCGTAAAAATCCAGGGCGGCAGCATGCCTTTCTGCAGGTGTTCTGGGCAGGTATATGTGCCTGCGGACTGATGGGCGTGCAGTCATGATGTTCAAGACCTGGTGTAGGCATCGTGACTGGGTGGCCTGTGACACCCCACCCACTATGGCACTTGTCCGCTGAAATGATCCAGTGGCTAAGAAGTGCAGTACATTGAGGACCTTCTCCAGGGGGCTGAGTGCTTGGGAGCACATGGTGGGTGATGTGAGGTCATCCTCCCACTCACTCACCAGGTCCAGTATGATGTGTGGTGGAAACCTGTACCTCCCATACACCTGGTCATCAGGCATCCCGAAAAGGCTGGTTCTGGGTGTGAATATTCTGGCCCTGACTATCCTCCTCCTCCTCCTTTGGTAGCCCACTGCCACTGCTGCTAGGAACGGTATGTTCATCCTGGCGTCTGAGCTTGTTATTGTTAAAGTCCGCAATTTATGCTTTGCGCGTGTTCTAGGCGAGCGTGTGACCCGCGCACCCCTGGAATCCAGTTCCCAGTCCAATAGCGTGCGGAAATTCACACGCACCACGGGATTCAGCGTGTGACCCGCGCACCCCTGGAATCCAGTTCCCAGTCCAATAGCGTGCGGAAATTCACACGCACCACGGGATACAGCGTGTGACCCGCGCACCCCTGGAATCCAGTTCCCAGTCCAATAGCGTGCGGAAATTCACACGCACCACGGGATACAGGTTCGCTGACGTACTTGCGTGTGTAAGTGGCCGCGCACCCATTAAATACACGTACATAGGCCAATCGCGTGTACGCGCACTTTTGTCCAATTACACGCGATGACACTCTGACGTGCAGTATCTCCACGTGTGCCCCGTCATCACGTGCTGAGTGGAGAACACCCGTGCGGGTCACGTCACAGACGCGCTTACGCGCTGAGGGACTCTGGTCCAATGGAATCGCATATGCGTGCTGACGCGCTTACGCGCTAAGGGCCTTTCCTCGGATTTCACGCTGACGTGCAGGATATTCACGTCCAAATCACTCCGTATCAAGCTGGCCACGCGAAAACACACGGAAGCCCACGCTCCTGCCCAGAAGGCCGAGTTACTGCCCCCCAGTGCCCCGAGCAGCCTCCCACGTGCCATCTGCTGCTGCCTGCCTGCCTGCCTGCCTGCTGCCACCGTGCCCTGCCATTTGGTGCCTGCACATCAGCCATCTGCAGGGGTCCAGTTGCTGTGTCCACCCCTGCTGGAACTGAAGACTCCCGACTGGGATTACATCGCTCCACAGCCCAGCCCCAGGACCCAGTTGCCCACCCACACCTGCCTCTGGGGTTGCCATGTCGGGCACTTCCACATCTGGCACCAGTGGCAACCCCAGGCCAGAGGGGCAGAGGGGCACCAGCTTCACTGTCACCGAAGTTGGTGTCCTGGTGGAGCATGTCCTGGGGCAGTATGATGCCCTCTTTGGATCGTCCCGCGCCAGCAAGGAAGGACGGCAGAGGATCTGGGCCGACTGTGTGGTTGCCATCAACGCGGAGAGGGTGGCAACCCGCGACGTCCTGAAGATCAAGAAGCGCTGGGAGGACTTGAGGTCCAGGACCCTTGTGAAGGCCCGGCGCCTCGTGGAGGGGGGCCGGGGCCGCATGAGTTCCATCCAGATGAGGGTCCTGGAACGCGTACGCCCAGCGCTCCACGCCCAGATCCTTGAGAGGGAGGCCCGTCTGGAGTTGAGCGGTAAGTGTCCATGCATTACTGTGTGAGACAGGGCATGTTGCGGTGTGCTGGTTCTATGATACTTGCCTGTATGTGTGCCATAGGCCATGTATGCATGTATGTGTGCAGGGACATCATGGTAATGCATGTGCGACCAGTGATGTGTGATGCACATGGTTGTTGCATGTGTTGAAATGCCGCATGGGGAGCCCTATTCAGATTTTGAACATGAGAGCATGCCAGTCTCTGTACCTGGACATGGGTGGGGGTGAGGGATGGGTGCTGATGCCAGGTACATATATGGTAGCCATGTCTGTGTGCCTGACCTGCGTGTCTGTGACTTGTGCATGCCATGGATGCATGACACATGTGTGTGACAATGCAGAGATTCAGTAAAGCAGCCAAATTACCCTTGTATCCGCTGTGTTTGGTGTGTTTGGGGCCAGATGGATGTGACTGAGGTGAAGTGTGTGCATGTGATGGGCATGAGCCATGATGCATGTGAGTTACATATCATTGAATGTTTCAAGAGTCCATTGGACATGCATGGAAATGTCCATGGCATGCACCATGCCTGTTACTGTGTGTGTTTTGCCTGGACTGACCCATGTGTTGTGGAGGGACATGATGGAAGTGTACTTTGACAGTGGTGCTCATCTGCTATTGCTTCCTGTCTAGGGGACCATTGTACAGTGCCCTGATGCTTGTGTTCTTTGTCTCCCTCTACGCAGCGGCTAGTGAAGAAGAGGGCGGAGACGGCGCTGTGGAGCAAGGCGGCGGGGATGCCCCCACGGCTGCAGCGGAAGGGGTGGGTGAGCCCCCACAGGGGCCTGCTACGGTGGGAGACGGTGAGGAGCCATCCAGGTTGGTGGTTTGCACAGAGGAGGAGGAGGCCGCCACTGGGGCACACATGGGGCCTGGTGGGGACATCCCTGCTGGTGCAAGTGGTGCAGTCCAGGGCCAGGGGCAGGAGGCAGCACAGGTCACCGTGGAGGGGCCTGTGCATGTCGCTGTCCCTGACCCTGTGAGTGCACCACCATGCACCAGCAGGGATGCCCCGTCCCAGGCCTGTCCGCAGGTAGAGGGGATGTCCATGTCACCTGACTCCCCTCCACCTGCGGACGTGGGAACCCCTGGCCGTGCGGAGAAGGTCCTGATTGGGGTCGCGATGCGCACGGCTGTGATTCGTGATGCCGTGCGTGCTTCCCGGGAGGAGCACGCACGTCATCACGAAGTGCACCGTGCCTACGTGGCCCAATTGGGATCGGCCATGTTCGGGGGTTTCCTGCATGTGTTGGCCAATGTGGCGGCCCTCTCCTCCTCTGTGCAGGCTATCCACCAGTCGTTCTCCTTGCCGTCTTCCAGCCCAGATGCCACCAGGGCCCCCTGTGGACCTGCCACGACCAATGCAGCCAGCTCGGTGGGGATCCCATCCCTGCCACAGTCGGGAGTCAGAGATCCAGCAGGGGTGGACACCAGAGCAACTGGACCCCAGCAGATGGAGGATGTGACGGCATCATCGGGCAGGGCACGTGCACGACGGCGTCGGTGGTTTCCATCAGCCTGGATGCCGTCGTGCTGGCACAGGCAGTTGCGTCGGAGGCAGCAGCAGGCTCAACGTGGGAGCCATCATGGCTCGGGGCCATCAACATCAGGGGTGCAGGCATCGGCCGGAGGGCAGGAGAACTCTGGAATGGGAGTGGCTTCCGTGTGGGAGAGGTTGTGCCAGCGGATAGGTGCGGAGCGGCAGCGGGCAGAGGAGGAACGGCTCACGATGGTCAGGGCGGAGGACTCCATGCGGAGGGTGCTGAGGCGGGCTGAGTGCCTCGAGGGTCTTCGCAGGGAGTTTGAGCTCGACACTGCGTTATCCCTGCAGGACCTCGGGGCCAGGGAACATGCCCGCCTCCAAGCCATTGACCAGGAGTTCGATGATGCCCTGGCCCATGACAACAACCAGTGAGCCGTGCGAATAGCCCGCTGCCTTTGTATATAGTTGTATAGTTAGGGTTAGGTTTCCTTTGTTTTTTTGATTTCTTTTTGGTTGCGATTGGACAATGCACCACTTTTTTGTATATAGTTCACTTTTTAGTTAGTAGTCAGTTAGGTTTAATTTGGTAGGGCTCATGGACCCAGGATGATCTTCTTCATTGGCTTATTTTAATTTTTCAGATTATTTTCTTGGACATTCATCTTGTTTTGTTTGAATTGCTTTGTGTTTTTTCTTATTTCATTTCCATTCTACTTGCTGTTTAATACATATTATTTTTTTAATCTTCAATGTGTCGTATCATCTCATTGCTTTGAGGCATGTCATGTTGGGTGTTTTGTCATTCACTTGCAGCCATTGTGTGTGACAGACATGTGTTAAATTGCATTATTTAAATTGGGGGTGTAACATGTAATTGCCTTTGATATGTGGGTGGGTGTGATAGTTGGTTGGGCCTTTTGGCAGGGGAGGATGGGCATTACGGACATGATTGGGGAATGTTGGGACCCAGGTGCAGGGGGGCATGGATTGGACATGGGTGGGGGCCTGCTGGCAGGTGCCCCACAGTGCTGGGGGGGTGGGGGTGGTGGTAGACATGAGTGGGGGCCTGGTGGAGGATGACCCTGCACTGCTGGGGTGTGGGGGTGGTGGGTGACATGAGTGGGGGCCTGGTGGAGGCTGACCCTGGTGGCTGGGGGGTGGGGGTGGTGGGAGACATGAGTTGGACATGGGTGGGGGCCTGCTGGCAGGTGCCCCACAGTGCTGGGGGGTGGGGGTGGTGGGGGACATAAGTTGGACATGGGTGGGGGCCTGCTGGCAGGTGCCCCACAGTGCTGAGGGGTGGGGGTGGTGGTAGACATGAGTGGGGGCCTGGTGGAGGGTGACCCTGCACTGCTGGGGTGTGGGGGTGGTGGGTGACATGAGTGGGGGCCTGGTGGAGGGTGACCCTGCACTGCTGGGGTGTGGGGGTGGTGGGTGACATGAGTGGGGGCCTGGTGGAGGGTGCCCCTGGTGGCTGGGGTTTGGGGGTGGTGGGAGACATGAGTGGGGGCCTGGTGGAGGGTGACCCTGCACTGCTGGGGTGTGGGGGTGGTGGGAGACATGAGTGGGGGCCTGGTGGAGGCTGACCCTGGTGGCTGGGGGGTGGGGGTGGTGGTAGACATGAGTGGGGGCCTGGTGGAGGGTGCCCCTGGTGGCTGGGGGGTGGGGGTGGTGGGAGACATGAGTGGGGGCCTGGTGGAGGCTGACCCTGGTGGCTGGGGGGTGGGGGCGGTGGGAGACATGAGTTGGACATGGGTGGGGCCTGCTGGCAGGTGCCCCACAGTGCTGGGGGGTGGGGGTGGTGGGGGACATGAGTTGGACATGGGTGGGGGCCTGCTGGCAGGTGCCCCACAGTGCTGGGGGGTGGGGGTGGTGGGAGACATGAGTGGGGGCCTGGTGGAGGGTGACCCTGCACTGCTGGGGTGTGGGGGTGGTGGGTGACATGAGTGGGGGCCTGGTGGAGGGTGACCCTGCACTGCTGGGGTGTGGGGGTGGTGGGTGACATGAGTGGGGGCCTGGTGGAGGGTGCCCCTGGTGGCTGGGGGGTGGGGGTGGTGGTAGACATGAGTGGGGGCCTGGTGGAGGGTGACCCTGCACTGCTGGGGTGTGGGGGTGGTGGGTGACATGAGTGGGGGCCTGGTGGAGGGTGACCCTGCACTGCTGGGGTGTGGGGGTGGTGGGTGACATGAGTGGGGGCCTGGTGGAGGGTGCCCCTGGTGGCTGGGGTTTGGGGGTGGTGGGAGACATGAGTGGGGGCCTGGTGGAGGGTGACCCTGCACTGCTGGGGTGTGGGGGTGGTGGGAGACATGAGTGGGGGCCTGGTGGAGGCTGACCCTGGTGGCTGGGGGGTGGGGGTGGTGGTAGACATGAGTGGGGGCCTGGTGGAGGGTGCCCCTGATGGCTGGGAGGTGGGGGTGGTGGGAGACATGAGTGGGGGCCTGGTGGAGGCTGACCCTGGTGGCTGGGGGGTGGGGGTGGTGGGAGACATGAGTTGGACATGGGTGGGGGCCTGCTGGCAGGTGCCCCACAGTGCTGGGGGGTGGGGGTGGTGGGGGACATGAGTTGGACATGGGTGGGGGCCTGCTGGCAGGTGCCCCACAGTGCTGGGGGGTGGGGGTGGTGGGAGACATGAGTGGGGGCCTGGTGGAGGGTGACCCTGCACTGCTGGGGTGTGGGGGTGGTGGGTGACATGAGTGGGGGCCTGGTGGAGGGTGACCCTGCACTGCTGGGGTGTGGGGGTGGTGGGTGACATGAGTGGGGGCCTGGTGGAGGGTGCCCCTGGTGGCTGGGGGGTGGGGGTGGTGGTAGACATGAGTGGGGGCCTGGTGGAGGGTGACCCTGCACTGCTGGGGTGTGGGGGTGGTGGGTGACATGAGTGGGGGCCTGGTGGAGGGTGACCCTGCACTGCTGGGGTGTGGGGGTGGTGGGTGACATGAGTGGGGGCCTGGTGGAGGGTGCCCCTGGTGGCTGGGGTTTGGGGGTGGTGGGAGACATGAGTGGGGGCCTGGTGGAGGGTGACCCTGCACTGCTGGGGTGTGGGGGTGGTGGGAGACATGAGTGGGGGCCTGGTGGAGGCTGACCCTGGTGGCTGGGGGGTGGGGGTGGTGGTAGACATGAGTGGGGGCCTGGTGGAGGGTGCCCCTGGTGGCTGGGGGGTGGGGGTGGTGGGAGACATGAGTGGGGGCCTGGTGGAGGCTGACCCCGGTGGCTGGGGGGTGGGGGTGGTGGGAGACATGAGTTGGACATGGGTGGGGGCCTGCTGGCAGGTGCCCCACAGTGCTGGGGGGTGGGGGTGGTGGGGGACATGAGTTGGACATGGGTGGGGGCCTGCTGGCAGGTGCCCCACAGTGCTGGGGGGTGGGGGTGGTGGGGGACATGAGTTGGACATGGGTGGGGGCCTGCTGGCAGGTGCCCCACAGTGCTGGGGGGTGGGGGTGCAAGGGGACATGAGTTGGTGTTCATTAGTTCAAGGAGACATGTGCCTTTGCTGGGGGGCATGCCCATGGTGGGTGGGCTGCCTGCGGGACATGACCAGGGATGCAGGGTAGTCCCCTGTGGTGTGGGCTGCCTGCAGGGGCCGTGGAGGGTGTACAGGGTACACCTGGGAGGACCCACACTGTCAAATCACATGTGGAACTTCACGCGCACCCCTGATATACACGCGCCCAGGCTATTCGCGTGTGGAACTTCCCGCGCACCCCTGGAATACACGCGCCCAGGCTATTCGCGTGTGGAACTTCCCGCGCACCCCTGAAATACACGCGCCCAGGCTATTCGCGTGTGGAACTTCCCGCGCACCCCTGAAATACACGCGCCCAGGCTATTCGCGTGTGGAACTTCCCGCGCACCCCTGAAATACACGCGCCCCCAGCCTATTCGCGTGTGGAACTTCCCCCGCACCCCTGAAATACACGCGCCTAGGCTATTCGCGTGTGGAACTTCCCGCGCACCCCTGAAATACACGCGCCCAGGCTATTCGCGTGTGGAACTTCCCGCGCACCCCTGAAATACACGCGCCCAGGCTATTCGCGTGTGGAACTTCCCCCGCACCCCTGAAATACACGCGCCCAGGCTATTCGCGTGTGGAACTTCCCGCGCACCCCTGAAATACACGCGCCCAGGCTATTCGCGTGTGGAACTTCCCGCGCACCCCTGAAATACACGCGCCCAGGCTGTTCGCGTGTGGAACTTCCCGCGCACCCCTGAAATACACGCGCCCAGGCTGTTCGCGTGTGGAACTTCCCGCGCACCCCTGAAATACACGCGCCCAGGCTGTTCGCGTGTGGAACTTCACGCGAACCCCTGATATACACGTAGCCCGCTCCCCCAGACCCGATCGCGTGTGAAACTTCACGCGAACCCCTGTGATGCACGTACCCTGCTGAAATCGCGTGTTAGACTTCCCGCGCACCCCGGTATACACGCACACGTATTTTTTGTCAGCGGGTGTCCGTGTTTGTGGGTACCCCTTTGCACGTCATTTTTCCTGGAGGGCCACAGTATGGGACATTCATCATGGCAGTATATAGGTGCGATTTGTTGGCGCACCTTTTGGCGCACATTTCTTACAGCCGCAGAGACGCTACCGCCTGCTTTCTTGTGGCGGTCGTGTTTGTGCCTGTGCGCTGGTTTGAGCGTGCGCTTTTTTCCCCTATTCTATTCCATGAATACGTGTTGTAGGCGAGCGTGTGGGCGTTCCGCGCACTTGTGCCCTGTACTTCCCCCGTGACGCCCACGTTTTGGCAAGTTGTTCCCCATTCCGAGTGTTACGCCCGTGTTCCGCCTACTTTTGTTGCGTGCGCCGCGCTATGTGCGATTTTCGCTGTGGCCTGTGCGATTTTCGCAGTGACCTGGCGCACGCTGTTAGATGGCCTGTGCGCCAACGTGCGCCGCACACTTTTTATCGCACATCCGCTGGTTTTCTCGCGCACGGCCTTCCATGAATCGACGTGCGCTGCTTTTCGTGCGATTTTCGCAATTGCACTGCGATTTTCGCTATTCCACTGCGATTCGCACGTTTTTGCCCACTTGCGCCACGCTAATTATTCCATGAATCGGCCTCTGTGTCTTTCAGTGCTTTGTCTCTGAGCTGCCACGTTGGGATCCTAGCTATAGGTGGCAAGTATTGCCATCTTAAGATCGGTGGCGAGTGGTCTGAGAGGACCCTCGCTTTGTATTCCGACCGCACTAGCTCCCCGTCAGCTCCGGAGCAGCAAATATATAGTCTAGCCGTGTATACAAGTTTTGTGGCACTGAGTAATGGGAATACTGTCTTTCATGTGGGTGGTGCAGTCTCCATACATCCTCCAGATGAAAATCTCGCGACAGGGTCCTCAAGGTTTTGGCTGCAGGGGTAGGCCTATCTAGCTTTCTGTCTGATCTGTCCACCCTGGGATCCAGCGTGCAATTAAAGTCTCTTCCCCATATAACTGCACCCCCGAGGTACGTGCTAACTTTGCTATATAAGGTCTTGAAATAGGCTACTGTATCTTGGTTCGTGGCATATGTATTAATGATACACAACTCTCTTTTTTCTATCAATCCCCATATCGCCACCATCCTCCCGTCAGACTACACAGTGGACTGTAACAACTGAAAGTGGACATGTGGTGCTATCCACGTAATTACCGCTCTGGGTTATGCTGAATACGTTACCCCTATGGTGGTCCCCTTCCATTTCTTCCTTATCACATCCAGTTTTTCTTTTGTAAGGTGAGTTTCTTGTAATAGGGCGATGTCTATTCTCTGCCTCCTTAGATACAACATAATCTTATTCCTCTTCAGGTAACTATTGAGCCCCCTGACATTCCAGGTTACTATCTTAAGGTCTCCCATCTCTCATCCATACCCAGTCCCGCCTCTGTCCTCCCTTGTCCTCCGCTTCATGCGCAGTAGTGCGTGGGTGTAAGCTTGTTCCCTAACTGATTCTTCAAAACTCCCCATCTCCCCTCCCTCCTCCCTTTTGCCTGACCCTGACTGTCGCCCTCCCCTCTCCCTCCCAACTCCCTTCCCACCCTCAACCCAACCCAACCACAACTCAAACTCCCTTACCTCCAACTCCCACCCCTAACTCCCCAGCCCACACGCCCACCCCTACCCAAACCAAACCCCCCATCCAAACTCCCCTCCACCCCCATCCCCAACTGGTGCCCAGCTCCATCCCTGGATCTGAGGCTTTCCCACATCTGGCTCCTAACCTTCCGAGAGCCCAGCAGGAGGATACCGATCCAACAGTATCCAATCTAACCTAACCGTGGGGGTAAGAGTGTGCCTCCTTACGCTGTACCCTATTTGCTCTCTTAACAGCGAATCCTTGGGTGAGTGCCCCACTTTTAATTTCTTGTAGAATCATGGTATCAATATAGTTGGTCGGGTCCGATCCCTCCTCGCCCTCCGGCAGTCCTATGATCCGCACATTATTTGTGAACCGGACGCCCTTCCGCCTCTTCAGCTCTGCTCTTCAAATTCCGCACTTGTTGCAATAATGTCTTGACTTCCGCAGCATTCGCTGTGCAGGTGACCGTATTGGCTTTTATCTCCATCTCGAGAACAGTTGTGCGCTCTGCCTGCACTCTCACATCTTGACACACCAGGTTAACATCTATCTGCACTGCATCTATCTCAAGTTCCAGTGCAGGCTTGAGCCGCAACTGCAGCATCCAACTTTCTCCCCAGACACCTTCAAGTCGGCGATAGCACCCAGGATTTGTTGGTCCATGTGTGCTAGGGGTGTTTCGCCCTGCACAGTTTGCTCTTTGTGTCTACCCCCAACTGTCACAGGAGGGGATTTAGGGAATTCTTCCATTGTCTGCTGCATCCCCTTCTGCTTTAGTTGTTTATTGGCCAGGTTTCATTAGAGATGGCCTTCTCAGCCAACCTGCCGGGGTGTTAACTCCTCTCACCACTTCAGGGTATTGCTACCCTATACTGGGTAGGTATGTGGACCTCTGCTGCAAGCCTGCTCCCCGTGTGCTGGCAGGCTGTTAATTGCTGTTCTGTGCCACATGCAATTACCATCCACTCAAGCAGTCTCTGGGTGTCTGCGCACTCATTGCAAATTATGTGTGTATGTCCACGTGAGGGCCCTATATAGGCCCCCCTCAGGTGTATGGTCGCTCATCGTAGTTTATGGTGGCAAGCTTACAATAATCCCCAGTACCACCATCTGGCAGGGCGCCCATGGGGCTCCTAGTTGGGCCCCATAGGTCGCTGGTCGTTGCTTCTCTTAGTTACTTTATTCATTCCTTTCAAATCCTTTGTTCCAATTGCCACACTAATTATGCCTATTCGTTCTTCATTCACCCCCAAGTCTCCAGGGGGATGCCATTATCCTCAGCGAGGCAGCGTGACTGCACAGTGTTGCCCCACCAGCCTGTGCATATTGTACCCTGCGCTCCCTCTATGGATGAGGGGGGATGCAGAGTCCGTGGGCCGGGTGGAGTTTCAGGTTTTCTGATGTCGCTGCACACCGCAGTAGTCGCCTGCTGCTGTGTTGTTCATCAGAAGCCGGGCCTCTGCAGAGCCCAGAATTCGGGCTACAATGTAGTTTGTGTGTTGAAGCACGAGGAAGGGCTAAACTGTTACCCTCAGTTAATGTTCGTTTTCCGGGCAAGTAGAATGTCATCCAGCCCAGAGGATGCACTCGGGGCGGGCTCCTTCCGCCTCTCCGCCATCTGTGCCGTCTCCACAATGCCCTCCAATCCCTCGTGCTGGGCGCTGGGTCGCGATATGAGGACACCCAATTGTGCTCGAAAACCGTGCAGGCTGCTCCCTTCCGTCACCCTCAAGATTACAGCGGGGCCATTCGCTCGCTCGACGCGAGGTGCAACATTGTATCCATACTCATTTTGATACTTGATTATATCCTCACAGCATCAAATGCCTTGTGTCCACTGTGGCATTCAGCGCGCACTTCGTCAGCAACAGTCCGTTTAAGTTCCCGGGCTCTCACAGTCCTTTGTTTGTGCCGCCGGCCATTTTGTTTCAAGGCTTGCCAAAAAGTTTCAAACTTGTCGCCGGTCCCACAAGTCCTACTGGGCCCATCCACATTGCAGCCTTCTTCCATGAGTGCCCACCATATTCACACGCACGGTGGTGTATTCACGAGGTCCAGCCCAGTCATTTTGTGCATCTCAATGCAAGATCATCACAGGATCAGACGGAGCAGCAAGGAAGACACGTCTCACTCCATGGCTTTTAAGCCACTCCCCCATGCCTTCCTTCAGCTTAACCCCACCATGAGGTTGTTCCCCTGCCAAACAACAGCACATCCAAGTTTGTCTTGATGACAGGCAACCGGAAGGTACACCCTTCAGCTGTTAGACTCAGACAAATTCCTAAGTTTCATTGTAGACAGCAGCCTCTCCTTCTAAAAGCACATAGCCAAGAAAGTCCAAACGACCAGGCTACAGATCACTGCATTCCACAACATGAAACCCTTTATTCCCCTGTAGGACTTCTGCACTGTGGTTAAGACTGTCATGATTTCCCACATGGATCGGGGAACACCTTCCTGTAATGGATTCAAGCCACCTATCTGACCCCCTCAAGGCTGTCCACAATTTCCCAACCCGCCCCACATCACCACCGCCTGCAAATTCAACCATATCTCTCCCTACCTTTGAGAGCTTTACTGAGTCTCACATCTCGGTAGGGACCTATATAAAACTTCCTAATGGATATGGGTTACTAGGAGGGAAGCGTCCTACACGTCTAACCCGCATCCATTAGGACGTTATTATAGAGCCAGCAATTATTGCAAAGCTATACTATCAAACTGCCACCGTGCACAGAACTGACTGTTTCACAAGCAGGACCAATTCCTACATGCATCTCTAGCAATATAGCAACTGGAAAATCACATGAAACCCTTGTGGCCAATCCAAGACACCAGCTTAGCCTTGACAAAGAGTCGAAACACGTGTTGGCTGAAGTGTTTCATTGAGCATTCAAGAATACATATTTTCTTGTATTGACCTAGCATATGATTAATTCATTGACAATCCTAAGGCTAGAGCAATCAACTAGAACCAAACTACCAGTATCTCATTCACTTCTTTGGGGTTGGGAGTAGACCCTCAAGGTTCTAGCTGTGCAGCTCGCCTACCTATCTGCTTGGACTAGAGCACACTAGTTGTTGGTGTTACTCAATTACTTATTAACTAACAATTGCATAAATGTGGGGTGCCTTGTATGTGTACATCTGCAAACTTCTTCAACTAAGGCTGTCATTTGACACTATAAACACGCCATTTTAGAAACACAGTGCAGATATATGCAGATAAAGTCGTTTCTAAGCTCACATTCTAAAGACAAATCTCACATTATAATTTGTAACAGTAGAGCAATTTCTAAAATACAAATCCAAGCCAGTATGTGCTCAGTGAAGAGCCTTTCAATCGAAACAGTCATCTGTGTGTGTGTTACTTTAAATATGTTAACCTCAATGGTTTTAAACTTAATAGGACATTATAAAAAGTCAGTCTAATAGTTTGCTTTTAACTTTTAAGGTGTTTACATTTCTTACATAGAATATTCAACACGGAAACCTCTCCCTCCTACGAATGGAGAAGCATTCAAATAAAATGTATGATTTGCTTTGAAGCCGCTTCATTTAAAGTTGTGAGCGAAAAGAGAATACAATGCAACAACTGCCTTGTAATTCAGCCTGGAGATATTCTATCAGAAACACCGCAAATTATATTGGAATGCCTCTAGTTTGGAAACCATGCAGACGTCTCTACTTTAGAATCCATATACAAATGATATGAAAGCACCTGGTTTCAAGTTGGTGATGAGCAGAACTCTCTTTGAGACCAGCACATCAGTCTCTTCACTGAATGTTTATGCTCAATGGCCGGTCATAAGCTTTAAGGACAGGAACAATGGCCAAGAGACCGTGTTCCTGAAGCTGGTTCAGTTCCTCGTAATATGTCAGGTGCAGTTCCAGACTTATTTGACTTTGTAGAAAGGTGTCTAGAAACAGAATCTCATCTACTAGGAATCAATTAATGAGGATTCCCTAATATGGATATGAGGAAAGGATGGTGCCATATCACATATGTTTCATCTTCTCAGTGCTCCAGCCTGTGCACCGGTTTATTCTATCAATGTGTTCCCATGATCCATGACAGTGACAGGAACTCCTGGTGATGTGATCTGCAGGAGGGGCATGGGAGGAACTGTGAAACTGGTGGTGATACAAAGGGTGAGTATCCCTGATGCTACTGGATTCTCTGGAATCAGATAACCAACAGGAGTTTATTTTAAGGGTCTGCATATTACTGGTTAGTCTGCTTGGCCAGTGTAGGGTGGTGTACAAATAGTGGGTAGTATTATTTAAGTATGCATTTTGGCACATATATTGTCAACTTGCATGTCAGATAATTAATTAACAATGAGCAGATATTGTACATCCCACCATTATCAATGTACCGCTGTATGGACCGTTCCAGGGGTACATTTGATTAATATGATTATTTTAAAGTGAAACTTAACATAATCTCCCTGATTCAAAACGTTCATTCCAGTCTCCATTATTAAGTTACACATGACTAGCAGATCTGGAATGTGGTTCGGAGTTATTTTAAGGGGCTGCAAATCCCACTATGGGGCCATTTCACACTATTTCAATGATAGATTAGACTCAACAAAATGTATTCATAGTAATCACCTTGCTCCCTCTCAGAGAAAGCAGGGCTGGATAAGCAGCCCCCAATATAAGAAGGTGAATGTTTAGATATATTGTATGATATAGCAACTACATTCTTGATATTGTCTGAGTAGATTCATGCTCTGATAACTGATGGGCCTGCTGCAAAATTTCTAATTCTGAATGCATTGGATTTGCTCACGATGCCTCTCATTTGGCATGTCACAGATTTTTATCTCCAATTGACACCTATGATTGACAACAAATCTGGATTCAGGCACGCCATAGACATGGCTATCATCTAGGATTACTGTGAATTAAACGATTTAGAAATGTTCTAGGGAGAAAAAAACGAAAGTCATTTGAATGAAAATTACTTTCGGTTTTCACTCGCCTGAACATTTCTGATAACCCGCTTCCTCCCACAAAGAGGCGTTGCTAAGGGGGGCTAAGGGGGTTATAGCCCCTGGTCTTTTGGTTGTAGCCCCGGATAGAATCTCAGGAGCTACAGCCAAAAGGCTAGCTAGCCCCCAATCCCAACAGTTCCAACATCAGAGTAGCCCCAGGTCTTTTCCAGACCTAGCAGCACCCCTTCTCCCACCCCCTTACTTACCAGTGAGGGGCACGCTTCCTCATGCGACGCCCCCTCCTGCATCTCTCAGTGATGCCGGTTCCCTTCACATCCATGCATGGCAACCAGCACCATAGGGTCCTCTTTTTTTTCTTTTTTTCCCTAACTTTATTATACCCCTGATGCCTTTATTGTGAAGGGTGAGAGGACACCCTGCCTACCCTGCTCCCCATTTTCAGCTGTTCCCTTCTTTCATACAGCTAAAATTCAAACAAATTTACCATTCATTTTCTATCAAATCTGCAGATACCATCATCCATGTGGTCGATGATGCTCTTAACATCTTTGATGGTGGCCTTCCTTGCCACCGGGTTCTCCACAACCTCTCAGCAGTTTTTGACACAGTAGCTCACTGGACATTGATTGACATTCTATTTCACTGCATTCTATTTCGCTGCATGGGGATCAAGGAGATTACCCTCTTCTGGTTCAAATCATACCTTGAAAATGAGTACCAAGTGGTTCAAATGGATTCCTCCAGATCACCAAATATATCCATCACCTGTGGAGTCACATTAGGATCCTTCCTCTCCCCTGTGAACTTCAACCTTTACATTGAACAGCTCAGAACCCTCACAGCTCCACATTTTGTGAGTGTAGGTGCAAGTGAGAACTAGTGAAAAATAGGGAGGAGGGTCACCTCTGGAATTATGGAGCAGGCCTGACAGAAACACGGTATCCCCAAATGTAACAAGTATTTCATGCTGATGTATTGCTTGTAAAGAAATACATGTAACATAATGCACACAATATGCACATCCACCAAAATGCAAAGATATCCTCCATCAAAGGCATCCACTGGTTCAGGTCCAGTGCTTACCTGAAGCTCAACCCATTTAGGACCAGATATAAGCTGCTGACCAACAACACAGTACACCCTGACATCCAGACCTGGCTCTCTGCTCTGAGCCTCAAGGGCTTCACACTCCAGCTCACAACATGTCACAAGTTACTTAAGTTCAACATTGATAGTCATCTCTCCTTCAATTTCAATGAACACTTAGCAAGAAAGAAGCAAATGGCATGGCACTGACAGTCCCCCCCTCTGTGGAAAAGTAAGCCATTAATCTGAGAAAACAACTTAAGAGCTGCTGCCCAGACCTAGGTCCTCTGCCACCTAGATGACTGCAATGCCCTTCTGGAAGGTCTTCTGGCAATTATCCTGACATCATGGAGATGTGTCCTTTTTGCTGCAGCATGATTTATTAAAGGACTCCACAAATTTGACCACATCACCCCCACCCTCATCAAACTGCACTGCAAGCACATCTCATCTTCAAATTCTGCTACATGATCTACATGGCTGTTGACCTGAAGTCCCCAAGCTACCTTGCAGAGAAACTCAGGTTCCCTCGAGGCCTACTATCCACCCAAATGAAGGAAATGTGCACACTTTAACTCTGTTGGCGCAGGAAGGAAAGAAACACAAGACAGGCCTTCTCTGGCTATGCCCCCAGACTCTGGAACCAACTTCCTGTCTACACCAGACTCATCCGCTCACTTGCAACATCCTCCTTGTCAATGAATGGTTGCTCCCTAACACCTAAGTCCAACACCTTCTACTCGTTCTGCCAAATTGCTACCCTCCTAATTTGGTAGCTGCTCTCTCCCTTGTACCTCTGCTTCCCGCAAGGCCTGTGCTCTGTAAATGCCCTCATAACAATAATAATATTAATAATAATAATAATAATAATAATAATAATAATAATAATAATAATAATGATAATAATAATAATAAACATTATAATAATAATAATACAAATTAAGACTCTCCATATCATTTGATCTTTTTATGAGCTCACTCGTAAAAATGCATGCAAATTACATTGGTAAAGTGTGTATATTGGGGTGCAGGGGAAGTTCATTCAATTTATGTTCAATGATCAAAGCAGTGTTTCTTTGATAGACTGGCCACTTTTGCCAGTTCCACCTAACTCTTGATTGGGGCCACTATGGTGCATAGAGACTTTAGACTTGTTAATTTCCCACCACATTTTATACATGCTCACCGGAAAAATCATTTTAAGGGCACATAGTACCTATTCTAATACTCAGGTCTCTTCGTCCATACGTGCAGAGGTTTTCTTTTAGGTGGTATGTGTTATGTTTTGTATTCGCTTTCACCTCGTATCGCCACACCTCCAGTGTCTTCAATTCAGCCAGGTGAACCATTGTTACAGCTTGTTCCTACCATGACCAAAGCTCCAGTGGAGGAGTTGCTGTCTCCAGTGGCTAGGCGCTCCTTGTCATGTTCTGCAACGATGTCATGCAAACTGCGGTAGGTGCCACACTTTGGTGCAGATTTTCTCCCACACTTTGAGTGAACACGTGGCAGGCAAGTCCTTACTCATCTCAGAAGCAGACCTCCACCTTACTGACACCATTCACTATGAACTACAATACATAGGAGGCAGCCAGTATTATGAATCAAGAACACAGAGACCAAATTGGTGGGATCAAGAACAAAAAACAAATAGATATTGATCGCTGCTGAATTGCAAATTAATTCAGAAACGAGTTGCAAAAACTTTAATGTAATCATTAAAAGGTATGTGTATAACATGTGTGTTTCTATTCATATATACATTTCATTAGACAAAGTAAACTATAGAAAAAGGTACAAATATCCAATATGGAAGCAGAAAACTCCAAAAGGTTTAAGAGAAAAAAAGGAGAAAAAATGGCTGGCCATCTCAACGTATAAAACAAAGCACACAAATGTGCTACCACCACCAAACATGTCATGTCATTGTAGTCATCAAAACCCCAAACATTTACCAACAATGTTGATTATTACAATCCTATAGACCTTACTCCTTAGGCTGCAAATGTGTGTCAGCCCTGCACCCCAATCCTTTACAGTGTGCAGATAAATTCAAACATGGGTAGATATGACAACTAAATGTGCCCCTATGCCCTAATGTTAACAACTCGACGGGAATCTCAACTAAAGCAACATTCGCCTACTTGAGTTTCGGCTACACCGGGGGGGGCCAGCTTACTACTAAGGCCCAAGACTTCCTCAGGGAGTCATTAATTCACAGAGAGATGGTTGATTCCCAACAGATGCACAGGTTCTTGCAATGATCTGTGCCGTAAGCCATATTCCTATTATTCTGCAACTGCAGGAGTCCCTCCACCCTTCCTGCCCCCTTGGAGTATTGGAAATGTACCCACATCCAGTTCCTCGTCAATGTCCTTGCATGGTCATACCGTGAACGGAAAGTGAAATACTGACACTTTTCTAGGAGGTGTACATTTTTTACTACCAAGCTCTGCATTGGATTTACTGGAAAGTCGTGACTAGCCACAATGGGCTGCACGCATTCAGGTGCTCGTCAACTTTCTTACATCGTCATTCTAAAGGCAGAAAATCAAATGCTGAAGGGGAAGGGGACCCCCAAGGGATTTTGTATCGTGTATCCGAGAACTAGAACGTTGTCTTTCTGGACTTCCTTTAGGGTGGAACACACAATGAAGTAGGGTGGAGAAGCAGCGTAGCCTATTAAGTAAGGGGCAGGCCATAGAATGTGTCACAGGAGCAGTGAGGAGACACTGCAGGACACGACATAATAAGGAGGCGAACATTAGCGGCACATATGGCGGATTCTCATCAGCTCGAATGAGATGGTTTGTAAACCAGGAGCACTTGTAGGAGATGGACATGTTTTTAAAGCAATCAGAAAAGACTATGGCAAAAATAATGACCAGCACTTCATAGTTGTCTTCCAAGACCCAGGATTCTCCAGCGGCTTATAAGAGAGGTGCAATGGTTCTTATTCTCCGTCTTTGCCGGAAAACGGCATTTCCTGTTCTTGGAGGCGGTCGTGGCTTTCGCTCGTGGTTCAAAAATGCACGGACGTGGAAAAGCATAACATATATGCAGGAACAATGTGTAGACTGTGCATACATGATGGCTATGCAAGCAGAGACTCTGCTTCACATACAAAGTCAGGATCATGGGGAGAAACATCAGGTTTTGGCAGAACTGCGCGACACAGCCAGTTGCACAGGCAGTTGGACATCTTCCAGTTGATTCTGTATAGGCATCAGAGTAATCCTGTAGCATTCCAGTTATTTTAAAGTGCAAACACATGTAGTCAAGGTCACGTTATGGATGAGAGATGTGTTAACGGTAGGGATGAGAGTTGTTTAATTTTGAATAACATCTATAAAATAGAAAAGGGACCTGGGGGAAGTGAGTTGCCCTCTGTGGGCTGCCTCCCTTGCATCGACTCACCTATGTTACTTTTGTGATGTCCAGCACTGATCCACTCCCAGCAATGTGCTTGCCCACCATTCAACCCTGACCCTATTTGTGTAGCCTGGGCTCATTGTGATTGAAAATTGTTAAAGTGAACAATTAAGTCGTATTAGGGGGGCGTTGGCAGCAATCAAACTTTGTGAATCCTGAAGAGATTCTGATTCTGTCCAACCAGTATTAGGATGCCCACACTTAAAGACAGGACGCAACGCACCGGAATTTTGCACACAATGTACAGCAATTGCAGATTCCGCCACTGCTGAAAAGTCAATGGCCCTCATTAGGACTCCGGCGCTAAACCATGGTGCTATTAGCCATGGAGAAAGGGGGAATTACCACCCCATTCCAAGGTTGGCGGGGCGGTAATTCCCCCTTTCTCCATGGCCCTTCCCCATTCCCATTTTTGCCCCATAGGGCTCAATGGGAATGGGGAAGGCGGCAATTACGGTACTGCAAATTGCACTTGACATTCCCATAATCGACCCCTGTTCTATATATGTATAGGGAGAGGATTTTTTTTTCTTCTAATAATAGGTACAGGGCGCAACTGTTCGACACCCCATATAGGTGATTTTCTTGTTTGTAATTGTTTAAAACATCAAAAATAAAGTTTTTTTAAAAAATACGTACCCAATACATGTGATGTATGGTTCATAGTCATAAAATCGAAAAAAAAAGTCAAAAGTCAAAATATCGAAAAAAAAATGTCAAAAAAAAAAGTCACATTTCTTTTTTATTACGTTTTTTATTCGAAATGGGGGGGGTCCCCCGAACCCCTTTTTTTTTTGTTTTTACATGCGAAAGCCAAAAAATAAATATAAATAAAACATTTAAAATCGCCATTATTTTTTTTGACTTTCGACATTTTTTTCGATATTTTGACTGCACAACGTGATGTATTTGGTCACTAATTCTAAGGAAACACATGGGCAGAGAATGCACTCTTTTATTTTATCAACTCGGTGCAAACGACTCTCAAAACTTTGATGAGAATTGCTTGAAGATGCCTTTCTAGAAAGACACAGAGAATGCAAGCGACGTATCTAAAAACGTTAACAAGTTTAGCAAAACGTTAATGATCTCACTGGTTCAGTTAACAAGTCCTCTGTTGGTGCTTGCGAACTCACCGGTTTTCACAAACTCACGTTTAGTGGGGTCAAAGGTATTCAGGCCGCCTCTTCATTGAGCTATTCTTTTATTTGTGGCCTTAAATATTAACTGTAAGCGCTGTGTGAAAGAACTTTCGATGGCTTGTTTCAGTGCAATGAAGACTGTATGTGCCCAGTTGTCTTTCAAATGTGTGCGCGCACTACATATCTCCCAACAAGGTGTATTTCTAGGAATAGCTGGGATGGATAGAAAAGTGACCAGTGACTGGTCATTCTATTCCGAATGTGCAGACCGTGATACACAATTTCAACTTTTTACCTGGTTATATTAAAGAACAGCTATTGATGTGTCATGCCATGTGGTTAGTATTCGATAGGGGGCCACATGCGCACAAACAATTAAAACCAGAAGTTACCACAAAAAAAAAGCGCCTGGACTGTGACGATAATTTAGAATGAATTCACAAAGATCCACACTTACGAGGTGAGCTAATTTCACTTCAATTAATAGTGTGAGCCACATTCGCTGGCAGGGAAATAGCAAAATGAAATGTGAACGCATGTGAACTCATCAGCTCGAATGAGTTGGTTTGTAAACCAGGAGCACTTGTAGGAGATGGACATGTTTTTAAAGCAATCAGAAAAGACTATGGCAAAAATAATGACCAGCACTTCATAGTTGTCTTCCAAGACCCAGGATTCTCCAGCGGTTTATAAGAGAGGTGCAATGGTTCTTATTCTCCGTCTTTGCCGGAAAAGGGCATTTCCTGTTCTTGGAGGCGGTCGTGGCTTTCGCTCGTGGTTCAAAAATGCACGGACGTGGAAAAGCATAACATATATGCAGGAACAATGTGTAGACTGTGCATACATGATGGCTATGCAAGCAGAGACTCTGCTTCACATACAAAGTCAGGATCATGGGGAGAAACATCAGGTTTTGAAATGGCATCATAGAGAAAGGAAAGAGAACCCCTTTCGTGATGCAGATTTCCCCCAGGTCCAACCAAATGTGGTTGCAAAAGGCGCAAGTTACAGCCAGGGAACACAGGACCAAGTTATGGGATTATTTGTTCACCTTATCATTTGCGCTGGCACTCTTTTGACAACTCCAATTTTGCACATGCAAACTGGGATAATGTGTTGTCCTTTCCATTCTTGTCCAACCGCTCACATTTACTCGCAGGTTAACTTGTGTAGATTGTTTAAACACAGTGAAAGTTGTGCACACGTAGTCAAAGTATATGCACAAGCATGTGCTATCCTGTCCCATTTGTGAATCGGGCGCTGCTCGGTGAGTGACCTTGTTGATGACTTACGAGCATGTGCAGCTGCTAAACCGCTTCGTAGAATTCAAATCAGTCAATAATTACCCTGATGATGTGCTACTAATTGCAGTGGCGAATAATCATTCCAGAAAAGCAACACAATTGAACACATTACTCTGCATAGTGTGAAGGATTGTCATTTGTCTATAGTGTAAACGCACTAGCTTTGTTTACTATATATATAATAACATGATGGGGAGAATTCCATCTCAAATAGGGTGGTCTGCTAACTAATAACATGATGGGTGGTCTGACACTAGAGCCACCTTTTTTCAAACTCAATTCCAAAAACATAGTCTGCACCTGTGCCCTGCTGCATGAAAATCCTGAACTGCAGCACCTCCTCTTCAGTGGCAAAGAGGAAGCGCAGAGGTCACAGGTGGCATGTCTGACAGCTGCTGTGACAGCAAAGTCAATGAAGTGCAGAGGCTGCATTTAAAATATGTACCTCAGTTCAAAGCTGCATTATTATGATGGCAGTTTAACCTATGAATATAAGCCATATCTGAGTTTGGGGTATGATTACTGGTAGTTCACATAATTATTACAGCCACATTTGATCTGTTTCAAACACATGTCAACACTGTGAGCTCAGGCCAGCCATGAACAAGCTGTGTGTATTCTCTCTCGACAGGCTCCATGTGCTGAAACCACCCGAACAATAGCTAGCAGTAGCCGCCTGTGACAAATTGCATTGCGCTTCGCAGGAGTACAAGGATGAGTAGGGGTAAAATGGCCCTCTCAGCCCTCACACTACTACAAACCAAAAACAGGATGCAATCATTAGGGTCAAACAGGGACAGTTAAGAGATCTGACTCCTTCAACGTTTGTGGTGATGTGGGCCGAGGGAAGGCAATGCTCTTAAGAGGGGTGTGAAGTTGAACCAGTAGAGACTCGAACAACTCAGTATCACAGTCCAAAATAAACAGAATGTTCAATCAAGGGTTTACAAAAATATAAACACTTTAATTAAACACACCATCTGCACGTATAACAAACAGAGAATACTGTACAAAAACCCACCCCAAAGGACGAACACAGTAGATGTGACAGGCTGTAGAATGTAGCACTCTGAGTGTAGTACCAGGCTTGATAGGTAAAATACTAACCACAAAAAGGTTATCTTGGTAGAAAGCACGGGTGATCATAACCTAACCAGTCTCTATGGATCATGTGGGCCAAGGGGGCAGTTCAACGTCAACAGTACCTACATTCAGTTTGTGGTGGGCTGATGCAGTCAGACCTGGGGTTGAACTTTGATGGAACTGATCAGGCTCAGTTCATGCAAGCAGGACTGTGGCGGCCGCAGCAGCAAGTGGGTGTCTTGAATGGGCAAATGCAGGTGCTCTGTATGGTAGAAAGGAGGCTTTTCAAAGATGCCGGTCAGGGCAGTCGCAGTCATGTTTCACAGTTGGCCAGACCGAGTCGGGGTTCAGCTGCTGGGAGGGGATGATGAGTGGCGCTCCAGCACTTTGAGCCAGTGGGCAACATCTATGGAAGTGGTGATCTTGGTTGCATTGATGTGGGATCGTTGATGCAGCAATTCAAGGGCTAGTTGAACTGAGCTGTGTTTTCAACCCCCAGTTAGAGTCTGTTTGATTCTGTTTTGGTTCTGGCATTGAGCAGTTGCTTTGGGCCTACCAGGTGATGGGCATTGGCTGAGACATAATGCTGCATCGAGCTGGTGGAAGGTGCAAGCAAATGTTCGAGTGGAGGAGCACATGGAGAGACCAGATCAGTGCAGTGAAAAGGGAGCTTCGGCTGGTCTGGTCTTCTAGTTGCTGTGAGGCCCTTTCGGGGGGACGCAAGGATAGGATGGTTCTGGTCAGGGTCTGCTCCCTCAGCTAAGGAGATTCTGGTGCAGAGTGGTAGTTCCTGATCCACAGCAGAGGTTACTCCCGATGTTCCCTTGGACTGGTGGGGGACAGATCTTGCTTTTGTCTTGGATGATTCCTTCTTCACCTCCGGATGACTGCATTGGAGAGTACAACTCTACCAAAGTAACTGTAGTGAGAGCTTCAGAATGAATTTGCTTCCTTAAAGCATCCAGGAGGAACTGAGAAAGTCTGCTGAAGGAATGAGAGGCCACTTTTTTTAAGGACAAAAGTCCCCAGGTGATTGACTAAAGCTAGCCCACCATAGTGGTCCAATCCCTGCTGCGGAACAGAGTGGACTGCCCTGTTGATGTCACACCCAAAGTGCTTTGCTCCAGCAGAAGTGGAGGGGACAGGAAAGAGAGGAAGGGACAGTGAGAATTAAGATTGTGGAAACCTTCCCCCATTTATGAGAGCCCCCTTGCCTTTCATAATCCTGCCCACTTCCCTTCTTACAGAGAGCAAAAAGCTTTAGAGATGCATCACCCAGGTGTGAGGTTTGAATTGGTGTGCACTCTTAAAGTCTGGTCCCAGGACATCTGCCTATTGTGTGGCTGTCTTGTGAGGAGGGTTTTACCTGCCATTACAAAGAGATCAAGGAGGGGGCCTGGCCCTCCAGGTCCTTGTCCTGTCATTTGGCGGGCTACACCTGGCTGATCAGAACATGCAGGACTTTCCATACTGGAGCTGACTCACAGGAGCTGACACATGTTATGTTATGTTACTTTGCATTTGTATAGCGCCTTATGTACTATTGGTATGGTCTGAAGGTGCTGGTAGGTTGAACGCCCTTGGGAACCGAAGTTCAAGTCAGTAGAGAGAGTAGAGAGAGTCAAAGGTGCGTGTGAGCACTGGATATGTGTGCAGCTGGTTTGGCAATCGTGTAATCGCTGCTTCTTAGCGGTAGGTGTGGTGGCTGAGAGATAAAGAGTATGTGTTCGTTCTGGCAGGATTTATCCAGACCGATTGTGGCTGTGTTAGGCCTGAAGAGAACACCTGGCTGGTGGGTGTGTAACCAGCAGTGCTTAGTTTAAGTGATGGGTAGTATGAGGCAGATGTTGGTATGAGAACAGATATACCGAATGGTGTCATAGTATCTCTGTGTTCTAGTGAATGGTGCTGTAAAGAAGAGAGTAAGCGTGGTGATGTGATATGATGGGATACATGCTCTTTCGAACATTCCATGCACTCCAAACCATTCCATGTAAGTCGCGCAATTCTATGCGCTACAGTCCGCTCCACCCACTCCAGCCCGCTCCACGCACTCCAACCCGCTCCATGCACTCTAATCTGTTCCACGCACTTGAATCTGATCCATGTATTCGAATCTGTTCCATGTACTCTAATCCGTTCTGTGTATTTTTAAGTTGTTTTATGCACACCATTCACGTTTTTCATCCATACCATCCACATATTTCTCCGTACCTTTCACATATTACACCAGTTTCTTCCACATACGTTACCCCTACCATCCACATACGTCACCCGTTCCATCCACATACGTCACCCGTTCCATCCTCATATGTCGCCTGTTCCATCCACATACATCACCCATTCCATCGGCGTACTTCATCTGTTCCGTCCGCTCTACACACTCAATGGCTCTACGTACTCATCCGCTCTAGGCACTCATCCGCTCTAGGCGCTCATCCACTCTAGGCACTCATCCGCTCTACATGCTCTATGCACTCATCCGCTCTAGATGCTCTACGCACTCATCAGCTCTAGATGCTGTATGCACTCATCCGATCTATGCGCTCCTCCGCTCAACATTTTCTATGCGCTCATCCGCTCTATGCGCTCATCCGCTCTATGCGTTCATCCGCTCTACGCGCTCATCCGCTCTACGCGGTCATCCCCTCTACGTGATCGTCCACCCTACGCACTCATCCGCCCTACGCACTCGTCCACTCTGCGCACTCATCCACTCTACACACTCGTCCGCTCTATGCGCTTGTCCAATCTAGGCACTCACCCGCTCTGACGCACTCACCCGCTCTTACGAACTCACCCACTCTTATGCACTCCCCATTCTACGCACTCCTCGTTCTACGCTCTCATCTGCTCTAACGCACCCCTCTGCTCTAACACACCCCTCTGCTCTTACGCACTAATTCGTTCTTACGCACTCGTCTGCTCCATACACTCATCCGCTCTACCCATTAGTCTGTTCTACGCACTCCTCCACTCTGCGCACTCCTCCACTCTGCGCACTCTTCCACTCTGCGCACTCATCCGCTCTGCGCACTCTTCTGCTTTGCACACTCTTCCACTCTGCGCACTCTTCCACTTTGCGCACTCATCAAACTCTGCACACCCATCTGCTCTGTGCACCCATCCGCCCCCCGCACCCATCCTCCCCCGCACTCATCTGCCCCCGCACTAATCCGCTCTATGCACCCTTTCTTTCTACGCACTCACCTGCTATATGCACTCATCTGCTCTACAAAGTTGTTCGCTCATACGCACTCGTCTGCTCTATACACTCGTCCGCTCTATACGCTCGTCTGCTCTATACCCTCGTCCGCTCTATACACTCATCCGCTCTGCCCATTCAATGAAATTAGTTGTCAATTTCTCGCATGGATCTTGATGTTGTATTGTTATGGATCTTATTGTTATTCAAGATATAGTAGTTTGTTGGGTTGGTGTCATCGAGATGTTGTTATTCAGTTTGGGTTAGTTAGCGTACGATTTGGTTTTTAGGGGAAGCTTTCAGTAGTTTGTAGAAGGACATCAGATCTTCAGTTATGCAGATGTGGGGTGGGAGTGCGTGCCACAGCATGGGGGCCAAGGCTGAGAATGATGATCCGCCTAACCTGACTAAGTTTGTTTTAGGTATGACTAGGAGGCCGGCTGAGCTTGATCTTAGAGTACATGGAGGGTGATAGGGTTTTAGCTTGTCTTGAAGATATTGAGGTCCGGTTTTATGCAATGCTCGATGAGAAATGCATATGGTTTTGAAAGTCACCCTTCGGGCCACTGGAAGCCAGTGCAGAGTTTTAAGGGCTGGGGAGATGTGGTCTCTTGGGCCGAGTTCTAGTAGCAGTTTGGCTGCAGCGTTTTGTGCTCTTTGAAGCTTATTCAGTTGGCAAGTGTGGACTCCGAGATAGAGGGGGTTAGCGTAGTCCAGTCTTGATATAACAATTGATTGGACCACGGAGAGTCTGTTGGGAAAGGAGAGATATGGAAAGATGTGCCTAAGAGTTTTAAGGTGGTAGTGGCAGAACTTTGAGACATTGTTGACTTGGTGCGAGAGTGTTAGGTCAGAGTCAAGGGTGCATCCAAGGTTTTTTACTGAGTTAGAGGGAGTCGGTGAGTCGCTCATGGCAGATGGCCAGGGTAGTGGGTGTGGAAGAAGTTTGGAGTTGCCACATACCATGATTTCAGTTATGGAGGGGTTTAACAAGAGGTGGCATTGGGTCATCCAAAGCTCTATGTCGAGGAGAAAGGAAACGAGGTCAGGTCAGCAGTTGGGTTTTGAGTTGAGGAGTTTTAGAATTAGTTGAGTGTCATCAGTGTAGTTGTAACACAGGATGTTGTGTGAAGGAATTATTGGTGGGAGAGTGATCAAGTAGAGATTGAACAGGAGGGCAGATAGGCATGCTCCTTGTGGAACTCCCGTGTTGACTGGTCGGGCTTGGGAGGAATAGGAGGAGAGTAGCGTTATTTGGTATCTATCTTGGAGGAATGAAGCTATCCATTTGAGATCGGTTCCACAAATTCATAGGGAGTGGAGGCGTTCAAGGCAGATTGAATGATTGATTGTGTCGTAGGCGGAGTATAGGTCAAGAAGGATTAATGCGGCGCATCCCACGGAGTCTGCCGTGTTTTTAAGGTCATCCTAGATTGAGGTTAGGGTGGTTTCAGTTCTGTGTCGGGCTCTGAAACCTGATTGTGCGGGGTCTAGGAGATTGTTGGCTTCGACAAAAGCATTTAGTTGGGAGTAGACGGCTCGGTCAATGAGTTTGGCAAGGAACCTGGTGTTTGAGATGGGGCGGTAGTTTTTGGGCTCAAGAGGGTCCAGGGAAGGTTTTTTTATTAGAGGTTTGGCATGAACCGTTTTGAATGCGTCTGGAAAAATACCAGAGTAAAGGGAGTTATTTATGATGGATCTTGCGTGTTCTCCTGCGCAGGTAGAAGCGAAAGTTTCTATGAGGGTTGTGGCCGGGCAAGGGTCTAGTAGAGAGCCGGATGGTTTGCAGGCAGAGAGAAGTTTGAGAAATTGGTCGGGTGATATTGGGCTAAAGGAGTAGAACGTTGGTTGTGCAGTGGTCGCAGGCGGTGGGTTGGCCGGTATGGGGGGAGGGTTGCCTGGTGGATGTCAGAGAGCCAGTTTGGTGGTTAGCGCATTTGTTCTTTCGAGAGCCGTGTGGTGGTTAGCACATTTGTTCTTTCGAGAGCCGTGGTGTAAAAGTGGAGAGAGAGTGAGTCGCACAGTGATTGGGAGGGGGTCGGGACCGTGGTAGTGCATGTCGGTTTGGTGAATTCAGTGATGATTTTGTGAAGTTCTTTGCTGGGGTTTTTGCAGTTTAGGATTCGGGAGTTGTAGTGGGCTTTTTTTGCTTTCTGGATTTCGGCCTTGTACTGATGAAGGTGTCGTGCCAAGGTGGCTCTACTCTTTTGGGTTTTGTCTTTCTGCCATTTGCATTCTAGGTATTTATATAGTTGTTTAGTGGTCTTAAAATCAGTTGTGAACCATCTAGGGAACAGGGCACGGCGGGCTGATGGTTTGCGAGAGAGTGTGAGCCGCATTAGTGAGGTGTTGAGCCATGAGTCAAAGGCGTCAGGGTCAGTTGTTGATTGAGTTGGCAGGTGGAGGAGATTGGAGGAGTGCGTCCGCTAGGTCAGGAATGACTATTAGTTTTTTCCAGCATTTGCGTAGATTCGGAGGTTCAGGTTTGAGTACAGGAAACGGGTCGGCTGAGCGCATGGCGAAATAAACAATGAAGTGATCGGACTAGATGATAGGGGTGGGTGGGTTTAGATGTATCCGGTCATGGGAGCTAAAGATGGCATCAAGAGTGTGTCCTTTATAGTGAGTCGGGCCGTTTATGTGGGGTTGGAGGTAAATCGTGTCTAGACCGTCAACCAGAGAGTGTGTCATAGGGTTGGTGGGATGTCTAGCCATATGTTGAAATCTCCAAGAAGGGTGAGGTTGGGATGGTTTAGTTGAAGAGTGGCAATAGAGTCATAGACAGGGGGTCTGTAGATTATTAGGAAGCTGTGTGAGAACGACGGGGAGAGGTATAGTTTAATGAGGAGTGATTCGCACAAAGGAATGGAAGGTTGATTGTCGATAATTGAGGCGTGGAAGTGAGACTTGAAGAGGAATGCTATTCCCCCTCCTCTAGAGGGAGGGAGTAGTCGGGGGGAATGGTTTCATTGGCGATTGGGGCGAAGTCGTCAGAGAACCAAGTTCCGGTGATGAAAACCAGGTCTGGTTTGTCAGAGGCGAGGAGGTCAAAGATGCTATGTCTGTTTCTTGCTACAGATCGGGCATTAAATAGGATGTAATTCACTTCGGTAGGTGAGGTTGTGGAAACAGAAAAATAATATAAGGCCGGGAAGCCCAAAAAGAAACACACCAACACAGGTTACAAAGAAACATACAAGTGCTTTATTTCAAGCTACAACAGTTACCAAGTCAATTGACAAACGGATAGCTATTCGGCTCTCAGTATAACATCACGAACTTCAACGAGGGTTCGATGTGTTAGTGAGAGACTGCATATTGGAATACCCCGGCCTTTTATACAATTTGTCCAGCCCTTGGCCAACCCTCTTGCGGGTTAACCATTCTGCGAAATATTTAATTCTGGTCTTAGGATTCCTTGCCAGGTCAATCCTTTAATATATGCATTTCGATTCGTTTCGCTGATATAAGTAGTACATTTACATATAGGTCAACAGTAGGACAAGGTCTCTGTTCGCGAACTCGACAAGTGGCCTGCAGGCATATTAATGATTCAGTTGTACGGAGGTCACAATGGCCAGAATCTTACTCAGAATGTCATTTGGCCTCCATTTTGATGTTCAGGGTGACTTCTACATAACAAGAGAACCTAAAATGGCGGTTTAATCCAAGATGGCGGCTTACATTAATTTCTCTAAGGTCAAGACCTTGTCGTGGAGTTTGTTCACGCATGATGTTTAGACAACTTGGCGTAGGCCAATACACATGCAATTATTACAATAGGAGGCGTAATATTGTTTCTATTCTGACAAGGTTGATGTAGGAGCTGCATCAGAGGGGGGTGGGAGGGAGAGGGTGGAAACTGGAGAGGGAGAGGGGTGGGGTGGTTGATGATCGATGGGAAAAGTGGGCGAGCAGAAAGGCTGTCGGGTTTCGGGTGAGAGTGGATGGATGCGTGTGTTCGGGTGATTGGGTTTGGCACGGGGGATTTGAAGGTGGGGTGTGGGCGGTTAGGAGTTTCAGTTGTGGTCGGTGAGAAATTGAGGGAGAGGGGTTTCAGGAAATTTCATGGGAGAGGAGATCGACATTGTCATTAGATGGGAGAACCAAGGTTGGTGGGCGTACATTGGGGCCTCCAGGATCATCCGGACTGGCTTTTGGTGCATCTTGTGCACTAGTCTGTTGAGTAGGGGAATCGGAGGAACCATGTTATCCAGACCGTTCACCTTGAATTGTTCTGAGGGTACATTGAAGAGTAACCTGGGAATTGTGCGTTCTCCAGAGTTGTGAACAAGTGGATCTCTGGGAAGCCCCAGTCTACAAAGACTGCGTACAATGTCTTCATGTAGTTGCCATTAGTACTCTACGGGAAGGTGGAAGTCTCTGCTGAGTACGTCCACCAGAAGATGATGGAAGTCCCCTGGAACGTTTTGGGACAGGTGTAACATCTTGTGTTTGAGAGCCCATTTTCATATGCTCTGTGACAGTTTGGACAGCCATAGAGAATGTGTGCCCCCTTGTTTGTTCATGTCAGGGGCTCACAGGTGATTGGCGCAAGTGTAAAGCATCATGCGGTAAAGGACCAAGTATTACATGGGTATGGGTATAGGAAAAAAGGGAGAAGCCTGTATTACAGAACCTTGCTTTGTGTTATGTGCAGGAGAAAGGTTAGATGTGGACAAAGAGCCCTCTGGGGTGAAAAAGAGACCAAGGGACTACATTTCCCAGGAGGCTCGCGTGCCCACGAGCCTCTAGGAATGATCAGGATGCCGCCCAAGCATCCGCGCAACGTCCAGGACGACGCCCATGCTCCCGCGCAATGCGCCTGAAGTTCCCTGCTTGTGCTTATGGACACCGGAGAGACGTGTACCCTGAGGGCTCCTGCAGGCTGCAAACCGCAGGGCCATTCCCCGCCATGTAATCCTGCAGGCCCCTCGCAACACAACAGATAAGTTTATTTTATTTTAAACATTCTAGCTGCAGCTTAGAACGTGGTCAACTTTAGAAGGGGAATTCATGTTCAGGGCACTCGAAAACGAACGCATGCCGTTCGAGCAGACATCAAAGGAGTACAACCAAGCGTGCATGGAGCGCTGAGACGCTCATAGTTGTGTGACACTATTGAGAGGTTTTGGGACCATAGAACCCCACAACGGCAACGCATGGAGTGTGTGTCGGGGCACCGGCACCGCCATTAGCCTACATCTGCATGTAGTGGGCTCAGAATGTGTAACTGAAACGTTGTATGGCAACGCAGACTCACACGTACTTTTGCTTTCTTGTAGCGGCATCTGTCATTTCATTACGAGCAGTGGACCAAAGCCTGTAGCTGAAATACCGCTACTGCAGCACAATACGAAGCTAAGTTCCCTAATCTTGTTTCTTGTTGCATTGCATGTGTGGTTGTGACTCTTAAACAGCCACTGTGAACCAATGTCTCAATTCAGTTTTGGAGCACATGTTTGAGTGTATGTAAACTCTAAAGTATCCACCGCAAAAGGGATGTGCTAAAGGGTATGTGCTAATGCTATTCTAATGAACCAATTAGAGGAGGTACAACGTCCTTTCATCTCCATTCTTTTCACGGCATTTTTTGCTGCAGATTTTTTGCAGCGAAAAAAAAAACTTTGAAAAAATGGGGGGTGGGTATTGGGATATTATGTTTCTGGGGGTTTGGGGTGCGAGATTCTAAATAGGTGGGATATGCAATATCAATTGGGATTTGGCAACTGTGATCATAAGTAGCACCATGTACTATTCCTAAATGTAAGCATACCTTTTATTTAGAGTTTATCCTGCCACCAGCATGGGCAACTTATGAAACACTTGTGGACAGGTGTGTTATAAATGACTTATCATATCATATGATCATCATAGTTTTGGGTACAGTGGGGCATATTTTTAAAAGCGGCCGCTCCGCTGCAGGGACTTGCTGTCTCTGTGGATGTCAAGTGGGCATCTCGTGAAGTTTGAACCTTTTCTTTGCCACGAGTAGAGCATGTGCCATGATCAGACTACTGATGCATCAGGGCACAAGTGCAATATGATTTTGGCATGAAGTTGATTGGAGGATAGGTGTTGAAAGGTGAGGGGGGATAGCTGTGGAGCAACGCATTTGTCTTGGAAGCAAGATAATGCAGCGCAACACAGGTTTGACTCCTGATCCTGTGCTTACAAACCAATCTCTGGTATTAGGTGTGTTATAAAAGAACAATTATAATTGAGAGCCAAAACAGCCAGATCCCTGTTTTTGACACTGAACTCCTTTGAACCACCTTTGAAACACGTTCCACACCCTTTGAACCAATGGTACCAACAGGTGCTCCTTTTGACACTCTCTCAATGTCCGAAAGGCTGCTGCTGAACCTATGCACCAGCTCACCATTGCATCGTACAAGGTAGAGCACGTCACCGATTTGGCTTGAAAACCCAGCTCAACGATGCAGACCATTTCAAACCGCTGTTGCTCGAACATTGCCTTACTGACCTTCAGGGTCACATCTTTTAACTGCTGGACCTTAACTCGGAATGCTGGAAGATTGCATCACTCTCTGGGCCTCATTACACGGTAGGCGGTAAACCATGGCGCTATTAGCACCATGGTTCATGCCGGTAATTTACCGGTACCGCCTTGGTGGAAAGGGGGGCGGTAATTCCCCCTTCCACCATTGCCCTTCCCCATTCCCATTTTTGCCCCATAGGGCATATTGGGAATGAGGAAGGCGCTAATTACGGTACCGCAAATTGCAGTACCGTAATTAGCTACCGGGGTCCCTTTGCGGGTTGTTTTTAACGCCTGCAAAAAGCACGCGTTAAATTCCCCAACCCGCAAAACGACCTCGTAATAAGGCAGTAAGGATTTACCGGTACCGGTAAAATACCGATACCGGTAAACCCTTACCGCCTACTGTGTAATGAGGCCCTCTGACTCAAATGAGCAGTTACCAATGTCTCAATCTGACTTAACCTGCAAACCTATCCTCTTGAGCCATCCCAACTGAATTGCTTGACTGCTGCCTTCAATCACACTTAGAACATGTTTCGAACTGACTCAACTTCAACTCACCACTTGCACCAATGCGACGTACCGCACCGCACCAAAACTTGTTGGGCCCACATCCACAGCACCTTAAAGTATTTTTCAACACTGTCAAACCATCAGACATTCTAATCAAGTACTCTGAAATGACCCTGTCCCCTTGGTTCACCTTTTGGGGCACTAGAGAGTATTTAAATCCCCTTTTTTCTTTAAATATTAAAGAAACATATTCTGTGAGGAAGGAGAATGGACAGGTAGTGTACATAAGGTTGGAAAAAGGGGCTAATAAACAGATAAACCCATCTCTATCAACCACACCTTGTTTCATGACTTTAGCAATGTGTATTCAGTGATCCTTAATGTGATTTAGGTGCTGGTACTGGTAGGTTAAGGCAGAAGTCCAATTCATCAGCTGGAGTGATGAGGTCTTGTAAAATACAAAGGAATAAAGCACTTTGAAGGTCAAAAGTAGGCAACACTAAATAGAGGGACAGCAGCTGGTGTGGGCAGTTGTGTTGGAAAGTTCCAATTCCGAACTCAGACCTTGGTGAGTTTGTGGCTTTGAACCTTCCGCCGGGACCAGGATGTGGAACTAATGCTGAAAATAGTCTCAGCAAAAGAATACATCAGACATGTGGAGACTATTTAACAACCACATTGTTCCCCAGGCCTCTGTCATCACTAATGCTGTCTCAGAGGGTGCATGGGTAAAACACTCCACTGCTCTTCTCACTTAAGATAAAGAGAGAAGATCTAATAAGGAAAAGATGAAAAGGGACTGGCCATAGAGAATCTAATTAAAGCAGCAATCAATTCTGGAGTGGCAGGCCTTGATGCAATAACCAACATCACGTTGAAGAAAGACGCTATCAAATGGGCTCCCATCTTTTATATCTGCATAATAGTGGTTATTCCAATTTCTTGGTGTTCGTCCATCGTAGTCCCTATATTCAAGAAGGGCGATAGGGCAGACCATGCAAATTATAGGCCTATCACCCTCTTGGAGGTCTCTGGTAAGATATTTGGAGCTTTACTACTGAAGGCCGTTACATCCTGGAGCAGGAACAGAGGCCACTATGATAAGTGGCAGATTGGCTTTGTCAAGGGAACAGGGACCACCATTAACCTTTTTGTGGACCAATCTTCTTAAATCAACAATAAAGTGAAAGGAACAGGAAAGATGTATCTTGCGTCCATTGACCTGGCCCAGGTGTTCAACACCATTAAACAACAACATCTTTGGGAGTAATTAAAAACATGGGACTGTCCCCAGGATATTAGTGAAGCTCTGATTGCTCTCCATTCTAACACCATTTTGCAGGTTAGACTTGATAGAAAAGTTTAATTGTCTGCACCTATAAACACGTCTAAAGGGCTGAAGCAGGGCTGTTCTTTAGTACCTGCAATATTTAACCTATTAATCTCAGATATGGACAATCCCTTCAACGCTATCAGATGTGTTCCTCCGTGAATAGCAGGTATACTAGTTAACCGCCTGTTATATGCTGACAACGTCATACTGCTAGATCAATCAAAGGTTGGTCTCCAAAGACAATTTAATGCTCTGGAGTCATATGTTGAGGAAATGGGCTGAGGATTAACATGTTGAAATCAATAATTTTGACCCTGGGAGGGAAAACAGGCCAAAAAAAACTTTGTGCAGTGCTGTTTGATTTCTGAAAGGAGATAAACTAAGTGAAGTCTCATCCATTCTGTACCTGGGAATGATTATTAACAACAGTTCAGTAGATGCCCAAAGGGAGGTCGTCCTCGGAGGTAAGACCCGTAATTTGGCATCACAGGCTTGTCTTCTAGCTGTCAAATACTGCACGTTTTCATTGAGGCCGATCATTGAATTTTACCGTCTTAAAGTCACTCCCATTCTCACATATGGAGCAGAGACCTCATTCTCACTACCCGCCTCGGTTCGGCCTAAATTGGAGGGCATTTTTTGGAGCAGGGTTCTCACCCTCCCCCAGAGCCTACTTATCCAAATAATAAGACAAGAATAGGATCTTGCATCTCTATATGCCATCTCTGTGTTGAAAACCTTGGCCTTTTACAGGAAATGCCTATTGGGTGTACCAGAAGGGGATTTCAAGTCTTTAACAATGCACTGTGGTCGACTATGGAATCTACTCTACAGGATTGGAAACAGATTTACGTGGCAATACTACATCCCTTGAGTTCGTCGGAAGACTCTTTGAAATTCTCGCCAGTAAAAGTGAAGTGTAAGCTCTATGACCAAGACTGGATAGACACTTGTGAATACAAGTCTACAAAGATCAGTTCATCATTAAATAACATGATTCTTTGAAGGAGAAGGCAGTGAACTGTGTGGTCTTTGAGTACTTCCCCTTCGATTCTCTGCCTTCTGCAGTCCGTCTTATGTCCTTTTTGGGCCGACCAAGGGTCCAGATTCACACAGGGTCCTTTAATGTTGTTTCTTTTTTGCTCTAATGTTTGAAAAGTATGAGACAGTGTTCTTGCAGACTTTAACCTCTTTAGTTGAACAAAGGGGGAAGGTAGTTCATCAACGTCTTCTTCCTGCCTACTTTTTTTGCCTTGTATTTCTGGGGAATATTCAAACTGAACTATTTTCCTTTTCGCTGTGCCCCTCCTAGAGGCAGCCTCTAAGACTGACGACGGCTCTTCGACTTCCACCAAGCTCTCCTCCTCTCCTACGTAATCAGTTTGTTGATCCTTATGCGGAGTGATGGACTGTTTACAGGTGTTTTCGTCCACACTACTTGCTTCACTCTCCATAATGGTATATGTCGAGAGATTGATCAAATCTTCTGTGTCGTCTTTAGCATCAATGTGCTCTGTCGGGAGCTGATGGTTGGACTGATGGACTTCCCAGGCTCCTGAGGATTAATATCCCTAGTTTGTTCAGGATGACTTTCATCTAAGCCTCTGCCTTGATTCAGCAGACCATCTGTATTGGGAGCTGTGATGTTTCTGATAGCTGATCCGGTCCTGCCAGCTGTTCTTGTCTGCCCCCTTTTACAGGGTGGTCTCTGTATTTAGATTGCTTAGTCAAGGCCCCTTTTAGAAGTGTTATTTTGGTTTGGGGTGCATATTCCTTATTTGTCTCTGATTGTAATTTGGAGAAAATCTTGTATTTCTTCTGAGGACCAGATAATCCCAAGACCTTATTACACACCACCTGTGCCAAATCATTATTTTTAGGGTCAGATAAGAGAAGGGCTGATATGGAGGGGTCCTTGTGTGAACAGTCCCTCTCCTGGGGCACGGTGTCCAAAATAAAAGGCAGTATGACTTCTCCTTCCTCTGATACATCAATGGACTTTTGACCTTTCTCTTTTGGGGCACTATAGTTCCTTATGACTTTAGTGTTTGATTGCTCCTTCACGGGCATTATCGGGTCCAATAGAGGGCCTGTGACTGTATCTACTTCCGATGCAGCATCACGCAACTTGTTCAAGTCGGTCTTTCTCTTTATTTTATCCTGAATGATCGGGTCTATGATGCTGTGAAGGATCTCTGTAATATGTTCCGTATTTTTCTCTAAGTTAGACTCTATGGCAGTAACAAAGCCCTCTAAGAACACCATCTTAGAATTGATCATCGCAAGATGTGTTGATTGATCCCTGATTTGGTCGTTAAGGGACTCGTGCAATTTCATATATGGAGAGAGTGTTAGAGTAAGGATCGCTATTAAGTTAGTGTCAACCTGTGCCTTACTAGATGCCTGGTTCTCCATTTGTAATGCAGCAATGTCCATAAAAAGATCTTTATCCGTTAAAGATTTTTCTCGCTGCTGAATTGGAGACGGGTTCATGAGATTTCGGAAATGTTCCTTTGTTTTCAAACACATTGTGCTCACTGAATGCTCTTCTTGTGGGCTCTTGTCCTCCACATGTGTTCCACTATCAATATTTCTCGTGCCCTCCCACTTTGCATGGGTCCCTTTCCCTCCTTCCTGGCAACATTCATCAAGAACTCCAAACCCCCTCCCGTTGTCCTCAAATTTAATTCTCGTCTCTCAGCCACATCTTCAACTGAGCTCTGTGGAAGGGCGTCTTCTGACCGCCGATAGAAAAACCTTTGTTTGGAAACCAAGGTTGCAGGAGTAAGACCGGGGGGTTTCCAGATTGATTTAAGGGAGGGTTGGTTCGATTTTTTTGTTCTCAGCTCATGATGGGGTTTGCCACATCTATAGATCGTGTGAGGAGGTTTGGCAGCGACTGGTGTATCCACCCTCCTAATGGTAGAAGGATTTTCCCCCCAATACGCCTTCCCTCAATAGCTTTTCCCACTCCGTTCCCCAAGCCTTCAATAGGTATGGAACAGGGCGGCATCTGTTCCTTCCCCAACACTCCTTTAAAGGTTGCGGTACAGGTTGGGTCCTCAAATGGGGTAGAACTGAGGGGTGGGTTAAGAATATTGTCCGATTGCAGTATGTTGTCAGAGGAGATCGTTGTGTGTCTTATTTCCACCACTACAGCAATAATAGGTATTTCCTCCTCAATTGCGTCTGACGGCCATCTGGCAGGCACGACTCCCAATACGATGGAGTCCAGGCTTATAGGCTCAGCATTTGTAACTCCCTCCGGACCCCCACATGATGTAGTATCTGTAATGGCTGTATCCTCTCCCTCCGCTGATGACGTTTCCAAGATACTTTTTTAAAAAAAATTCTTTATTGGGTTTTTAGATAACATTACAAACAAACAAACTAACACTTCATAAACAAACATAAACAAAAAAAAAAAGAACACAAGGCTGGCTGTCGGTCCCAAGCACGGGTACTCCTCCGACTGTTCCATCTTCGAGTAAGCAAGGAATCTCTTCGCTTTACAGTGTTTCTCTCCCCGCAGTGGTTTTGAAAGTGTCTTAGTTCACAGCCACCCTTGCTTAGAGGTTTGACCTGTGTTTTTCCCCTTCACCGCTCCTCCTCCCCTCCTGGCTCTTCCTCTCCGCTCTCCCCCTTGTTTTCAAATAAGCTCTGCATCAGTGAGTTCCAAGCCATAATTTTTTGTCCTGTTTCCCCTTCACCTTTCTGTACTGCCCTCATCCACACTGCCATTTCAGTCATCGCCCATTTCTGAAAATCTGCCCACCATGAGTCTATCCTCGGGCCCCTCTTGATTTCCAAGCCATCGCTATCCGTCGCTTGGCTAGTATGCATATCAAGTCTTTCATTTACGCGAGGTGCGACCTATTCTTGCCTCCTCTTGGGAAGAGGCTCAGCAGATACATTTATGGATTTCCGGCTTGTATTTGGAGTCCACTTCCCGCCACCTTGCTTCTGATTCCATCCCAAAAGACCTGTATCACTGGGCAGGTCCAGAACATGTGTATCATGTCTGCATCCTCTTCCGGGCAGCGGGGGCATGTGCGGAGGTCTCCCAGCAGCATCCCATTCATTCTCTTAGGTGTGAGGTATGCCCTACGTGTAGTGTATAATTGTGCTTGCTTGAACCTTGCGTTCCTTGATACTTTTTTGGGGTATCTCAGCACCCTAGCCCATTCATGATCGCTGAGGGGTCTTCCTTGTTCATCCTCCCATCTCCCTCTTGTTCGTAGGACTTGTGTGAATTCTTGGATTTTAGCAACTGTTCGTATAGCCTGGAGGTTGTGTGTCCCCCTTTTGATATATCATACCATGCTTCTAGTTCTCCTCCTGTATCCTCTTGTTCTGGCCACTCCGGCCACCTCTTCTTGATTGTCAGCATCATTCTATTATATAGGAGGAATTGGCCTTCGTGTATGTCATATTCTTCCACCACATCCCTGAACTCCGCCCATTGGGCTTCCCTCCTCAAATCTCCTATTTGTGCTATTCCATTGGCTTCTCAGTGGGACCTATACATTGCTAGTGTATTTATGTCCTTGCCTATTATTCCCGCTATTATTCCCGCTAGTGGAATCTGCAGAGAGCAAGGGTCTTTGGTCCCCTGGAGTCTCCATGCCCTCGACCAGAGCTCTGTTGCTAACCTAAGCATGTTGGGTAGGGGCTTGAGCAGAGGTTTGTCTATCCATAGGATTTCCCGTAGGTAAAAGGATCTCAGTGCTGGTTGGAAGAGTAGTTTGTCTATTGATTCATCTTCTCCCAGACATTTAACTACGTATTGGAGTTGCCCTGCCAGGTAGTACCTTTCAAAGTCCGGCACCCTGATGCTCCCCTCCTCGTAGTCCCTCTGCAATGTTGACATGGCAATTTTACACCTTCCCCCTCCCCATAGGAACGTCCTTGTCATTGTGTTCAACTTCATGAAGAAAGCTCTGGGTATGGCATGGGGAATGTTCGTGAAATAGTATAATAACCGTGGGAGTACTACCATTTTCAGGATGGCCGCTCTCCCTTTCATCCCCAATGGAGTGTCTCCCAGAAACCCATGGCCTTTCGTATTCTATCTAGGGCTGCCTGTGTATTATATTCATGTGACTCTGCAGTGTTATGTATCTCTATTCCCAGATATCGGAAGGAGCCCTGAGCCCAAGCTATCCCCATATATGGGAGTCTGTCTCGGGGGACCTGTCTTAAGTCAGCCAAGGGGAATAAGACCGTTTTTTCTCTGTTGATGGCTATCCCTGAAAGGCTGGCGTATGCATCCGCCGCCTCCAGTAGAGATGCTAGGTTGGCGCATGGATTTTCAACGAAAAGAAGGATGTCATCCGCGTACAGCGAGATCATATGGACCACCCCATCTATGTCAATCCCTGTGTCCCCATACTCTGCCCGGAGGAAGACCGCGCACGGCTCCAAAGCCAGTATGTACAACATCGGTGACAGTGGGCATCTTTGTTTGGTTCCCCTGTATATCCTCCAAGCTTTTGAAATGTGCCTTACCGTTTTTACTCTCGCTCTAGGGTCCCTGTACAACAATCTGATCCATCTGAGAAATCCCTCCCCCAAACCAAAGTGGGCGAGGACGCTCAGCAACCACTTCCAACTCACAGAATCAAAGGCCTTAACGGCGTCTAATGACACTACTGCACATTCCCCTCGTCTCTGATTCGTCTGTTCTATCACATAATGTAATCTGCGGGGGTTCCATGACGTGCTTCGCCCTGGGACATAGCCCGTTTGGTCTGAGTGGATCAACATGGCTATAACCGATTTCAGACGGTTCGCTAGAATCGTTGTAAGTATTTTTTAGGTTTCCTGGTTGATGAGGGAGATCGGCCTGTATGACGTACATTCTACTGGGGATTTCCCTGGCTTTACGATCAGGACTATTATCATTTCCGACATGCTATTTGGCAATTGTGCTTCCTCGTATGCCTCCTGATATGTTTCAAGCAGTTTTGGGGCAATGGTGCTTTTGTATGTCTTATAGAACTCCCCCGGGAGCCCGTTCGGGCCTGGAGTTTTACCCGTGGGGAGCTCAGAGATCACCATTTCAATTTCCTCTACGGTAATCGGGGCGCCCAATAATTGGGTCTGGTCTGCTGTCAGCTTCGGCAACCTAATCTCTGCTAGGGCGTCTGGGATGTCATCTGGCTCTACTTCCGGATTTGGAGCATAAAGCCGCTCATACAAGCCAGCGAACAGGTTATTTATATCTTTCTGATTCCTAACCTCTGTTCCTGTGTCATCATTTAATACTGCTATGGGGTCCCTCTTGTTGTCCTGTTTGGTAAGCCACGCTAGTAGCCTACTGGGTTTATCCCCTTCTGCATGCAATCTCTGTAAATATTTCCCATAATTCAGTTTCCCCAGTTTCTCCCAGAGTACTATACATCTCGTTCTTAGCTCCAGTAATTCCCTGGGTTCCCGGCCCGCCCTTTCCGCCCTTCGTACCTCTGTTTTAACCTCCCTTTCTATTTCGTCCAGTTCAGCCACGATTGCACCATTCAACCCTGCCGTTTTCCCAATTGCCGCCCCTCTTACCACTACTTTGAAGGCTTCCCAGAGCGTGGCATTGCTCTCCACGCTCCCCTCATTTTGTTCAAAAGAATCTTCTATCACCTCCTGCAGATATGCCTCAAATTCGCCCTCTCCTAGTGCTTCTGCGCGGAGGCGCCATGTTGGTATTGGGATTTTTCTGTGTGTGTGCGCCCATGTTGCCAGTATTGGGGCGTGATCTGAAAGTGTACATGCTTTAATGTCGATTCCTGCGAATTCTATCAGAGAGTCACTGCCAGTGAATAGGTAATCTATTCGTGTAAATACCCCATGGGGTGCGCTATAATGTGTGTACCCTCTCCCATCTCCATGTACCTGCCTCCAGACGTCCACCAGCTGCAATCGTGTGAGGGTCTTGTGAAGCTCCCTGGCAGGGGGTGCTGGCTTCTTGTGCTTTTCATCCGACCTGTCGAGAAGCGGGTTCAAGATGCAGTTTAAGTTTCCGGCCCAGATGAACGTGGCTCCCCTGTACTGAGCCAGTTTGGACGCTAGATTCCTGAAAAAGGCGGTGGCACCGTCATTTGGGGCGTAGATTTTGATCAAGCATGTTTCCCTGCTTTCAAGCATCCCGTGCACCAGCACCATTCTCCTCTCCTGGTCACTTTCCTGCTTTATTAGCTGGAACGGTACTCCCGGTGCAATCCATATTAATGCTCCCCTTGCGTAGTTTGAGTATGTTGTGCTATATACTTGTCCTCCCCATTTCTTGTTCACCCTGGCCTGTTTATCCGCTGTCAGATGGGTCTCTTGTAGCATTGCTATCTTGACTTTCATTCTGTTCAGCCAGGCGTACACCCTAAGTCTTTTGACATAAGCAATGAGTCCTCGTACATTCCAGGTTGCTATAGTTATTTCATCAAGACCCATATTTGTAGTGTTCACTCTGGCTCCATTGTCCCATAGCCTTCCATTCGTGTTTTCCCTTGTTTCTTCTCTTTCCATCCGGTCTTCGGGGCTTACCTCTTTCCCCCATGTCCTTTTTACCTCTGCGCTTGGGGTGATTTCCTTCTTGGCATTGCGGTCTGTCGACCTGGTACCTGCTCACTCGAGCTGTTTCATGTACATATAAATTGTTCCTTCCACCCTTGACGTCGTGGGCCAGCCGGCCTTGCCTACAGCCAACTAACACATAAACCATAACTTTCAAACTAACGTCCAGCCACCCTCCCCCTACATGGGCCTCGCCGCTTCGCTTGCTCTGTCCCTGGGAGAGGGACAGGCTCGCCGCAGCGTGATACCTCCAAACTGGGATCCAAACCTGTAGAACTTTCTGAATTGGGGGGTGGTTTTCCTGTGCCATCCCCGCTGGGTTAGAGCAAGTCGCTCCTTCGTGCTATATATCTGGCCTGGTCAAATCACCTTGACGTCCTGTTCCTGGGAGTCTGTGGTCCTTTTCACCGGGCTGATTCTCATTATTGTTCAAGTTTCTCTGTCCCTGCTGGGGGAGACCCTGCTGGTCCATCCATATGTGGGCTTCTTCCGTTGAGTCAAAGAACCATGATTTCCCTTGGTGTAGTACCTTAAGTTTGTCCAGATATAAGAGCATGTATCGCACTCCTGCCGACCTGAGACATTCTTTGGTTGGGCCGAATCTTGCTCTTTTTTGCTGGACCATGACCGTATAGTCAGGGTAAATAGCGATCTTAGAGGAGTTCCTTATAATCTCTCCCCCTTCTCTTGAGAATGTTAGTATCTTCTCACTGTCCCTAAAGTTCATGATCTTGGCAATCATCGCTCTTGGGGGGGCACCCGGCCGTGGTCTTTTGGTCAATGCCCTATGTGCCCTCTGAACCGCAAAGCCCTGGGACAGTGATCCGGCACCAATCTCTTGGAGCAGCATAGATTCGACATATTCCGTGGGATCTCTGCCTTCTTCGCCCTCCGGAAGCCCGATTATACGGATATTGTTTCTTCGTGCCCTTCCTTCCACGTCCTTGGCCCTTTGTTCCAGGATCTTGATCTTCCGTACTGCCTCCGACATTTGTGTTTGTGTGGCCGCGACGTCTGTGGTGTTTTGCTGCACTTGCTGTTCTGCCGTTGTTACTCTTTCTGTCAAGTTTCTGGCGTCATGCTGAAGAAGGCCCACATCAACCATGACGGTGTCAAGTTTGTTCTCCAAGGAAGCCTTGAGGGCCCCTATCGCCGCGTCCATCTTGGCTTCAAGGGATGTTTGCAGAGCGGCTATGGCCTCCAGGATCGGTCCTTCCGTAGTGTTTCCTGCTTGTTGTCCAGTAGCCGAGGAGGCCATTGCCGTAGTAGGCTGGGCAGGTTGTTTATTTCCAGGTGGTGTAGTGAACATTTCTATGCTGGTCTGCTTTGCCTTCCCCTCCATCTTTCGACTTGGCATTATGTCGTTGGGGCTCACTTGGTGCGGCCCGGCCCTCAGTTAATCCGGATCCGACCATGCCCAGGGTCATCGCTTCCTGGATGTCCCCTTCTGTGCGCACGGGTTCCCTTCCTGGGTCTCCAACCACTGCTCTGGGTGTTGCCTGATTTTCGGGCCGGCCGCTCCCCTCCTCCCCTGGCTATGAGCGCCGATTTGTTCTGGGGAGCTCCTCGCTTGTTGTGCGGTTGTTCCGGCATCCTGTCCGCCGAGTTAGTGTCCGCTCTCCCGGCCGTATGTGCACCAGCTGTCTACCGCAAATTACTGGTCTATGCGAGTCCCCTTCCTGCTGCCATCTCTTCCCGCCTTGCGGCTGTGATGCTTGCGGGAGGGTGATACAGTCCGTGCGCCGCCTTGCCGTATTAGGGTGGGGCTCCTGGCGTGATCTCTCGGCTTTCACTGCTTCCGTGTCTTTATGAGTGGCCGGGCTCATTGCTGAGTTGCCTGTGCCGATCGTCGATCCCCTCTCCGGCACACCCCTGGACCAGCTGGATGTTGTTTTGTCTCCGGCCTGCAGCTGCACGCCTGTGATTTGCTCGCTCACAAGGTTCTGGCGTTCTACCCGGCCATTCAGCTCCTCGCGTCCGCCATTTTGTTTCGCGCAGACAGCTTCTGATTTTGCCTTTTCTCTGCAATCCGACCTCCGATTTCCTTCGGGAGACTCAGCGAATGTTCTGCAGGTATTCCGACATCTATTCTGTGATTTTCAGATAAATCCCCAACGTTTTGGTACCAGTTTGATCGGATCTTCTTCAGGATCTCGAAGGAGCTTCTCAGTCGTGCTTCCTACTGCAAGCCACGCCCGATGTTTCCAAGATACTTACATCACTTTTTGCCATGTGGCCCTTGATTCTAATGAAGGTTCCGGGGAGGGATTAGCAACGCAAAATTTATACCACAGGCCTTCCTGTCTGTGGTTGAGTTACCACATTATTTTAGTGGCCAGAGTTAATATACGCCTCTTTCAAAACCTGGAGTCAGGAGCAACGCAGATGGAATCAAAGGAGCTATGTCCCGCAGTCTTCCAGCAGTCTTCCAACTGTATCAAATATTGCAGACCCTTGCTTATAGGGAAATAGGCAGAGATCAGGCGCTCTGATGATTTGAAAAAGTGAAACGGCTTGCTGGAGGTCTTCTCAAACCAATGTCTGTTGGTAATGACCATGAGGCTTCCTAAGCACTCCCACCTGCAAGGTCTTTGCACAAAGCCATTAGTAGAACTTCTCTCATCGTGGACCCAGCCTTGATTTTACTGATTTAACTGCTTTAACTGCAGTAACTGCTCCCACTTAGCCAGCCACTTTGTGGCTGCTTCGCGAAGAAAGTGAGGCTAAGTATGGGAGGTGGTGGGTGAAGCACGTCCGCTCAACACTGCGTCTCCTCGCTTTTTTTTTCCTTAAATCAGTATCAGTCTTTCTCTGGATCTTGCTGATGTCAGCGCTAATGCAATGCAATCAAAGTCAATTTGTCAAAATAAAGGAAAAAGCAGCATTCTCCTGTCTGTATCTGCTCCCACTTAGCCAGCCACCTCTTGACACATTCAGAAACAGAGTATACTGAGAAACTGTACACAAGAGCCCAACTGTCAGAGAGGATAGAACCTGGAGAGATGACCAAAGAGGGGAGATGGAGGTAAAAGTCAGCAGTTGAGAGATTGAGGGGGTAATTCATAGAATTCAGCGCAGAAGCAGTGGACGCGGGCAGCGCAGAGAGGGAGCGTGCGCCAGCGTGCGCCAGCTGTGTGCGCTAAACAGCATTCTGGTGCACCGTGTATTCATGGGTTTCCCAAGCCATTTTGAAGTGTGGCGCAGCGAACATCCCGCAGCGACAGTTACGCCCCCAAGAACGGTCCTTGCGCAAGGAAAATCCATCAAAATCCCCAATACGGCACAAAGGGCCGCGCTAACCCTGGACCAGTTTACAGGCCTGCTACACTGTAATGGCATGAAAAACTATGTGTACCCCGCTCACGTCAGCAAAAACGTGTGAAAATGTACTCGTGCAACCCCTTGAACACTGGTACTTCGCTTGCGGCAGCCAAAATGCATGAAAATCGCCCCGCGCACCCCCTTCGATACACGTACCCCGCTCGTTGCAGCCAAAACGTGTGGAAATGAACTCACACACGGTCAGGGTGGATGGGCTGCCTGCGGGGCATGGGGAGGGTGGATGGGCTGCCTGCGCGTATTCCAGGGGTGCGCGTGGGGTTTCACACGTGATTGGCCAGATGCGAGCGGGGTACGCTTTTTCAAGGGGTGCGCAGGGAGTTCTACATGCGATTGTCCTAGCGCGAGCGGGGTATGCTTATTTCAGGTGTGCGCAGGGAGTTTCACATGCGATTGGCCTGTCGCAAGCAGGGTATGTGTATTCCGGGGGTGCGCGTGGAGTTTCACACGTGATTGGCCTGGCGCGAGCGGGGTACACGTATTCTGGAGGTGCGCAGAGAGTTTCATACGCGATTGCCATGGTGCGAGCGGGGTATGTGTATTCCAGGGGTGTGCGGGGAGTTTCGACTCATGTTCCCCACCCCACCCCAATTGACGGCAACCTGCCAGCAGGCCCCGACTCATGTCCCCCACCCCCATTGACAGCAACCTGCCAGCAAACCCCGACTCATGTCCCCCACCCCACCCCCAGTGACGGGCACCTGCCACCAGGACCCGACTCATGTCCCCCACCCGACCCCCAGTGATGGCAACTTGCCAGCAGGCCCTGACTCATGTCCCCCACCCCACCCCTAGTGACGGCAAAATGGCAGCAGGCCCCGACTCATGGCCCCAACGCTCATTGACAGCAACCTGCCAGCAGGCCCCGATACATGTCCCCCACCCCACCCCCATTGACGGCAACCTGCCAGCAGGCCACGACTCATGTCCCCCACCCCAACCCCAGTGACGGGCACCTGCCAGCAGGCCCGACTCATGTCCCCCACCCCACCCCCAGTGACGGCAACCTGCCAGCAGGCCCCGACTCATGTCCACCCACCCAACATGTCATCACAATCCAGACCCATGGCCCTTGTGACCACCCAAATCCTACCCTAGGCTACCCCAGTCCAAACACCCAACCAAGCATTCCATCCACTCAACATTGAATTCCCCATGTAATGATAGAAACCAAATAACCAGCATGCCCATGAATACAAGTCCGTCAGACCACCACAATGGCGACACATGACTGAGAAAACCCACATTGTGACATGCACAAAACGAATGAGAGAAGACCACACAAGTAAAGTAGAGAAAACTGTATTAAATACTAAACTGAATGAATAAAATGAAAGCACACAAGAAGAAAAAAAAATCCAAGTACGGATGTCCAAAATTGAGCAACAAAAATGAAGGCTGTAATCAATAAAATCCAAAGTAAAATGGATCCAAAGAGTCAGTCCATAAAACAAAATCTAAAGTTCCAAAAAAAGCAAAGCTTTCCTCCATGGGTCAAAAAATAAAGTAAATCCAGGTCCATAACTATATATAAATGAATATTCAAGGGTCCATGAGCCCATTAATACAAAGGAAACTTAACCAAAAACCCACCTAATAAATAACTATTTACAAAAAGGCGGGGCATAGTCCATGTGCCCCAAAGAAAAATGTAAAAAAGAGGAAACCTACACCTACATAACTATTTACAAAGGCTGTGAGCAAGTCAGATGGCTCACTCATTGATGTCCCGGGCCAGGGCATCATCGAACTCCACTTTAATGTCCCGGAGGTGGGCCTCTTCTCTGGCCCGAGGTCTCACAGGGATGCAGCCATGGTCTCCTCCAACTCCCTGCAAGTTGCCTCGAGGCACTCTGCCCGCCTCAACGCCCAGTGCATGGAGTTCATCCGCCCTGACCATTGTGAGCCGTGCCCTCTCCGCCCGCTGCAGCACCGCATCTATTTGCTGGCCCAACCGCTGTCAAATGGAAGACACTCCCAATCCTGGATCCTCCTGCCCACCGGCCGATGCCTGCCCCTGGGATGTTGATGGACCCGAGCCATGATCGCTTCCACCCTGAGCCTGCTGCTGCCATGCACGTGCCCTGCCTGTTGATGCCTGCACATCTCCTCTTGCTGGGGTCCAGTTGGTGGGGTGGCCACCCCTGCTGGACCTCCAACTCCAGACTGTGGCAGGGATGTGTCCTCTACCAGCCTGGCCGCTGGCTCAGGGGCAGCTCCACAGGGGGCCCAAGTGATACTTGGGTGGGAAGATGGCACGGAGGACGACTGGTGCATAGGGGGTTCAGTTGAGGAGGGGGTCGCAAGGAGATCCAGCACACATATGAACCCAGTGCCGACGACCTGTCCTAGTAGGTCGACGCGGCCAAAGAGGTATTCGAAATGACGTGCATTGTCCAGATGAGAAACCTGCAAGTCATTCCGAATACCACGTTGGCTCAATGCCACTCCAGCTAGGACAGGCTCAATCCGGTCACAGATTGCAATGTCCGCAGAGAGAGGAAGGCCTGTTGTTGTTTGTGCATCCCCTCCCTGAAAACGGGTCTGGACCGAGGCCTCCTTGCTGGTGCTGGATCATGCAGTCACAGGATCGGGGACAGGATTACACACAGGCACCTCCGTGGGGGCCTGTGCTGCCTCCTGTCCCTGCCCCTGGGCTGCACCACTAGCACCAGTGGAATCCCCCCTTCCAGGCCCCGTGCATGGGGCTTCCACAGCCTCCTCCTCAACGAAACCCCCCACCAACCTGGATGACTCTTTGCCATCTTCCTTCGTAGGCCCCTGTAGGGACTCAGCTGCCCCTACTGCTGCCGAGGAGTCCACCTCCAGACTCCACCTCTTGGACCTTCCCTCGGCAGCTGCGGCCATGGACATGGCACCAGACTCCTCACTCCCAGAAGATATCACTACCTGGGAGGGGAGCTGGGCCTTGCGTCTCTGGCTGGCGGTGGGATCCCTGCCGCTGTACTCCACAGCACTATCTATGCCCTCTTCAACAGTCGACGCTGCAGACAGGGAGAGACAGAACACAAGCATCAAGGCACTGTACAATCATCGGATACACACATGACAGTTGCACATGAGTGCCAGTGTCAAACTTCACAGATGGCATCACACTCCCCAACACTCAGATCATTTGAACCCACATGCATGCACAAATTAACAGGAATCTTGCAGCAGGCAGCAGCATCCATACACACACAACAGCATGAACATCCGAAGGTTGGAATGACGTCACAAGCAACATGGGGAGTGCCGAACATATGCACACACGCCACCAGAGAGACATGCATCTGTACATCTCCACCACCTGTCACAGTGCAATCATCGGCAACTATGTCACATCTGCCAATCAGGTTCCTACATGTCTGTGTCACATGCATCCATGGCGTATCACAGTCACACACATGTCAAACATGCACATGCACACCGTGCTCGTACATGAAGGAGGAACCAGCATCCATGTGGCACACCCCAACCATGGCATAGTACATACACAGAAATACCAACATGTGTGCATCTCCACATGCAGTTGTGCATCATGCTTTGGAACACATACACCATTGATGTGCATCACACATGACTGGACTCACATGCAGCACGGTCATGTCCCTGCACACTCCTGGCACACCTCAAAATGCACTGCATCCAATGAGTATGCCTGGACACTTACTGCTCGACTCCGGACGGGTCTGCCTCTCGAGGACCTGGAGGTGAAGCGATGGGCGAATGCATTCCAGGACCCTCATTTGGTCAGTCGTAAGGCGGACCCGGCACCCCACTGCATCCTGAGGGTCCTGGACCAGAAGTCCTCCCAGCACTTATGGACGTGTGGGAGGTCGTGGGTTGCCACCCCCTCCGCGTTGATGGCAACCATGATGTCCATCCAGATCCTCTTCCGTCCATCCTTGTCGGCGTGTTTGTCCGAAGAGGGCATCATAATGCTCCAGGACTTGCTCCACCAGGATGCCAACTTCTCCTGCAGTGAAGCTGGCACTCCTCTGCCTCTCTGCCGGGGGGTAGCCACTGGTCCCAGATGGATTTTGGCCCGACATGGCAACCCCCGAGGCAGGTGTGGGTGAGCAACTGGGTCCTGGTGCTGGGCTGTGGAGCAATGGAATTGCAGTCGGGAGTCTTCTGTTCAAGCAGTGGTGGTCGCAGCAACTGGACCCCTGCAGATGGCTGAAGTGCAAGCACCAAATAGCAGGGCACGTGTCCATCAGGGAGCAGCAGATGGCTCGTGGGAGGCAGCTTGGGGCTCTGGGGGGCAGGAAAATAGTCTTCTGGGCAGGTGCGTGGTCTTCCGTGTGTTGTCGCGTGGCCAGCTTAATGCAGAGTGATTTGACACGTGAAAAAACAGCACATCAGCGTTTAATTCGAGGAAAGGCCCTTAGCGCGTAAGCGCATTAGTGACATGACGCACGCAGGTGTTTCCCTCGTCAGGGGTGCATAGTGAATCTGCATGTGCGAAAGCAGCACATCCACGTGTTAATGCGTGTAATTCGAGGAAAGGGCCTAAGAGCGTAATTGATGTGCAGGCGTTTCCCTCAGCACAGGATAAAGGTGAGGGGGGCCCAGCAGTTCGCTGTACATGCTTTTCGTGGAGACCGACGCATGTGTTGCTACTTCTTGTTGTTTCACGCGCCATCACTACTTCACAGCGTCCGAGGACATATCTCTTCTTTTGGTGGGGGTCTTAGCTACGCGTGTTTTTCATTACCATGCTAGTCAGACGGTGAGTTGCGCATACTATTTTTCCCACTGCGGGTACCCCTGTGTATCGCTTACCTGTTTTCAAGATCATAGTAGCCTGTGTGTCCCAGCGTATGTGTTTTGTGTTTCACTGGGTGCCACCGCGTACTGCAGGAGGTCAATTTCACACACGTGGGCTACCGGAGGTTGTGTTCACAGTTTTGAGGTGCCTGAGAATTGCATGTCCTGTCCTGTCATTTTCTCACCGGGGTCACATACAGCCTTGCAGGTGTGCAGGGGTGCTGTTTACATCTAGTACCCCACCCCCTTCACCACAATTGCCCAGGACAATTGTCGTGTACACCTCCCATTGGCACTACTTCATCTGTGCCATGATTGGGAGGCCACGAAAGGTGAGGGGCGCCTCAGCTGGGCATCCTTCATGTGGTGGGCATGGTCAGGGATGTGGCTGGGGTGACCAGGGAGTAGGGGGGGTTCAGGGTGCCCAGGGTGGCTGCAGAGGGGGATGAAGCAGGGGTGGCCCACTTCAGCAGGATGTTCTGCCACGTGTTGGTGCAGTCATGCCACCACCCCCTGTGGCTCCGAGAGATGCAGCTCTTGCATCTGACACTGACGCCCATGTGACCCGGCAATCAGTTTCATTGACTGCTGCGGGCCCAATGGTAGTGGTAGCTGCAGGTGCAGCAGTGGCGACCACCGCCCAGGCTCAGGGTGGGCCAGCACATGATGCGTTGACACCTGGCGATTCCCAGGCTGAATTTCAGGTGGTCAGGAGTCACAGGGTAGGTGCACGCAGGGCTGCTCTGATCGAGGCACATGTCCCTGGGGCAGTGTTGTCAACTGCTGCCCCGAGCAGCCGGGTATTAGCAACTGCATGGGCAGATGCAGCCGAAACCACCCCGGCTGTGAGTCTGCCAGCCAAGACAGTCTTGGTCAATGACCTTGGCTTGCTGCGCTGGGCTGGGTCCAGTCAAGAGCACCCAGCAGCCACTGGCGCAAGTCAGGGCTTCCGTCCTAGTTCCACCTGCCACTCCCTTGGTCCAGTCCACAAGCACCACTGCCCCTACTGATCAGGGCGGCAAGCAAGACCTGGACTTCCTTGTGGACTACATGTTGGAACAAGACCATGATATGCTAGTGGGCCCAAATTGTTACACTACGGCTGCCCAGCGTTGGGACCACTGGAAGCATGTTGCGGAGGGTGTTAGTGCATTCAGACATGAGGTGCGTACAGCTCAGGAGTGCAAAAAGCATTGGGATGACCTCCGACTATGTGCTAAGCTATAGCGTGCCTCCAATTATGTCATGACTCGGGTGACTGGCAGTGGGCTACCACCTGAGGAGGAACAACTTACTCCGCATGAGGTGATCGCTGCAGAGTTCATCCCAGCAGAATTGGTCGAAGGAGTGGGAGAGATGCTGGATTTTGATGCCTCGTCCATTGAGTGTTGTTGCGTGTTTGTCCAGCCCGTGTGTGGTTTGCTTGTGCGATGTGTTGTGCTTGACTGCCACTACATGCTATGTGTACATGGTTCTTATGTGCGAGTCATGCAATGCTTCACTAATGCGTGCCTGCTGTGCAGCATGCTGAACATGTAGAGCACGGAGCAGGACAATTTGGCGCGGCCATTTCGGCACCGGTCGATTTGCGTTGGCCGATTGGCCGCACAGCCCGTTTTGGCGCGCCCATTTCAGCGCGGCCAGTTTGTCGCAGGGATGTTCGGGCGCCAGGATGTTTTGGCGTGAGTATTGGCATGGGAGGAGAGCTCTCCCCACAGTATCCCCTGCTCTCCCCACAGTATCCCCTGAGAATGCACTCCCCCAGCTCACCATCTACAGTGCCCAGGGGTACGTTCTGCACAGGGGCAGCGAAGGTAGTGACTCCAGCGGCGGGGGGTGGCGCTGCCATGCATGCATGGTTCTAAATGCAAGAAGACCCCATGACAGCCCCAATAATCCCAAAAAAAGAATGATTGCCCACACATTGGTCAGGCTTGATATAAATGGGGTGCAGCGGGGTGGCGATGTGGACAGTCTCCTTATGCTGGTGTTTGGGGTGGGGGTGCTCTTGGGTGGGTTTTCCGGGTTCATCTTCCCAGCCTGTGTGTGGGATGCTAATGGACATTATTCGTGCACATGACCTGCATCTGTGATATCGATAAACACCACCTAGAAGCGAAAAGATGACTTTCCAGTACGTGCTACAGGACCCTCACCAAGCCTCTCCTAGAAAGGCAGCAAGCAGCTAGGCGTCTCCGGTGGCTAGGGGGAAACCCAGAAGTGCTCACATACAGATGATACCTGAGACCCCCCCCCACTCACTAATTAAAAGTGTATTTATGCTTCCATCACGTTGCAACCAGTGCAGATTGCTACCCAATCTGTTGAACCATTGTTCAACTGTGCTACCTTGGTAGTTATTCTATCATTCAGCTTTGACATATGCTTGGCCATATTCTGTGACTTCAGGTCATCTACTGGAGACTCTTCCAGGGTTTTTTGGTGCCTAGAGGCCTTTTCCCTGGTCTGGCGGTTTGGCTCCTTGGAGTACTCTGCGATTTTGTATTTTTACCAGTCAAGGTGGCCTCTAAGGGGGCTGGACCCTATTTACACGAATGGAAGAACAAGGAAACCAAGGGGAAGGGGGATCCTGAAGCCAGGTAGACTAGAAGGAAGAAGCCGACGGACCCCAGACACAGTTCTTCTGAAGGTCATGGTGATGAGGAAATGAGGGAGGGGCTTTTGTTGTCGGACAGTACACTTGGGTTACAGTGATTGGGCACTCTCTGACATTGTCATTATGGGGTACTATGTACATGATGTGTTATTCTGGTCAATGGCCGTTCCTGTGTTGGGTTTACTTTTCAGGTATCAGGGGATCGGTGTGGTTTGACATACTGGGGTGTCCACATGGGCAATATTCACATGTGATGTGTACAGGTCACTGAGGGTCACTTCATTTCACATGCATGTATTGAGTGCATGTCCCTACTGACACAAACACACTTACACAATGCACCACCAAACATACGCCCACCCTTCCATTATCACATGTTCACACAGATTGCCTTCTCTGGCATGCTGTGTCCCTGCAGCGCATGATCACTTACCATTTGGGGATCGTGTACATGCGTCACTGGGTTGTTAGTTGCTTGTCCTTTTTATATGATGCTCAAGGTGTATCCCCAACACAATGGCTGCTCACTGTGCTGTGTGCTGAGCGGTGTGTTGCAGGAGACACACACAGCACACGGTTTTGGGATTTGCCAATTTGGATTGGCCAATGTGCATGCCAACAGGCATTCTGTCTTTTGTTGATGGTACCGCTGGTGGCATGCATTTGTTTATGACTTTGTATGTGTGGGAGGTTGTTGGTCAGTCATTTCATCTGATTCCATGTCAGGTGTGATTGTCTCAGGCCTCTTTCCATTCATCATGTGTCACTTTGTATCTAATTGGTCATGTGTTGTGCTTTTGGTTTGCGCTTTTGCTGTTGCATGCCATGTCATGGTATGGCCAACGAGGGTGATGGGGGCTGGGAGGTTTTTGGTGACATAACAGTGATTTTTATGGCCTGTTTTGCAGGGTGGTGGTGTGATATGCACATTGCATGAGTTCCTTTTTGTCACACAGGATTGGTTATGTTTAAGTAGCTAGGGATGCACACAATGTAGCACGTCCGTGGCAACATTCTCAGGGTGGTAAGGTTGTGACAGTTGACTGACTCTTTGCCATCATCAATTGTTACCTGGTATGTGCCAGGCCTGTGTGCACTCCACAGGGGTGGGAGTTTAGGTGAAATATGCGGCCACAAGCTGGGTCCGGGCTGCCTCGCCACTGCCCTTTCCCCTACCATGAGCAGCACCTGTGGTTGGGGGTGTGGGGGCACCACCATGTCCACCGGTACGCCCTGCTGGGTTGAAATATTGTGCAGGGCACATGCTGCCACAATGATTCTGCACACTACTGGGGGTGCATATAGTAGCTGCCCACCAGAGTGGTCAAGGGAGCGGAAGCATGACTTGAGCACTCCGAATGTGCCCTCCGCTATGTCCCTGGTTGCAATATGGGCTGCGTTGTATCTTACCTGAGGTGGTGTCGTGGTTCCATATTGGCGTCATCATGTGGTTGCTCAGAGGGTAGGCACTGTCCCCTGGGGAGGTGAGGATAGCTGTCATCAGTTGGGTTTGTGTATTTGTCTGTGTGTGACATGCATGCATGTGCACAGACATTTTTACTCACCAATGAGCCATGTATTGCCATGCTTCCCAGCTTCCAGGTCACCGCTCAGGGCAGACTGTATATGAAACTGTCATGGGTAGACCCAGGATAGTATGCATAGACAGAGGTAATGATTCCATGAGCATCGCATAAAACCTGTACGTTGATGGCATGCCAGTGCTTGCGGTAACGGTAGATGTTCTCAGTGGCGCCAGGTGGACATAGGGCCACATGGGTGCAAGCTATGGCACCAAATACTTTCAGGAAGTGTGCCACCCTGTAAAAGTCCTGGAATATGGGCCTGCCTTTCTGCAGGGGTTCTGGGTATGTGTATGTGAGACACCCCCAACTATGGCAGTTGTCTGCTGAAATGACACAGTGGCCAAAAAATGCAGGACATTGAGCACCTTTTCCAAGGAGCTCAGTGCTTGGGAGAACAAGGTGGGTGATGTGAGGTCATCCTCCCATTCAGTGACCAGGTCTAGGATGATACGAGGTAGAAACCTATACCTGTCATAGGCCTGGCCATCAGGCATCCCAAAAAGGCAGGTCCTGAGCAACAAAATGCGAGGCCTGGCCATTCTCCTCCTCCTGCGGTGTCCCACGATCAGTGCTGTGAGAAATGGGACATTCATCATAGCTGTATGTACGTGTTTGTTGTTTGTGCACATTTTTTATACTGCGTGGGGACGCTTCCGCCTGCCTTCATGTGGTGGACGTGTTTACGCCTGTGTGTGTCTTTTGGCGTGCACAGGTTTCCCCTATCCGATTCCATGAATACGTGTAGGTTGCGAGCGTGTGGGCGTTCTGTGTATTTCCCAGCAGTACGTCCCCAGTTAAGCCCTCATTTTCACGTGGTGTTCCCCATTCCGTGTGTTCCGCCCCCTTTTTAGTGTGTGCGCTACACGGTGTGCATTTTCCCTGTGCGCATCACGCACAGCGTTCGGGATGTCGTAGTGACGTGTGTGCCCATGTGCGCCACATGCGGATTTGGCACAAATCTCGGGAACAACACGGGCAGGGCCTTCTATGAATCACACGCGTGCGCGTGCGCTAGCTTTTTGATGCTTGCGCCAGCTTGAGCCACACATTTCGGCACACATTTATTCCATGAATTACCCGTGAATCGGTAAACGCTAATAGCTTGTCCGTGAAGGCAAGTCTATAACAATATTGGGAAGTGATATTAGAGTTGGAACCAAAGGAAGGAAGGAAGGAAGGAAGGAAGGAAGGAAGGAAAGAAGGAAGAAGGAAGGAAGGAGGAAAGGAAGGAAGGAAGGAAGGAAGGAAGGAAGGAAGGAAGGAAGGAAGGAAGGAAGGAAGGAAGGAAGGAAGGAAGGAAGGAAGGAAGGAAGGAAGGAAGGAAGGAAGGAAGGAAGGAAGGAAGGAAGGAAGGAAGGAAGGAAGGAAGGAAGGAGGGAGGGAGGGAGGGAGGGAGGGAGGAAGGAAGGAAGGAAGGAAGGAAGGAAGGAAGGAAGGAAGAAAGGAAGGAAGGAAGGAAGGAAGGAAGGAAGGAAGGAAGGAAGGAAGGAAGGAAGGAAGGAAGGAAGGAAGGAAGGAAGGAAGGAAGGAAGGAAGGAAGGAAGGAAGGAAGGAAGGAAGGAAGGAAGGAAGGAAGGAAGGAAGGAAGGAAGACTGGTACTTGAAGGTTTAGTTCTCAGAACCCTCTGAGAAAACAATGGAATGGAGAAAAATGTCATGCAGGTAATTATGAGTTTCTAGATTGCTCTGAAAAACAGCCAGAAAAGAAAATGTCCTATTGGGAATAAAATCTAATTTCAGAGATTCCTATGCGAAAAATACCAAAAGAAGAACAATTGCTTGCTAGGAAAGGAATATTCACTTTAATACATGTGGGGAATCAAGAACAACTCTTCCTGAGCACTCCTATTCAATGTGTGATTAAAGTGTTTGTTTGCACTGTTTAAATTAACAGACTTTGTGAATAAACAGTGCATTGAGAATTGCTTTCCATTGAAAGTTTCTGAGAATGAAAATGAGAATTCACAAATAACACAAACTTCTGGTAATCCTCTGTATAGTGTTCCAGGCATTCATTTCTTCTCCTGGTGAGACTGCAACAAAACATAACATGAACCAATATGGATATCTATGCTATACATCTGCATTAATTAATAACTATTTTTTTTTTTTTAATTCGGTGTTTTGACTTAAAATAAGTATTTGACCTTACACATTCACATAATGCTGTATATGGTTAGTTCCTCTGCTAATGCACGTTCCTTCTTTGTCAGGTTTGGTTATCGTCAGTCTTTGTCTATGCGCTCAAACACATTATGCAGAAACAGGTTCACAGCAATGATTACAGAAACTCGTCCCCCCTGCATGAGCATGTGCCACCACTCCTCAGGCGTGATGGTCGTCATTTCCTCTCGGACTAAATGCATCAACTTACATGTTTTTTAAATTTTTTTATTCTCATACCTAAACTTGCAAAAATTAAGCATGACCTCAGTGTTCTCTCTCTCCTGTTGCTCCTACACTGAATATTTGTAGTGGCACATTCACAGAGGTTAAAACATGTTTTGTGTATATTGCGATAAAAACACAAATGAATAAAATAACATGGATTTGTCAACTGTTAAAATTCACAGAAACTATTTCAATCAGTGATTCATGTACAATTTTGTGGTATGGTGCTGACAAATCATATAAGGGCCCCATGGGAGGTTAGATTCATAGGGAAGGCATCAAATAGATTATTGCTTCACTCTTTTGTTTCTGTCAGAGCATCTCAAATCTGGTCGAATATATCCTAAAACCATAAATCTGAATTGGGCAACATTTTGCTGATAGTTGTTAAAATATCTCGGAATGGGAGATTGTACGTTGTTATTTCTGATATCCGATGTTTGTCCAGTTATCCGAAATGTTGTCTGAGTAGTGATTTCACCAATGTACCATTGCCCACATGGGCACCCACTTGCTTTAGTGTAAGCACATTCAAATAAGTGTGAATTATGATAAATGCATCTCCTTGCTTGTTTGTAGAGGTGTGAACACAGAACTCTTGATTATGTTGTATGTCACTCGGGGCCAGTGCCTGTGCCCCTGCTTTCATCAGAATAGGTCCATGCTTGATTAACCTCGGCACCGCTACGAGTGCCACAAAGGAGGTCCTCGGCATGCCGTCCGATATAGGCATGAGTCCTGATGTCGCTTTAAAGATGGCCAACGCCATGAAATACATTTTAAGTAGCTCGCTCCAGCAGGCTGATTCCTTCTGCGGCTATTGTGATCGGGATGTTCCATCTATGGCTGCCAAAGAGCCTTTTGATTGGCTGCCTCCCACTTTACTTGGACCACCGGAAATGAGCAGGCAGGCAATGCTGGGGCCTCACACAGCCTACACTCAAGACTTGATGGACCCTGACACTGCTTCAAGTGCCACAAAGGAGGTTGTCGACATGCCGTCCGATATAGGCATGGGTCCTGATGTCCCATTAAAGATGGCCGATGCAATGAAATACAATTTAACTAGCGCTGTATCAGGTTGATTCCTCCAGTGACTATTGTGACCTGGATGTTGCATCTATAGCTGCCAAAGAGCCTTCTGATTGGCTGCCTCCCTCTTTACTTGGCCCACCGAATATAAGCCGGCCGGCGAAGCCAGGGCCTCAAACGGATGGCCTACACTCAAGGCCAGGGCCTGTCTGGCCATGTCTGCCCCAATACTACCCACCACCACCACGCGAAAAGCTAAGGTACATTCTTCCACACTGTGCGTTGTACACCGCTACCCAATTTCTGCCTGCTCTCATTCACTACCATTTGGACATAAATCCTACTTCCTACTTCCCTAAACTATGTACACCCGCTCACTTGAATGATCATCATTGCTCTTCTGCTCTCATCTGTAGTGATCCCAGTGTGCTTGCTTACCAGCACTCTGCAACTACATCGGTCCCATCTATAGGTGCCTAAAGACTTCTGCACCTTAGAACCAGAACTCTACCCCAACTACCCTCCGCTCCACTGTCCACTCAAGCCAGGAACACCCGCCTCAGAAATTGCACACACCTCACACACACCCATGGTACCAACCAAAGATCCCTCACCCAAGCTGCCCTGAGCGAGGCCCTGCTCTCCCACCATTGCTCCAATGAGACCCAAGACACATCCAGCTGCCTTTTTCCCTATCCAGCCATCTTCATGTGCTCCCTCCAGCAGTCTCACTGTCTATGAGTAGGCAAGCACTAGCCCCCCCCCAATACTCTCTCGCCTCCACCGAAGCTAGTCCCCATCATCAGCTCTGCACTCCAATGGCCCTCTGCCCAAGTTTTTGACAAAAAGGTAACAAGACAGGCTCCTTCACAGCCTATCATGCACATCAAAGCGCATAATGGCCTGCCCCCCTCTCCAACGCTACAATCAAACCAGACTACGAACACCCCGTCCTACTCACCACTCTCTAAAGCAGCAACCTCACATAAAAAAGTTAACATGGCTGCCACACAGCCTTGCCTTGCCAAGGACACCACCACACCTAGCAGTACTACTACTGCCTCTACGCCCAACACTGCCATCCCCCTATTGAACTGCGCATTAGTCAATGCCAGATCCATTCAAGCCCACCCCTTCGACATCCATGACCTCATCATGGGCAACAAACTTGATGTGCTAGCAGTCTCTGAATCTTGGCTCCACTGTACCTCTGGTCCAAGCCTGTCCTTTGCCGTTCCTCCTAACTACCATTTTCTTCTGTGACAGACCTGATGCTAGAAGGTGGGATGGTTGCTCTGATTGCAAGAAACACTCTTTCTATCAGACAAATTAGCACTACACAGGTAGAAAATTGCAACGTTCTCTCCTTCAAAATACCCCTTTTGCACACTGATACTATTACCATGCATGTCAATTATCTTCCTCCAGGCCCTTGGAAATCGTTCTAGGAGAACTTCCTCAACCTAGTCAGTAGCAATATAAAACCCACCTCTCACAGACCCCAATGACTCTAATGTTGCTTCTGTAGCTAACACCCTGAGCGCCTTAGGCTTTAAACAATGCATTTTAGGACTCACACACTGACAAGGTCACACCCTGGACTGGTTAACCGTTCACAACTGCCAAATCTCGGTCCTCTCCAACCTTCCGTGCCCCGGGACCAAACACCACATCATAACATTCAAAATCTCCCTTAACAGCCTACCAGCCGGCATCACTCCAAAGCAACCCACTATTGTATGCAGCTCATAGGGACTTACCAAAGACTGCATCCTGCCCCGTGCAAAGAAGTGTGAGGCAGAGGCCAAATGGAGAAAGAACCCTTTTGTCCCACTTAAATCATCTTCACAATGGCCACTGAAACATACAAGACTACCATCGTACAAGTTAAATCGGCAACTTACAACACGAGAATTTCCAATGCAAAATGTAATAATTGTTAGAGTTTCTCCATTCTCAAAGAATTTGAAACACCCTCTGCCCCCAAACTCGATAACTCCATAGATGAGGCTTGGTGTACCAAGATCCAAAATGCTCTTTTCAATTCAATTGCTCTACTACATGCAAAGATCATACAGAAACAAGTCACCACGAACCCCAACAGTCCACCCCATCTGACCTCTCCCATCCCAACAGTCAGGCAAGACATCCTCCCTTTCTATTTCAACATCACTCTGGGGACAAAGTTAGCTCCATACTAATATGGCTGAAGCCCTACAGATGCAAAGGAGATGCATGCCCAGCCATAATCATTAAGGACTGTGCAGAAGCCCATGTCCCTTGCATTACCACTTTTATCAACTCCTCCTTCTCCTCATGCTGGGTTCCCACTAGCCTGAAAGAAGCCTCGGTTCTTCCCAGGGATGTAATTTCACCAAAATGCCAAGGGAAACGGAAGCAACATCACACGACCCTTGACCTCTGATGACATCGCAGAAAGTGATGTAATTTGACACCACACTGAAGTGACAGCATGGGATGCGATGGCACACAACCTTTCACCCCTTGACAAAACAGGAACTGGCATCACATAGCATTGTTCCTAAGTACACTACGAAAAATATGGTTACTATATCACTGTAATGTGATATACATTTCGTACAAGAATGGATCACCATGTGTATCGTTAATATCAGTATGTATTGGCCCATATTACCAAAGCAAACAAGGGGGGGGGAGTACTGCAACCAGGGAGTTTTACCCATGTTGGTCATATTCTATCCAGACCTAATTAGGGACCCTCAGTATTACTGATTGAATGAATCAAAAAATCCAAAGTTTTGTCCAAAAAGAAACACGTAGATGGGCTGAGGAGTAGGTTCAAGTAGTTATATCTGAAGGTGGATTTGATTTTCACAAATAACAATACATAGTTGAAAAAAAATATATTGACACCCCTAAAGGTGAAATTACTTCCAAATTAAATCTAGTGTACCAAAAAAATTATAATGAAAGACAACTACTATGAAAGAGTACACGTAATACACAGACATAAAGATAAGTAGATATAAAAAACAATATCTAATTGGATGCAGTTACCAAACAAATGACAGTTAGAATTCTCAAACAATAAATCATAAAGCACCTCAGTTTTAACCCTTAAGTGTTCACCAGAGAGAACGGTTTGCTGATGCATGATTCACAGAAAATATACATAGAACATGGAGTGCAGGCTAGGTTTGCATCTACCGATTAAAATAGGAATTCTGTAGGTGTTATGCCACCATGTAGTCCAACTGACAATGATCCTACCAAACGGTTGACATAAACATTCTATGTTACATGCTCTGGAGAGAGTGGTGTCTATTGATTGTTTTCACCAAAAGACACTCTTTGCCAACGCTGCAGGGGGTAAGACTGGATAAGTCCAGTAGATCAATGCTAACAATGTCTCCCGGGAGTCCAAAATTGTCAGCTTTAGAGCTATGTTGTGAATCCCCCTTGCTCAATATGCGTTTCGGCGGCAGATATACAACAGTCCAAGCAGAACAAATGCAATTTGTGAGTGTTCGTGATAGCCGCCTACTTCAGGGCAAGGTAAATGACCCCATGGAAATCCTAGAAGTGTTCTTCACAAGAAAACGCCCCCTGGGATGCTGCTCTCATCTCGGGCTGCCGCTGTAGTGTTTTTTCTTCATGGGGAGCTCTAAACTGATAGAGCCAAATGGTACTGTCAATTGAGTAGAAAATGCAGGAAGTCGGCTTAGCTTAATTCCCTGTATATGCACTTTTATCTTGTCCCATGGACTTCCCCAGCCTACATCGCTGACTGGGTAGTCCTTTGTATTGTGTGTTGTATGCGCAGGAAGTGTTTTTTCAAGGTCACTCAATGCGTCTTTTCGTGGGCTTTGTACGGCTGCCGATGCTGGAAGGAGTTAGATCCAGCACAATGGTGCCGATTCGCTCTCAGTCCGTGCTCTATCCCAGATCCACCACACAGTGTGCTAATCTGTTACGGATCTGCAGGCAGCGCTTCTAGTGGAGCTGGTCCTGTAGAGGAGCAGCTAACAGGAGGTTGAAATGCGGAATTACCAAATTACTGTGAATGCAAGCAGATGTCAAAGGTCAAATGATAATGATGTGTTACTGTATAGTACTTACACGTAAGTGTGCTACGTAGAACAAATGCAAATACAATGTCACTCAACCTGTGTTGGTACTCATGTATTGACCTGAGAAGGATGAACGGCTGAGTTGGCCTTGCTAGGATTCGGACCTGCAACCTGCAGATCACACACACATTGCAGCTGTGAGCGCTCAACCCACTGAGCAATCTTACCGGCTATAGTCAAATTAGCAATTAAATGCCTGAATGTTCTCAAAGTCAGAAAGCAAATTACACTCTATAGAGGATACAATTAAACTGGTAACTGTGAACAGCAGGCCAGTTCATTTGCAGGTCTGGTGCAATTTTGGCCATATGTCAAGCTTGCGTGGATCTACTTTTCAGGCTTTATAGGTTGGCAAAAAACATACCATTGGGAGGGTTCATAACTGTGTATTATAGAATTTAGAGTAGCGCAGGGAAAGCAACAAACTCACACCGCATCTCGTACTCTGGGCACTCGTTCCAACAAAGCATTTAGTGTCTCAAAATGAAATCAAAAGCCATTTATGTGTTATGGTCAAACAATTCTAGAATGTACACAAGCTTTTAGGCAAAAGGATTTTGTCAAGTGTCTGAGGACACAGGGATGGAATGTCTTGTAATGATTGTAACAGAGACAATGACAGAAAAAAAACAGGCTATAATTGCAACCCGCGAAAAGCAAAATACATAGTCCGAAATGGATGCTTATTCTACTCTAAATGCTTTTTGGACGTTTTTTGTCTGCATTGTTTATTTGAGGTGTTTAAGAACAGACTAAATCAATGACTCAACCCCTGAAGTGTGCATAAAATAAACCTTTAATGAGTCTAGCAATTATTGTATAGAATTCCAGAAAGACACTTTATTTACTATTCCTATTCTTTCTTATGTAGGGTCAATGTTATATTTGTGGACCCCCCTGATTTTTTTAAGATGCCTGGACACAAACTCCAGCCACTCCAGAAAAAAGAGCGATATGGTGCTGGCCAGAGCCCAGGAACTGATGTTTGTAAAAAATAAAGTTTTCGTTTTTTAGGGGTAGGAGACCACATTAGTAGCAAGAAAGACCTGTTTGGTGTCCTGACCCACGTTTGAGCTATCATGCTGCAACATTTGGTGCTGTGGGCTTAGAAAATCCAAGATAGCCAAAAAGCCCACATCTGCACCAGAATCCAGGAGAACCATGCAGTTTGTGCACACTAAAATGGTTGCCTAACTTGCCACCCACCAGTGTGAGCAGGATGGGCTGGGGTGCCATGAGTGAAATGAGTGCCAAAGGAAAAACCGCACTTTAAAATCACCTTTTGTTTCCCTGAATGCCAGCTCAAAATGCCTATTTTCAAACATTGCAACACATCCAAAAATCTCACTGAACACCAGCGGACATCTGGCAGAATGAAGTATGTGTGCATACTAAATCTGGGAAGTTGAAGAGCCCCAAAACAATGTTCATAACAAGACTGGCTGAGCTCTGCAGGTCTGCAGCAGCCTAACTGAAACTGGATTTAAAACTACCAAAAATCGAAAATGTTTAAATTAACTGAGTGACCTACTTTTGAGTGTCACATAGTTTGTCACTGTTGAAATGTCATAGTTTTGAACTTAGAATCAGCATTCTAGCTGCATATGTAAAAATTGTCTTGACTTAAACTGGGGAACAAAAAGTGACATTTTATCTGAAACCTGGCTTAATGAAACTGAATTCTGCCTGACATCTACCCCCACAGGAGTTAAAACCTGCTCAGCCACTCTTCCCCTTGCCAAAAGGAGTTTTCACCTCTCTGATTAGATTAGGGGTGGAGCAGCTAGAGGGAGTTGAACAAAGGCCTGTCCTGGGCCCAGGCAGATGGTTTATTAGGGTGGCCGTAGAATAGCTTCCTCTTGGCAGAAGCTGGGAGGGGCAGGGTCTCTGAGCTTGGCAGAAACTGGATAAAATGGTTTCTACACCATGTGACCTGAAAAGACACACCCCTGTTGGCCAGAATATGATTCTAAGAAAGATGTATAACTCACAGTGCGGACTTGTCAAAATTATTTAAATGATACCATAATTCTTGTGAATTTTCTGTGCACGTTTTAAGACGCGTTGGGAATTTGTGTGATGTTCTAGAGCAAAGCCCCGCTATTTATGGATACTACAGACGCTGTGTTTAAGCTAGAAACATGGGAATTTACTGGAGTATGTATGGACAGGCCGTGTATATGTGTATAATTTTTAATGAAGAACCAAGGTTGTATAACCCACTAAAATCGAAAATGTTGCCGTTTCTGAATGCAAGCCCTCAGGAAGAGCAGATTTGGGACAGAGACTACCTCATGTGATAGGTAATATGTACATGCAATGACAAACCACTATGTATTTGAGAAATGTGCATTTTAATCAAATATAGATTTGTGGGCAAACTGACCAGGGGAGGATCCTCTGACCCATAAAACCTACAGCATCACTCTGACTCACAGTTCCTTCCCCAATCATGGGAGAGGGGAGAATTGGGCCAATGACAAGTTGAAAGAGGGGCTGGCTAGTGATGCTGCACACACACCCACTTTCAAAAGACATAAAAAGAGCCACTGGAAGCTAGAGAGAAATTCAATTCCATTTGCTGCGGAGCATGCTGATCGGCGACTTAACATCCAGAGATCCAGACTTCACATTCATCAATCTCCAGAACCTGTAGCAGTACCTAGAAAGCAGAGCAGTATCCAGAATCCAGAGAGGCTAGACCAGCAGAGCAGAGCTGACCCAGACCGCTGTTCGCAGAACCAGAGAGCTGACCCAGATCACTGTGAAGTGCCGAGACCAGAACCGGAGTCCAGTCCAAAACCTGACCAGATCCGTGGCGAGGCCTATTTCTAAATATATTGTGAGTACCTAGCAGAACTGTGCAGAACCAATCTCTTAGTTAAAATAATCTAATCCAAACTATTTTAATCTAAGTAGAACTGCCTCCTAGCTGTCACTTGTCAATTCTGCAGCCGCATAGCTGTCACTTGTCATTTTCTAGCTGCAAGCTGTAACCTGTCGCTTTGAACGTTTAACATTTCAAATCCGAAAAACAACCTTCACAATATCGTTCATAACTCCGTAACCGTTTGTGCTAGGAACTTGGTTTAACTTTCCTCTGAAAGCTTAGAATCTCGGTTTTTCAACGGGCCTTCCTACTCCTTATACTTTCTCCATAATCACAATTTTTGCACCCTCGAATTTTGCCGCGATTTGTGATTTGGCCCGATTTCTTTACTTGTAAAAAGATAGCTGCTTTTGCCTCTTAAGAACCATCCCTGAATCATTGCTAGAGTGAGCCTGGACCAATATTAACTAGATGCCACTCACCCTGAACCTCCGGAAGGAAAATAAAAGCATTTTCAGCATATTTCTCACTGCATTGTTGTCATATTCAAAGCACTTGGGTCTGTGTTTCAAAACTCCTATCTGTTGTATAAGCTGCTGGGCGGAAATTGAACTGAATTCTATTTGATTGCATTCCTAAGAACTGAGTCCCATTCTATTCATCTCCTTACATTGCATTAAGGGGGGGTGAATTGTCCAAGAAAGTGATTACATTGTCTTTTGCTGAAATCCTATCAAGTTATTTTCTGTACTGCATTTCATTCCACATTGCATCCATTTGAAACCATAAAAGTATTGTTGCTATCGTATCCATCCTATAACCACTCATCATTGATTATAAAGAAGTGTGCTAGTGCCGGACTATCCATTATTGATTACTGCTCAGATTAAGTGTGATATTCAATTATTAATTTATTATAAAGTGTGATATATATCTATATTGTTTAAATTATCAAATAAACCTTTTAACTTGCAAAACAGACTTCTTGGCTCAGTGGGCTCAGGGGGATTCCAAGAGAGGGGTGTTATATGGGGGTAGTCATCCAGAACTCATGAACTGGACATAAAGATATATCAATAAGGGTTTCCATTCAGTATCCCAGACCAGACATTGACTTAGCTGTAGTGTTGAATTGAATCCTCTTACAAATTGGGGGCTCGTCCGGGATGTTTGGGTTAGATCTATCACTTGTGCAGATTAATACAGCGTGCCAGCTGACCAGATACACATATCCGGTCGGATCACCACGCTGTGTTATGCTGTAAAGCACTCCTCAAAGGAACGCTCTAAGGATATAAAATACAAACTTCTGTAAGTCAGGAAGGAACTCAAATTCCAGAATGACGACCTTGGTAGATATGAAAATAGCCAAAGAGCACTTCTTACATAAGCTATTTGTGAGAGGTGAGTGGACTCATCAGGACCAGATGGTCTGGTTGCAGGAAATCGCACCCCAGATCACTGAAACAGGGTCAGATAAATGGAGAGACCAGGGTCCCTTACATGTGGCCCTGAGTGAACTATACATGTCCCCTAAGGCCAAGGATGAGCACAACAAGATTGCCAGGGTAGCGACATATTTATATTTACATATGGGAGCCATGCAGGACAAATGTGCTGAAGGACAAGATCTGGCGAGTAGGCAACTGCTGGCATTACAGAAGGCGCAATCTGATCTGGACTCTTCTGAGCAGAGGCTGCTCAGGAGCCAGGAGTCAGAAAATGACAGCAGACGGTATATCACTAAAATAAAGGAGGATATGGATGTGCTGCAACAGGAAAAGGCGGACCAGGATACCAGATTTCTGGCCTTGCAGAAGGAGTACCAAGAAGGTTTGGACTCCCTACTGCAGAGCCAGAAAAAGCTGGAGCAACAGTTAGATTTCAATAGGGCATGTGCTGAGCAGGTAGTCACCCTGCAAAGCCACTTAGATAGGGAGAAGGCAGTGAGCAATAAACTGATTTTGAAAGACCTGGATACCCAGGCAGAGTTTGACCAGGAGCGCCAGAAAACGGGTGCCTTCCAAAGGCAAAGGGACGACCTGACGGCACAGATGCAGACTCTTAGTCAGGAAAGGGATACCTTAGGCCAGGAAGTCTGCCACTTAAAAAGAAAAATGGAAGAAAATCACCTGGCCCACCAGGGACTGGGTGACCTCCAAAAAGAACACCAGGACTTGCTAGAGCACACCAGGAGGGTGGAGGAGGCTCTGGCAAGACAGGAGCAGGCCAGTAGGGATGGGACTCAGGAGGTAACCCTCCTGCAGCAAAGACTGGCCCAGTGCTCCAGGACCAATCAGGAAACGCAGAGAGAGAATGAGGCTCTCTGCCAGCACAATGATAGGCTCCAACAATGGGTAGCGATGCAGGAGAGACTGATAGAGTCTAGTAAGCCCTTAACTGAGGAACTGAAGGCGCAGGCTCTTGCATTGCAACAGGGAGCAGGGCCGGATAGAGACCAGGTTCGCTGGGAAAGGGAAACTCCTGAGCATAACCTCAGGAGCCCTAGTACCAGAGGCCTTTATCTCTCTCAGTCCCTGGACTCTGCCACCCCCATGTCCCCTGGTGCACATGAGCACCGGGCCTCAGGGATGGCAGATTACTATCCAGCCAAAAGCATGGGGCTCATAGGCCAGTACCACCCAGGTATGGAGGGGCGAGAATCTGGGTATGGGCACCCAAGCACAGTGCAATTTAGTGGGGAACCCCAGGAGAGTAGGCCCATTAAGGGCATCCTGAAAACCTCTGCCCAGTTAGGTCACTGGGGGGGGTACCCATCAAATCCTGGCAGCAAGGAGGAATCTGAAGACTCCTCTGAACGGCGCAGGACACAGGAGACCAGGTCCCCACATTCTGCCAGCCATTCCCAGGCTCGCAGAATCCGGGAAAACCTGGAAGATCAGACAGGAACCTCTGGGAGCAGTGCCTCTGAGTCAGAGGATGAATGGACCAGGGTTACCCGAACCAAAAAGGCCAATAAGGCAAAAGGGGCCTTGCTTAAGGACCCATTGAAACAGATTAAGGCAATCAGGAGTGTCATCACGCCTTATCATAAGAACGCCAAGTACTCTGTTTGGGAACACTGTTTGGGAACACTTGGAGCTCTACGAGCAAATGATGGAGACTTTCCATTTGAAGGACAGCCAAAGCTGTATTCAATATGTAAAGTGGACCTTCTCACCAGAATACTCCAGTTTATTTGCGGGGCTGGAGGACCAAAATCATTTAAGATGGTCAACCTATAAGGCGGCCATCTTGAAACATTTTTCTGTTCACAGAAATCCTCAAGAGGCTCGCAAGGCTGCCTACAATTTGCAATGTGGGGAGGATCAGGCCCCACAAGAATTTGTGCAAGAACTGAAACGTGCCTTTGCGCAGACCACCAGAAGGGTGCGCACAGACAGCAGAGAATTTGTCAATACATTTTTCCATGCCTTGCCCAAATATATAATGACCCAGCTCGTGAGAGATTTTCATGAGAAAAGACCTTTAGACTGGGTCATTGAACAGGCTACCCGGATCTATGAGGTGCAGAAGCCCATAGAAAATAAAAGCAATACCCAGAAAAATCCCAAAACCAACAGCACCCCTGCTGCTGCCAAGGTGGCAGAGGTAAAGGTCACCCCCGTTTTGGATTTGGAGATGGGGGTGCCTAAAAACCTACCTGCACCTAATAATTCACAGCCCAGAAGGCCCTCGGGCCAGTCACTGACAGGGAGTTCAGGAGGTAGTCCCACAAATGGGGTCCCCCGCTCCCCTAACTATGTAAGTCCCCGCTATAAGGGAAACCGACCAATCCTGGGTTATGTGTGGACTCCTCCAGCCCAAGGGGGGGGGATCCGGGCAAGCACCTAACCCAGGGAACTTCCCTCCCAACTTCCCACAGGAGGGCAGAAATTCTCCAAATCCTGGGCAGAACTTTTTCCCCAGGTATCCACCCAATTTCCAGCCCCAAAATCATCCATCCTTCTTTACCCAATTCCCTGAGCCCAGACAACCTAATCCGGGAGAGGGGAGGCCAAGGGTGGAGGGGTACCAAAATCTTCACAACCAGGGGTACTACCAGAGAAGGGATAGCTACCCTTCCCGGGATCAGCCCAGGGGAGAAAATAGAGCCCCGTATCAGCCTGAGCGGGTTTCTCAGTTAGAGCGCCAGGTCCAAAATATGGCACGGGATCTGGGTCACATACTGAGGGCTCAACAGAACCCTCAGATGAACGTGCCACCAGAGAATGCCCCAAACTCTGGACCTGGTGCTCCAGAACAATGACGGGGGCAGCACACCAATAACACGTCGGCTGCCAGGGAGGAGGCACAAGGGGAAAAGGGGTGTAAAACCTTGGAGGAAGCTTCCTTCGCAACTTGTAAACAGCCCCTGGAAAACCAGGAACCGGAAACAAAATCTCCTACCCCTGAAAGTCTGCCACCCAAGGAGCAGAGAGGAGGTAGGAGAAACAAAGGACCCAAACAGACCCACTTTGTGGAGGAGGTTCAGGTCTTCCAATTTGAGGGAGAGGGATCCTCAGAAGATCCTGGGAAAAGGATCTTCTCCTTCAGAGATGGGGGAACTCCTCCCAAGGAGAAATGGGTGCCAAGGGATGTCAATTCAGACTGGGGAGATATGGAGACTGAGCTACTGCCGCCCATCATCTCATCCCAGAACCCACAATACCGAAATCCCCTGGTTCAAACCCATCCTGATGACTGCCTCCAAAAAGGGCGGGGTGGCCCAGAACCGGAACCAGGGGAACCCACAGTGGCTCTGATCTCCAGTTGCCAACTTTTTCTTTCAGATTCCCAAGGCTCTGCACAGAATTCTGCCCAAATCTCTTCGCTAGCAATGTCCAAAACCAGAAAGTTAGCCCACCAGTTGTCCAAAAATGTGCATTATCTGTGCCCCCTTGAGGAGAAGGAGGGAAGATACAGTGCCCCGGTACAAGTACAGGGGCAGGGTACAATTTTGCCACTGGTGGACACTGGATCCCAAGCTACCCTTCTGTCCAAAAGGGCCGTTGAGGAACTAAATGCCGGAAGGGGGGAGAATTACCGTATTCCTCTCACCTCTCTTCCTGGACAACTGCAGAACTTTGACGGGAAGGAAATTCCCGTTGAGGGGACTGCAGACTTGGACATTAAAATTGGGCGACACAAGGGGAAACACCCGGTCATAGTAGTGACTCCAGAGGGCACCCCTTGTTTACTAGGGAATGACCTCCTGAGAAGGTTGTCACCCCTAATAGATTGTGTAAACAAGGTCCTCTGGACCAGTCTAGCCGACCAATAAAATTAAAACAGAGTGTCAACCATGTTAGTTTAAACGGCACCTGCCACATGGTTGAACAAAAATCTGACCAAGTAGAATTTCACTTCCAGAACAACCAAACCCCCGACGTGACAGTAATAGCAGTAGGACAACAGACTGGTGATGGGGGGACCTCTCTATTTCTGAAAATCAACCTTCCTTCCAGTTTAAGGTGGTATTCCACACTGGAAGGAAACACCCTGAAATTCTTTACTAATCCACAATCAGAAACTCTCACTCCTATAGTCCAGAAAGATGTGAAATCAGCTCAGAGCCTGGCTGATATTCAGCAAATTGGAGAGCGGTTGTTCATCCCTGTTCAGTTAAATGATGGGAAGGACTCTGTTCTCGCTCGAGTGTGCGTGAACAATGGTAAGAGCTTCATCAGCGAAGCCATGTTCCGCCAACTCCCAAAAGATCCAGCCATTCCCACATTCAAACTGATAGACAAATGGGAAATGGACCTGGAAGCACCCAATTCCAAACATCTCCTGCCAAGCAGGTGTATGCTCAAAATCTCCATTGGCAACAAGAGCATAGTCCACAAGTGTTGGGTCGTGCGAGACGTCACTGCCGCTTTTTACTTAGGCAGTGACATTCTCAATCGCTTTGCCATTAGTTTGGACCTAATAAACTTCAAAGCTTAGTCCCGATTAGCGGATAATCCCATGGGCTTTGATGATCCAGGAAAAGCATTTAGGTCAGCTCAATTGCTACCTTATACAGTTGAAATTCAGATCAAAGAGGAAAGCACCATCCCAGAAAGGACCCGACAATTCTCCCTGGAAGTGAAAGTTAAAAGAGGACAATATTTGCAAAACCCTGATGCTTATATACATCTAAATGCTTCTCTCTAAAAACAAGGGTTGGGGGTAAACCCAACTACATTAGTCAATATAGAACATGACACCATTCCAATAGAGGTGGACAACAGCGACTTAAAGAGTATTAGTCTAGCCGCAGGCACCATTATTGGAATGGAGGTTGATGACCGGCATTTTTCCATCGATTTAGGAAATGAACTGTTAGGACCAATCCCCAAGGACTGTTTTGACAGTGACAGTGATGACAATACAACACCAGACAGGATTTTTACCCGGCATGTGGGGAACTTCCTTGTGTACACTTCTTGCCCCTATGGTAAGGAAGATGTGACTTGTGACTTCAGGAGGGATGAGGTGATTTTCCAGGTCCATGAGGGTTGCCTTTCCCACCTGAAGCCTCCTGTCCAAATCAGCACTCTGGCCAGGGACTTCTCCACCCAGCTGGAGGAGGCCGCTGAAATAGCCAAACCAGAAGTCTTTCCAGGCTTCAGGCAGATGGTGGAAGAGAGAGTCAACCTAGCTGATGCCTGTGTGACTCTGGAACAAAACCTAAAGTTGAAACAAGTTTTCTTGGATTTCCAAGATCTCTTTGCGGTAGACTCATATGACTGTGGTCGCACCGACATCCACACAACAACAATCCCCACGGACCCTGGCATGACTCCAGTGTTTGTGAAGCAATATCGTTTGCCTCTCGCATCCATGGAGTCCCTTACTGAAATAATTAAGAACCTTGAGTCCCGGGGGATAATTTGTCCAATACACAGCACTTTCAATAATCCGGTGCTGGGAATATTGAAGCCAAACGGCCAGTGGAGACTCTGCGCCGACCTTAGGGAGCTCAACAAACGGGTCCATACTCTCCGATGGCCTCTGCCCTACATTGACCAAGGGCTGGCCCAGATCCAGGGGTCACAGGTATTCACTGCAATAGACCTGACCAATGGATACTGGACTGTGCCTGTCAGTAGGGAGGACCAATACAAGCTGGCTTTTACCTTTGGGGGCCAGCAGTACACATGGACCAGGACTCCCTTCGGATACCTCAACTCCGGCAATGAATTCAACATTTTCCTACACAAGGCCATGCCCGACCTGGGTGCAAGGGGTAACCTGGCTTATGTAGATGATGTCCTCATCAAACGTTCATCTGTGGAGGAACACATAGCGGAGATCCGTTATGTTCTGACGCAGTTGAGGGCCGCCGGAGCAAAACTTTCCTTTCAGAAAGCACAGTGGTGTAGAACCCGTGTTAATTTCTTGGAGCATGAGATTACTCCTCAGGGTCTCTGTCCCCAGGAAAAGAAGGTGGAAGCACTCCTGAAACTGAAAGACCCCACAACTCTGCGGGAACTTAGGAGCCTCCTTGGACTGACTAATTACAGCAGAAAGTTCATTGAGGGCTATGCAGAGATCACCAGACCCCTGATTCATCTCCTGAAGGGGGGGGGTCAAGTGGGAATGGGGTCCAGAACAAGCAGAGGCGGTAAAACAACTCAAAAGAAGCCTCTCACAAGCGCCTTGCCTAGCTTACCCTGTCAGAAACAAGGAGTTCTTCCTGGAGACGGGGTTCTCTAATACGTGCTTGACAGCAGTATTATACCAAGAGCATGACAAGGTCAATAAAGTAATCTCCTATGCGAGCAAAACTTTATCTTCTGTGGAGGAAAAATTCAACGATTGTGAGAAGGCACTCCTGGCAACGGTGTGGGCATTGAAGAATTACCGCCCGTTTATCCAGGGGGAACACATCATAGTGGAGACCCCACACCAGCCTTTGCAATATCTCCAAAGTGACAGAATCCGGGCCGGAAATGTGAGTAATTCCCGAATTACTTCCTGGATTTTGTCAATGCAAGACTTTCCTGTGGAGGTCAGATATGGCCAAGACAAGAAGAGTCCCCTCGCGCAAGGTCTGGCTGACTTGCATGATTGTGCCAGAGAAAACTGTCTCGAGGACGAAAGTCTAAAAATCAAGGACCACACGGAGGCATACCTTAATTCCCCACACAAAGTCTTTGAAGAGGACAAGTGTGAGGGAATGCCCACTGTCTATGTGGATGGATGCTCTTACCATGTTGGCAACGACGGGGAGAAAGAACTGGTGGCTGGCGTAGGGAATGCATGGGTGAAGGAGTTTCCAGAACCCTCCGCTGGATACAAAATTGGTCCCCGAAGTAGTCAGGTGGCAGAATTGATGGCTGTGCATCAAGCCATCCTCACTGCTGTCCAACATCAACTCCGCAAACTGGTCATAATCACAGATTCTGATTATGTACGGAACGGGTTCGTGGAGCACCTGGTTAATTGGAAAACCAGAGGCATGTTATGTGCTAACAACAAACCCTTGAAACATGGGAAGTTGATCCAAAACATTGATGATCTGGTCACATCGAATGGGATGACCATCTACTGGAAAAAGATTAAGGGTCATTCCAAAGTAGAGGGACCAGACAAAACTGGAAATGACTTAGCTGATCAGCTGGCCAAAACCGGGGCCATCCAAGGGGATCTAATTGAGATTGAGTCCCTGTTGGGGGAAATCCAGGTCACTGCTATAACTAGGTCCCAGACAAATGCTCACAATGATCTTTCAACTGCCCAATGGAGCAAGGAGACCCCTGATGCTGATTTGATTACAGCTCAGAAGGGGGATCCAATTATTGGTAAGTTTTACCAACACCTTGAGGACCCTGAGAACTTTCCCCTGACGGATACCGATTACATTGGGAAAGAGGACCTAAGAGTGTTGATGAAATGTCCAAAAATGTTCCGAATCCAAGACGGTTTGCTGGTAAGGAAATCCAAAGCTGGCCACGATCAGTGGGTGGTTCCTACCTCATTCCGAAGCCTGATGTTAAGTCACGCCCATGATGCGGCCACCGCCGGTCATAGGGGGTTTCACACAACACTGGAAATCTTAAGAGAGGTTGCACACTGGTCACACATGGGGCAGGACCTTGACCAATACTTGAAGGGGTGTCTTGTGTGTGCACAATTTCAGCCATCATCCCTCACACACCGTGCACCCCTCCAAAAGAGGGGGATGACACTGCCATGGTCAGATTTGCAAATCGACTTTGTAGGCCCTGTGATTCGCTCATCTAGAGGAAACAAGTACATGTTGACCGTTACATGCTTGTTTACCAAGTGGGTGGAATGTCTCCCAGCCCCAAATTGCAAGGCAGAAACAGCAGCTGCCCTGATGATTAACCACATCTTTTCCCGTTTTGGTCTACCTCAAAGGATTGAGTCAGACAGGGGTAGCCACTTCACCAGTGAAGTAATGACAAAGATGTGGGAGATACTGGGGGTCAAGAGAAAGCTACACATTGCTTACAGGCCAGCTTCTTCTGGGGCAGTAGAGAGATATAACCGAACCATTGTGAGTATATTAAAGAAGTTTGTGGCAGATTCTGGGCCAGGTTGGGATATCCGATTACCTCTGGTCCTAATGGCCATTATCTGCAACCAAAATGTCACCATTCAAGTTGATGACTGGACGCAAGATGGTGCTTCCGCAGCATTTGCTCTACAGGACCCAAGAGCAGACACTAATAAATGCCTCCACAACTCATGAGTATGTGGAGAATTTAAGGAAACACCTTCAACATGCTTTTGCCTATGCTCAGCGGAATCTAGAAAGATCAGCTGAGAGTATGAAGACCCACTATGACCTGAAAACTTCCAGGAAGGAATATCAGGTGGGGGACCGGGTCTATTTATACAATTTCCAAATGAACCAGGCCAAACAGCGAAAATGTTTGCCTACATGGAAGGGACCGTTTGAGATTATAGGCAAGATCTCCCCTGTGGCCTACAAGATCCGCATCCCCAAAGGCAGTTTGGCAGAGGGGGAAGACAAGTGGGTCCACATCAACCAGTTGAAGTGTTGCCATCCCAGGCACACTCTGCAACAACTGGAGGAGTCCTCTGCAATCCCAGAGGGTACCGCTCTAGAGTAATTCAATTCCAACCCTAAAAGATCCTACATATAGCCTATCAAATTCTGTGTTTCTCAAGTTTATGTGTTCCTGTCGCTTAATTTAAAAAAATGTGCATGTTCATATCTGTTGAGTTCTAAAATATATATGCCACCCCACTATATCAATGGTGGGGGAAAATGTCTATGAATAGGTATTGCCGCTCTTCCTTTGTCATCCTAGGAGAAAGAAAACCTGGAGACTGGCCAAGGAGGACGATCCGGAGACCGGGAGCAGAGACGCAAGGGGCCCAGGGTACCGCCCAATATTCCCATCAGGACCGGCGAGGAGAACCGATCGATCAGTGCCGGATGGAGGAAAAGATGCTGAACTGTGCCATTTGCAGAATTGGAAGAAGATTATGCGGACAGACCAGTGCGTGGGTCAAAACCCTTGTGCACCCGACTCCCCATCGACTCAAATTCAAAGGGCAGTCACATGGGGGGGCTTTTTTGGGTGTCCTGACCCACGTTTGAGCTATCATGCTGCAACATTTGGTGCTGTGGGCTTAGAAAATCCAAGATGGCCAAAAAGCCCACATGTGCGCCAGAATCCAGGAGAACCACGCAGTTTGTGCACACTAAAATGGTTGCCTAACGTGCCACCCACCAGTGCGAGCAGGATGGGCTGGGGTGCCATGAGTGAAATATGTGCCAAAGGAAAAACCGCACTTTAAAATCACCTTTTGTTTCCCTGAATGCCAGCTCAAAATGCCTATTTTCAAACATTGCAACACATCCAAAAATCTCACTGAACACCAGCGGACATCTGGCAGAATGAAGTATGTGTGCATACTAAATCTGGGAAGTTGAAGAGCCCCAAAACAATGTTCATAACAAGACTGGCTGAGCTCTGCAGGTCTGCAGCAGCCTAACTGAAACTGGATTTAAAACTACCAAAAATCGAAAATGTTTAAATTAACTGAGTGACCTACTTTTGAGTGTCACATAGTTTGTCACTGTTGAAATGTCATAGTTTTGAACTTAGAATCAGCATTCTAGCTGCATATGTAAAAATTGTCTTGACTTAAACTGGGGAACAAAAAGTGACATTTTATCTCAAACCTGGCTTAATGAAACTGAATTCTGCCTGACATCTACCCCCACAGGATTTAAAACCTGCTCAGCCACTCTTCCCCTTGCCAAAAGGAGTTGTCATCTCTCTGATTAGATTAGGGGTGGAGCAGCTACAGGGAGTTGAACAAAGGCCTGTCCTTGGCCCAGGCAGATGGTTTATTAGGGTGGCCGTAAAATAGCTTCCTCTTGGCAGAAGCTGGGAGGGGCAGGGTCTCTGAGCTTGGCAGAAACTGGATAAACTGGTTTCTACACCATGTGACCTGAAAAGACACACCCCTGTTGGCCAGAATATGATTCTAAGAAAGATGTATAACTCACAGTGCGGACTTGTCAAAATTATTTAAATGATACCATAATTCTTGTGAATTTTCTGTGCACGTTTTAAGACGCATTGGGAATTTGTGTGATGTTCTGGGGCAAAACCCCGCTATTTATGGATACTACAGACGCTGTGTTTAAGTTAGAGACATGGGAATTTACTGGAGTATGTATGGACAGGCCGTGTATATGTGTATAATTTTTAATGAAGAACCAAGGTTGTATAACCCACTAAAATCGAAAATGTTGCCGTTTCTGAATGCAAGCCCTCAGGAAGAGCAGATTTGGGACAGAGACTACCTCATGTGATAGATAATATGTACATGCAATGACAAACCACTATCTATTTGAGAAATGTGTATTTTGATCGAATATAGATTTGTGGGCAAACTGACCAGGGGAGGATCCTCTGACCCATAAAACCTACAGCATCACTCTGACTCACAGTTCCTTCCCCAATCATGGGAGAGGGGAGAATTGGGCCAATGACAAGTTGAAAGAGGGGCTGGCTAGTGATGCTGCACACACACCCACTTTCAAAAGACATAAAAAGAGCCACTGGAAGCTAGAGAGAAATTCAATTCCATTTGATGCGGAGCATGCTGATCGGCGACTTCACATCCAGAGATCCAGACTTCAAATTCATCAATCTCCAGAACCTGTAGCAGTACCTAGAAAGCAGAGCAGTATCCAGAATCTAGAGAGGCTAGACCAGCAGAGCAGAGCTGACCCAGACCGCTGTTCGCAGAACCAGAGAGCTGACCCAGATCACTGTGAAGTGCCGAGACCAGAACCGGAGTCCAGTCCAAAACCTGACCAGATCTGTGGCGAGGCCTATTTCTAAATATATTGTGAGTACCTAGCAGAACTGTGCAGAACCAATCTCTTAGTTAAAATAATCTAATCCAAACTATTTTAATCTAAGTAGAACTGCCTCCTAACTGTCACTTGTCAATTCTGCAGCCGCATAGCTGTCACTTGTCATTTTCTAGCTGCAAGCTGTAACCTGTCGCTTTGAACGTTTAACATTTCAAATCCGAAAAACAACCTTCACAAAATCGTTCATAACTCCGTAACCGTTTGTGCTAGGAACTTGGTTTAACTTTCCTCTGAAAGCTTAGAATCTCAGTTTTTCAACGGGCCTTCCTACTCCTTATACTTTCTCCATAATCACAAAGATAGCTGCTTTTGCCTCTTAAGAACCATCCCTGAATCATTGCTAGAGTGAGCCTGGACTAATATTAACTAGATGCCACTCACCCTGAACCTCCTGAAGGGAATTAAAAGCATTTTCAGCATATTTCTCACTGCATTGTTGTCATGATGCCTACCCCCCGGAGCACCAGGCCAGGCCCAGCACCCCCAGAAGCAGGCATCATGCCCTCGGGTAAAAGCCCAGCGGCCCCTTATAGGGGCTCTTTGGACTCAGTCCTGGCGCCTTTTGCACCAGGCTCATGTTGGACATCAGTCCTGGCGCCATAGGCGCCAGGCTCATAACGGGAGGTGTTTTGTGCACTTACCTGATGCAGACCATGCTGCACGCTTCAAGCCTCCCTGAGACTTGAAAGGGACTATTTTTTCATAGGGACTATTTTTTCTCTCGGGCATGGCCAGGGAAGGATACATACCTAGTTGGGGAAGGATACATACCTGGGACTTCTTTGGAGGCTATTTAAGCCACGCCCAGACAGCAGCTCATGCTTTGCGTTGTTCTGCTTCCTGCAGCTTAACGCTCACCATGTCTGCTCCTGCTGCTGGACTCCAGCCACGCCCGCCTCGAACCTGGAAGACCTGCAAGGAAGGAAGAGAAGAGAAAGGTGAAAACCAAGGACTATTTCAAACTTCTTACCTGCATCCGGAATCTTCTCGCCAGCATCCCTGAAGAAAGACTTCCATTTAAAAGCATCCCGTTGCTTGCTGCAGCGCCACGCTTCACTCACCTGTCCTCGAGACATCTCCCGGCTCCATCGTGGCTGTCAGCATCGGACGCCACATCTCTGCACCTAGGGGAGAGAGCAAGAAACAAAAGGATGAGCAGAAGTAACACAGAAGGAAAGTCTGATTAACAGCCATAATACTTACTGGCTTTTCTTCTACATTTCGGGTCGGCGCCGCCCCGTTGGCAGGTACCGTACCCGGCCCCTATGGGGAAAGGACAAGAGACATTTCTGGGGAATGATAAGGACATTTAGAGGGATCGCCCTCATCACTACTCACCTCGGAAGTTTAACCCCTCGACGCATCGCCTTCATTCTGCACCTGAAATAAAGGACAGATCACAGGTTAGAAAGACAACATAAAGGGGGCCTCACTTGAACTTTGAACTTTCATACTTACGGCGCATCGCTCAGGAAAGTCAAGTGGATTTTGCCAGCGCCATTCTGAAAACCAGTGAAGTAACTGGACGAACGCGCGCCCCTGCACCAGAAGCAGGATGGACAGTTCATCCTTCCAAACCATAAGGTGAGCTTAAACCGGGGTTTGGAGGAAGTTAGAGAGGAACGAAGGGGGAAAGGGGGGAGCTAGCACACTATTCTGCAGACTGTTAATCCCCTTTCTCATCTGCAGAAGGATATTCCTATGGACCAGGCAAGCACGATTTGGAGGTCTTGTCCAATCGGTGTTCCGGGTCCTGCGCATCACGCTAGAAGAGGCCACAGCAATCCAGACTAGACCAGCGCCCCCGTGGGAACCAGGTGAGCGTTACAATTGTCACCATATTCAAAGCACTTGGGTCTGTGTTTCAAAACTCCTATCTGTTGTATAAGCTGCTGGGGGGGAATTGAACTGAATTCTATTTGATTGCATTCCTAAGAACTGAGTCCCATTCTATTCATCTCCTTACATTGCATTAAGGGGGGGTGAATTGTCCAAGAAAGTGATTACATTGTCTTTTGCTGAAATCCTATCAAGTTATTTTCTGTACTGCATTTCATTCCACATTGCATCCATTTGAAACCATAAAAGTATTGTTGCTATCGTATCCATCCTATAACCACTCATCATTGATTATAAAGAAGTGTGCTAGTGCCGGACTATCCATTATTGATTACTGCTCAGATTAAGTGTGATATTCAATTATTAATTTATTATAAAGTGTGATATATATATCTATATTGTTTAAATTATCAAATAAACCTTTTAACTTGCAAAACAGAACTACTTCTTGGCTCAGTGGGGTCAGGGGGATTCCAAGAGAGGGGTGTTATATAGGGGTAGTCATCCAGAACTCATGAACTGGACATAAAGATATATCAATAAGGGTTTCCATTCAGTATCCCAGACCAGGCATTGACTTAGCTGTAGTGTTGAATTGAATCCTCTTACAGACCACAGGAGTCGTAGTTACAACTCCTGGCGACCCCCAAACGATGTCCCTGGTTCTTCCACTGCTAAAGAAGCCATCACTGGACCCCACCACCCCCACCGATGAATCATAACAGTCTCCTTGCATTTGAAGATCTTGGATAGAGCAATCTATATCCAAATCCAGCAATACCTGGGGGCCAATCACATCCTAGGTAGCCAATCCGGGTTCCGCCAGGGGACACAGTACCGAATCTTCCCTGCTCAACTTGAAAAACCAGCTAGATGAAATAAAGGACGCAGGGAAATCAGCTCTCCTATTACTCCCAGACCTCTCAGCAGCAATTCGATTTAGTGGACCACAATATACTCTGTCCACACCTGACCTCCTTCGCCAACTTCTCACCAGAGGCATGTAGTTGGGTTGCCTCATTTCTGAAAGACAGAAAAATAAGAGTGTTTTCTGACAATGCAAGTGACCCCCATGCACCCATATCCTAAGGCATACCTCAAGGCTCCTGCATCTCTACAACACTTTATAACATTTTCACAAAACCATTCTTCAACCTCCGAGACTCAATTAGTGTCTCCTACACTAAATATGCTGAAGATATCCAGATTCTCCTCCTCCTCTCAGGAAACTACTGCCAACACTCAGAGAAGCTAAACACTATCAGATCATACAAATGTGGATGGCCACTAACTTCCTCTGTGTTAATGATGAAAAAACAGAGTTACATATCATCGACCTGACTGCGGTGCTTAACAACCTCAGTCAGCAATATGCCTTCTTCACCATTGACGAAATCAACATCCATGCCCTGGGAGTCTACTTAGATGCCTCCATCCCTCTTACATGCGAATGTCACAGCTATCTCCTCTTTAGCAGCCCATACCATCAAACGTATTAATGCCGGCAGGCATTCCTCTAAGTCGACAGCTGCCTCACCATTTCCTGTGTGGTCATAGGTGCAAGACTTGACTATTGCAACACATTGTTTGCTGGCACCACCATGCATAATATACACAAACTGCAAGTGATCCAAAACAATGCTCTGTGATCAGCATTCAGCATTCCCAAATGAGACCACATCATGAATGCTAGAAGAAAGGCTGCCAATAACGTTGTCAATCACCCACAGGCGACTCTCTAAGGCTGCACCCCCACCTTGCTCAGAAATTTGCAAGAATACTGTCTACTAGACCAACCAGAGCTGCCGATGCCAACAGGCTCCTCCTGCCCAAATGTAGACTGTCCAGAGCGGGAGGATCACGCTTCTCAGTCATTGCAGTAAAATTGTGGAATACATTTCCCCCAACACTGAGAGAAGAACAATTATACTGGATCTTCTGTAAATTACTGAACACCTGGCTCTTCACGTGGAGCACTTTGACACTTGACCAAGTAACCTGTTCCTTTCCTGCAAACTGTCTTGTTACGTCTGACCAATGTTTTGTTACTTTTTTCTCTTCAATCTGCTCCTTGATGCCCACAGGTTTAGTGTGCGTTAGAAATGTAAAAATAAATAAATACATAAATAGGGATCAAGATAACTATGCAAATGTTCCACATGTTTCCAAGTCTGAAAACTGTGACCTGATCTTGGTGATATGATATTAGTTGATCCTAATTAGTCTTTGATGTTTTGCTAATGTTTATGAGCAAATGCTCAAATTGAAGTATATGTTCCTAGACATACCTAATATAGACACTGCAAGAACAATCATTCTATGCTGATGATTAAAGCCTAGGTTCCCTGATACACATGATAAAAAGAATGTAAGGAGAACCATTGTTTTGGGATGAAGTCCAAGTTCAAAAACACATCCGATAAAGATATTGAAAGACAAAAACCGTTGCTTTGTGAGAATTGAAGTCCAAATTCCCGGGACTGTCGATAAAGAGACTGCAAGTGAAACCATCTGAAACTGTGCAATGAAGTACAAGTTCCCATATGATTCAGAAAAAGGGACTGAAAGAGAACCATTGCTTCCAGGGAAATTACGTGCAATTTCCCAGACGAATCTGATGCGGAATCTGAAAGAATAACATTTTCAAGCTTGAATTTCAAATCCATGTTCTCTATCACACTGTGCTATTGCAGGCTATGTTTAGCTCTTGCATGTCTAATGGTCATCTGGTTTTCTCAGACAGTCACTCTCATTCCCTTGAAGGAGGTCTTAAATACTCCAGCCAGGTTACTTGTTAAAACCTTTTGCATCTTGACGGGTTCCCTTAGGTGGCAAAATACTCTTCAATGTGTCTTTTTGGACCATGCATCGATTCTTAAAAACTAGCATAGCAATGTGGCATCTAAGAGACTGTTTATGAGGTCTTTGGTGATAAAGGATCTTATGGTTTGAAGTTCACAGGTTCTACCAGATGCTCGCTCGGATACCGTAGTTTTCTAGTTCTGCTGTGACCTGTTACAACATCATTGTTCGAATGATTTGCAAAGTCGGCATTTGCTTCAGTTTCAAAAGCACCTGAAGCTTGTCAATGGAAGAGAACATTTAAAATACCTATTTTGGTTTTTCCTGTCATGATTCTATTCTATGTGCATATTTATTAGCTCCGCTGTGATTTTAGTGTTCCTGCAAGATATTTTCTGTGATTCTATTTCATTTATTAGTCCCATACAGGTAGTAATGCATGGTGATTTGATACATTTCGTTGGCATGTTTACACATCATAAGAAATGCAGAATGAATAAGTAAATAAACAAATAAATAAAAACACTGGAAGGACAGCCATTGTTGGTTTGTCACTCTAGTCCACATTATACAACTGATTAATATAAGGAAATGTGTGTCACATACAATTTCCTAGACTTTAATTAAAAAAGAAAACAGAGAGCACTATGGCCTTGGCCAAGACAAAGTTGTGAGTTCTGGACCACCTGAAGACGCTGCTTTTGATACAATTGTTGAACTTTACTTCAGTTGAGATGTAATCATTAAGGAATTGTCAAATCTCCCATTACCTTACTTGTCTAAACTGATTGAAATGACCATCCACCTAGAGATATCTATTTTTTCAAAGTCCACATCACTGTTTCAATTAGAGTCATAGTCTGGTAATTGCACAGAAACTGAGCTTTGTCTTTCAGATTAGTACCACAATGTCAAGCTTGTCATGCTAGATAGTCCTTCAATCTTGGTTATTTTCTAAAATTTCAGCCGCGTTGCACACAGTTGGCATCTCATTTAACTTTCTAACTTCTGCAGGCAGCTTGCAAATCTTGTTTTCCTTGAACTATTACCACTGACTTAGAATTAAAACTATCCTCCTGTTTATCAGAAGCTGGATCCTAGCTGGACTCATGATTTCTTTGCTTGAACCCATTTAAGATGTGTGACATAATTTTAATAATACTCCGCTTGCCAGAGCATAATCTCCATCCCATAGGAAGTCAGAATGTCCAAAAAGTGTCATCCCTGCAGATGCGATTTAGAGAATTGGTCTATGCACTTCTGTCATACAAAAACTCTCTACTCTTGAGCACCAGAAAGGCTCAATATTATTCAGCAATATTTTCTTGGACATACCCCCTGAACTTTTGACAATCTACTCTTGTTACCCTTGTATGCATAACTAACATTTAAAATCATGATATGTTGCTTCACATTTTTCTTTTTAAAACAACACACATATTAGACGTTCCTCTTATAGATATAAAATAGAAACGCCTAAATAAAACACCCACACTTCAGTTGAGCATTTATGTGGATTACTTGTCTTGTAAAATTAATACATGAGTACTAAAAATAGTATATTAAAAAACACTTTACATACATTAGCACACTTGAATATAATCCTCACAGTTTTCTCTTCACCTGTTCACTTCTGGGAATAAAAGTCCTACAATGTTTTCAAGTGTACTATACGCAAACAATTATGGAAACATATCTAAGGGTGTCGATGAAAAGTAAGAAGATGTCCTAAGAAAAATAACATGGCCACTCTAAACCCTATGTAAAACCATGGAAAGTGAAAAACTGAAATAACAATGTTAATGCAAGCCAATTCAAACTAAACAACTCTAACAGCATGAATTCTAACTAAGCATTAGACCATTTTAAAAAAATGTCAACAGGTTTCTTGTCCCTTTTTTTGTTGCATTCCATTTCTGTCCCCAATGAAAGTCGAACTAGTCACCAGCTCTTCCAGATCATTTGCTGTCATCCAGACTTTCCTTGGGCAATACATTTGTTTGAAGAAGGTCTCATTGCAGGACCTCTAACAGCCTATCCTGGCCTTCTCTTTTTGGGTGTTATTGTTTTTTATCAAGTCTTCTACTTATACACTGAAGTGAAATCTGCTTTTGGTAAATTTGTACAATGGTGGTGCTGCAGCCTTTATTAATATTGCTTTGCACAAATTAAGACGTTTCATTAAGTGAACGTCATGCAATACAAATAAACAGAGCTGTCAAGGAAGGCCACTTTTGTGGGTACTTGTAGACAAATGTATGCAACATTTAAAACTGTATTATTCAACAAATATGTATAAATCTCCCTCTCAACCTTACAATAGGAATGAAAACTGTATTGATTTACAAATATGTATACTATATGAGAATTGCTTTCGCTTCTGCTACATACCAATGAGTAAGGAAACTTTGTGACACCTAGTAACTGAGTGTAACAATCTAATATCCAAACAAGATTTACTTGTTAAACCTTATTTTGAGCATTGTATGGCCATGACATCGCAGGATTTATCGACCAAATTGTACCATTCCAAATTAACGATGGTCCAAATAGCTATAGCCAAATTTATTGATCAGCTTGGAATAGAAGTCTGGGCATAGTAGCCATGCCCTGGAGATAATATCGCTGATCTTCAGTCGGTTGTTGCTCTTCGCATAATGGACTATATCGGATCAAGTCGACTAATACAAAAGTAATTGTTACACATTACTGCATTGAGCTGACCTTTATTCTGCTAATGGCAAGTTTACGGTGCCGAACCATACTGGAGGGTCCCTGGTGTACAGGCCAGAGGAGGTAGCCCAGACATCTGTTACTTGTGCCATGCTGCACAACATCTCCCTCAGACAAAATGTCCTTCTCCCCCCTAATCTGTACATGCCACCCTCCAAAGACAATGATGTACTGTCCACAGATGCAGTGCTGCCACACATTGAGCACGAGGATGTCAGGGATGGACATCTAGTGCGGCAAGAACCAATAGAAAATGTTTCCTAGACTAATTACTTTTCACATACATCACATTTAAGTAGACATGCACATTTTGATCAAATCACCTTGACACAAAATGTAATGTCTTTGCATTTATTCTAGTGAATGTACTTTTGAATTATCAACTGTGGTGAGCACCCATCCCAACAACCCTTGCCACACACCTTTCCAATCCCCAACCGCCCTAGCCACCCACCTCCTCCAATTGCCAACAGCCCTTCCCACCCTTCTGCCCAGTGAAACAGTGTCATGCCTAGTTTGTGGCCTCTTGCCCTTGTCAGCCTGCTAGGGCACTGTATCAGCCAGATTGCACAATGAGCACTGCCTTGGGTCTCAGGCGATGATGCGTCCCTGGGGTGGTAGGCTCAGATTCCTGGCTCCAGAGGAGTTGCATTGTAAGGAGCATGCTTGCATGCATTGATTCGGGCAAAGGCTCACATGCCCTCTGTGTGCTCCCTCCTCCACTGCCCCACTGATGTGATGACAGCAGTCGCCATGGACAACTACCAGAACTGGCGGTCCAAGGAACTGGCAGTCCTCCTGGATGATCCCTGGACACTGTCCAAGATTGCCTGCAGGTGCTGCACCTGCTGCTCCGCAAAGTTCTCTATTGTGACCAGGCACCAGATTGCAGCCAGTGAGTGTTGTTGTCCAGGCTGCGGACTTTGTAGAGGGCCAGGGCTGAAACAGGGTAACTTATAGCCCATGTCATCCTCCTCATCATCTGGAATGCCATCATTCCCTGTATCTGGCCCAGCCTGGGGGTGGTAATGGCTGTCTGACACTGGTGACAAGGGAGGGTCAGGGGAAGATGGGTGTGTGCAGGTGTGAGAATGGCACCATGTTGCTGCTTGGGGATCTCCACAGTGGCAGACAAAGCTGCTAGGCTGCTGCACCTGCAGCAGCAAGTGCAGGGCCTCGTGTGCCATCTGAAGAGCTGGTAGAGGGGCCACTGGCTGTCTCCACATTTTGCACAGCTGACTTGGGGCTGGTGTCATGTGGTCTTGGTGCCTCCCTCCTGCTCGCCATCCTGCGAATCCCATGGCCAGCCTATGCAGGAGTGTAGGTAGAAGCACTGCCTGTGGTGGATGTCTCTTGGACAGTGGAGGGCCCTGTCACTTCAGCCTGAGTCAACTGTGAAACTGTTTGATGGTTAATGACATGCTGTCCGTCATCATGTATACTAGTAAAGTCATCATGCATACTAGTAAGTGGGCGAGCGATTCACTCATGTAACAAGACGTATGGTCATTGTACACACATTTTGTATGATAGACAGTGTCTGTTTAAGACCACTGAGTATAGCTAATGCAAGGTGGGAGTAGTGTCTGCAGAGGGTGTACACAGCACATGCATGGGCACATTGCCTGTTGACCTGCCATTATGGCTTGTTGTTGTGGTGGTGCAGGGGGTTCACTTTGCAGCATGGACTTTCACAGGACACATGAGTGCTTCTCATGGTTCCATGACTTCACAGGCGCATTTCCCCTATGGTCCATGTGCATTTCAACAATATTCCACCTTCCCTGGCACGTGCATGTAGTCTCTGTGCCTTTGTGCACATTGACATGTGGTGACCCACTTCTTTGACCATTCTGCTAGTCTATGCTGTGGGATGCATGCTTTTGGCCAGTGCATTCACATGGGAGTGGGAACTGAAAGACTCAAAAGCCTCCTCTTGGCTGCTTGCTTCAACTTGAGAGTTGCCAAACCCCTCTACCCTGTCCATGTGGAGGATTGATCTGGCCTGTTCCTCCCATGGAGTTAGTACAAGCTAATATGCTTCACCTGTGCCACATCCTGTGCATGATGTTTCTTGCCTGTGCCTGGCGATGAGGATGTAGACCTGGCAGTTCGTTCATTCCACCTCTTTCGGCAGTCTTCACTGTCACTTGTGGCAATGCCACACTGCCACGACCTTGCACATATAGTTACCCATAGGGCAACTTTCCTCTGGCCTAAGGTCCTCTGCTGTCGACTTCCATACAGCTCTTCTGCATGTGCAACAACCTCAAACACTAGCACCTGCAGTTAACACTCACTGATCTTGTGCTTCCTTAGTCTCATCTCCTACACCCTCACATTGCCCTTTTCCTGGGACATGTTCCTGCCAACTCTTGTCTCCGGATGGTACCAGGAAATGGGAGATTGAGATTGGATTGGATTTTTAAATATGGCCATCGGCAGGCTTCCCGTTCCGGCAATGACGCTATTTCTGCCAGTGAAATTAGCACTGCATGTGACGTTGGTTACAGTAATTCCACCAATTTCGTGCCATATTACCATGTGTGACTACTTTTTAAATGTACGTAATTACTGTTACTCCCAACGGTGTATGCGCATTGCCGACCATTTGTGATACAGCGGTTATTCCGTGGGGCACGACATCGCTAACTGCGGAATTACCACAACACCCATAATGATTTAAGATTTCCCTTTACTAATCCTTTATTAATACTTTAACAATCCTACAGCTGGCATTTACGGTCAATTTCAGTGTCAATGTCAATCTCAAATCTGAAAACAAGGGGGAGATTAATCTGAATGCCTGAAACTCCTCCAGCAACTTCTTGGTGCCAGACTTTTTTTTTAATCTTCTGTCACCCAAAGTATGGAACTCTCTTTCACACCCGTTTAAACGTATACCCTTTTACCTTAAAAACTTGTAAACAATACTATCTTCTATATACCCCTTCCTCCCAGAATACAGTCTTTCTTACGATATAACCTTCAATATTTCATTTGCTCTAGCAATATTATGCCCTTATTAAATGGTATGAATTAGGTAACCCTATTTGGTACTTAACAAAAAGACCCATATAAACAGATAAAAGGGTGCATCATAACACCACATACCAATACATTAAAAAATATTCCAATTGCATAAATAGAAGCATGATAGACATGAGGGTTTGGCTGAGAACGAGTATCAGGAGAGCATAGATACACACCACCAAATGTGTTCCCTGTGAGATCTCCTGTCGTGTTTTCATTCAGCCAGTCCATCTTTAAAAGTCCTCCATTGTATTTGTAATGTGTAATTTTCCTAGCCTACTACCCGTTTTTGGTGTGCGTGCGCGCCCATCATAAAAGCTGAACGGAGGAAAAATGAACACCGTAAAACACAGGTGTGCAAAAAATGACCTGCTGACACGTTTAGTTGCTACAAACGCTCATACGGTAAATAGAGGAATTGCACTAACAGTGATTAACCCTTAATTATGACAGGTGCACAAGCAGGCCCCACACACGGTTTTGACATAGTAAACATTGTGAAAGCATCATGCATTTCTTAAAGGACGAGAGGTGCCAGATATATGATTAATCGCACTGTTCATACACCTTGATGCATTTGTCACATTATTTCGCCCACATTTTCAGAAGAAAACACTTACTAAAGGTTATTTCTTTTACATGTAGTTCTTGAGCATATGCTTTATGTGAATGTATTTCCCATGAAAGCTGGCAATGTCTCCTGAATATTGGTAGTAAACATTAAGGCTCGTTTGACTGTTTAAGGGGAAGAATTACAGTGGCTAGTGATTTTAGATTTGGCAAGAAGAAATATGCCATCAGCACAATCCAATTCTTCAATTACATGGTTGCCAATATTGGGTTGAATTGTGTCTTGCTTAGTATTCTGTTCATGACACAATCAATTAAATGAAAATAGCTTTCAAGGAACAACCCAGGCTTGATTGTCTCTTTGGAGCTGAACAGAAACCACAAAGTTCATGTGCCATTCAACAATTTGCGGCATTAACTGAGCTGTGTCTCTGCAGCAGGCGCCCCACCTTTCAATGTGCTCGATTTTTATTTCTTTTCGGAAAAAGATGTGTGTAGATCAGGAAAGAAATCATCATGTAATGAAACTGCGGTATGGCCATCATTTTATATCAAAACATCAAAAGCCACACAAATACACACTTAAGATACGTTTGGGAGTCTATAAAAAATGACGGGAATAGCTATGTTGTGTTTGCATATCTGAGCCAGTAAAATGATCATGTTCCATTTTTAATGCATTGCCCATTTGCTTTAAAGACTTTTCTTAAACACCAGTGAGTTTGAATTGCAGATGGTGCTGCATGGCATGTCTCCCTTTCCTTTGGGCCCGTTAAAATAAGACTGCTTGCAAGTGCTCTATTTGTATGCTCCAGGTCGATTTTCGTAAAGGGATATATGATAAATCCCAATTTAGGCATCTTGTATGAAAACAATTATACGATCTAACATCTAACTTTAAGTGACTTGATGACAAAAGAAAAAAAAATCACTTTCAAATCTTGTTTGTGAAATCTGGGAAAGCATGCGCTTTGCACAGTGCCTCAAGGCATTTCCATTCCTGTCCATTATTACTGTCTTATTGCCACAATGTGCTACGAAGTGATTGCCGATTTCGCTGCACTTTCCATGATGGGAGCCACATTTGTTTTATTATGAAGGCCATTGACAATGCCTTCCTACTGCAGCAGCAGAATTCTATTGGCCACTTTCATGCTTATCCTGGCCAATGGGGGACCGGCAGGCTTTAGCCGGCCCCTCATTCAAAGGCCCACATTCTAAGGCCCTTTCTGTACCAGTATGTGCCCTGTGCAGAGATGTACGGATCCGGACGCTCTCAGTGACATTCTTTCCACTGACTTTATACATCATGACTGTCACTCACTGTTCTGCATTGGTGTACTGTAACGCTTGGCACAGCTCTGCGTGTGTATGCTGTAAAATGAACCTTAACATTGCCTTTCTGCTTCCTAAAAGTTTTTTTCTCTTGTACATTGTTCTAAATCTCACCTATACCATGTTAATGTTTGACTATTACACCCTTGGCCCCACACTATGTGTACCTTCCATCAGATGCCTCCATAAGCAATAGGTGCCTGTTACACATTCTACCACTGAATTGTGTGTAAACTAAGCCATACCATCCTGGTTACCTTAAGACTGTACTGCAATGCCCTCCTTCCAGCTCACCCCTAGAATGAGCCCCACATTCCCCACCTCCCTACAACTGCATACGTGATGTGGCACCCCGTACCATGAGGTGAGGCTTTCCAAAGTGTGTTCCTAAACTAATTTGCATCTCACCTACTTGTAACTGCATATTATGAGGTAGCAGCACCTCATACCATGAGCTGAGGATTTGTATTTCCATAGTGTGTTTCTAAAATATGTTGCTTCTTAGCCACCTGTAACTGCATATCGTATGCACCACAGAGGGTTTCTCTGCATAGCACTCGCAGGTTGTTATGGTAATTCAGCACAGCTTATTTAATGGCCAGCTACAGAAGTTCAGCACTGCATGTGTCCTTTGCCTTGCAACGTCATTCAATATTGATTATCTTGATTGACTCTCCTAATACTTTGGAGACTTCCTCTTGTCATATGCCAAAGCTTGACTATTCATGGCCTGCCCCTCTTCAAACGTACAATAAAACATCCATCGCTTCATTACTGGTCTCTATTCCGCTGATAATCTCCTCCTCCTGTGCACCTTCTACAGCTCTGCCCTCTCCCAGTGGTGTCACTAACAGACAATCAACCTTGGTAAGCCTGGAATCTAGTGATGAGTCTGAGGTTGGGGAATTCAGGAACATCTCTATTACTTATTACTTGTCCACTTCCCTAGGCCCATTGGTGTCTACTACATCTCTACGCCACACCAAATGCCCATTTGAGAGAAGACTCCAACCTCTGCCCAAGCATGGTGGTCCCAGGAAACTAATTTACTTAAATGCCAGGGGTGTGTCTGTCCTCCTCTTACGCCAGTCTCCTCTTTTGCCAAGGGTGTGTTTAGGCATGTGCAGCATGTGTGCCTGTGTGTGAATGAATGCAGAACTGCAGGGTGTACGCACATACAGCTAAATTGTGTAAAGCATATACACGATTTAATGCCTACCTATCATCCTAGGAGCAGGCAGGATGCAATGTCGCTCTTGTAATGCACATATGTAAATGTGTACAGCAGGTTACAGCCGTATCATTATGTTTGTGCTACATAAATACCACACATACATAGCTAAAGAAAGAAGACAGGTATGTGTTCTATCTTTTCGTCATTAATTCTGTACAGATTTTGCAAAATGCCTGTAGGATAGAAATTGTTTGAATCCACCAAACTGTTTATAAATCATTTGTGGATTATAAGTAATCAAGTAGCTGCTATTTCCCATGCCTCCGTTAGAATACTCTGACGTTAGTTTGATTAAATGTTTTACGTAGCACCCAAGTAAGCATAGAGACTTTAAAGAACTCATTTTTAAAACTGTCTTTCTTAACTGCACCCTTTTTTGATGTAATGGGCCTCATTACGACCCAGGCGGTAATCTTCCGTCATTACCGCCATGGCGTAATGAGCGTTTACGCCGTGGGCCGATGGCGTAAAGAGCGCCACATTACGACCCATCGCGCACGAGCATTACGCCATGGCGGTAATGCAATTAACGCCATGGCGGAAAAGGCCCCTACCGGCATCGTAAAGCGAGCAAGGTGCACTTCCGCCACCGTAAGTAGCGGCCACCGTAATTAGCGCCCACCGTAATTAGCGGCCACCGTAATTTGCGGTGGCCGTAAAAAGCAGGACCAGAAATAGCGTCATCGCGCCGGAATGGGAAACAGCACGTCAGCCATCTTTAAAAACACAATCCATTGCCATCCTACAGAACAACACCAGATCCAACCCTGACACCTGTCCCAACCAATCATCCACCCATCCAAGTACCCGAAAATGCCTAAAGTTGTAAAGAAGGCATGTGACCGCCAGCGCCAGGAGAGATTCAGCCGGGAGGAACTCTGCATGCTTGCGGAGACCCTGCAAGACAACGCAGGTGTCGTTTTCTCCCCGGAAATGACCAGGACAGAGATAGCGAAGAAGAAGGCCATCTGGGCCCTGGTGGCCGAGCGAGTCAGCGCGGTGGGGACCGTACCCCGCACCCCACAGCAGTGCAGGAAGCGCTGGGATGACCTACGCATACGGGTCAGAGCCGTCATCTCTGCAAACCGCAACCTTGCCCTGGGTACCGGTGGAGGGTCGGAATCCCCACTAAAACTCCAACCGTGGGAGGAGATCTGTGCAACCACGATTGGCATGGAATCCATTGAAGGCGTCGGAGGGATGGAAAGGGGAGCTCCGACATCAGGCGATGAAGGTAGGTGCCTCAAACAAGACATGCCATAGTCACTGCAGTCCATTCATGTGTAGCACAAGGTTGCCCTACAGTGTAAATGCAACACATTTCAACACTGCCCATAGCCACATGCGAGCACCACCCTGTATACACTGCTGGCACCCGCATACCTACATCCACATTCCACACTAAAAGGAGACAACCTGCATGGCCCTGCCTGAAATCTGCCTCATCTACTGACCAGAATAATGTCAATCATTGTCATTCCAAAGTCCGCAGACCCATCAATAACGCCCTCCCTCCTTTGCTCCACCACAGGCACAGATTCACACCCCGAGGACCAGGACACCCCTGCGACGAAGAGAGCCAAGAAGGCCATCAATACCGTCCCCGCACCCTCAACCTCAGCTGCAGTGAGGCAGACCCCACAACAAGCAGGACCCACTGCGAGCATACCGGACGTCCCACCGGCAAGCACCCCTGTAGGCAGCAGGCCAGCAGCAGCTGCTCCACCTCTACCGACATTGCCTGCCACAGAAGGCACCGGGTCAGCGGCCAGCAGCAACATCGGTGAGACAGCTGCAATAGCTGCATGTTCAGACTCAGACATGGAGCACGAGGTCAGAAGCCCCACTGACCTACTACATTCCCCCTGTTTCTCAGACGCCAGCCCCCATGAGGATCACACACAGGGGCACACAGAGGTAGAGGAGTGGCCTTCCACCCCATGCCCAGTCCTCACTCCACAGGAGGGGAGCAGCCCCTCCATCACACCACCAGCACTGGCCATGGGCCAGCAGGGGCAGCAGTCCCTCGAGGACATCACAGAATGGCAGCAACAACTGTCCACGATGCTGACTGAGCATGCCGCGGAATGTGTGGGGGCTAGGGCAACCATTGAACAGGCCACGGAGACCCTAAGGGCCGAAGTAGCGCAGAGCACTGCCACCCTGAGGGATGCTATGCAGGCCATGTCCAGGGACATCCGTGCTGAACTTGCCGGCTTGCGTCGTGCGCTCACTGAGCTCACCCACACCCTACAGGACGTGCATGCACGGGGGCAGGCAGGGACATCCTCCACTGCCAGTTCTGCACAGAGCAGCCCCGTGCGACGTTCCGGACGTAACCTGCGCTCCACAGCCAGGGGTGCCCCGGGGGCCGGGAGAGGGGGCTTGTAACAGCCTGTGGCCACTGTCACAGGCATCTGTTGACACCTACATGGGGTGTGTTGGGGTGTGCAGGGGGGAGGTGGGAGGGGGTGTGTTGGAGTGTGCAGGGGGGAGGTGGGAGGGGGTGTGTTGGGGTGTGCAGGGGGGAGGTGGGAGGGGGTGTGTTGGGGTGTGCAGGGGGGAGGTGGGAGGGGGTGTGTTGGGGTGTGCAGGGGGGAGGTGGGAGGGGGTGTGTTGGGGTGTGCAGGGGGGAGGTGGGAGGGGGTGTGTCACGACGTTTCATAGTTTGAATACACTTTTTTCTTTCCGAAAAAGAAATGTGTGGACATTTTCACTGCGTATGTGTGCTTTATTGGTGTACAGTCCACAGTGTGCATGTCCCAGAGCCACACAGTGCCCCAAGTGCAGTCACCATGTGATACACACCAGCCGTGTGTGCTAGAAGCAGTGGTCGATGATACTTTGGCGCATTGCACGCCCCTCCTGTGCATCGCCTCCTCCATGGGGTGCCGCCCCATCTGCACCCTCCTCATCCTCATCGTCAGGTGGTTGCAGTTCTGCGTCAGGGGGCAGGGGCACATTCCGTCTGACGCACATATTGTGTAGCATGACACATGCCATGACGATCTTTGCCACCTTCTCATGGACATACAGGAGTGCCCCACCAGACCTGCTGAGGCTTCGGAACCGTGCCTTCAAAAGGCCGAATGTCTGCTCTATGACCACACGAGTACGTGTATGTGCACGGTTGAAGCCCTCCTCGTGCTGGTTCTGCGGGTTCCGGACTGGTGTAAGGAGCCACCTCTTCAGGGGATAGCCTGCATCACCTGTATGTAGGCGAGAATGTATGTGTCAGTCATGTTGTCTGATCAAGAACATGATGTTCCACCATGGCTTGCATCCAACTGTTACTTTGGCTCACTTCTACATGCACTAATTGATTCACACAATGCAACCAGTATATGCTCATGGCTCCCATGGCCTGTTTTGCATGCCATCACCCAATGTATGCAGAGGGGTTGTGTGCATTGTGAGTGCCCATCCTCTGTCTCCGTTCTCTGTGTTACTCACAGCCAGGTGGCGTATGCATCCCCCCCCTTTCAGCCAGGTGGAGTATGCATCATCCCCCCCTTTCAGCCAGGTGGAGTATGCATCATCCCCCCCCCCTTTCAGCCAGGTGGAGTATGCATCATCCCCCCCCACTTTCAGCCAGGTGGAGTATGCATCATCCCCCCCCCTTTCAGCCAGGTGGAGTATGCATCATCCCCCCCCTTTCAGCCAGGTGGAGTATGCATCATCCCCCCCCTTTCAGCCAGGTGGAGTATGCATCATCCCCCCCCTTTCAGCCAGGTGGAGTATGCATCACCCCCCCCCTTTCAGCCAGGTGGAGTATGCATCATCCCCCCCCCCTTTCAGCCAGGTGGAGTATGCATCATCCCCCCCCCTTTCAGCCAGGTGGAGTATGCATCATCCCCCCCCCTTTCAGCCAGGTGGAGTATGCATCATCCCCCCCCTTTCAGCCAGGTGGAGTATGCATCGGTACGTCATTCACCTGCCCACTTCCATGACATTGGACTCACCGAGTAGCCAGGATCTTGGGCCTGCATGTCGCTCCATGTAGCGTGGTATTGTGGAGTTCCTCAGGACCATAGAATCATGGGTTGATCCGGGGAATCGGGCACAACAATGTGTGATGATCTTGTTGGAGTCACAGACCATTTGCACGTTGATTGAGTGGAACTGTTTCCGGTTGCGGTACGGTACCTCCATGGCACGTGGAACCACCAATTCCACATGGGTGCAGTCGATGGCACCAATGCAACTGGGTATGCCGGCTAGTGCATGGAAACCCACTTTGGTGTTTGCAATCTCCTGGCCAGTCCGTGGTAATGAGATTTGGTCATCTGTGTGCTTGAGGAGGGCATCGAGCACTTGGATGAGTGTTCGTGAGAATAATGGTTGTGAAATGCCATGCAGGTGCCCCACTGTGTGCTGGTAGGTGCAAGTGGCCAGGAAGTGGAGTACAGACACTACCTTCAGTAGGGGGGGGATGGCGGTTGGAGTTTCTATCATGCTGACGATGTCGTTGTGTGTCATGTCTACGATGGCGGTGATGGTGTCCCGGTCCAAACGGTACAGGGTGTGGATCTGCTCAGCAGTGAGGTTGAATGGATTGGCTCTGATGCGTGGGATTGGGGGCTGCCTGCGTGGTGGCACTGGCTGTGCTGGTGGGGCTTGCTGGGCCTGCCTTGCCCTCCTTCTCCTCCTGCGTCTCCTCTGTGCTGCCTGTTGTTGTTGTTGCTGTTGTAGCACATGCATTGCTATCAGGTCCTCCAGCCCCAACATTGCTAGTCGTATTGGTATCATTGTGGAGTGTGACTGGGTGTGGGAAGGGGTGGGGTGTGCTCTTTTTGTACTTCCTGAGTCTGTATTGCCTTCACCTGTGCTGTTTCTGTGCACCTGTGGCAGCTGCATTCACTTAACATGGCCCTTTACGGTTGGTTCGCGATGGCGTTATTAGCACCATGGCGGTAAGGTACTTAACGGGCTGGGTGATGGCGTTAGGTGCATGTCCGCTTGGCTCGGCATTTGCGTACCTTTCCGCCATGGCGCTAAGTACGGTGTGGGCGGTCGCGTGCGTGCATCCTTAGCGCAGTTAGCGGCAGCGTTAACTACGATGCCGCTAATGGCATCGTAGTTAACGGTCACGGGTCATGATCGGACCTGGCGGAAAACGATGGCGGTAACCATTTACCGCCATCGTTTTTCACTTAGCGCCAGGGTCGTAATGAGGCCCAATGTCTTCTAAGATCTCAATTAAGGTTAACACCTTTTTCTAATGAAATGGCAGATGTTTGCTTGTTTGTGAAGGGGCCGTTGTAAACTCGTGTCTTTATGTCTCCCATACGGATGTTTTTTCAGATTTAAGAAGTTCAAAATGCACTTAAATGTTGATTGTATATTTTAATACAAGTGGATGTCTGATTCTTGGCCACGTTTGCTAATATACTTACTACTATTTATAAAATACATGTATATGAGAAGTTAAGAATGTTTAATTATAATTTGTAATAAAACCAATTGTCACTATTATTACTGCCATGTAATACAAATAAACAGTTCAACGTCATTTTAATAAACTAATATTAAACACAATATTTCTTCCTTCCTATAGAATGGACATAATCAACTCGGATTTCTCAGTCAGGTGGATTCCCTGACAGAGAATAAGATACTGGGCCTCATTACAAGTAGGGCAGTAAGGGTTAACGGTCATCGGTAACGAGACCGGTGCCGTTAAACCCTTACCGCCCTACTACGAGTTCCCTTTGCGGGTCCTTCCTTAACGCCTGCTTTTAGCAGCTTTAGAGATAATAACGGTACCGTAATTTACGGTACCGTTATTAGCACCTTCCCCATTCCCATTGAGCCCTACGGGGGCTTAAATTGGAATGGGGGAGGGCCCTGGTGAATGGGGAATTACCGGTCCCACCAACCTTGGAATGGACCGGTAATTGCTCCATTCACCAGGGTGGAATCAGAACGAGTTTGGAGGCAGCCATGCTGCAAATAGCGGCGTGGTTACCCCAAACTCGGAATGAGGCCCACTGAGTCAAACTAAAACAAATATCAAAAACCATACTCAAAATATGTTTGGTTAAAAAAATCAATAAAACCAGGACCAACATTACACAAACCTCAACCTAAAAATGATATATCTTCTCCTGAGTAAAATCTCCTGAATGCAAGGCACCATACTGACCTTACATTTGTGTTTAAACCTGTTACCACGCACAAACTGAGATTTATTTGTAATTAGGCGCAATAGAGCATTGTACAATATTGACTGAGGAATAAAACAAAAGCGGTGCTCGAAATGGACTAGAGCGGTCAGTAGCTGTTCTCCTCTACTTCTTTTAATAATTTTTTACCATTCCTATACTTTTATTTGAAAAAGAAACCATTCCAGAATTTGTGCACTGCACTAGATGTCCCCTTAAACAGCAGGCACATGTGTTTTGGGGTTTGTATTTTGCATGGTAGGGGGCGTGGCAATGGGGTTTGAGGGGAGCGGTGCAGACCAGTAGGGAACATAGTTCCACTATTTCTTTTCGTACACTTAGACTACTGAACAAAAGTATAAATTGCCCCACAGGACTCACGTTCAGTTTGTGGGCCTGGCAGCTCTACATAAACCTCTTTCAATTCCAGTAAACGTGCGAATTACATTTAAAGTTGCGACCTTAACAGATACACGTCTCTCTCAGAAGAATCCAACCTACCATCAAGGTGTGCATATTATCCCAAAAGAACCATGAGTTCCTCTGAAGCTCACGTTCTAGAAACACCCATATTGAACTTTATACTGGCTAGGGGCGGAACATTTGCATTGAACAAACCTAGAATATAGCATAATCTCCAGTTTGAATTTATAACAAGATACCTACCAATACAACAGCTTCTACTTGGCTTCTTCCCTCTGCACTCCAATGTAACCCCCACCATATCTTGTTCCCTTACAGCAGGAGATGTTGACCTTTCATTCTGTGTCCACTCCTCCCCCACCAACACAGAACTCCTAACTGGTGTCCAGCAAGCACACCCCTTAAAATTAAAGATCCTTACCTGCAGTCCTGACTCCCCAACTCCACAAGAAAAGACCCACACCTTGTTGCGTTCCCCTTCCTTCTGACCTCCAGCTCTCGTACCTCAAGACCCCTACATGTAGTCCTGCCTCCCTGTCTTCCTCTGAAATAAATACCACTGTGCTGGCATTCTGTCATTCCATCTCTACCCCTCAACACAAAAGTCTGACTCGAAGTCCTGCCAACCCATTACAATGCAATAGTCCTGCTTAGCATTCTGCCTCTCCTCGTCCACAACATAAGAGTCCCACCCCATGTCCTGCTTTGCCATCTCGCAAAACCTCAGCATAAGAGCTTTGGATGACGCCCTTTCTCCGCACACTCCACCACAACACAAGATCCCTACCTAGCATTATACTTCCAAACTTACACTAAAAACAAAGGAAACCTAAATGGCGCCCTGCCCATCCACATCTAACCCCACAACAGCACATGATTGTGACAAAACTGTTCTGCTAGAGTACAGGGAAAAGTACCATCAACTCAGTAAAACACTACTACTAAAGTAGCAGTGATCCTCATCATAAAGAAACACAGCCCAACAGGTATCCCTCCTTCACCTTTTGTGGTAGTATGGGCTGAGGACAGGCTATACTATTCAGGCAGATTGTAAGGTGATAGCAGATGCTACCCTGAGAAGAATAGAACAAGAGCACACAATAAAAGAATACCCTATCAAGGTTAAATGAGTAGGGGTGTACTGGCCCTTAATTGGCACAATGCCAATGTTCAAAAAAAGATTTACAGGGTAATTCATAGAATTCAGTGCACAAGTGGCGCACGTGGCTGGCGCACAGTGTGCGCGTGCGACTTTCTGCACCAGCCGCGTGCGCTAAAATCCATTTCCGCGCACAGCGTATTGATGGATTTTAGCATCCAAAACCAGCCGTGGTGCAGAGTGGCGCAGCGACCTGCAGCAGCACCAGTTACGCCCCCAACCCCTCCCCGTGCGCCATGCACAGCGCACAAATCCCGTACATGGCGCACAGGCCCTCAACCATGAAAACTCCTGTAAAATTCCCCGTCGACCCCTCCGAATACATGTACATCCCGGTGCGGGGAGTCTCACATGTGATAGGCCTTGTGCGAGCGGGGGACGTGTATTACTGGGGTTCGCGGGAAGTTTCACACGTGATTGGCCCAATGCGAGCATGGTACGTGTATTACTGGGGTTTGCGGGAAGTTTCACACGCGATTGGCCCTGTGCGAGCGGGGTACATGTATTACTGCGGTTCGCGGGAAGTTTCACATGCGATTGGCCCTGTGCGAGCGGGCTACGTGTATTACTGGGGTTCGCAGGAAGTTTTACACGCGATTGGCCCTGTGCGAGCGGGGTATGTGTATTACTGGGGTTCGCGGGAAGTTTCACACGCGATTGGCCCTGTGCGAGCGGGGTACGTGTATTACTGGGGTTCGCGGGAAGTTACACACGCGATTGGCCCTGTGCGAGCGGGGTACGTGTATTACTGGGGTTCGCGGGAAGTTTCACACGCGATTGGCCCTGTGCGAGCGGGGTACGTGCATTACTGGGGTTCGCATGAAGTTTAACATGCGATTGGCCCTGTGCGAGCGGGGTACGTGTATTACTGGGGTGCGCGTGAAGTATTACACGCGAATCTGCTGTCAGAGCGGGGTACGTGTATCCAGTGTGGTGCGCGGGGAGTCCTACACGTGAATTGGCAGTGTGGTTCCTCCCAGATGTCCCCTCTACCCCCTCCACGGCCCCTGCAGGCCGCCCACACCACAGGGGACTACCCTGAACCCCTGGTCATGTCCCGCAGGCAGCCCATACAACATGGGCATGCCCCCCAGCCAGGCCACATGTCACCTTGCAATATGATCACCAACTGATGTCCCCTAGTACCCCCACACCCCAGCACTCAGGGGCACCTTCCAGCAGGCCCCCACTCATGCCCCCTAGCACCACCAGCCCCCAGCAGTCAGGGGCACCTGCCAGCAGGCCCCCACTCATGTCCCACTCATGTCCCCTAGCACCCCCACCCCCCAGCACTCAGGGGCACCTGCCAGCAGGCCCCCCACTCATGTCCCCCAGCACTCCCACCCCCCAGCAGTCAGGGGCACCTGATAGCAGGCCCCCACTCATGTCCCCTAGCACCCCCACCCCCAACAGTCAGGGGCACCTGCCAGCAGTCCCCCCACTCATGTCCCCCAGCTTGCCCACCCCCCAGCAGTCAGGGGAACCTGCCAGCAGGCCCCCACTCATGTCCCACTCATGTCCCCTAGCACCCCCACCCCCCAGCACTCAGGGGCACCTGCCAGCAGGCCCCCACTCATGTCCCCCAGCACCCCCACCCCCCCAGCAGTCAGGGGCACCTGCCAGCAGGCCCCCACTCATGTCCCCTAGAACCCCCACACCCCAGCAGTCAGGGGCACCTGCCAGCAGGCCCCCACTCATGTCTCACACATGTCCCCTAGCACCCCCACCCCCAGCACTCAGAGGCACCTGCCAGCAGGCTCACACTCATGTCCCCCAGCGCCCCCACCCCCCAGCAGTCAGGGGCACCTGCCAGCAGGCCCCCACTCATGTCCCCTAGCACGCCCACCCCCCAGCAGTGAGGGGCACCAGCCAGCAGGCCCCCAATCATGTCCCACTCATGTCCCCTAGCACCCCCACTCCCCTGCAGTCAAGGGCACCTGCCAGCAGGCCCCCACTCATGTCCCACTCATGTCCCCTAGCACCCCCACCCCCCATCACTCAGGGGCACCTGCCAGCAGGCCCCACACATGTCCCCCAGTACCCCCACCCCGCAGCAGTCAGGGGAACCTGCCAGCAGGCCCCCACTCATGTCCCACTCATGTCCCCTAGTACCCCCACCCCACAGCACTCAGGGGCACCTGCCAGCAGGCCCCCACTCATGTCCCCCAGAGCCCCCACCCCCAAGCAGTCAGGGGCACCTGCCAGCAGGCCCCCACTCAGGTCCCCTAGCATCCCCACCCCCCAGCACTCAGGGGCACCTGCCAGCAGGCCCCCACTCATGCCTCCAGCACCCCCACCCCCCAGCAGTCACGGGCACCCGCCAGCAGGCCCTCACTCATGTCCCACTCTTGTCCCCTAGCACCCCCACCCCCAGCAGTCAGAGGCACCTGCCAGCAGGCCCCCAATCATGTCCCACTCATGTCCCCTGGCACCCCCACCCCCCAGCAGTGAGGGGCACCTGCCAGCAGGCCCCCACTCATGTCCCCCAGCACCCCCACCCCCCAGCAGTCATGGGCACCTGCCAGCAGGCCCCCACTCATGACCCAATCATGTCCCCTAGCATCCCCACCCCCCAGCAGTGAGGGGTACCTGCCAGCAGGCCCCCACTCATGTCCCACTCATGTCCCCTAGCACCCCCACCCCCCAGCACTCAGGGGCACCTGCCAGAAGGCCTGCACTCATGTCCCTCAGCACCCCCACCCCCAGCAGTCAGGGGCACCTGTCAGCAGGCCCCCACTCATGTCCCACTCATGTCCCCTAGCACCCCCACCCCCCACCATTGAGGGGCACCAGCCAGCAGGCCCCCACTCATATCCCACTCATGTCTCCTAGCACCCCCACCCCCCAGCAGTCAGGGGCACCTGCCAGCAGGCCCCCACTCATGTCCCAATCATGCCCCCTAGCACCCCCACCCCCCAGCACTCAGGGGCACCTGCCAGCAGGCCCCACTCATGTCCCCCAGCACCCCCAGACCCCAGCAGTCAGGGGAAACTGCCAGCAGGCCCCCACTCATGTCCCACGCATGTCCCCTAGCACCCCCACCCCCCAGCACTCAGGGGCACCTGCCAGCAGGCCCCCACTCATGTCCCCCAGCACCCCCACCCTCCAGCAGTAAGGGGCACCTGCCAGCAGGCCCCCCTCATGTCCCACTCATGTCCCCTAGCACCCCCACCCCCAGCACTCAGGGGCACCTTCCAGCAGGCCCCCACTCATGTTTCTTAGCACCCCCACCCCCCAGCAGTCAGGGGCACCTGCCAGCAGGTCCCCACTCATGTTCCACTCATGTCCCCTAGCACCCCCACCCCCCAGCAGTCAGGGGCACCTGCCAGCAGGCCCCTAGCACCCCCACCCCCCAGCAGTCAGGGGCACCTGCCAGCAGGCCCCACTCATGTCCCACTCATGTCCCCCAGCACCCCCACCCCCAGCACTCAGGGGCACCTGCCAACAGGCCCCCACTCATGTCCACCAGCACCCCCACCCCCAGCAGTCAGGGGCACCTGCCAGCAGGCCCACACTCATGTCCCACTCATGTCCCCCAGAACCCCCACTCCCCAGCAGTCAGGGGCACCTGCCAGAAGGCCCCCACTCATGTCCCACTCGTGTCCCCTAGCATCCCCACCCACCAGCACTCAGGGGCACCTGCCAGCAGGCCCCCACCCATGTCCCCCAGGACCCCGACCCCCCAGTAGTCAGGGGCACCTGCCAGCTGGCCCTCACTCATGTCCCACTCATGTCCCCTAGCACCCCCAACCCCCAGCAGTGAGGGGCACCTGCCAGCAGGCCCTCACTCATGTCCCACTCATGTCCCCAAGCACCCCCACCCCCCAGCAGTGAGGGGCACTTGCCTGCCAGCAGGCCCCCACTCATGTTCCACTCATGTCCCCTAGTACCCCCACCCCCCAGCACTCAGGGGCACCTGCCAGCAGGCCCCCTCTCATGTCCCCCAGCACCTCCACCCCCAAGCAGTCAGGGGCACCTGCCAGCAGGCCCCCACTCAGGTCCCCTAGCATCCCCACCCCCCAGCACTCAGGGGCACCTGCCAGCAGGCCCCCACTCATGTCCCCCAGCACCCCCACCCCCCAGCAGTCAGGGGCACCTGCCAGCAGGCCCCCACTCATGTCCCACTCATGTCCCCTAGCACCCCCACCTCAAGCAGTCAGGGGCACCTGCCAGCAGGCCCTTAATCATGTCCCACTCATGTCCCCTAGCACCCCCACCCCCCAGCAGTGAGGGGCACCTGCCAGCAGGCCCCCACTCATGTCCCCCAGCGCCCCCACCCCCCAGCAGTCAGGGGCACCTGCCAGCAGGCCCCCACTCATGTCCCCTAGCATCCCCACCCCCCAGCAGTGAGGGGCACGTGCCAGCAGACCCCCACTCATGTCCCACTCATGTCCCCTAGCACCCGCAACCCCCAGCATTCAGGGGCACCTGCCAGCAGGCCCCCACTCATGTCCCACTCATGTCCCCTAGCACCCCCACCCCCCAGCACTCAGAGGCACCTGCCAGAAGGCCCGCACTCATGTCCCCCAGCACCCCCAACCCCAGCATTCAGGGGCACCTGCCAGCAGGCCCCCACTCATGTCCCACTCATGTCCCCTAGCACCCCCACTCCCCAGCATTGAGTGGCACCAGCCAGCAGGCCCCCACTCATATCCCACTCATGTCCCCTAGCACCCCCACCACCCAGCAGTCAGGGGCACCTGCCAGCAGTCCCCCACTCATGTCCCAATCATGCCCCCTAGCACCCCCACACCCCAGCACTTATGGGCACCTGCCAGCAAGCCCCACTCATGTCCCCCAGCACCCCCACACCCCAGCAGTCAGGGGCACCTGCCAGCAGGCCCCCCTCATGTCCCACTCATGTCCCCTAGCACCCCCACCACCAGCACTCAGGGGCACCTTCCAGCAGGCCCCCACTCATGTTCCCTAGCACCCCCACCCCCCAACAGTCAGCGGCACCTGCCAGCAGGCCCCCACTCATGTCCCACTCATGTCCCCTAGCACCCCCATGCCCCAGCAGTCAGGGGCACCTGCCAGCAGGCCCCACTCATGTCCCACTCATGTCCCCTAGCACCCCCACCCCCAGCACTCAGGGGCACCTGCCAACAGGCCGCCACTCATGTCCCACTCATGTTCCCAACATCCCCATCCCCCAGCAGTGAGGGGCACCTGCCAGCAGGCCCACACTCATGTCCCACTCATGTCCCCCAGAACCCCCACCCCCAAGCAGTGAGGGGCACCTGCCAGCAGACACCCACTCATGTCCCTCTCATGTCCCCTAGCACCCCCAACCCCCAGCATTCAGGGGCACCTGCCAGCAGGCCCCCACTCATGTCCCCTAGCACCCCCACCAACCAGCACTCAGAGGCACCTGCCAGAAGGCCCGCACTCATGTCCCCCAGCACCCACACCCCCAGCAGTCAGGGGCACCTGCCAGCAGGCCCCCACTCATGTCCCCTATCACCCCCACCCCCCAGCATTGAATGGCACCAGCCAGCAGGCCCCCACTCATGTCCCACTCATGTCCTCTAGCACCCCCACGCCCCAGCAGTCAGGGGAACCTGCCAGCAGGCCCCCACTCATGTCCCAATCATGCCCCCTAGCACCCCCAGCACTCATGGGCACCTGCCAGCAGGCCCCACTCATGTCCCCCAGCACCCCCACACCCCAGCAGTCAGGGGCACCTGCCAGCAGGCCCCACTCATGTCCCCCAGCACCCCCACACCCCAGCAGTCAGGGGCACCTGCCAGCAGGCCCCCCTCATGTCCCACTCATGTCCCCTAGCACCCCCACCCCCAGCACTCAGGGGCACCTTACAGCAGGCCCCCACTCATGTTCCCTAGCACCCCCACCCCCCAGCAGTCAGGGGCACCTGCCAGCAGGCCCCCACTCATGTCCCCTAGCACCGCCATGCCCCAGCAGTCAGGGGAACCTGCCAGCAGGCCTCACTCATGTCCCACTCATGTCCCCTAGCACCCCCACCCCCAGCACTCAGGGGTACCTGCCAACAGGCCGCCACTCATGTCCATCAGCACCCCCACCCCCCAGCAGTCAGGGGCACCTGCCAGCAGGCCCCCACTCATGTCCCACTCATGTTCCCAACATCCCCACCCCCCAGCAGTGAGGGGCACCTGCCAGCGCAGGCCCACACTCATGTCCCACTCATGTCCCCCAGAACCCCCACCCATCAGCAGTCAGGGGCACCTGCCAGCAGGCCCCCACTCATGTCCCACTCGTGTCTCCTAGCACCCCCACCCCCAGCACTCAGGGGCACCTGCCAGCAGGCCCCCACTCATGTCCCCCAGGACCCCCAACCCCCAGCTCAGGGGCACCTGCCAGCAGGCCCTCACTCATGTCCCACTCATGTCCCCTAGCACCCCCACCCCCCAGCAGTGAGGGGCACCTGCCAGCAGGCCCTCACTCATGTGCCACTCATGTCCCCAAGCACCCCCACCCCCCAGCAGTGAGGGGCACCTGCCTGCCAGCAGGCCCCCACTCATGTCCCTTAGCACCCCCAACCTCCAGCAGTCAGGGGCACCTTCCAGCAGGCCCCCACTCAAGTCCCACTCATGTCCCCTAGCACCCCCATGCCCAGCACTCAGGGGCACCTGCCAGCAGGCCCCTACTCATGCCCCCCAGCACCCCCACCCCCCAGCAGTGAGGGGAACCTGCCAGCAGGTCCCCACTCATGTCCCACTCATGTCCCCTAGCACCCCCACCCCCAGCAGTGAGAGGCACTTGCCAGCAGGCCACCACTCATGTCCCACTCATGTCCCCTAGCACCCCCACCCCCCAGCAGTCAGGGGCACCTGCCAGCAGGCCCCTACTCATGCCCCCCAGCACCCCCACCCCCCAGCAGTGAGGGGAACCTGCCTGCCAGCAGGCCCCCACTCATGTCCCTTAGCACCCCCAACCTCCAGCAGTCAGGGGCACCTTCCAGCAGGCCCCCACTCAAGTCCCACTCATGTCCCCTAGCACCCCCATGCCCAGCACTCAGGGGCACCTGCCAGCAGGCCCCTACTCATGCCCCCCAGCACCCCCACCCCCCAGCAGTGAGGGGAACCTGCCAGCAGGTCCCCACTCATGTCCCACTCATGTCCCCTAGCACCCCCACCTCCAGCAGTCAGGGGCACCTTCCAGCAGGCCCCCACTCAAGTCCCACTCATGTCCCCTAGCACCCCCATGCCCAGCACTCAGGGGCACCTGCCAGCAGGCCCCTACTCATGCCCCCCAGCACCCCCACCCCCCAGCAGTGAGGGGAACCTGCCAGCAGGTCCCCACTCATGTCCCACTCATGTCCCCTAGCACCCCCACCCCCAGCAGTGAGAGGCACTTGCCAGCAGGCCACCACTCATGTCCCACTCATGTCCCCTAGCACCCCCACCCCCCAGCAGTCAGGGGCACCTGCCAGCAGGCCCCCACTCATGTCCCACTCATGTCCCCTAGCACCTCCACCCCCCAGCAGTCAGGGGCACCTGCCAGCAGGCCCCCACTCATGTCCCACTCATGTCCCCTAGCACCCCTACCCACAGCACTCAGGGGCACCTGCCAGCAGGCCCCCACTCATGTCCCTCAGCGCCCCCAGCCCCCAGCAGTCAGGGGCACCTGCCAGCAGGCCCCCACTCATGTCCCACTCATGTCCCCTAGCACCCCCACCCCCCAGCAGTGAGGAGCATGTGCCAGCAGGCCCCCACTCATGTCCCACTCATGCCCCCTAGAACCCCCAGCAGTCAGGGGAACCTGCCAGCAGGCCCCCACTCATGTCCCACTCATGTCCACTAGCACCCCCACCCCCCAGCACTCAGGGTCACGTGCCAGCAGGCCCCCACTCATGTCCCCCAGCACCCCCACCCCCCAGTAGTCAGGGGCACCTGCCAGCAGGCCCCCACTCATGTCCCACTCATGTCCCCTAGCACCCCCACCCCTAGCAGTGAGGGGCACCTGCCAGCAGGCCCCCACTCATGTCCCCTAGCACCCCCACCCCCCAGCAGTCAGGGGCACCTGTCAGCAGGCCCCACCATGTCCCACTCATGTCCCCTAGCACCCCCACCCCACAGCACTCAGGGGCACGTGCCAGCAGGCCCCCACTCATATCCCCCAGCCCCCCCACCCCCCAGCAGTCAGGGCCGCCTGCCAGCAGGCCCCCACTCATGTCCCACTCATGTCCCCTAGCACCCCCACCCCACAGCAGTGAGGGGAACCTGCCAGCAGGCCCCCACTCATGTCCCACTCATGTCCCCCAGCACCCCCACCCCCCAGCAGTGAGGGGAACCTGCCAGCAGGCCCCCACTCATGTCCCACTCATGTCCCCTAGAACCCCCACCCCCCAGCAGTCAGGGGCACCTGCCAGCAGGCCCCCACTCATGTCCCAATCATGTCCACTAGCACCCCCACCCCCCAGCACTCAGGGTCACGTGCCTGCAGGCCCCCACTCATGTCCCCCAGCACCCCCACCCCCCAGTAGTCCGGGGCACCTGCCAGCAGGCCCCCACTCATGTCCCACTCATGTCCCCTAGCACCCCCACCCCCTAGCAGTGAGGGGCACCTGCCAGCAGGCCCCCACTCATGTCCCCTAGCACCCCCACCCCCCAGCAGTCAGGGGCACCTGTCAGCAGGCCCCACCATGTCCCACTCATGTCCCCTAGCACCCCCACCCCACAGCACTCAGGGGCACCTGCCAGCAGGCCCCCACTCATATCCCCCAGCACCCCCACCCCCCAGCAGTCAGGGCCGCCTGCCAGCAGGCCCCCACTCATGTCCCACTCATGTCCCCTAGCACCCCCACTCCACAGCAGTGAGGGGAACCTGCCAGCAGGCCCCCACTCATGTCCCACTCATGTCCCCCAGCACCCCCACCCCCCAGCAGTCAGGGGCACCTGCCAGCAGGCCCCCGCTCATGTCCCACTCATGTCCCCTAGCACCCCCACCCCCCAGCAGTGAGGGGCACCTGCCAGCATGCCCCCACTCATGTCCCACTCATGTCCCCTAGCACCCCCACCCCCAGCACTCAGGGGCACCTGCCAGCAGGCCCCCACTCATTTCCCCCAGCACCCCACCCCCAGCAGTAAGGGGCACCTGCCAGCAGGCCCCCATTCATGTCCTACTCATGTCCCCTAGCACCCCCACCCCCCAGCAGTGAGGGGCACCTGCCAGTAGGCCCCCACTCATGTCCCACTCATGTCCCCTAGAACCCCTACCCCACAGCAGTCAGGGGCACCTGCCAGCAGGCCCCCACTCATGTCCCACTCATGTCCCCTAGCACCCCCACCCCCCAGCAGTGAGGGGCACCTGCCAGCAGGCCCCAACTCATGTCCCACTCATGTCCCCTAGCACCCCCACACCCCAGCAGTCAGGGGCACCTGCCAGCAGGCCCCACTCATGGCCCACTCATGTCCCCTAGCACCCCACCCCCAGCACTCAGGGGCACCTGCAAGCAGGCCCCCTCTCATGTCCTACTCATGTTCCCAACACCCCCACCCCCCAGCAGTGAGGGGCACTTGCCTGCCAGCAGGTCCCCACTCATGTCCCCCAGCACCCCCACCCCCCAGCAGTCAGGGGCACCTGCAAGCAGGCCCCCTCTCATGTCCTACTCATGTTCCCAACACCCCCACCCCCCAGCAGTGAGGGGCACTTGCCTGCCAGCAGGCCCCCACTCATGTTCCACTCATGTCCCCTAGTACCCCCACCCCCCAGCACTCAGGGGCACCTGCCAGCAGGCCCCCACTCATGTCCCCCAGCACCTCCACCCCCAAGCAGTCAGGGGCACCTGCCAGCAGGCCCCCACTCAGGTCCCCTAGCATCCCCACCCCCCAGCACTCAGGGGCACCTGCCAGCAGGCCCCCACTCAGGTCCCCTAGCATCCCCACCCCCCAGCACTCAGGGGCACCTGCCAGCAGGCCCCCACTCATGTCCCCCAGCACTCCCAGCAGTCAGGGGCACCTGCCAGCAGGCCCCCACTCATGTCCCACTCATGTCCCCTAGCACCCCCACCCCCAGCAGTCATTGGCACCTGCCAGCAGGCCCTTAATCATGTCCCACTCATGTCCCCTAGCACCCCCACCCCCCAGTAGTGAGGGGCACCTGCCAGCAGGCCCCCACTCATGTCCCCCAGCGCCCCCACCCCCCAGCAGTCAGGGGCACCTGCCAGCAGGCCCCCACTCATGTCCCCTAGCATCCCCACCCCCCAGCAGTGAGGGGCACCTGCCAGCAGACCCCCACTCATGTCCCACTCATGTCCCCTAGCACCCCCACCCCCCAGCATTCAGGGGCACCTGCCAGCAGGCCCCCACTCATGTCCCACTCATGTCCCCTAGCACCCCCACCCCCCAGCACTCAGAGGCACCTGCCAGAAGGCCCGCACTCATGTCCCCCAGCACCCCCACCCCCAGCATTCAGGGGCACCTGCCAGCAGGCCCCCACTCATGTCCCACTCATGTCCCCTAGAACCCCTACCCCCAGCAGTCAGGGGCACCTGCCAGCAGGCCCCCACTCATGTCCCACTCATGTCCCCTAGCACCCCCACCCCCCAGCAGTGAGGGGCACCTGCCAGCAGGCCCCAACTCATGTCCCACTCATGTCCCCTAGCACCCCCACACCCCAGCAGTCAGGGGCACCTGCCAGCAGGCCCCACTCATGGCCCACTCATGTCCCCTAGCACCCCACCCCCAGCACTCAGGGGTACCTGCCAGCAGGTCCCCACTCATGTCCCCCAGCACCCCCACCCCCCAGCAGTCAGGGGCACCTGCAAGCAGGCCCCCTCTCATGTCCTACTCATGTTCCCAACACCCCCACCCCCCAGCAGTGAGGGGCACTTGCCTGCCAGCAGGCCCCCACTCATGTTCCACTCATGTCCCCCAGCGCCCCCACCCCCCCAGCAGTCAGGGGCACCTGCCAGCAGGCCCCCACTCATGTCCCCTAGCATCCCCACCCCCCAGCAGTGAGGGGCACCTGCCAGCAGACCCCCACTCATGTCCCCTAGCACCCCCACCCCCCAGCATTCAGGGGCACCTGCCAGCAGGCCCCCACTCATGTCCCACTCATGTCCCCTAGCACCCCCACCCCCCAGCACTCAGAGGCACCTGCCAGAAGGCCCGCACTCATGTCCCCCAGCACCCCCACCCCCAGCATTCAGGGGCACCTGCCAGCAGGCCCCCACTCATGTCCCACTCATGTCCCCTAGCACCCCACCCCCAGCACTCAGGGGTACCTGCCAGCAGGTCCCCACTCATGTCCCCCAGCACCCCCACCCCCCAGCAGTCAGGGGCACCTGCAAGCAGGCCCCCTCTCATGTCCTACTCATGTTCCCAACACCCCCACCCCCCAGCAGTGAGGGGCACTTGCCTGCCAGCAGGCCCCCACTCATGTTCCACTCATGTCCCCTAGTACCCCCACCCCCCAGCACTCAGGGGCACCTGCCAGCAGGCCCCCACTCATGTCCCCCAGCACCTCCACCCCCAAGCAGTCAGGGGCACCTGCCAGCAGGCCCCCACTCAGTTCCCCTAGCATCCCCACCCCCCAGCACTCAGGGGCACCTGCCAGCAGGCCCCCACTCATGTCCCCCAGCACCCCCACCCCCCAGCAGTCAGGGGCACCTGCCAGCAGGCCCCCACTCATGTCCCACTCATGTCCCCTAGCACCCCCACCCCCAGCAGTCAGGGGCACCTGCCAGCAGGCCCTTAATCATGTCCCACTCATGTCCCCTAGCACCCCCACCCCCCAGCAGTGAGGGGCACCTGCCAGCAGGCCTCCACTCATGTCCCCCAACGCCCCCACCCCCCAGCAGTCAGGGGCACCTGCCAGCAGGCCCCCACTCATGTCCCCTAGCATCCCCACCGCCCAGCAGTGAGGGGCACCTGCCAGCAGACCCCCACTCATGTCCCACTCATGTCCCCTAGCACCCCCACCCCCCAGCATTCAGGGGCACCTGCCAGCAGGCCCCCACTCATGTCCCACTCATGTCCCCTAGCACCCCCACCCCCCAGCACTCAGAGGCACCTGCCAGAAGGCCCGCACTCATGTCCCCCAGCACCCCCACCCCCAGCATTCAGGGGCACCTGCCAGCAGGCCCCCACTCATGTCCCACTCATGTCCCCTAGCACCCCCACCCCCCAGCATTGAGTGGCACCAGCCAGCAGGCCCCCACTCATATCCCACTCATGTCCCCTAGCACCCCCACCGCCCAGCAGTCAGGGGCACCTGCCAGCAGTCCCCCACTCATGTCCCAATCATGCCCCCTAGCACCCCCACACCCCAGCACTTATGGGTACCTGCCAGCAAGCCCCACTCATGTCCCCCAGCACTCCCACACCCCAGCAGTCAGGGGCACCTGCCAGCAGGCCCCCCTCATGTCCCACTCATGTCCCCTAGCACCCCCACCCCCAGCACTCAGGGGCTCCTTCCAGCAGGCCCCCACTCATGTTCCCTAGCACCCCCACCCCCCAACAGTCAGCGGCACCTGCCAGCAGGCCCCTACTCATGTCCCACTCATGTCCCCTAGCACCCCCATGCCCCAGCAGTCAGGGGCACCTGCCAGCAGGCCCCACTCATGTCCCAATCATGTCCCCTAGCACCCCCACCCCCAGCACTCAGGGGCACCTGCCAACAGGCCGCCACTCATGTCCCACTCATGTTCCCAACATCCCCATCCCCCAGCAGTGAGGGGCACCTGCCAGCAGGCCCACACTCATGTCCCACTCATGTCCCCCAGAACCCCCACCCCCAAGCAGTGAGGGGCACCTGCCAGCAGACCCCCACTCATGTCCCACTCATGTCCCCTAGCACCCCCAACCCCCAGCATTCAGGGGCACCTGCCAGCAGGCCCCCACTCATGTCCCCTAGCACCCCCACCCCCCAGCACTCAGAGGCACCTGCCAGAAGGCCCGCACTCATGTCCCCCAGCACCCACACCCCCCAGCAGTCAGGGGCACCTGCCAGCAGGCCCCCACTCATGTCCCACTCATGTCCCCTATCACCCCCACCCCCCAGCATTGAGTGGCACCAGCCAGCAGGCCCCCACTCATGTCCCACTCATGTCCTCTAGCACCCCCACGCCCCAGCAGTCAGGGGCACCTGCCAGCAGGCCCCCACTCATGTCCCAATCATGCCCCCTAGCACCCCCAACCCCCAGCACTCATGGGCACCTGCCAGCAGGCCCCACTCATGTCCCCCAGCACCCCCACACCCCAGCAGTCAGGGGCACCTGCCAGCAGGCCCCACTCATGTCCCCCAGCACCCCCACACCCCAGCAGTCAGGGGCACCTGCCAGCAGGCCCCCCTCATGTCCCACTCATGTCCGCTAGCACCCTCACCCCCAGCACTCAGGGGCACCTTACAGCAGGCCCCCACTCATGTTCCCTAGCACCCCCACCCCCCAGCAGTCAGGGGCACCTGCCAGCAGGCCCCCACTCATGTCCCCTAGCACCGCCATGCCCCAGCAGTCAGGGGCACCTGCCAGCAGGCCTCACTCATGTCCCACTCATGTCCCCTAGCACCCCCACCCCCAGCAGTCAGGGGTACCTGCCAACAGGCCGCCACTCATGTCCATCAGCACCCCCACCCCCCAGCAGTCAGGGGCACCTGCCAGCAGGCCCCCACTCATGTCCCACTCATGTTCCCAACATCCCCACCCCCCAGCAGTGAGGGGCACCTGCCAGCAGGCCCACACTCATGTCCCACTCATGTCCCCCAGAACCCCCACCCATCAGCAGTCAGGGGCACCTGGCGGCAGTCCCCCACTTATGTCCCACTCGTGTCTCCTAGCACCCCCACCCCCAGCATTCAGGGGAACCTGCCAGCAGGCCCCCACTCATGTCCCCCAGGACCCCCAACCCCCAGCTCAGGGGCACCTGCCAGCAGGCCCTCACTCATGTCCCACTCATGTCCCCTAGCACCCCCACCCCCCAGCAGTGAGGGGCACCTGCCAGCAGGCCCCCACTCATGTCCCACTCATGTCCCCTAGCACCCCCAACCTCCAGCAGTCAGGGGCACCTTCCAGCAGGCCCCCACTCAAGTCCCACTCATGTCCCCTAGCACCCCCATGCCCAGCACTCAGGGGCACCTGCCAGCAGGCCCCTACTCATGTCCCCCAGCACCCCCACCCCCCAGCAGTGAGGGGAACCTGCCAGCAGGTCCCCACTCATGTCCCACTCATGTCCCCTAGCACCCCCACCCCCAGCAGTGAGAGGCACTTGCCGGCAGGCCACCACTCATGTCCCACTCATGTCCCCTAGCACCCCCACCCCCCAGCAGTCAGGGGCACCTGCCAGCAGGCCCCCACTCATGTCCCACTCATGTCCCCTAGCACCTCCACCCCCCAGCAGTCAGGGGCACCTGCCAGCAGGCCCCCACTCATGTCCCACTCATGTCCCCTAGCACCCCCACCCACAGCACTCAGGGGCACCTGCCAGCAGGCCCCCACTCATGTCCCTCAGCCCCCCAGCCCCCAGCAGTCAGGGGCACCTGCCAGCAGGCCCCCACTCATGTCCCACTCATGTCCCCTAGCACCCCCACCCCCCAGCAGTGAGGAGCACGTGCCAGCAGGCCCCCACTCATGTCCCACTCATGTCCCCTAGAACCCCCACCCCCCAGCAGTCAGGGGCACCTGCCAGCAGGCCCCCACTCATGTCCCAATCATGTCCACTAGCACCCCCACCCCCCAGCACTCAGGGTCACGTGCCAGCAGGCCCCCACTCATGTCCCCCAGCACCCCCACCCCCCAGTAGTCAGGGGCACCTGCCAGCAGGCCCCCACTCATGTCCCACTCATGTCCCCTAGCACCCCCACCCCCTAGCAGTGAGGGGCACCTGCCAGCAGGCCCCCACTCATGTCCCCTAGCACCCCCACCCCCCAGCAGTCAGGGGCACCTGTCAGCAGGCCCCACCATGTCCCACTCATGTCCCCTAGCACCCCCACCCCACAGCACTCAGGGGCACCTGCCAGCAGGCCCCCACTCATATCCCCCAGCACCCCCACCCCCCAGCAGTCAGGGCCGCCTGCCAGCAGGCCCCCACTCATGTCCCACTCATGTCCCCTAGCACCCCCACCCCACAGCAGTGAGGGGAACCTGCCAGCAGGCCCCCACTCATGTCCCACTCATGTCCCCCAGCACCCCCACCCCCCAGCAGTCAGGGGCACCTGCCAGCAGGCCCCCGCTCATGTCCCACTCATGTCCCCTAGCACCCCCACCCCCCAGCAGTGAGGGGCACCTGCCAGCATGCCCCCAATCATGTCTCATTCATGTCCCCTAGCACTCCCACCCCCCAGTCAGGAGCAGCAGGCCCCCACTCATGTCCCACTCATGTCCCCTAGCACCCCCACCCCCCAGCAGTCAGGGGCACCTGTCAACAGGCCCCCACTCATGTCCCACTCATGTCCCCTAGCACCCCCACCCCCAGCACTCAGGGGCACCTGCCAGCAGGCCCCCACTCATTTCCCCCAGCACCCCACCCCCAGCAGTAAGGGGCACCTGCCAGCAGGCCCCCATTCATGTCCTACTCATGTCCCCTAGCACCCCCACCCCCCAGCAGTGAGGGGCACCTGCCAGTAGGACCCCACTCATGTCCCACTCATGTCCCCTAGAACCCCTACCCCCCAGCAGTCAGGGGCACCTGCCAGCAGGCCCCCACTCATGTCCCACTCATGTCCCCTAGCACCCCCACCCCCCAGCACTCAGGGGCACCTGCCAGCAGGCCCCCACTCATGTCCCCAGGCACCCCCACCCCCCAGCTTTCAGGGGCACCTGCCAGCAGGCCCCCACTCATGTCCCACTCATGTCCCCTAGCACCCCCACCCCCCAGCAGTGAGGGGCACCTGCCAGCAGGCCCCAACTCATGTCCCACTCATGTCCCCTAGCACCCCCACACCCCAGCAGTCAGGGGCACCTGCCAGCAGGCCCCACTCATTGCCCACTCATGTCCCCTAGCACCCCACCCCCAGCAGTCAGGGGCACCTGCCAGCAGGTCCCCACTCATGTCCCCCAGCACCCCCACCCCCCAGCAGTCAGGGGCACCTGCAAGCAGGCCCCCTCTCATGTCCTACTCATGTTCCCAACACCCCCACCCCCCAGCAGTGAGGGGCACCTGCCAGCAGGCCCACACTCATGTCCCACTCATGTCCCCCAGAACCCCCACCCCCCAGCAGTCAGGAGCACCTGCCAGCAGGCCCCCACTCATGTCCCACTCGTGTCCCCTAGCAGCCCCACCCTTCAGCACTCAGGGGCACCTGCCAGCAGGCCCCCACTCATGTCCCCCAGCACCCCCACCCCCCAGCAGTCAGGGGCACCTGCCAGCAGGCCCCCACTCATGTCCCACTCATGTCCCCTAGCACCCCCACCCCTCAGCTGTGAGGGGCAACTGCCAGCAGGCCCTCACTCATTTCCCACTCATGTCCCTGTTAGGCAGAAACCTGTGCAGTTCCCTCTGGGACCACTGCAAAAGGTTTAAGTCTACAGGAGTTAGCAGTAAACCCGATTGGTAGCAGTCTGCCCCACCCAGATTTACCTGGTAGTCGTGGCTGAGCAGTCAGACTTCCCTCAAGACGAGTTAGGCCGTATTTGGAGTATACAGGATAGGGCAATTTACACAGTAGAACAAGCAGACACTGATCAGAGCTTGGGTGTAAAGATATATAATTATTTATTTAAAAACACATCGATGAAAAACACACTGGCACTAATATGGCAAACAACTTCAATCACCATTACTATAAGTATATATCAATCCCCTAACAATATTTCGACAAGTCTAGGTTCAACGGCACCACTTATTTGCAGACAGAGGTGAATGCTTTAACCTAGATGGCACTCTAGTATTCGTTAGAAAGGGAGAGAAAAAGGCAGGGTATGAAACCAACTCAGTACCAACACTTTTACGAAACAAATGCAAAGCGAGCAAGGCAGGGTCTACTGTAAATCACAAAGTTCAGAGGCCAGGCCCACTCGGAGAGAGGCAAGGCTGTATGTCCCAAAAGTATCACAGTGGAAATGCACTTCAAGTCTTTGTAGCAAAATGTCACAGAAAGGTTGGACCAGTTTTAGAGCAAACGTTTAAGAAGGTCTGGAGGCGACCCAGTGGAAAGGTAAGGATTTAAGACACCTCACGCTAACCGTTTCAAGGGCAGCCAGGCGGACACAGTACCTTGCAAGTGAAGAGACAGCTCCGGCGGGGGCAGTTGTTCCTGGTGGTGGATGCAAGTCGGGGCTTTGCCCGAAGATGAGAGGATCTCGTCGTCGAGGAAAAGTTGAAGATCATTGCGCCACCAGGGAAGAGACCAGCCGCGGAGTGCTCCATCACAAGGCACCACCTTTTGGTCGCGGTACAGTGGTTAGTGGCTATCCGGTTGCCGGGGTGCTCAGCACGGGCAATTCGACCACTACGTCCTGGAAGCGAAGAAAAAGCAAGGGACTGGTTGTTCCCACCAGTCAGGGGAAGAAGACTCTCCAGCAGGGAGATCTCCTCTTTTGTTGGGAGGCGGTGAGTCAGTTCAGCAGGGCTCCACCGGAGGGGTCGTTGTTGCAGGTCGGCACAGCTTTACCCTCGTCGGATTCTTAGGTCCTGTGGCGACTTCTGAAGTTCCAGTCCCAAAAGCCCTGCTATTATGCAGAAAACCCCCATTCATTCAGTTTAGCTGTCAATCAAACATGCTAAGTGGTGAGCGGGGCGGCTCACCACTCGGGCCAATCACACCAGAGTGCGACTTGAGTTGGCAAGGCAACTCAGTCCAGGGTGCCTAAACCCCCTCCCACACCCCCCGTGGTACCCAGACAGAATGGCACCACTCTGGAGGGCTTCTGTGCAGAAGCCCTCCAAAAGTGGAATAAAGGGCTCAACCTTTGGTTCGGAGTTACAGAGGCGAACACATACGCCATTTTAAAAACCGAGTTCTGGCAGAAAATACCAACCGGTGGATTTATTTAAGACTAATGTGAAAAAGTATTAGCCTCCAACAATGGGAAGAATCCCATAGGAATATATTCGCGGTCGAATATAAAAAGTAGTATCCACTGCCACCAGCCAAAACTCGACGAGGGGGGAAGGGACAGTGCCCTCTCGAACAACAGACCCAGGGGTAATCGAATTACCCCTACCAGTACATCCGAAATAGGATGGTTTGTACTGGTTCTGTTAGTAAATTTAGGTCTAGTAAAGCCAATGGTGACTTTACATGCCCTGGGAGACAGTAGTCAGTCCCAGGGTATGGAGTCTATGGTGGGGGTCATCTAGGACACCCCAGTGTTACGGCACGGAGGGTGCTGTGTAACACACATGGCAAAACACATGAGACCCTATGGAGTAAAAGACCCCATAGCCCATAGAACACATTGACATTCAAAGAAATCAACCACATTCATGTCCAAGAGTGGGAGAAAAAGAGTCTCACTCTTGGCAGGATAAAAAAAAAAAACTCCAGAAATCCAGCAAAGCTGCTGGGGGACTCACTAGGTTAGGAACTTCAGCCTAAACAGATAAATCTCCCTAACAGTCCCCTAGTACCCCCACCCCCCTGCACTCAGGGGCACCTGCCAGCAGGCCCCCACTCATGTCCCCCAACACCCCCACCCCCAGCAGTGAGGGGCACCTGCCAGCAGGCCCCCACTCATGTCCCACTCATGTCCCCTAGCACCCCCACCCCCAGCACTCAGGGGTACCTGCCAGCAGGCCCCCACTCATGTCCCCTAGCACCCCCACCCCCCAGCAGTGAGGGGAACATGCCAGCAGGTCCCCACTCATGTCCCACTCATGTCCCCTAGCACCCCCACCCCCCAGCAGTGAGGGGCACTTGCCAGCAGGCCCCCACTCATGTCCCACTCATGTCCCCTAGCACCCCCAACCCCCAGCAGTCAGGGGCACTTGCCAGCAGGCCCCCACTCATGTCCCACTCATGTCCCCTAGCACCCCCACCCCCCAGAACTAAGGTGCACAAGCCAGCAGGCCCCCACTCATGTCCCATTCAGGTCCCCTTGCACCCTCCACCCCCCAGCAGTCAGGGGTACCTGCCAGCAGGCCCCCACTCATGTCCCACTCATGTCTCCTAGCACCCCCACCCCCCAGCAGTCAGGGGCACCTGCCAGCAGGCCCCCACTCATGTCCCACCCATGTCCCTGAGCACCCCCCCAGCAGTCAAGGGCAACTGCCAGCAGGCCCCCACTCATGCCCCACTCATGTCCCCTAGCAACCCTAACCCCCAACAGTCAGGGGCAGCTGCCAGCAGTCCCCCACTCATGTCCCCTAACACCCCCACCCCCAGCAGTCAGGGGCACCTGCCAGCAGGCCCCCACTCATGCCCCACTCATGTCCCCCCCTACATGAAATAAAGATGCACAATCATGGCCCACTTCAACACTAAAATACCACAGCACGCCACCCCATTCTTGAGACGCAATGATTTCCCAATCCACCCCACATTGACATGCCTATCTCAAGACACAAACGAAAAGTCAACTATGTACATCAACATATGTCCGTCACACACACACACACTGGTTGGCATTGATTGTGTAAACCCACATTTTCACATGCATTAACCCAATGAGCGAATCCCACACATGGAACTAAAATATGAAAATGTATTATGTACAAAAATAAAGCAATGACATGAAAGCATAACAAAATAGCAAACATGAAATGAAAAGCATGTGCAAAAGATGAGTAAATGAAAACTATAACCAATCCAAAGAAAGCCAAAAGAAAAATAGTCCAAACTCTCCCTCCACCAACTCAAATCCGAAGGAAACATAAAAAGAAAAACCCATTGATCCATGGTGAAATCAAAAGAAAAAGTTCAAAATAATCCATTGTCCAACTATGTACAATCCATTGTCCAAAAGAAAAATCCATTAATCCATGTTCAAAATCAAATAAAAAGTTCAAATAAAACCATTGTCCAACTATGTACAATCCATTGTCAAGGGTCTATGAGCCCAACGAAAGAAATGAAACCTACCTAAGAAACTACCTAATAAAACAACTATATACAAATGTGTGTGGCATAGTCCATTGACCACAAATCAAAGGAAAAAGAAAAGGAAACCTAACTTTAAAAACTATTTACAATGGCAGCGGGCTAGTCCGACGGCTCACTTCATGATTTCCCAGGCCAGGGCATCATCGAACTTCTGCTCGATGTCCCGGAGGCGGTCCTCTTCCATGGCCCGAGGGTTCGCAGGGACGATGACATGTGGACCTCCAAATCCCTGCGAATTGACTCGAGGCACTCGGCCCGCCTCAGAGCCCTCCGCATGAAGTTCTCCGCCCTGACCATTGTGAGCCGTGCATCATCCGCCCGCTGCCGCTCCGCATCTATGGCCTGGCCCAACCGCTGCCACACCACTGCCACACGGAAGACACTTCCAATCCTGGGTCCTCCTGCCCTCTGGCCCATGCCTGCCCCTCCGCTGTTGAATGCCCCAAGCCATCATGGCTCCCACCTTGTTGCTGCTGCTGTGCCTGTCCGACTCCCGACTGTGGCAGGGATGTGTCCTCCACCAGCCTGGCCGCAGGGTCAGAGGCAGCTCCACAGGGTACCCAGGTTATACATGGGTGGGAAGATGGCATGGAGGACCACTGGCGCATAGGGGGTTCAGGTGAGGAGGGGGTTGGAACAAGGTCCAGCAAACGGAGGAATAAAGCCCTGGTGACCTGTCCCCGTAGGTCAACGTGGTCAACGAGCCATTCGAGATGACGTGCAGTGTCCTCACGAAAACACTGCAGGTCACCTTGCATGCCCCATTAACGCAACGCCATACTACTCAGGACAGGCTCAACCCGGTCCCAGATAGCCACATCCGCAGGGAGAGGAAGGCCAGTTGTTGTAAGTGGATCCCCTCCCTGAAAACGGGTCTGGACGTAGGCATTCCTGCTGGTGCAGGATAATGCAGTCACAGGATCGGGGACAGGATTACACACAGGCACCTCTGCGGTGGCCCGTGCTGCCTCCTGTCCCTGCCCCTGCACTGCACCACTAGCACCAGTGGAATCCCCACCTCCAGACCCTGTTTCTGTCCCTTCCACGGCCTCCTCCTCCACCAAACCCCCACCAACCTGGATGACTCCGTGCCATCTTCCTCTGTCGGACCCTGTGGGGTCTCAGCTGCCCCTTCTGCTGCCAAGGAGTCCAAATCCGACCCCCGTCTCTTGGACCTACCCTCGGCAGCTGCGGCCTGGGACGTGGCACCGGACTACTCACCCCCTGATGAGATGACAACCTGGGAGGGGAGCCGGGCTTTGTGTCTCCGGCTGGCGGTGCAATCCCTGCCGCCTTGCTCCACAGCACCCTCTCCGCCCTCTTCATCAGTTGACGCTGCAGACAGGGAGAGATAGGACACAGCCATCAGGGCACTGTACAATGGACTGATACACACATGACAGTTGCACATGAGTGGTAGTGTGAAACCTCAGACATGACATCACAATCCCCAACACACATGTAATTTCAACTAACACACATGAGCATTTCCACAGCAATATTGCACCAGGCAGCACCATCCTTACACATACAACAGCATGAACAGCCGAAGGTGAGCCTGACATCACATGAAACACAGTGAATGCACTAGACATGCACACACGCCACCACACTTACTTGCATGTCTACATCTTCTCCAACCGTCGCAGTGATGAGATGGCCATACATGTCACATCTGGCATTCAGCCTTCTACATATCAGTGTCACATGCATCCATGTTGCATCACAGTTGCACACTTGTCAAATACACACACATGCACATGTACACAGTGCAGATAAATGCAGCAGGAACCACCATCCATGTGTGACACCACAACCATGCCAACGTACATACACAGAAATTCAAATATGTGTGCTCCCACACCTGCATTTGCCCAGCATGCTTACCAACACATACACCATCGATGTGTGTCACACCTGAGAGGACTCACATGTGGCAGCCTCACCCCCCTGATGTTACACATGCCTACATGGCCCTACAAAAACACATGTGCAACCTGTACACTTCTGGCACACCACGACACGCACAGCGTCCAATCAGTATGCATGTACACTTACCGCTCGACTCCAGACGAGTCTGCCTCTCAAGGTCCTGGACGTGGAGCGCTGGGCATATGCGTTCCAGGACCCTCATTTGGTGGTTGGACAGGTGGCCCCGGCGCCCCTTGGCATCCGCTGCCTTCAAGAGGCGCCGGGCCTTGTTAAGGGTCCTGGACCTGAAGTCCTCCCAGCGCTTCTTGACATGTTGTAAGTCGCGGACTGCCAACCCCTCCACGTTGATGGCAGTCACGATGTCCATCCAGATCCTGGTCCGTCCTGCGCGAGAACTTCCAAAGAGGGCATCATACTGCCCCAGGACTTGCTCCACCAGGACACCAACTTCCCTGGCAGTGAAGCTGGTGGCCCTCTGCCTCTCTGGCTGGGGGTTGCCAGTGGTGCCAGATGGTGGTGTTCCCGACATGGCAACCCCAGAGGCAGGTGTGGGTGGGCAACTGGGTCATGGGGCTGGGCTGTGGAGCGATAGTATCCCAGTCGGGAGTCTTCGGTTCCAGCAGGGGTGGTCACAGCAACTGCACCCCTTGCTGACATGCAGGCAGAAAATAGCAGGGCATGTGGCCAGCAGGCAGTCAGGCAGCAGCAGATGGCAGGTGGGAGGGTGCTCGGGGCTCTGGGGGGCAGTAATTCGGCCTTCTGGGCAGGAGCGTGGTCTTCCGTGTGTTGTTGCGTGGCCAGCTTGATACGGAGTGATTTGGCACGTGAAAATCTTGCACGTCTGCGTGTAATTCGAGGAAAGGCCCTTAGCGCGTAAGCGCGTCTGTGACGTGACGCACGCGGGCATTTCCCTCGTGACGTGGCCATAGTGGCTCATGGCACGTGAAAAAACTGCACGTCCGCGTGTGAATGTGTGTAATCCGAGGAAAGGGCCTACGCGTCTGTGACATGATGCGCGCGGGCGTTTCCATCAACACGGGTGCATGTTCATCGTACACGTCCAAAAACTGCACGTCCGAGTGTCAGCTCGTGTAATTGGAGGAAAGGGCCTTAGCGCGTACACGCGTAAGTGACGTTGTACGTGTGGGCCGCTTTAAAAGGTACGTGTAGGACCCCATTTCCTTGTACGTGCTTTTTCATGGAGAGTGAGTGGGTGAATTCTGTACTTCTTGTCGGTTCACACGCGATTACTTCACAGCGTTTCAAGTTCGTACTCCCTATTACCTCTGACAGCGTTCATTTTTTTGTTGGGCCTGTTTCCTCAAACAGCGTTCACTTCTTCTTTTGTCCTGTCCCCTCAGACAGCATACAATTCTTTTTTTGGCGGGGGTGTTGCCAATGCGCACACGCGCGTTTTTTTCACATTCTTTTTCCAGGCAGACGGTGAGTCGCGCACGAATTTACCAACTGTGCTTGCCCCGTGTGTCACGTACCCCTTCAGAGGTGATTGTAGGCTGCGTGTAACATGCATACGCTTATTTTTGTGTTCCTGGGTGCCACAGCATAGTGCAAGTTCATATTTCCACGCACGTGATCTACGAGGGGTTGCGTGCACGTTATTTTTGTTTTCAGGGTGCCTGTGCGTTGAGTGACCCGTCATCTTCCCCCAGGGGTCACAGACAGCCTTGCTAGAGCACTAGGGTACGAATTCCATCTAGTACCCTACCCCTTTCACCCCCAATTGCCCAGGACAATTGTTTACAGCAACTCCCACACGCACAACAACATTATTGCCATGGTTGGGAGGCGACCAAGCGGAAAGGGAGGCAAAGGTGGCCGACCTCCAAAAGGTGGGCATGGTGGGTGCGGTAGGGGACGTAGCCAGGATTTGCAGGGTGCCCCTAGACCCCCATGTGTGGAGGACCAATCAGGGACACCCATGCCCCCCCCCATGGTTGAGAGAAACGTGGCTGACACCATCCCAGCTCAGCCCTTGTTGGACCAACCCATTGTGGCACCTGATCCGGCACAGGATGACTCCCAGGCTGACTTCCAGGTCAGAAAGTCTAAGCCACGTGTGGTGGTGCAAGTTGGTGTCACCAGGGCACATGGATCTGGGGCAGCGATGTCATCTGCTGCCCCAAGTAGGCAAGGTGGGGAGGCTGCAGCGGCAGCTGCAGCTCTATCCACAATAGCTCTGAGTCTCCCAGCCGGGACAGTGTCGGTCCAGGTCCATTAAACCGACGTTGCCCCTGCCAACATCATACTTCAGCCAATGCCTGCACCAAGACCTATGGTCATTGTGCTTTCGCACACTCCCAGTACCCAGTCCACCGGCGCTTCTGCCCCTACTGACCAGAGCGGTGCAAGCCACTTAGGCTCCGCTCCACCTTTGAAAAAGAGGAAGAAGGGTGCTCTGGCACTACAGGCTGAGACCCCAGACATGGCTACACAGTCCGGCACGTCAAGGAAGCCTAGCTTTAATGACGCCAAACTTGATGCACTTGTGACCTATGTGTCGGCACATAGCCGCAAAATGGTGGTGACTGCAGGGTGCAAGACCACACCTGGTCAACGTAGGGCACACTGGCAGACCATTGCGGACTGCATAAATGCCCTTGGATTTGTGAGGCGCACAACTGATGATTGCTACAAGTGGTGGAATGACCTGAAACGCAGAGCAAAGAACAAGCTGGTCTCATATCATGCCGCTACTCTGGTGACTGGCGGAGGGTCTCCACCAGAGGACAACAAACTCACTGAACATGAGTCTGTTGCTGGAACCTTCGTCACAGAGGAACAGATCCAAGGTGTGGAAGACCTACCTGATTACGACACATTGTCCGGTGAGTGCCCATGCATGTGTGTGTAATCCATGTGTATGTTGTTTGGGTGGCGGGTTCTGATTGAGTGCCAGGTGAGGGTGTGTACTCCTGAGTGTTATGGGTCACCCATGTGCTTCCTCCAATACATTCACATGCCTTTGATTTGGGTATGACAGTATCCCTTCTGCCCACAGTAGCCAATTAGCCCCACATTACTGCTGTTGCACTTGAACTATCATCTTGCAACAACATTGTTCTGATTTTTTCTGTGTTCATTCAGGCTGATTGTTTAGATTATCCCATTTTTCATATGCTTTTTTCATCCCTAATGCCACATATGCGACATGCTTCTGTCATTGTTTACACCCCACATTGTGCCACTTTAGTTACCTGGTTATGTGAATGATTAGACCATTCAGGACGAGGGAGTATTGGCCTGCTGAAATTTATTTTTAGGGCCTGTTTGCATGTGGAACATGATAGTTGTTTCCTGTCATGCTGAAGTGGCCAACCATTGATGTGTACATCTGCCTACAATCACTGTCTTATTGTACACTGGATGTGTTGCAGTGTGTGGCACATGCATATTTTGCATTATCCTTCTCATTATGTCCATGTGACATGGATGTGTGACAGTACTCATTCACTGACATATCGCTGTAGTTTAATTTACCATGGCTATGCTACATGAAATCTGTGTGCTGGCATGTGTCATGTATGTGTATTGGACATGCCACTCACAGGCTGATGTGTGATGCCAGTGATGCACAACATGCTGCAAATGTGTTGCTTTTCCATCTTGGTGTCCTCATTGTCTGCCTTTTTGACTCCCCTTAAAAACTCATTGACAGTGCATGCATGCCAGGGTTATAGTCATGTGGGACATGTGTAAACCATGTACTGGATCTCTGTCTTGTCAGGCCTATGTGTGTGCTATGGTGCTCATGCCTGTTTGCATTTGTTGTATTTCATGTTTTTGCAGGTGACGACGCACTTGATGCTGGTGAGGTTCAGGAGATGGTGCAGACCCAGGAGGATTCTCAGCCACGACCAAGCACCAGTGGGGGACGTGGTGTGTGAAAACACTTTGGTACTGCAGACCATACTGTCGAGGGGTGTCTCTGGGTGCAGCACCCCAGACCTCTATTCAGGTGCTGAGTCAGATGATGAGACTTATGTTCTGTCGCAGGTCATTGCTTCTGGCAGGGATTCTGTTCTGTCCAACCCACCTGCACCAGGGGTAGAACCCTCTATGGGGAAGTCAGTGTTGGTAGGTCCGCCTTTGGCGGTTAGAGATGCAGGGTCACACTCCACAGCATCTGATGCTGTTTCTGGGCAGGCAGATAAGAGGGGGAATGCAGTCCTGCAGCCTCAGGCAGTGCCAGCACAGCAAGGTGCAGATCGCCTTGCCCCAAAAAGGTGTGGTGCCCGCCGACGTGGTGGCCGTGCACCACCAGGCAATACTGTATGGGAAAACTCCATGTACAGTATGGCTACCCAACAGGCAGCATCAGTAGAAATGATGGCTCAGGCAATGGAGAGGGTGGCCACTTCCATTATCCCCCCTGAAAGGCAGATGGAGCAACAACAGCAGGCAACAGACTCCATTTGCCAATCACACAGGGAAGACATGTTGGCGTCCAACAGGGACCGAAGGGCGGCACTGGTGACTCTGTGCAAATCCATATCAATAGAGTCACAGGGCCACAGGGAAGCCCTGAGGGTAGAACTCCATAACCTCAGGCAGAGTCTTCTTGAACTTGAGGCTTCCCGAAATGTTAGGGCAGAACAGCAGCTGGAGCAGCTCACACGTTCGCTCTCAGCTGAGCTGCAGGCAACACGTGAGGAGATCCGGGCATCCCGTGAAGCCATGCGTGCAGAAGCGCAGGCAACCCGTGAGGTGCTGCATGGGGATCTCTGCACTTTAATCCTCCAGAATCAGACCTTCTAGACCCGCATGCTTGCTGCCATGGAGGACCATACCAGGGCTTTGCGTGAGCTGCCTCCCATAGTGCCACCACCACCCGTGCAGGCCATGAGCCAATGGAGGTATTTTTTTTCTGCAACATCCACGCAGGTGGGTGTTGGTGTGCACCCTTTCCTCGAACCTCCTGGGTGCCCCCCCTGCCCCCCACATGGCCATTTTTGATTGTTTTTTTTTTTTACAGTGTGTTGCCTTGTGTGGCTCCCGTGGGCATCCACTGTATTCAGGCTGGGCATATGCAGGCTCGTCCTGAGTTTGGGTTAGATGCTTGGGTTTGTGACACACACACACCCCTCCTGCTTCCTGTGTCCATGGGCTTGCAAAGGGTGTGACCAAGTGACAGTGACTTACACAATGACATTGGGCTCCCATGAGCTGAGTGGGCAGTCTGTAGTCAATACTGTGTGTACATCCCTAGTGGGTATTGTTGTTGTATTGTACACTGCATGTTGTATTGATATGTGCTTATGCATCCATGTCTTCCTCCTAATTTGCAGGTTCCTTCCTCATGTCTTCACAAGGCCGTCTCCTTTGCAGATGAAGTTCATGTTGTATGCAGTACACTGACACATTTGCGTGGCAGCAACACTCTACAGTTGGAAGGGGTCGATGTGCTGGCTTATTCAGGTTGTAAGTCTACCACTACTTTGACATAGTACTGTCATGTTTTTGCAATGTTTCATGGTGTGTTGCTGTATTGTGTTGGTGGTAAGTATTTGTTCATGTGTGCTGTTTGTTATTGATTACTGGGAGCATATTGTCTGTGGGCAGTTTCCATTTGGGACAGTGCACTTTGTGACACTTGTGTCAGGTCTTGTGCATTGCTTTGTTTGCTTTAACATTGCATGACATGCCATGGTGTGTTGGGTGGCAGAGCTGGGGAGGGGTTGGGTGACATGGTCCTATTTTCATGTTGTATTTTTCAAGGGCGTAGTCATTCATGCAGCTTAAATGTGTGTTTTTTGTGATACAGCATTGGTTGTCTTTTGGCAGGTAGGGATGCACACAATGTAACAATTCCAGGTGACCAATCTCAGGCTGGTATGGCTGTGACAGTTGACTGGCCCTTGTGTCATCATCATTGATTGTCAGCTGGTATGTGCCAGGGCTGTGTGCACTCCACAGGGGTGTGATTTTAGGTGAAGTAATTAGCCACCAGCTCTGTACGGGCTGCCTCATCACGTGCCCTTTCCCCTCCCATGCGCAGTGGCCGTGCTTGTGGTTGGGGATGTGGGGGCACCACCATGTCCACCGGCAGGCCCCGGCATGTTGCAACGTTGTGCAGGACACATGCTGCCACTTTGATCCTGCACACTACTGGGGGCGCTTATAGCAGCTGCCCACCAGAGCGGTCAAGGGTGACTTGAGCACTCCGAATGTGCGCTCCACTATGCCCGGGTTGCAATATGGGCTGTGTTGTATCTTACCTCGGGTGGTGTGGTGGGGTTCTGAATTGGCGTCATCATGTGGGTGCTCAGTTGGTAGGCACTGTCCCCTGGGGAGGTGATGATGGGTATCATTAGTGGGGTTGTGACATTACTCAGTATCTGACATGCATACATGTGCAGCGGCATTTATACTCACCAAGGAGCCATGTATCACCATGCCGCCCAGCTTCTAGGTCCCGGTTTAGGGTTGACATTCAGTAAATGAAACTGTCATGGGTGGAACCTGGATAGTTGGCATATACCGAGGTGATGATTCCCTTGGCATCACATACTACCTGCACGTTGATGGAATGCCAGTGCTTGCGGTTTCTGTAGATGTGCTCAGTTGCCCTGTGAGGACGTAGAGCCACATGGGTGCAGCCAATGGCACCTAGAACTTTGGGGCAGTGTGCCACCCCGTAAAAATCCTGGACAACAGCCTGCCTTTCTGCAGGTGTTCTGGGCAGGTATATGTGCCTGCGGACTGATGGGCGTGCAGTCATGATGGCCAACACCTGGTGCAGGCAGCGTGACTGCGTGGCCTGTGACACCCCCCTCACTATGACACTTGTCCGCTGAAATGAACCAGTGGCCAAGAAGTGCAGTACATTGAGCACCTATTCCAAGGGGCTCAGTGCTTGGGAGCACAGAGTGGGTGATGTGAGGTCATCCTTCCACTCACTCACCAGGTCGAGTATTATGTGAGGTGGAAACCTGTACCTCCCACAGACCTGGTCATCAGGCATCCCAAAAAGGCTGGTTCTGGGTGTAAAAATTCTGGCCCTGACTATCCTCCTTTTCCTCCTGCGATATCCCACGACCACTGCTGCGAGGAACGGTATATTCATCTTGGCGTCTGAGCTTGTTTGTTGTTTGCGCGTACTTTTATGCTGCGCAGGTCCAGTACACCTGCTTCCTGCCGGCGTATGTGTTTCCGGATAAGCGTGTCTTTTTTGGCGCACGCGTTAGCCCCGTTCGATTCCATGAATACGTGTTGTAGCCGCACGTGTGGGTGATCCGTGCATTTGCCTCCTGTACTTCCCCCGTAACGCCCACATTTCACGTGTTGTTCCCCATTCCGCGGGTTACGCCCCGTGTTACGCCTACTTTTTTTGTGTGCGCTTTGCTATGTGCGCTTTCACTGTGTGCGTAGCGCACACTGTTTGAAGACGTGTGCACCAGCGTGCGCCACGCAGGATTTTAGCGCACATCCATGGATTTACACACGCACGGATTTCCATGAATCACTGTCCGCGGGTTTCGCTGCGATTTTCGCACTTGCGCTGCGATTCGCACGCTTGCGCAGGAATTTTCAGCACATATTAATTCCATGAATCGGCCTCTTAGTAAGAAAAAGACAGAGAAGGGGAGCTTAAAAGTCAATATGGTCCCAAAAGTGAATCAGGCGGTCAGGGTATCTTCACTTTACCTTATTGTTTGGTTGTGGGAGCTCAGCAGAGTAGATTCAGGCATGTATGCACCTTTTTGCTGTCAAGATGGCATCGGGAGAGGTCGAATTATGTTGCTGCAGGGGTGAGTCAGCATCAAATCGGTATCAAGACAAGGCTCTGTTTGGATTGAGTTGGAACTCAAGGTAATGTGGTTCAATGTATTCCAAGGGATGTGTGTGAGCAGCCAAGTATGGTAGAACTAATGCTTCTGCTTGGTTGAGCCGGTGAGTGACTGAATGGGGGTCATTCCGAGGTTGGAGGTAAGGGAAAAAGGATGCCGGTAAAGGATTACCGGCATCGCTTCCCGCTATGGGCTATTCTGACCAACTAGACTGCTATTTACGGCACCGTAAAGTACGATGCCGTAAATAGCGGCCAGGGCGCGCGCACAACACACCAAGTCGACATTAGCGGCATGCTGTAAAACCGGAGCTGATCCCAAGTAATGCGGACATGCAAATAACGGCCTCCTGAAGGCCTAAAAACACCTTACCGGCATGGAGTAAATACCGGCATCTCCGAGAAGGTGTTAAGAACCCTGAGCAGTGTTTACAAGTGCCACAGGTGCACACAATCAGCACAGGTGGAGGCAATGGAGTCAGGGCCAGTACAAAAGGAGCACACCCACACACCACACCCCCTCCCACACCAAGATGATACCAATAGTGATAGCATTACTGGAGCTGGTGGCCCTGCTTGCAAGGCCTCAACAACAACAACAACAACAACAGGCCCCACCACAGAGGAGACACAGGAGGAGAAGGAGGGTGAGACAGGCCCAGCATGCCCCACCAGTGAAGCCACCGTTACCACACCGGCAACCCCCAATCCCTCGCATCAGAGCCACCCCCTTCAACCTAACACTTGAGCAGATCCACACCCTGTACCGGCTTCACCGTGACACCATCACCACCATAGTGGACCTGATACACAACAACATAGTGAGCCTCATAGAAATACGCACCGCCATTCCCCCTCTACAGAAGTTACTGTCTGTCCTGCACTTCCTTGCCACAGGCACCTACCAGCACACAGTGGAGCACATGCATGGCATATCACAACCTTTATTTTCTCGGATACTGACCCAAGAGCTGGATGCCCTCCTCAAGCACACAAGGGACTGCATATCCCTACCACGGACTCCCCAGGAGATATTCAATACAAAAGTCGCCTACCATGCACTGGCGGCATGCCAAATTGTATAGGTGCACTCGACTGCACCCATGTGGAGTTGGTGGTCCCGCATGCCATGGAGGTGGTGTATCGCAACCGCAAGTAATACCACTCCATCAACGTGCAGATGGTATGTAATGCCAGCAAGATCATCACACATTGCTGTGCCCGATATCCAGGATCAACTCATGACTCTTTGGTACTGCGGAACTCCACGTTACTACGCTATATGGAGCAACATGCTGGACGACGTGCCTGGCTGCTTGGTGAGTTGCCTGACTGGGCCATGGCAGTGCATCAGGGTTTCTGAGGTGGGTGGCTGCATACTCCACCTGGGTGGGAAGGGGGGGGGAGATGCATACTCCACCTGGGTGGAAATGTTGAAACCACTGCACGATGTGCACCTCACCAAACACTGTGCCCCAAAGCATGTGAAACAGCACATGACTACCAAATCCCACAGTGATGAGTAAGGCCGACACTTAACACTACATGACTAACAGGTAACCAGGTCGCATTCAACAACACATGCACCACTCATCGGCAGCCCTCACACATCGTAAAGGCTTCCTGCACTATGCACTGCATATGCACTATGTCGCTGCCTCCAGCATATCACCACACATGACAGTCATCCCTGGGAGTGCATTGAGGTGAGCCTAACAGGGATACCACAGCATGTCACTGGTTCCGCACACCCATAGCAGTGCTGCAAGTCACCATGGTACTGATCAGTGCAGAATGACAAATATATTACTGACTACAGCCAACACTCCCTACTACCAAATCTCACAGAACACAGCACATCAATGATTTTACCCCAAGACTGCTGCATGCATATACGATACACATGCAACAAGATGTGAGTCACACCATAAACCATCTTGAAGATACTAACCCCTCCATCATTCCATTGCACAGGACACATAGCGGGGCCAGAAATGGGGTCAATGCATCCAGGGACATGTGCGTATGGGCAGAAATCATCTGCTGCCATGTAAGACTAGTTTAGTTGTCCACCATGAATGTACAAACACTTACCTTCATTCCCCTCTCATGCAGGTGATGGTGGCTATCCCTTGAAGCCGTGGCTCATGACCCCGGTCCGAAACAAACAGAACAGGCACGAGGAGGACTACAATCATTCCCATACGTGTACACGTGTGGTGATTGAGCAGACCTTTGGCCTGTTGAAGGCACGATTTCGTTGCCTCAGCCGGTCGGGTGGGGCACTCATCTACAGCCATGACAAGGTGTCCAAGATCACCATGGCATGTGTAATGCTGCACAATATGTGCATCCGTCGGAGCGTGCCCCTGCCCCCTGACATGGAACTGCTACCACCTGATGATGATGAAGGGGAGGAGGTGGAAGAAGGGGCAGAACAGCATCACGGTGCCGATGCACAGGAGGAACGTGCCATGCGGCAAGCATTGATTGGACAATATTTCTGACACACAAGTCAGCAAAGGGTGTGAAGATGTCAGGACATCGGGCACTGGGTGAGATGATACATGTACACTATGCACTGTGCAATATTAAATGACACATGCGCAATGAGTAATGCCCACTCTGTTTTATTTTAGATGAGCAACCGGTGTATTGAAATTGAAGGTTCAAACATGACAAACAAACCCTCCACCACCCTCCCCCATCCCCCTCCCACCACAACTCCCAAACACACCCTCACCCCCCTACTCCCAAACACACACTCACCCCCCTCCCCCTCCTACCACAACTCCCAAACACACCCTCACCCCCCTCCACCTCCCACCACAAATCCCAAAAACAACCTCACCCGCCCTCCCACTACAACAACCCCACACTAGTCCCATAAGGACCACATAGTCCACATATGGATGGCAGCATTGTCACTGTGTGCTCCCAGAGCCAGGGGGAGGCATGTCCTGGAGACGCATCGTATGTTGGGACCGACGGAGCGGGCTGGTCTGGATGGAGGAGCATGCAGAAGGTGTGTCCTCCTACTGGGGCTGTCGTGCAGGATGTGAAGCCTCCAGAGCATCTGCTATTCGGCCAAGGACCTCACAGAGCCGGTTTGTGCTGTCTACAATGACCTCACCCAGTGCCCTCAGTTCATTTTGACACTCCTCCCTGGCCTGCCGATTGTCCTGCATGAAATCATTGATCAGGCCTGTGAGCTGCTCAGCCCGCTCTGCATCAATGGCTGATGTTGTGGGCCTGCTGGGAATTGGGCTCACATGTTTTTCCGGCGCTTCACTAAGGGAACTGGCCACAGGACTGGCATGTCCCTGTGTTGCTCCTTACCCCGTAAGCCCAGGTGTGTCACTCTCACCCGAGTCACTATAGGAGACCTGGGGGTTGGTTTGGGCATCCGGGGTGTGGACGATCTCATATGTGTCCTCCTCTGTTGCTCTGCATATGGATAAGGGGCTGTCAGCAACATTGAGGGGGGCCGTGGCTGCAATTTCCCCAGCCACACTAGAATCCTCAGAGCGTGGCGTAGGGCATGTGTCTGCCACCAGTGCAGGGTGGGGTAGGGGTGGGGTGGGGCTTGTGCACCCTCCACGGGCGCTGGAGCCAGTGGTGTGCCTCCAGGTGTTTTCCTGCTCGCAGGTAGACAGCGGCCCCTGCCTTGGCCCCTGGAGGTGCTGAGCCGGTTGCTTGCCTGGTCCTCGCTGTCATGCTCGCTGCCTGTGGTGGTGGAAGAGAGGGACGGCATAAGTGATGATTTGAGAGCCAGCATTAGGACATGGCTACAATATCAAAATCAGATACTAGTGGGTTATCGGCATTTGGGTGGAGAACGGCACATTATTCTATGCTTGGGCGGTAAATGCATGCATATGTCTGTGTCACTCATGTTGGCCGGGTACTGTGCTGGATCACATGCACACTGTTTACATCAACTGCCCTGTGTGCCTCACGGAATGGCCCACTCTGTGTGGTATGTGTCATATAGGTTACGGCCTCGTACCTGCCACTAGCCTGGGTCTCACTTGTTTCGGCATGATTTAAAGGGGGGGTGGCCAACCATGCTGTGACACCTTGGCCAGCCCTTAGCAGTGACTTTCAAAACAATGGCATTGGCAGTATTGACTTTGGACACTCACCTCCATCAGCGGATGACGTTGCCCCGCACTCCATCTCTCCAACCCCTTCGATGGCTTCAGGGCCTATCATGGCCGCACATGTCTCCTCACACGGCATTAATTTAATGGGCGAACCTGGGCCTCCTCCTGTCTCCAGGGCCTGGCTTCTATTAGCCGAGAGGATGCTCCGGACCCCCTGAGCTGCAGGTAATCCCACCTTTTTCTGCAATCCTTAGTGGTGCGAGGGGTGTTGCCCACGGTGCTCACCTTCTGCCCTACCATAGTCCAGATCTCTTTTTTTATCACCGCCACCCTCCGCATGTCACTGATGAAAACGTTGTCGGCATGCTCGTGGAGGGTATCCACCATCATTTGGAGTTCATCAGGGCTGAAGCGCTCCTTTCAGAGGTGGGCAGCTCCCTTTTTTGGCGCTTTGGGCATTCCCCCTTGATGATGGGATCTTTCCAGTGTGTCGAAAGTTTGCCAGGGGTCCTGTCTGGTGAGGATGGCAATGGATTCTGTTTTTAAAGATGGCCGCCATGCTCCTTCCAGTTCCTGTGCGATGACGCTGTTTCCAGTTCCGCAATTTAACAGTGACCGTAAATAACGGTGACCGCTATTTACAGTCACCACTAATGCCGCATTACTCTAAGGCGGTAGTGTTCGCTACGGTGCGATTCATGCTGGTAGAGGGTTTTTCAGCCGTTTTTGCGGCATGGCGCTAGGTTCATTATCGGCATGGCGCAAAGCTTGTGCCTGCGAACTCGTAATGGGGCACTTTATGCGGTCTATTGCAAGCTCGGACACGCTATTTGCACCATGCCGGTAATAAACGGAACTTACCTCCAAACTCGGAATGAGGCCCAATGTCTTTCAGCAGTTTGAGTCAGGTTATTTGAAGTTTGGCGAGGCAGATGCTTCCACAGCAGTGATCCGGTGCTTCAGTCGCAGTGGCGGTGATCTTCACTGGTGCGAGATGATGTGGAGATAAAAACAAAGTTGCAAGTGTTCAGCTCAAAGTTTATGGAGTGTCAAAAGAAGCACGGTGGGTCCTGTGTCAGCTCAAAAAGTGTTGCACATGGTTGAAGCAGCTTGAAGTCCGTTTGAAGCAGTGAAAGAGGATTCCACCTGATCTTAGACTTCTGGTTTTCTGTGAGTCCATCTCCAACGTTGCTGGGGGCGGTGGGGGGCTGAGGGGGCTATAGCCCCTTGTCTTTTGGTTGTAGCCCCAGATAAAAGCTCAGGGGTTACAACCAAAAAGGCTAGGTAGCCCCCAGTCCTGACAGTCCCAAAATTAGCACAGCCCCAGATGTTTTCCAGACTTAGCAACACCCCTCCCTGTTATTCAGAGGTTTCAGTAAATCATTCGCTTCTCCCTAAAAACATGTAAAACTACCATCTCCGAAAAATGGAGCATGTCTTTCCTGTTACGTTTTTGGGCCCAGTACTAAAAAGTAAAATATCTCATTGAAAAGTATTGATGCAGAAGCCGTGTCATGTCATGATAAAGTGAACAGTAAAAAGTAAACATGTACATTCTGCTAATCTCCATCTAACTCTGTCTTGATACTGCCTCCTCTTCCCACATTGGGCTCTGGGATATGTAGTTTTCTCTCTTGAACAGATGGCAATAAAGTCATGAGGCCGGATTGACAAAAGCATTTAATAAAATCCCTTCGGGAAACGCTCTGTAACTCAGGCCCATGGCCTTTACAGAAAAAAAAAAAGAAAACTGCCCTGGTGCAAAAATGCATCACCCATGTATCTTTGTTTCACGTTGGTAATGTTTGTCCTGGTACTAATAAAATGCCAAGCTGTACTTGTCATGGTGCAATGGTTTTCCACTATGCCCCACTGTTTTTAAAATAATGTACACTTTGCCCTGCTAATACCATGCAACTTTGCACTTACACCAGCGGATTTTTTTTTTTAAGAGTTTAATTATGTATTCCATCAATGTTCATGTTCTATCTTAAAGACATGTATTTCGTTGTCTCTTGTCAGACAAGTACTTGACTCACACTGAGAGAAAACACAACCTGGACATAGAACCCTAAGTAAAGGTGCCCGTGTATAACCCCTCTATTTACTGGAGCTTTCGGTCTCAACAACACTCGTTTTTTGTTGGAAATGACTATTTCTGGCGTGAACTCAGTGAGTGCCATTGCGGCATAATAACCTAATTCGCATCTCCACTGCATAAGGGGATGTTTGGCTGCTGCTGCTGTGAAGGATTTACTGCTCGTGCTTAGAACGCACGGGTTCCCCGCTGTTTGCAATGCACGCCCTGCGCTCTCCCCGCGCTTTTCTTTGGCTCTTTGGCAGTGTAAAGTGTTGTGATTAAAGTCTTCCACGTAGTGTACAGAGTGTGCCTAGGGCGTGATATGTATTATATATGGCGTCTGAAATAACATTCTCAGCACAACCTATGTTCACATCATTTCATTAACACCCGCACCCTGGGTAGTTCCCTTTTGAACGCAGCGTTTTTTTAAAGCAAGATCTTCCACAAATATTTGGCCAGGATCTACTTCAAAGTCTTCATAAAACTGGGGATGTTTTTTTTTTAATTTGTGGATACACACAAGTGATAGCTATTTAGTGGTAGGTATTTCACTGGGACCTCGTTATATATTTCGTAGCACTATACTCTTTTCTGATATTTGCAACCATTTAGGTTTTGCATCTGAAATGATACTTTAAAAATTACATGGTATGTGTTTACCGGAAGAAGTATGACACGGGATTTATTATAGCGTATGTGTTCATTTGTGTCATTGTAGAAGGCAGCTCCTTGCCCAGTACCTACTTCTAAATAAATTGACAGTACCGCTTTCCACGTGACCGTGATTCCCCCTGTCTTTTTATGGAAGCCTTCTCCCCTTTCTCAGTTTGACTTACCAGTAACATAATGGAAGGTGACTTTAACGTTTGGTCAGATTACTCCATTCTCCGGCTGTCACTTGTCTGATCCTAAATCGTTCTCACCTGCTCCCATCAGGCGTTAGCTAGCTAGCCAATCATACTCTTAATTAACCTCTTATTACTCCTTCCCGTCCTTCTGTCCACGTTGCTTTATTTGGTCATAAAACACTCCCGTTTTGGATCTCACTTTTCACTCATTTGCGGTCTCAACGCAGGATCATTGTACTTCTTCCTCGGAAGAAACATTCTCTTGACAATTTAGCATTTCACCTCTTCAGCTTTGCTCCCGGACAAAAATAACATTGTAATATCCACCTCGTCAGTTAGCTGTTTCATTACAATATTTTAGATGTGTACATTCCAGTCAAATATATGTTTTTCTCTGACATAAAAATCCGACTAATGTTTCCTGGCTGCATTGTTTACTGAAATAACAACTACACAAACTGCTGAGTGACACTTGTGAGCTAACTATAGACTTGAAACTTGTGTTCACTATCTGTACTCACCTAAATCACTGTAAAAATATGAAGGGTGTGCAAAAAAAAGCCTAGTTCTCTTCATGCATAGATTGCACTGATAATAAACAGAGGAATTGCTTTTCTACTGTTTACGATCTCCCTAGCCTAAGTGTACTAACATTGTCTGTTTCTGCCTCTCAGACCCTTTGGGACCAGCAACCACATTTCTCCACTGATAAACTTCAAATAATTTCTGCAGACATCGGCTATCAACATAACATGTGTTGGGAGTCAAGTGTAAAGCCCAAACCATGGAAAGAAATTTAGGCTGCGTGAATTGTATTAGCAAGACAGCTGGGTACCTAGTGTCAGTATTTTGCCTGTTGGTTCGGCAGTTCTGCATATGTGTTATTTCTAGTCAGCAGAGACACACTTTTAGAGAACATCGCAGAGTCTTACATGATGAAAGAAGAAACTGTTACATTTCTGATCCTGAACTTTCTTTTGGTTTTTTGAGGTACATCTGATTCAAATGGACTGGCCTAAGACACTGGCCTAACAGCTGAACCCCCATGCCAAGCGATGTCGCTGAACACAGCACAGCTGAGCTGTGGAATGCTGTGAGGCCTTAGACTGCAGGCATGAACAGCCCCTCCTGAGAAGTACACATTGATGACGCTGCTGAAACAGCCTGTAGTTGCAAAATGTACTTTCTTCCCCCTGTTCGACAAATGACCTGTTTTTTTATCATACGTGCTGTATGGGTGGAGAATAGATTTAGCTGCTCCATTTTAAATAAGAGCCAGGGCTTTGAGGGGCAGAGCAGAATGCAGCCCCCCTATGCACTGGTGTGTGTTTGCATTACAATGCTTTTCACCCCACTTATGGTCTCTTGTGTGTTATTTGTGTCCGAGTGCTGAGTGCCTGGAATGCCTGACGTGGCGTGGCAGAGCTGAATGAGCACTGGTATCGTGGGGAGCAGGACGAGCCTGTAACAGGAACAACAATGTAATAACATTGATTATCATATTTAGAGGTTAGAGCCAGGCCATGTTTAATGTGTTTTGTAGCTAACAGTAGTGAGTGATGTTGTGCTTTGGTTACATTAAGGAGATCTTAGCATATGCTGTTTTATTCCGTATCCAGGAAAGCTTTTGGTAGCAGGTGAAAAGGTAGATGAAGTGTCCAGCACTGAGATAGGCTAAGGGTCGTGCTGTAGTAACATGAAGGATGTGTGACGCATGAGCAAGAGTGCTACCATTTAGAATTGTACCAGGTTGGGAATAGCAGCTTTTGGTAGTTAGACAATTAGGCTACCATTTGGAGGTTTCTGCTCCGTTCATTTAATTTGAGTTTAAATATCCTTCCCCAGCGAGGGTATAGCTAGCCAAGATTATGGAGGAAGGGGATCATGCAGCGAAGATAGTTGTTAATTCTGCCAGGCAGAGATGCTCACAGGAGCAGAGATCAAAATGTGGGTTGGACATTTAGATTAGTGTTGCTGTTTTGAAGGATGAATTTTATGAGAACAGGACTTGGTATTTCATATGGCCAAAATGTAGGGCTGGGTTTATGAAATAATATTGCGCCTATTTATGAACTACATGTGCTTCAGCAAATAGAGCTAATGAACATGAGAAATGCATCCCCAAGAGCGATGCCTTGACTGTGTTTTAATAGAGCACCATATTCCCAACAGAGATAGAGTCAGGGGCATGCTGGGGGCATGCTAGGGGTCCGGCGTGTTTTCAGACAGGAGTTATCAGAAGGAGATATCGAGCAGTGCCAAAGTGTCTGGTTTCTTGAGGAAACCATAGTATTCCAGGGTGGGGTTGAGCTCATTAATAACATTAGCACCCTGATTGTGTCCTCTCAGGGGTATGCACATCAAGAGTTGTCCAACGCTGCCTTGACCAGTAAGGAGAGTAAAAGAATAGTCCATTAGCGCCCCCTCTGTGAGAACGAATACGGCTAAATGACCTGTTCTTTGGGAAGGTACCCACTCGAGAGTCCGCAGCCACACTTTAGCTCACTGTACCTTTCAAACAAGGGAAATACCCATTTGCATATCAGTCTTTGTCCCGCCCACATGGGCAGTCCAGCACCAAAATGATATGGCAATTCTCTTCTGAACAAGTGTACCAACAGCAACCCCATACACGTGTTTCAGCCTTGTTGGGCCTCATCATTGAGGTGGAGCTGTGCCTCTCTAAGCACAGTGACCAAGGGGTCCAGTCTGGATGACCCTAGGAAACTTAGGGTGAGTAAACCTAAGTCCCTTAAACAATGATAAAATAGTCCATATGCGCCCCTCTGCAAAAACCAACACAGCTAAATGACCTGTTCTTTGGAAAGGTACCCACTCGAGAGTCCACAGCCACACTTTAGCTCACTGTACCTTTCACAGAAGGGAAATATCCATTTGCATGTCAGTCTTTGTCCCGCCCACATGGGCAGTCCAGCCCCGAAATGCTATAGAAATTCTCTTCTGAACAAGAGTACCAACAGCAACCACATACACGTGTTTCAGCCTTGTTGGGCCTCATCAGTGAGGTGGAGCTGTGCTGCTCTGAGGACAGTGAGCAAGGGGTCCAAGTCTGGATGACCCTAGGAAACTTAGGGTGACTAAAGCTAAGTCCCTTAAACAATGAAAAAATAGTCCATAGGCTCCCCTCTGCAAGAACGAACACGGCTAAATGACCTGTTCTTTGGGAAGTTACCCACGCGAAAATCCATAGCCACACATAAGCTCACTGTACCTTTCACAGAAGGGAAATATCCATTTGCATATCAGTCTTTGTCCCGGCCAGAAGGGCAGCCCAGCACCAAAATCCTATGGCAATTCTCTTCTGAACAAGAGTAGCAACAGCAACCCCACAAACGTGTTTCACCCTTGTTGGGCCTCATCAGTGAGGTGGAGCTGTGCCTCTCTGAGCACAGTGACCAAGAGGTCCACGTCTGGATGACCCTAGAAAACTTAGGGTGACTAAACCTAAGTCCCTTTAACAATGAAAAATTAGTCCATAGGTGCCCCTGTGCAAGAACGAACACGGCTAAATGACCTGTTCTTTGGGAAGGTACCCACTCAAGAGTCCACAGACACACATTAGCTCACTGTACCTTTCACAGAAGGGAAATATCCATTTACATGTCAGTCTTTGTCCCGCCCACATGGGCAGTCCAGCACCGAAATGCTATAGAAATTCTCTTCTGAACAAGAGTACCAACAGCAACCACATACACGTGTTTCAGCCTTGTTGAGCCTCATCAGTGAGGTGGAGCTGTGCCTCTCTGAGGACAGTGAGCAAGGGGTCCAGTCTGGATGACCCTAGGAAACTTAGGGTGACCAAACCTAAGTCCCTTAAACAATGAAAAAATAGTCCATAGGCGCCCCTTTGCAAAAACAAACACAGCTAAATGACCTGTTCTTTGGGAGGGTACCCTCTCGAGAGTCCACAGCCACACTTTAGCTCACTGTACCTTTCACAGAAGGGAAATTTACCATTTGCATGTCAGTCTTTGTCCCGCCCACATGGGCAGTCCAGCACCGAAATGCTATAGAAATTCTCTTCTGAACAAGAGTACCAACAGCAACCATATACACGTGTTTCAGCCTTGTTGGGCCTCATCAGTGAGGTGGAGCTGTGCCTCTCTGAGGACAGTGAGCAGGGGTCCATGTCTGGATGACCCTAGGAAACAGGGTGACTAAAGCTAAGTCCCTTAAACAATGAAAAAATAGTCCATAGGCTCCCCTCTGCAAGAACGAACACGGCTAAATGACCTGTTCTTTGGGAAGTTACCCACTCGAGAGTCCATAGCCACACATTAGCTCACTGTACCTTTCAAAGAAGGGAAATATCCATTTGCATATCAGTCTTTGTCCCAGCCAGAGGGGCAGTCCAGCACCGAAATCCTATGGCAATTCTCTTCTGAACAAGAGTACCAACAGCAACCCCACACACGTGTTTCACCCTTGTTGGGCCTCATCAATGAGGTGGAGCTGTGCCTCTCTGAGCACAGTGACCAAGAGGTCCACATCTGGATGACCCTAGGAAACTTAGGGTGAATAAACCTAAGTCCCTTTAACAATGAAAAAATAGTCCATAGGCGTCCCTCTGCAAAAACCAACACAGCTAAATGACCTGTTCTTTGGGAAGGTACCCACTCGAGAGTCCACAGCCACACTTTAGCTCACTGTACCTTTCACAGAAGGGAAATATCCATTTGCATGTCAGTCTTTGTCCCGCCCACATGGGCAGTCCAGCCCCGAAATGCTATAGAAATTCTCTTCTGAACAAGAGTACCAACAGCAACCACATACACGTGTTTCAGCCTTGTTGGGCCTCATCAGTGAGGTGGAGCTGTGCTGCTCTGAGGACAGTGAGCAAGGGGTCCAAGTCTGGATGACCCTAGGAAACAGGGTGACTAAAGCTAAGTCCCTTAAACAATGATAAAATAGTCCATAGGCGCCCCTGTGCAAGAACGAACACGGCTAAATGACCTGTTCTTTGGGAAGGTACCCACTCAAGAGTCCACAGACACACTTTAGCTCAATGTACCTTTCACAGAAGGGAAATATCCATTTACATGTCAGTCTTTGTCCCGCCCACATGGGCAGTCCAGCACCGAAATGCTATAGAAATTCTCTTCTGAACAAGAGTACCAACAGCAACCACATACATGTGTTTCAGCCTTGTTGAGCCTCATCAGTGAGGTGGAGCTGTGCCTCTCTGAGGACAGTGAGCAAGGGGTCCAGTCTGGATGACCCTAGGAAACTTAGGGTGACTAAAGCTAAGTCCCTTAAACAATGAAAAAATAGTCCATAGGCTCCCCTCTGCAAGAACGAACACGGCTAAATGACCTGTTCTTTGGGAAGTTACCCACGCGAAAATCCATAGCCACACATAAACTCACTGTACCTTTCACAGAAGGGAAATATCCATTTGCATATCAGTCTTTGTCCCGGCCAGAAGGGCAGCCCAGCACCAAAATCCAATGGCAATTCTCTTCTGAACAAGAGTAGCAACAGCAACCCCACAAACGTGTTTCACCCTTGTTGGGCCTCATCAGTGAGGTGGAGCTGTGCCTCTCTGAGCACAGTGACCAAGAGGTCCACGTCTGGATGACCCTAGAAAACTTAGGGTGACTATACCTAAGTCCCTTTAACAATGAAAAATTAGTCCATAGGCGCCCCTGTGCAAGAACGAACACGGCTAAATGACCTGTTCTTTGGGAAGGTACCCACTCAAGAGTCCACAGACACACATTAGCTCACTGTACCTTTCACAGAAGGGAAATATCCATTTACATGTCAGTCTTTGTCCCGCCCACATGGGCAGTCCAGAACCGAAATGCTATAGAAATTCTCTTCTGAACAAGAGTACCAACAGCAACCACATACACGTGTTTCAGCCTTGTTGAGCCTCATCAGTGAGGTGGAGCTGTGCCTCTCTGAGGACAGTGAGCAAGGGGTCCAGTCTGGATGACCCTAGGAAACTTAGGGTGACCAAACCTAAGTCCCTTAAACAATGAAAAAATAGTCCATAGGCGCCCCTCTGCAAAAACCAACACAGCTAAATGACCTGTTCTTTGGGAAGGTACCCACTCGAGAGTCCACAGCCACACTTTAGCTCACTGTACCTTTCACAGAAGGGAAATTTCCATTTGCATGTCAGTCTTTGTCCCGCCCACATGGGCAGTCCAGCCCCGAAATGCTATAGAAATTCTCTTCTGAACAAGAGTACCAACAGCAACCGCATACACGTGTTTCAGCCTTGTTGGGCCTCATCAGTGAGGTGGAGCTGTGCCGCTCTGAGGACAGTGAGCAAGGGGTCCAAGTCTGGATGACCCTAGGAAACAGGGTGACTAAAGCTAAGTCCCTTAAACAATGAAAAAATAGTCCATATGCTCCCCTCTGCAAGAACGAACACGGCTAAATGACCTGTCTTTGGGAAGTTACCCACGCGAAAGTCCATAGCCACACATAAGCTCACTGTACCTTTCACAGAAGGGAAATATCCATTTGCATATCAGTCTTTGTCCCGGCCAGAAGGGCAGCCCAGCACCAAAATCCTATGGCAATTCTCTTCTGAACAAGAGTAGCAACAGCAACCCCACACACGTGTTTCACCCTTGTTGGGCCTCATCAGTGAGGTGGAGCTGTGCCTCTCTGAGCACAGTGACCAAGAGGTCCACGTCTGGATGACCCTAGAAAACTTAGGGTGATTAAACCTAAGTCCCTTTAAAAATGAAAAATTAGTCCATAGGCGCCCCTGTGCAAGAACGAACACGGCTAAATGACCTGTTCTTTGGGAAGGTACCCACTCAAGAGTCCACAGACACACTTTAGCTCACTGTACCTTTTGCAGAAGGGAAATATCCATTTACATGTCAGTCTTTGTCCCGCCCACATGGGCAGTCCAGCACCGAAATGCTATAGAAATTCTCTTCTGAATAAGAGTACCAACAGCAACCACATACACGTGTTTCAGCCTTGTTGAGCCTCATCAGTGAGGTGGAGCTGTGCCTCTCTGAGGACAGTGAGCAAGGGGTCCAGTCTGGATGACCCTAGGAAACTTAGGGTGACTAAAGCTAAGTCCCTTAAACAATGAAAAAATAGTCCATACGCTCCCCTCTGCAAGAACGAACACGGCTAAATGACCTGTTCTTTGGGAAGTTACCCACGCAAAAGTCCATAGCCACACATAAGCTCACTGTACCTTTCACAGAAGGGAAATATCCATTTGCATATCAGTCTTTGTCCCGGCCAGAAGGGCAGCCCAGCACCAAAATCCTATGGCAATTCTCTTCTGAACAAGAGTAGCAACAGCAACCCCACACACGTGTTTCACCCTTGTTGGGCCTCATCAGTGAGGTGGAGCTGTGCCTCTCTGAGCACAGTGACCAAGAGGTCCACGTCTGGATGACCCTAGAAAACTTAGGGTGACTAAACCTAAGTCCCTTTAACAAAGAAAAATTAGTCCATAGGCGCCCCTGTGCAAGAACGAACACAGCTAAATGACCTGTTCTTTGGGAAGGTACCCACCCAAGAGTCCACAGACACACATTAGCTCACTGTACCTTTCACAGAAGGGAAATATCCATTTACATGTCAGTCTTTGTCCCGCCCACATGGGCAGTCCAGCACCGAAATGCTATAGAAATTCTCTTCTGAACAAGAGTACCAACAGCAACCACATACACGTGTTTCAGCCTTGTTGAGCCTCATCAGTGAGGTGGAGCTGTGCCTCTCTGAGGACAGTGAGCAAGGGGTCCAGTCTGGATGACCCTAGGAAACTTAGGGTGACTAAAGCTAAGTCCCTTAAACAATGAAAAAATAGTCCATAGGCTCCCCTCTGCAAGAACGAACACGGCTAAATGACCTGTTCTTTGGGAAGTTACCCACGCGAAAGTCCATAGCCACACATAAGCTCACTGTACCTTTCACAGAAGGGAAATATCCATTTGCATATCAGTCTTTGTCCCGGCCAGAAGGGCAGCCCAGCACCAAAATCCTACGGCAATTCTCTTCTGAACAAGAGTAGCAACAGCAACCCCACAAACGTGTTTCACCCTTGTTGGGCCTCATCAGTGAGGTGGAGCTGTGCCTCTCTGAGCACAGTGACCAAGAGGTCCACGTCTGGATGACCCTAGAAAACTTAGGGTGACTAAACCTAAGTCCCTTTAACAATGAAAAATTAGTCCATAGGCGCCCCTGTGCAAGAACGAACACGGCTAAATGACCTGTTCTTTGGGAAGGTACCCACCCAAGAGTCCACAGACACACATTAGCTCACTGTACCTTTCACAGAAGGGAAATATCCATTTACATGTCAGTCTTTGTCCCGCCCACATGGGCAGTCCAGCACCGAAATGCTATAGAAATTCTCTTCTGAACAAGAGTACCAACAGCAACCACATACACGTGTTTCAGCCTTGTTGAGCCTCATCAGTGAGGTGGAGCTGTGCCTCTCTGAGGACAGTGAGCAAGGGGTCCAGTCTGGATGACCCTAGGAAACTTAGGGTGACCAAACCTAAGTCCCTTAAACAATGAAAAAATAGTCCATAGGCGCCCCTTTGCAAAAACAAACACAGCTAAATGACCTGTTCTTTGGGAGGGTACCCTCTCGAGAGTCCACAGCCACACTTTAGCTCACTGTACCTTTCACAGAAGGGAAATTTACCATTTGCATGTCAGTCTTTGTCCCGCCCACATGGGCAGTCCAGCACCGAAATGCTATAGAAATTCTCTTCTGAACAAGAGTACCAACAGCAACCATATACACGTGTTTCAGCCTTGTTGGGCCTCATCAGTGAGGTGGAGCTGTGCCTCTCTGAGGACAGTGAGCAGGGGTCCATGTCTGGATGACCCTAGGAAACAGGGTGACTAAAGCTAAGTCCCTTAAACAATGAAAAAATAGTCCATAGGCTCCCCTCTGCAAGAACGAACACGGCTAAATGACCTGTTCTTTGGGAAGTTACCCACTCGAGAGTCCATAGCCACACATTAGCTCACTGTACCTTTCAAAGAAGGGAAATATCCATTTGCATATCAGTCTTTGTCCCAGCCAGAGGGGCAGTCCAGCACCGAAATCCTATGGCAATTCTCTTCTGAACAAGAGTACCAACAGCAACCCCACACACGTGTTTCACCCTTGTTGGGCCTCATCAATGAGGTGGAGCTGTGCCTCTCTGAGCACAGTGACCAAGAGGTCCACATCTGGATGACCCTAGGAAACTTAGGGTGAATAAACCTAAGTCCCTTTAACAATGAAAAAATAGTCCATAGGCGCCCCTCTGCAAAAACCAACACAGCTAAATGACCTGTTCTTTGGGAAGGTACCCACTCGAGAGTCCACAGCCACACTTTAGCTCACTGTACCTTTCACAGAAGGGAAATATCCATTTGCATGTCAGTCTTTGTCCCGCCCACATGGGCAGTCCAGCCCCGAAATGCTATAGAAATTCTCTTCTGAACAAGAGTACCAACAGCAACCACATACACGTATTTCAGCCTTGTTGAGCCTCATCAGTGAGGTGGAGCTGTGCTGCTCTGAGGACAGTGAGCAAAGGGTCCAGTCTGGATGACCCTAGGAAACTTAGGGTGACTAAAGCTAAGTCCCTTAAACAATGAAAAAATAGTCCATAGGCTCCCCTCTGCAAGAACGAACACGGCTAAATGACCTGTTCTTTGGGAAGGTACCCACTCAAGAGTCCACAGACACACTTTAGCTCACTGTACCTTTCACAGAAGGGAAATATCCATTTACATGTCAGTCTTTGTCCCGCCCACATGGGCAGTCCAGCACCGAAATGCTATAGAAATTCTCTTCTGAACAAGAGTACCAACAGCAACCACATACATGTGTTTCAGCCTTGTTGAGCCTCATCAGTGAGGTGGAGCTGTGCCTCTCTGAGGACAGTGAGCAAGGGGTCCAGTCTGGATGACCCTAGGAAACTTAGGGTGACTAAAGCTAAGTCCCTTAAACAATGAAAAAATAGTCCATAGGCTCCCCTCTGCAAGAACGAACACGGCTAAATGACCTGTTCTTTGGGAAGTTACCCACGCGAAAATCCATAGCCACACATAAACTCACTGTACCTTTCACAGAAGGGAAATATCCATTTGCATATCAGTCTTTGTCCCGGCCAGAAGGGCAGCCCAGCACCAAAATCCTATGGCAATTCTCTTCTGAACAAGAGTAGCAACAGCAACCCCACAAACGTGTTTCACCCTTGTTGGGCCTCATCAGTGAGGTGGAGCTGTGCCTCTCTGAGCACAGTGACCAAGAGGTCCACGTCTGGATGACCCTAGAAAACTTAGGGTGACTATACCTAAGTCCCTTTAACAATGAAAAATTAGTCCATAGGCGCCCCTGTGCAAGAACGAACACGGCTAAATGACCTGTTCTTTGGGAAGGTACCCACTCAAGAGTCCACAGACACACATTAGCTCACTGTACCTTTCACAGAAGGGAAATATCCATTTACATGTCAGTCTTTGTCCCGCCCACATGGGCAGTCCAGCACCGAAATGCTATAGAAATTCTCTTCTGAACAAGAGTACCAACAGCAACCACATACACGTGTTTCAGCCTTGTTGAGCCTCATCAGTGAGGTGGAGCTGTGCCTCTCTGAGGACAGTGAGCAAGGGGTCCAGTCTGGATGACCCTAGGAAACTTAGGGTGACCAAACCTAAGTCCCTTAAACAATGAAAAAATAGTCCATAGGCGCCCCTTTGCAAAAACAAACACAGCTAAATGACCTGTTCTTTGGGAGGGTACCCTCTCGAGAGTCCACAGCCACACTTTAGCTCACTGTACCTTTCACAGAAGGGAAATTTACCATTTGCATGTCAGTCTTTGTCCCGCCCACATGGGCAGTCCAGTACCGAAATGCTATAGAAATTCTCTTCTGAACAAGAGTACCAACAGCAACCATATACACGTGTTTCAGCCTTGTTGGGCCTCATCAGTGAGGTGGAGCTGTGCCTCTCTGAGGACAGTGAGCAGGGGTCCATGTCTGGATGACCCTAGGAAACAGGGTGACTAAAGCTAAGTCCCTTAAACAATGAAAAAATAGTCCATAGGCTCCCCTCTGCAAGAACGAACACGGCTAAATGACCTGTTCTTTGGGAAGTTACCCACTCGAGAGTCCATAGCCACACATTAGCTCACTGTACCTTTCAAAGAAGGGAAATATCCATTTGCATATCAGTCTTTGTCCCAGCCAGAGGGGCAGTCCAGCACCGAAATCCTATGGCAATTCTCTTCTGAACAAGAGTACCAACAGCAACCCCACACACGTGTTTCACCCTTGTTGGGCCTCATCAATGAGGTGGAGCTGTGCCTCTCTGAGCACAGTGACCAAGAGGTCCACATCTGGATGACCCTAGGAAACTTAGGGTGAATAAACCTTAGTCCCTTTAACAATGAAAAAATAGTCCATAGGCGCCCCTCTGCAAAAACCAACACAGCTAAATGACCTGTTCTTTGGGAAGGTACCCACTCGAGAGTCCACAGCCACACTTTAGCTCACTGTACCTTTCACAGAAGGGAAATATCCATTTGCATGTCAGTCTTTGTCCCGCCCACATGGGCAGTCCAGCCCCGAAATGCTATAGAAATTCTCTTCTGAACAAGAGTACCAACAGCAACCACATACACGTGTTTCAGCCTTGTTGGGCCTCATCAGTGAGGTGGAGCTGTGCTGCTCTGAGGACAGTGAGCAAGGGGTCCAAGTCTGGATGACCCTAGGAAACAGGGTGACTAAAGCTAAGTCCCTTAAACAATGATAAAATAGTCCATAGGCGCCCCTGTGCAAGAACGAACACGGCTAAATGACCTGTTCTTTGGGAAGGTACCCACTCAAGAGTCCACAGACACACTTTAGCTCACTGTACCTTTCACAGAAGGGAAATATCCATTTACATGTCAGTCTTTGTCCCGCCCACATGGGCAGTCCAGCACCGAAATGCTATAGAAATTCTCTTCTGAACAAGAGTACCAACAGCAACCACATACATGTGTTTCAGCCTTGTTGAGCCTCATCAGTGAGGTGGAGCTGTGCCTCTCTGAGGACAGTGAGCAAGGGGTCCAGTCTGGATGACCCTAGGAAACTTAGGGTGACTAAAGCTAAGTCCCTTAAACAATGAAAAAATAGTCCATAGGCTCCCCTCTGCAAGAACGAACACGGCTAAATGACCTGATCTTTGGGAAGTTACCCACGCGAAAATCCATAGCCACACATAAACTCACTGTACCTTTCACAGAAGGGAAATATCCATTTGCATATCAGTCTTTGTCCCGGCCAGAAGGGCAGCCCAGCACCAAAATCCTATGGCAATTCTCTTCTGAACAAGAGTAGCAACAGCAACCCCACAAACGTGTTTCACCCTTGTTGGGCCTCATCAGTGAGGTGGAGCTGTGCCTCTCTGAGCACAGTGACCAAGAGGTCCACGTCTGGATGACCCTAGAAAACTTAGGGTGACTATACCTAAGTCCCTTTAACAATGAAAAATTAGTCCATAGGCGCCCCTGTGCAAGAACGAACACGGCTAAATGACCTGTTCTTTGGGAAGGTACCCACTCAAGAGTCCACAGACACACATTAGCTCACTGTACCTTTCACAGAAGGGAAATATCCATTTACATGTCAGTCTTTGTCCCGCCCACATGGGCAGTCCTGCACCGAAATGCTATAGAAATTCTCTTCTGAACAAGAGTACCAACAGCAACCACATACACGTGTTTCAGCCTTGTTGAGCCTCATCAGTGAGGTGGAGCTGTGCCTCTCTGAGGACAGTGAGCAAGGGGTCCAGTCTGGATGACCCTAGGAAACTTAGGGTGACCAAACCTAAGTCCCTTAAACAATGAAAAAATAGTCCATAGGCGCCCCTTTGCAAAAACAAACACAGCTAAATGACCTGTTCTTTGGGAGGGTACCCTCTCGAGAGTCCACAGCCACACTTTAGCTCACTGTACCTTTCACAGAAGGGAAATTTACCATTTGCATGTCAGTCTTTGTCCCGCCCACATGGGCAGTCCAGTACCGAAATGCTATAGAAATTCTCTTCTGAACAAGAGTACCAACAGCAACCATATACACGTGTTTCAGCCTTGTTGGGCCTCATCAGTGAGGTGGAGCTGTGCCTCTCTGAGGACAGTGAGCAGGGGTCCATGTCTGGATGACCCTAGGAAACAGGGTGACTAAAGCTAAGTCCCTTAAACAATGAAAAAATAGTCCATAGGCTCCCCTCTGCAAGAACGAACACGGCTAAATGACCTGTTCTTTGGGAAGTTACCCACTCGAGAGTCCATAGCCACACATTAGCTCACTGTACCTTTCAAAGAAGGGAAATATCCATTTGCATATCAGTCTTTGTCCCAGCCAGAGGGGCAGTCCAGCTCCGAAATCCTATGGCAATTCTCTTCTGAACAAGAGTACCAACAGCAACCCCACACACGTGTTTCACCCTTGTTGGGCCTCATCAATGAGGTGGAGCTGTGCCTCTCTGAGCACAGTGACCAAGAGGTCCACATCTGGATGACCCTAGGAAACTTAGGGTGAATAAACCTAAGTCCCTTTAACAATGAAAAAATAGTCCATAGGCGCCCCTCTGCAAAAACCAACACAGCTAAATGACCTGTTCTTTGGGAAGGTACCCACTCGAGAGTCCACAGCCACACTTTAGCTCACTGTACCTTTCACAGAAGGGAAATTTCCATTTGCATGTCAGTCTTTGTCCCGCCCACATGGGCAGTCCAGCCCCGAAATGCTATAGAAATTCTCTTCTGAACAAGAGTACCAACAGCAACCGCATACACGTGTTTCAGCCTTGTTGGGCCTCATCAGTGAGGTGGAGCTGTGCCGCTCTGAGGACAGTGAGCAAGGGGTCCAAGTCTGGATGACCCTAGGAAACAGGGTGACTAAAGCTAAGTCCCTTAAACAATGAAAAAATAGTCCACAAGCTCCCCTCTGCAAGAACGAACACGGCTAAATGACCTGTTCTTTGGGAAGTTACCCACGCGAAAGTCCATAGCCACACATAAGCTCACTGTACCTTTCACAGAAGGGAAATATCCATTTGCATATCAGTCTTTGTCCCGGCCAGAAGGGCAGCCCAGCACCAAAATCCTATGGCAATTCTCTTCTGAACAAGAGTAGCAACAGCAACCCCACACACGTGTTTCACCCTTGTTGGGCCTCATCAGTGAGGTGGAGCTGTGCCTCTCTGAGCACAGTGACCAAGAGGTCCACGTCTGGATGACCCTAGAAAACTTAGGGTGACTAAACCTAAGTCCCTTTAAAAATGAAAAATTAGTCCATAGGCGCCCCTGTGCAAGAACGAACACGGCTAAATGACCTGTTCTTTGGGAAGGTACCCACTCAAGAGTCCACAGACACACTTTAGCTCACTGTACCTTTTGCAGAAGGGAAATATCCATTTACATGTCAGTCTTTGTCCCGCCCACATGGGCAGTCCAGCACCGAAATGCTATAGAAATTCTCTTCTGAATAAGAGTACCAACAGCAACCACATACACGTGTTTCAGCCTTGTTGAGCCTCATCAGTGAGGTGGAGCTGTGCCTCTCTGAGGACAGTGAGCAAGGGGTCCAGTCTGGATGACCCTAGGAAACTTAGGGTGACTAAAGCTAAGTCCCTTAAACAATGAAAAAATAGTCCATAGGCTCCCCTCTGCAAGAACGAACACGGCTAAATGACCTGTTCTTTGGGAAGTTACCCACGCGAAAGTCCATAGCCACACATAAGCTCACTGTACCTTTCACAGAAGGGAAATATCCATTTGCATATCAGTCTTTGTCCCGGCCAGAAGGGCAGCCCAGCACCAAAATCCTATGGCAATTCTCTTCTGAACAAGAGTAGCAACAGCAACCCCACACACGTGTTTCACCCTTGTTGGGCCTCATCAGTGAGGTGGAGCTGTGCCTCTCTGAGCACAGTGACCAAGAGGTCCACGTCTGGATGACCCTAGAAAACTTAGGGTGACTAAACCTAAGTCCCTTTAACAAAGAAAAATTAGTCCATAGGCGCCCCTGTGCAAGAACGAACACGGCTAAATGACCTGTTCTTTGGGAAGGTACCCACCCTAGAGTCCACAGACACACATTAGCTCACTGTACCTTTCACAGAAGGGAAATATCCATTTACATGTCAGTCTTTGTCCCGCCCACATGGGCAGTCCAGCACCGAAATGCTATAGAAATTCTCTTCTGAACAAGAGTACCAACAGCAACCACATACACGTGTTTCAGCCTTGTTGAGCCTCATCAGTGAGGTGGAGCTGTGCCTCTCTGAGGACAGTGAGCAAGGGGTCCAGTCTGGATGACCCTAGGAAACTTAGGGTGACTAAAGCTAAGTCCCTTAAACAATGAAAAAATAGTCCATAGGCTCCCCTCTGCAAGAACGAACACGGCTAAATGACCTGTTCTTTGGGAAGTTACCCACGCGAAAGTCCATAGCCACACATAAGCTCACTGTACCTTTCACAGAAGGGAAATATCCATTTGCATATCAGTCTTTGTCCCGGCCAAAAGGGCAGCCCACCACCAAAATCCTATGGCAATTCTCTTCTGAACAAGAGTAGCAACAGCAACCCCACACACGTGTTTCACCCTTGTTGGGCCTCATCAGTGAGGTGGAGCTGTGCCTCTCTGAGCACAGTGACCAAGAGGTCCACGTCTGGATGACCCTAGAAAACTTAGGGTGACTAAACCTAAGTCCCTTTAACAATGAATAATTAGTCCATAGGCGCCCCTGTGCAAGAACGAACACGGCTAAATTACCTGTTCTTTGGGAAGGTACCCACTCAAGAGTCCACAGACACACATTAGCTCACTGTACCTTTCACAGAAGGGAAATATCCATTTACATGTCAGTCTTTGTCCCGCCCACATGGGCAGTCCAGCACCGAAATGCTATAGAATTTCTCTTCTGAATAAGAGTACCAACAGCAACCATATACACGTGTTTCAGCCTTGTTGGGCCTCATCAGTGAAGTGGAGCTGTGCCTCTCTGAGGACAGTGAGCAGGGGTCCATGTCTGGATGACCCTAGGAAACAGGGTGACTAAAGCTAAGTCCCTTAAACAACGAAAAAATAGTCCGTAGGCTCCCCTCTGCAAGAACGAACACGGCTAAATGACCTGTTCTTTGGGAAGTTACCCACTCGAGAGTCCATAGCCACACATTAGCTCACTGTACCTTTCACAGAAGGGAAATATCCATTTGCATATCAGTCTTTGTCCCAGCCAGAGGGGCAGTCCAGCACCGAAATCCTATGGCAATTCTCTTCTGAACAAGAGTACCAACAGCAACCCCACACACGTGTTTCACCCTTGTTGGGCCTCATCAATGAGGCGGAGCTGTGCCTCTCTGAGCACAGTGACCAAGAGGTCCACGTCTGGATGACCCTAGGAAACTTAGGGTGAATAACCCTAAGTCCCTTTAACAATGAAAAAATAGTCCATAGGCGCCCCTCTGCAAGAACGAACACGGCTAAATGGCCTGTTCTTTGGGAAGGTACCAACTCGAGAGTCCATAGCCACACTTTAGCTCTCTGTACCTTTCACAGAAGGGAAATATCCATTTACACGTTAGTCTTTGTCCCGGCCAAAAGGGCAGCCCACCACCAAAATCCTATGGCAATTCTCTTCTGAACAAGAGTAGCAACAGCAACCCCACACACGTGTTTCACCCTTGTTGGGCCTCATCAGTGAGGTGGAGCTGTGCCTCTCTGAGCACAGTGACCAAGAGGTCCACGTCTGGATGACCCTAGAAAACTTAGGGTGACTAAACCTAAGTCCCTTTAACAATGAATAATTAGTCCATAGGCGCCCCTCTGCAAGAACGAACAGGGCTAAATTACCTGTTCTTTGGGATTGTACCCACTCGAGAGTCCGCAGCCACACTTTTTGCTCACTGTACCTTTCACAGAAGGGAAATAAACATTTGCATACCAGTCTTTGTCCCGCCCACATGGGCAGTCCAGCACCGAAATGCTATGGCAATTCTCTTCTGAACACGAGTACCAACAGCAACCCCATACACGTGTTTCACCCTTGTTGGGCCTCATCAGTGAAGTGGAGCTGTGCCTCTCTGCACACAGTGACCAAGGGGTCCACGTCTGGATGACCATAGGAAACTTAGGGTGACTAAACCTAAGTCCCTTAAACAATGAAAAAATAGTCCATAGGTGCCCCTCTGCAAAAATGAACACAGCTAAATGACCTGTTCTTTGGGAAGGTGCCCACTCGAGAGTCCACAGCCACACTTTAGCTCACTGTGCCTTTCACAGAAGGGAACTATCCATTTGCATATCAGTCTTTGTCCCGCCCAGATGGGCAGTCCAGCACCGAAATGCTATGGAAATTCTCTTCTGAACAAGCGTAGCAACAGCAACCCCACACACATGTTTCAGCCATGTTGGGCCTCATCAGTGAGGTGGAGATGTGCCTCTCTGAGCACAGTCAGCAAGGGGCCCACGTATGGTTGACCCTATGAAACAGGGTGACTAAACCTAAGTCCCTTAAACAATGAAAAAATAGTCTGTAGGCACCCCTCTGTGAGAACAAACACGGCTAAATGACCTGTTCTTTGGGAAGGTACCCACTCCAGAGTCCGCAGCCACACTTTAGCTCACTGTACTTTCACAGAAGGGAAATGAGCTGTGCCTCTCTGAGCAAAGTGAGCAAAGGGTCCACGTCTGGATGACCCTATGAAACTTAGGGTGACTAAACCTAAGTCCCTTAAACAATGAAAAAATAGTCCATAGGCGCTCCTCTGCAAGAACGAATACAGCCCATTGACCTGTTCTTTGGGAAGGTACCCACTCGAGAGTCCGTGCAGTGGGCATGCTGAATGCTTCAGAGTATAAAAAAACGGCCAGTTGGTGGAGAGGGTTTGGTTCATGTTGATAATGATCCAAATAGAAAAGTGGGATGGTCGTAGAGCAGGAACGATTTATCACATTAGCTTATTGTTAGTAGAATACATGAGTCTGATTAGACCCCCTAGGACATGCATTCATGTCATGATTTTCACACAGGGCAGAACCACTCCTTCAGAAAAGAGTACACAACTATGAAAGAGAGCAGAGCCTCAACCACTATTTTCTTTTAATTTCCCACAGAGCAGAACTACTATGACCAATCCTTTTTTGGTTCTTCAACGCAGCCAAGCCACGCCCTCAAAAATGCATACTTTGCCCCTAAAGAGCAAGGTTTGTCTGCCAAAACACTTAACGTAACCGCACTGTGGCAGTAACACTATTAGTGCATGGCTCTGCCATAGGCAGAGCAGGGCCACTTCCTCAAAAGAAGTTGCAGCGAAAAGAAACACTTCTTCCTGTTGTATTTATCATTAAGTTACACCATTCAAAATGCACCTTATTTAATAAAATACATTTGAGGCATGAATCACAGACCGTTTTCCTATGGGAGTGTTCCATTATAAATTGTTTCTTTGAATCAGGTGTATTCAAATAATGATTACAATATAAAAAGGTCACCTGTTTTCAATCAATGTTTGAAAAATGAACTGCGCTTTCTATCGAGCGCTCTTTGAAATAAAGCAAACCTTGTCTTTCGTTTTGGAACATCAGCAGACTTAATGGAAATAAACCCAAAACCTCAAACATGTGTGTGTTGGTATGTGACTATGTTTCACTGTCCCGAAAAACGGTGCAGTGAAGCTGCCGACCATGGGATTTCAGGTACACATGAACCCATCCAGGCTATATCACCTCACCTTTACATGTGTCCTGCATTTGAAGAGGATATGATTTCCTGCTCATTCTTTCACCTGCTATGCAAATACAGTGCTTCCCATTCCAATGTCTGGCTGATAATGTGATGTGTAAAAAGGATTTGCATGCCATATTTTTCCTGACTCCTCAACAGCATGAGAAGTGCAGAGGAAGCGAGTGAACATGGAAGCCTTGCTGGAGCCAGGCTGCAACCAGGCATATACCACCCACTTCCGGCCAATATACATGTGCGTTCCCGATTCAGAATTAACAGGCCTGTCTGGCTTGCATTTTCCTGACAGTAGCTTGAAACTCGAGTCTCCAGCCAACCACTTTGGCAAGCGCTCAGCAGTCCTCCTTCGCTCGCCCGCCTCTAGGAGAATATGTTCCTTCAGAAGCTAATAGTTAAAGAATAGTCACAGAAAAGCATACACAGTACCCAAATAACCAAAGTCAAATCAGACGTCACAGTGTCCTGACACTTACGGAACAGACTAGCTTTGAAAATGTAGCATGAAAGAAATAATTGTTACATTGCATAGATCGGTGGCTTTATAAAATACCATGTGGACTTATGGTATTGGGGCTATGCTTTACTTCTTGCTAGGTAACGGTGAGCATGTTTTAAATATGATAGTAATGCAACGTGCACCGTTACTTCTTAAGGATGTGCGTATTGTGGCAGGGCTTCAAAGAAGAGACCATGTTGCAGTAGCTCGGAGAGCTTAACACTGGCTCCCCATTGGCAGTCAGATCATTTTCTGGGTGATGTGCATTACGCATAACTGCCTGTCGAGGCAAGCTCCGAGGTACCTGGCTAGTCGTACCTCACGCCTACCGGCACGTGGAGTTCTTACATCTAACGATAGTAGCCTCCTGGAAACACCAAGAGCACATTTGGCCTATGTGGAGCACAGATCTTTTCCTCACGCTGCACCTCGGCTGTGGAATATGCTTCCACTAGATGTAGGGTCATGCATTAATCTGCAACTTTTTAAAGGAATGGTTCGGTCAGAAAATATTATTGGCCAAAAAGATGGCCAATAATAAAACATATACCTAAAATATATATATTTTTTTAAGTCCCTATGAAAAGTTTTGAGCAAATGAAGCTCAAACTATAAAATTGCAAGCACTAGGGGGCATCCATTTTGTGGCGTTTTTAGGAGGCAGTGGGCGCCTGCAGCGCGGGTCGCTAGTCCTTGGGCCCGGAAGCCCAGTAACCAATCACGGGCGGTGGGCGGGTTGGGAGGCGGGAGGGAGCAGGGACACGCTCGGGGAAGGGATGCGGGATGCCGTGTGGAGGAGGAAGAAGCATTTCTTGAGCGTTTATTTGCGGTTCTAAGGTTAGGGTGTTGTCCATCAGGACTCCCAGATTTTTTACTACCTTAGATGGTGATGGTATAGATCCCATTTCTGTTGGCCACGGGATGGCGGTTTCCTTCTCTTGGTCTTTGGATATGATCATGATTTCTGTTTTTCCTGGGTTGATTTTCAGGTTGTTGGCATTCATCCAGTTGAAGACTTCTTTTAGACAGTCGGTTAGGTTTGAATGATGGCTTGGGTGTCTTCGATCTTGTAGATGATTTGAGTGTCGTCTGCATAGTTGTAGCATTTGATGTTGCGTTTCTTGAAGATTCTGATTACTGGGGTTTGGTAGATGTTGAAGTACAATGGAGATAGTGAGGATCCTTGTGGTACTCCACAGTCGTTGACTCGTGGGGTGGATTTGAAGGGTTTGATCCAGACGGTTTCAGTTCTGTCCGCTAGGAATGATTTAGTCCAGCGTAGCGCTGTGTCTGTTATGCCTATGTCTTCTAGTCTTTTGGTTAGGGTGTCATGGCTAACTGTGTCGAAGGCTGCTGAGAGGTCGAGCAGCATAAGGGCAGATGTTGTGTTGGAGCCTGCGTTTGTTTTTAGGTCATCCCAGATGGATAGTAGTGCTGTTTCTGTACCTCTTGTGGGTCTGAAGCCGACTTGAGCTTGGTCTAGCAGGTGGTGTTCTTCAACGTATTCTTGGGTTAGTTTGTATACGTAGGTTTCGAGGAGTTTGGCTGGGTAGGGGATGTTGGAGATTGGTCTGTAGTTGGAGAGGTCATCTACGTCCCCGCTTGTGTTTTTCAGAAGTGGTTTGATGTAAGCCGATTTGAAGATCCTTGGTACTGTCCCTGTTGCCAGTGATAGATTTAGAAGGTTTCTGAAGTATTCTGCTGGTGTTCCTTGTCCGAGGATTGATTTGTAGATGTCCGGGGGGCAGGGATCCATCGGTGAGCCCGCTTTCTTGCTGTGTTTTATTAGCATTGCGAATGCCTCTGCTGATATTTGAGGGTAGTTATTGAGTTTGTGCTGCGGTTCTGGTTTGGGTTCGTTTGGTTGTAAGTCGCTGCTGGTTGGTCTCTGTTGGATGGTTTGTCGGATGTCATTGATCTTCTTTTTGAAGTGGTCTGCAAGGTTGTTGCATAGTTTCTCCGAGGGGGTTGGGGTGTTGTCACAGCCTGGTGGGTTTCTCATTTCTTTAATGATACGGAACATTTCTTTTTGTGTGTTGGTGGCATTTGTGATTCTGTCATCATAATGCTTTCTCTTTGCCTTTTGAATTTCCTTCTTGTATGCGCGAATGTGCTTCTGGAACATTGTTTTTTTGTCTGGATTGTAATCTTTCCTCCATTCAGTTTCCATCTTTTTGTTTTCCTTTTTCATGGTGCTTAGTAGTGGGGTAAACCATTTTGCCATTGCTCTTTTTTTTGATGGTGTGAATGGTTTTTCTGGGGCCATCTTGTCGATTGTATCTGCAATCCATTTGTGTAGTATCTCCGCTTTCCCGTCTAGGTCAGCTAGGTCTAGTTCTGTTGTTGAGGGCTTGTTTAACTCCAGTTGCTCGAATAGGTTGCCTTTTTTGTCGTCTTTCCAGTTTCTTTTTGTGGTGGCTGTGAGTTTGGGAGGTTGGATGTAGACTTGAGTAGGCAGAGTGATTACAAATGGGATGATGAGATGGTCACTCCACAGTATTTGTATCGGCGGTGCCATGGTGATGAGTTTTTCCTCTGCGAATATTGCGTCCAAGCTGTGTCCTGCCGAGTGAGTTGCCCCTTTTACTAGTTGTCGTAGTTTCATGGTGGCGAGTTGTTCAATCAGTGAGTTTTGGGAGTTGGCATGACTGTCTTCGAACCAGATGTTGAAATCCCCCAGTATGATTAGGTGTTCGTGGTTGATGGCTATGTTGGTTATGGCTTCTATGAAGTTGTCGACGAAGGATGCATCATAAGTTGGGGGTCTGTACACCAGGATGAATGTTATGTTGGTTTTTGGGCTAGTTGTTAGGTGTATGACCATGGACTCGCAGTTGGGGATGTTGAGTGGTTCGTCTGTTCTTATTGTTAGCTGCTCTTTAAATGCTATTGCGATGCCTCCTCCTTTTCTGTTTTTCCTGTTTATTTGAAGGCATTTAAAGTTTGCTGGGAGGCAGCTTTGGAGTGTGATTTTGTAGTTGTCGTCTAGCCAAGTTTCTGTGATGAAGAGGATGTCGATGCCGTTGTCGTCGAGTAGGTCGAAGATCTCTGTAGAGTGTTTTGACATGGATCTTGCATTTATTAGATTGCAGTGGAGTTTAGAGGTGTAGCTTGGTTTGCCTTTTTTTGTTAGGGTCGTTTTCTGATCTTGTTCAGGAGCAGGTTTCGGGTTGTCAGCGTTCTCAAGTAGTACTTCTAGGTTTAGCCTAGGGTTTTTGTTTTCATCTGGTTCGTCTTCCAGGGGACATGGTTGTGGGTTGGGGGTTCTTCTTGCTTTGGTGATGTATGGTGTTATCGCTTCAGTTGTGCGCATGTTGTATCTGGTGGAGTTTGTCATTCTTCGTGATGTTGGTAGGTTGTTCAGTGTAGTTGGTTTTGGCGTCGCGTTGTTTCGATCTGGTGAGTAGGTCTCAGTGAGGTATGGAGTTAGGTAAAGGGATTTGTCTCTTCTTTCAGTGTTGGTCCGATCTTTGAACCTGTCTGTGGGGGTGTGTTCTGTTGTTACGGTTCTTAGTTGGAGTTTCGGGGTGTTTGTTCTTTCTTCTCTTCTTTCCCTCTGGGTGGGACGTTTGCGCGGCATTGTACGATTCTGAGTTGTTTTAGTTTAGTTGTTGTCTTGGTCGGGGTGTAAGGGTGGAGTTAAGGGTTGTATAGTTATGTAGTTGGGTTCTAACAGTGGCTCTCTTTAGTCTCCGTCTCCCTTAGCGACAATGCAGATTTGGGCACGGCGGCCCTGCTAAGTTTGAGACAACTGTATAGAGGGAGAGGGGCCTATCAATGCAGTTTGGGGGACAGACAATGTAATTTGGGCGCGGTGGCCCTGCTAAGTTTGAGGCACCTGTAAAGTGGGAGAAAAGCCTATCAGTGCAGTCTGGAGAACAGACAGTGCAATTTGGGCACGGCGGCCCTGCTAGGTTTGAGACACCTGTATAGTGTGGGGTGGCCTATCAGTGCAGTTTGGAGAACAGAAAAATACACTTTGGGCACGGCCGCCCTGCTAAGTTTGAGACATCTGTACGGTGTGGGAGAGGCCTATCAGTGCAGTTTGGAGAACAGACAATACACTTTGGGCACGGCGGCCCAGCTAAATTTGAGACAACTGTGTAGAAGGAGAGAGGCCTATCAATGCAGTTTGGAGAACAAACAATGCAATTTGGGCACGGTGGCCCTGCTAAGTTTGCGACACCTGTATAGTGGGAGAAAGGCCTATCAGTGCAGTTTGGAGAACAGGCAATGCAATTTGGGCACGGCGGCCCTTTTATCTGCTAAGTTTGAGAGACACCTGTATAGTGGGAGAGAGGCCCGTCAATGGAGCTTGGCGAACAGACCGTGCAATTTAGGCAAGGCGGCCTTCTATCTGTTACGTTTGAGAGACACCTGTATAGTGTGGGAGTGGCCTATCAGTGCAGTTTGGAGAACAGACGATACACTTTGGGCACGGCGGCCCTGCTAAGTTTGAGACACCTGTATAGTGGGAGAAAAGCCTATCAGTGCAGTTTGGAGAGCAGGCAATGCAAATTGGGCACGGCGGCCCTTTTATCTGTTACGTTTGAGTGACACCTGTATAGTGGGAGAGAGGCCTATCAATGCAGTTTGGAGAAACAGACAATACACTTTGGGCACGGCGGCCCTGCTAAGTTTGAGACACCTGTATAGTGGGAGAAAAGCCTATCAGTGCAGTTTGGAGAGCAGGCAATGCAATTTGGGCACGGCGGCCCTGCTAGGTTTGAGACACCCGTACGGTGTGGGAGTGGGCTATCAATGCAGTTTGGAGAACAGACAATGCACTTTGGGCACGGCGGCCCTGCTAAGTTTGAGACACCTGTATAGTGGGAGAAAGCCCATCAGTGCAGTTTGGAGAACAGACAATACACTTTGGGTACGGCGGCCCTGCTAAGTTTGAGACACCTGTACAGTGGGAGAAAAGCCTATCAATGCAGTTTGGAGAACAGACAATACACTTTGGGCACGGCGGCCCTGCTAAGTTTGAGACACCTGTACAGTGGGAGAAAAGCCCATCAATGCAGTCCGGGGAACAGACAATACATTTTGGGCACGGCGGCCCTGCTAAGTTTGAGACACCTGTATAGTGGGAGAAAAGCCCATCAATGCAGTTTGAAGAACAGACAATACACTTTGGGCACGGCGGCCCTGCTAAGTTTGAGACACCTGTATAGTGGGAGAAAAGCCCATCAATGCAGTTTGGAGAATAGACAATACACTTTGGGTACGGCGGCCCTGCTAAGTTTGAGACACCTGTATAGTGGGAGAAAAGCCCATCAATGCAGTTTGGAGAACAGACAGTACACTTTGGGCACGGCGGCCCTGCTAAGTTTGAGACACCTGTGTAGTGGGAGAAAAGCCCATCAATGCAGTTTGGAGAATAGACAATGCAATTTGGGCGCGGCGGCCCTTCTATCAAATGCAGTTTGGGGCAACGGGGTTAGGTATCTGGTGTAAAGCTGTACCTCTCCCAACCCCGGCCCTCCTACCTTACTGGTCCTTGTAGTCGCTGGTTGACGGCTGGTCACTGGGGTGGCTTCCCCTGCAGACACCTGCTGACACTTCCTGGAGTTGCCTCTGTTGGAGTCGCCCTTGGCCTCGGGGCCCTTAGCCGCTGGGGGCTGCCGGGCAAAATGGGCAAAATGGAGGTCGGGGGCCGCAAGCACTCACCTGCCGAAGATTTTTTAGGAGGCAGTGGGCGCCTGCAGCGCGGGTCGCTAGACCCTGGGCCCGGAAGCCCAGTAACCAATCACGGGCAGTGGGCGGGTTGGGAGGCGGGAGGGAGCAGGGACACGCTCGGGGAAGGGATGCAGGATGCGGTGGGAAGGGGGGTCAGCGGGGCAAAATGGAAGTCGGGGGCCGCAAGCACTCACCTGCCGATGATTTTTTAGGAGGCAGTGGGCGCCTGCAGTGCGGGTCGCTAGACCCTGGGCCCGGAAGCCCAGTAACCAATCACGGGCGGTGGGCGGGTTGGGAGGCGGGAGGGAGCAGGGACACGCTCGGGGAAGGGATGCGGGATGCGGTGGGAAGGGGGGGTCAGCGGGGCAGAATGGAGGTCGGGGGCCGCAAGCACTCACCTGCCGATGATTTTTTAGGAGGCAGTGGGCGCCCGCAGCGCGGGTCGCTAGACCCTGGGCCCGGAAGCCCAGTAACCAATCACGGGCGGTGGGCGGGTTGGGAGGCGGGAGGGAGCAGGGACACGCTCGGGGAAGGGATGCGGGATGCGGTGGGAAGGGGGGTCAGCGGGGCAAAATGGAGGTCGGGGGCCGCAAGCACTCACCTGCCGATGATTTTTTAGGAGGCAGTGGGCACCTGCAGCGCGGGTCGCTAGACCCTGGGCCCGGAAGCCCAGTAACCAATCACGGGCGGTGGGCGGGTTGGGAGGCGGGAGGGAGCAGGGACACGCTCGGGGAAGGGATGCGGGATGCGGTGGGAAGGGGGGTCAGCGGGGCAAAATGGAGGTCGGGGGCCGCAAGCACTCACCTGCCGATGATTTTTTAGGAGGCAGTGGGCGCCTGCAGCGCGGGTCGCTAGACCCTGGGCCCGGAAGCCCAGTAACCAATCACGGGCGGTGGGCGGGTTGGGAGGCGGGAGGGAGCAGGGACACGCTCGGGGAAGGGATGCGGGATGCGGTGGGAAGGGGGGTCAGCGGGGCAAAATGGAGGTCGGGGGCCGCAAGCACTCACCTGCCGATGATTTTTTAGGAGGCAGTGGGCGCCTGCAGCGCGGGTCGCTAGACCCTGGGCCCGGAAGCCCAGTAACCAATCACGGGCGGTGGGCGGGTTGGGAGGCGGGAGGGAGCAGGGACACGCTCGGGGAAGGGATGCGGGATGCGGTGGGAAGGGGGGTCAGCGGGGCAAAATGGAGGTCGGGGGCCGCAAGCACTCACCTGCCGATGATTTTTTAGGAGGCAGTGGGCGCCTGCAGTGCGGGTCGCTAGACCCTGGGCCCGGAAGCCCAGTAACCAATCACGGGCGGTGGGCGGGTTGGGAGGCGGGAGGGAGCAGGGACACGCTCGGGGAAGGGATGCGGGATGCGGTGGGAAGGGGGGTCAGCGGGGCAAAATGGAGGTCGGGGGCCGCAAGCACTCACCTGCCGATGATTTTTTAGGAGGCAGTGGGCGCCTGCAGCGCGGGTCGCTAGACCCTGGGCCCGGAAGCCCAGTAACCAATCACGGGCGGTGGGCGGGTTGGGAGGCGGGAGGGAGCAGGAACACGCTCGGGGAAGGGATGCGGGATGCGGTGGGAAGGGGGGTCAGCGGGGCAAAATGGAGGTCGGGGGCCGCAAGCACTCACCTGCCGATGATTTTTTAGGAGGTCTGGAACACTTCTCGTTCATTGGCGCCTTGGTATCAGGGTTTGGTTGAAATGTTTCATCTCTCACTTTGGTATGTGTATTTATTATTACCCCAAAAATTGTGGCGCTGGGTATTTGCCCTTGCGAGGGTGGGAGGCTGGTTTGGAATGTGAGCTGGATGAATCTTTTTAAAGGCTGTTGGGCTGTGTCTGGTAGGCCTGGGCTGGGCCACAGACCACAGTCTGGTGCGGATTGCAGACTGCAAGACCCTCTGCTTGCTGTGCTACCTGACTGTTTGGTTGTCTGCCCTGTCTTAGCTGTTTGTTTCAGTTCTTTAAACTGTTTGTGAGGCTGGCTTGCTAATTCGCCTGCCTGGGTGTGTGTTTCTTTGGGACCCTGACTGGCTGTGTGACCTGTCAATGGGTTTGTGGTAACGTGTGCCTTCTGGTGCCCTCTGGGGGTTCTCTCCTACTTACCCTGCAGTGGTGTTCCTTTGGTGTCATCGCCCCTTCTTCACCTGTCTCTTTACCGCTAGCCCACGATGTCCTGAATACTTCTGTGCTTTGCCGCATTGCCGACGCCCCTTTCCGCGCCTGATGTCTGGTTCTGTTGCACTACCCAGTAGTGCTGTTGCAACTTGGTCCCCTGGTACAGGTTTTCCTTGGTTGTGAGTTGTTTATAACCCATTTCAAGGTTCTGTGTTTATTCTGCGTCAACAGAAATGTTTGGCAAGCTCCGTGTGGATAGCTGCTTTGATTTGGATAACCCTTTGCAGAGGTTCTCTTTTAAACAGCCTTCTGCTTCTGGCCACATTAACTGTGCGCATCTGCTCCCCTTGTTTGCATGTGTAAGCATTGTGTCCTTATGGTGGTGTTTATTTGCATCAGCTAGTGTGTTGACTTTGCTGATTTAACAATTGCGTCTGCAAGCTCTGTCCAGATGTATAGTATGCGTGCTTGTGCCTGTTGAGGTGCCTGCGAGTAGGCTTGCCCCTTGCATTTGTTACTGCTGGAAATGTGCTTGCTTTGTTGTGCAAATTGGACGATCCCTTAATTGAAATTGTGACTGCTTGCTTGTCCACTTCGGCTTGTTGTTGGAACTGATAGTCACTCGTTCCACCAAAACCCAACCTTCCTGGGTTCAGTGTGCAGGCTTTGCTTAGTTTGGTCCATCTTCCAATTGTGCCTTGGATTTATCTTTCTACCCCGTGTTCAGTGTACTGTATTCCATATGGGTTCTGGTTCAGGCGTGTTCTGAGAGACATGGGTAGATGTTTCCCTTTACTCTCTAACTGATGTGCCCTTGGTAAGCTCGTTTGGCTGCTTGTGTTTCAAAAATGGGGAGCTAAACCTGCTTATGGATAATCATCTATTTATGCTTGTGGGGGTGCGTGTTTTTTAATTCGCCAAAATGTGTTTTTTGGCTAGTTAGTGACACTACACTGTTGTTGGAAACAACTTTTTATGGCTTGTTGCTTTGAACCCTGAATTAGAAGTATTAAACTTCTTATGGCTTGCTGCTTTGCGTGTTGCGATGCAGCAGAGCCTTTTAGTTCCACACAAAAATTGCCACTGTGACATGTAATGGCAACCTACACTGTGCTGTCATGAAGGCTTATCTTGGTGTTTTGCAGGTAGTAAGCCTCTCGCTTGTGGGTTCCTGCGGATTTCATTTGGGAGCCATTTGTCGTGCCTGTTTGTAAAAGAAACAACAACTTTTTGTTTCTGTACTTTTATATCACCTACATTGGTGGCTGCCCTTAATGCGAAGGCAATTCTATGATGAAGGTTTGCTTATTACCAGTTTTGGGTAACTGCCCGATGCTGTGACTGCATAAATTAAAGGTTTGCCTTGCAAGGCTGTTGAAAAATATTTGCTGTGATGAGTGTTTATATTTTGATTACTTACAAAATTAGCTAGCTTCGGCGTGCATGCAGTTCTGCGATTTTATACCCTAGTCGCTTTTATTTGCCCTAATCATGTGCATGCCTAAATGTCCTCATGATTATATATTTTTGTGTCTTAAAAATGCACTTAAACACGTTGCAAATGCGGTTTGTAAAAACAATCAGTGTTTAGCAAAGTACGTGTTTCACCCATTGTAACCTTTATCACGTATTTGTAAAACACGCGCGGTCCATGTCTGCATATTGCTCCGTGTTGGCTTGCTTCAAAAGGGGGTGTTTAATGATACTATGCACAATATGTTTTTGTGTCAGTAAAAATGACTATATATAAATGCACTAAATTTGCACTATAGAAATACACGTTGCACAGTTTCCTGAAACCAGGGTTCGTGTTGGAAATGCAAAGTCACTTGAACTGTGCAAAACATTCCGCGATTCGAGCTTATCACTCACATGGGATGTATAGAAATCAGTGCAGATCATGTTTGATGCAGCAGCTTCACGGAGGGCCATTGGAATGTTATTCGCTAACATTCAGAAGCACCTCCAGGCTTTGTCCGGGAAGTACAACTTAGTAAGGAAGTCCTGCTCACTGTGGGAATGCCCCCTTTGTGCTGTCGCTGTGGCTTTTAATGACACGGGAGGCTTACGTGTGCCTTGTTGTCACCCGTTTTGGATAACTGCCTGGTGCTGTTTTCTTGAAAAATATACCAGGTTACCCTTCACGGGCTGTTATGTAAACATAAAAGTTGCTTTAACACTAATCAAGCTTTGCATTTCACCTCATGCAGTAAAATTAAACCAGGATCTCCTGTCTGACCCTGTCTTGTGCACGAAATACCGTCCTTACTGCTAATCGGCATGTGCAAAAAATGAAATAACATCTGTATTTCGTCTGCTGTTAAAAGTTCAGAAAATGCTTATCAGCTTGTACTTAGTTGTGTAGCGCTTCATGGCTTGTGGTAGACTTTCCAGCGCTTTGGTAGGAACCATCGGTATTCATCATTATTAACTAAATGGAATTGGTGCTTGGTATATATTTCATGGCGTAGTAATAGAGCTGAGTTGGCCCAGAGATGGTAATTGAACACTGTGTAAGTTGAAACGGACTATACTATTAGCCCGCCGCCTTCACAACTGTGCTATATGCCGCCCCTTTTGTTTCGCTGCTCCGGTATTTATACAAAGCCCCGTGTTGTTCTTAAGTTCGCTATGTCTGTTCTTCCCTTCATTGACTGCCTGCCAATGGGCCGCTTTTGTAAAAGCCTAGCAAGGTTTGTTTAAACAAATTGCTTCCTTCTTGTGCATTTGTCAGAAGCCGCACAGCAATGTCTGTACGTTGCTCTGTGTTGGCTTGCTTCCAGGGAGGGGGGGGGGGGGTGTTTATGTTTTCGAACGCGATCGGCCTGGTTCCTGCTGTTGGCTCGCAACCCAGCGCAGGGGCTCACTTACTTTAAAAAGGTGATTTTGAACGCCTCCTGCCTCGGGCTGTTTGTTTCTTCTTTTCCCTCGTTCGGGTCACACGCAGTCCGCTCTCCGGCTTGCTGCAGATCCTCGTCTGGCGCTCCCCATGCGCTGTCAGTATTCCGCTCTCATTCTGAAGTGAACAGGGCTATGTTCATAGAAAAAAGACACCACGGTAGCAGCGAACTTTAGGAGGAACAAAGGTTTGGGTGGCACTGGGAAGATGTTGAGTACACAACCGGCTTCTGTCATAAGGAAACGAGAAAAGAAGAAAGAGAGTGGAGGATGCTGAGTGAACAGCGAAACTCCTGACTGTTTGGGACCCGTTCAGGGTCCACAAACACTTTGTATTTTTCTGTGAGCTACACAGCTCTTATATAAGACCCTGGGTCTTTGATGTGTAGCTTTTGGGGCTGGCTCAGGCCCAAGGCCGGCTGTAGCTGACTGTCTGGCCCCCTGAAGGAGGGGGCAAGTCTTTGTACTCCTTCCTGCCTGCAGCTGGTTTCCTCTGGGTGCTTAGCACCCTGTTGCTTTGTGGAATGGTGAGGTGTTATACACACCTCACCCTTCTTGTGCTTTGTAGTGAGGAGAGACTGCTTGTCTCTGTGTTGTGGGGGAGAAGGGAGCAGGCTTGGGGGGAGGTAGCTGCCCTTCTCCCAGGCTTGCCAGATGGTACCAGTAGTTACCCTGCCTCACTTTGGTCGGCCCTGCAGCATTGCCCAAAACAACTTCTAAAGAGCAAATCGTAGTTGAGCTGGTTGTTAGTAACAGAATGAGATGATTAGCAGGTATTCAGCCTTCCAAAATGCCTTCTTCTTCTTGGGAGGTGAGCGCCTGTTTGCAGACAGGGATCTGTAAAGGCGATACTCCAGGTTAATTAGTACATGGACATACAGTTTCCCTCCTTGTTTGTTCCACGGATACCCACGGATAAGTAACTCACCAAATCGTAGCTAATTAAATCGCAGTATCCCGAAGCGATTACAGACTTTAATTGGGCAATCTCTACATTTCAACCTTCATTAAGAAAGCAGCACTTTGACGATGTTTGGCGGCGGTAATAACGAGCGAGTTGTTGACGTGCTCTGAACTCGAGGAGCAGCAAAAGGAAGTGCTTTTGTTGCACATTATGCCTCAAATGTTTAGCTCTCTTCTTCCAGATGCGCCCGAAGAGGAAGGAGACACTAATGCGACAGACCAGCCAGAGCGCTTTTCATTTCAGACCTCGGGGTTTAGGCCGGTAATTCACCCTGATATTAATGAAAGGCGCACATTAGGGCTGCGCGGCGAACTCCCTGCTGCGGGAGCGACCGCATACCGACAACGCACTAGCTAAACTCTTGCACCACTCGGCAGAAAGCCCTTCCAAAACTGTTTATCTGACCGCCACCAAATCCTGTCAGAGCGTTGACATGTGCATTTCTAAATAATTTCAATGTGTCAACCTGAATAGACGCACACAATCAGAGAGTTAATTATCTTTGACAACTATGCCAGTTAATTTTCTATTTATATGAACCAAACGAGGAGCCGCGTTTATCCCTCAGCGTCACAGAGGATTATATCAATCAGATCAGGTCCTGCAATTGGCTGCCGAAGCATTCTGGCATCCCAAAGGGGGGAGGCGTGCTTATCTGTTTGCAATTTTCCAGACTACCTAACGACAACAACAGTGACATGGAACATAACAGGCATTGTTTCTTTTTTTTCAAGAGGAAATGTCCGAGCCCATCCCGAGATAACTGGCGAGAGTCCTGCCTTCGATGCAGCTGCCAGGGCCGAATACCCGATGCACACATCCCACCTCTGTATTGCAGCTGACAGGACCTGCCATGATAAACTCTCTCACTTCCTCCACCCTGCCTGACACATTCACTCAGGAAGAAGAACAAGGTCCAACCATAGGCTCCTGCTGACATTTTGATGCATGTTGATAGAAGAGAAGTTGTCCCTGTTGTCACTACTTTTCTCTGACAGACAGATATGCTTTGCTGTTATAGACGTTGCTGTTATATTTCTCCAATTGTCTTCATCAGTCCTGCATTTTACAAGGACAGTGAAAGCCTGCCAATCACTTTCTTTAAAATCACGTTTCCTTTCCTCCTCTTGACGTTATCAACGTTTTTCACTAGCATTAACAGAAGAGCACGGCGATCGATGGTGCATGTCCTTACACTCAAGCAAAAATAGTCCCTGTGCAAAAATGCGTTTATGGTCTGAAAGGCCAGGTTCTTATAAATGAGGGAGGCAAGACACACGAAGAAATACATAGCAAATTGCTTAATTCAGATAGTCGTTTGTGTTTGAAGTAAGTTTTAGATGCATACGTGACATCTCAGCTAAAATTTATCAGAGCATTTCAGTGAAGAATTTCCCAGGAAGCAAACACGCTCCTTTCATTTTTATTTTCATTTTCATTAAAGCAGAATGCCACTCGCACAGTGGGGCCATGAGACTAACCAAAAACATGAACTTTGACTAACTTCCAAGAACACAACATATCGGCACAATCCACTACTACCACTTTGGAAAGTGTCAAAAAGAAGCAGTGGGTATTCAATAATGCCCTTAGCTCATGCACATTTAGGACACATCTGACGTATGCTCCAAACTAAGGGAAACATGCTTTAAGTGTCCTGACCTGCCAACAATGTTCAAGGCACAAGTAGCAACATAAATGGTGAGTTTGCTACTTCAGATTATTAATTCAATGCTAATGTAAAACATACTATGATTACATTTCAGAAATGAATTTAAGAAATGCGTGTTACACCACTTGTGAAGAGAGCATCATTAAAACAGTGAGGACCGCGAGGCAGTCACAGACCCGGTACCAGCTATAGAGAGATTTAAGGTTTAACTGTCAATACCTGATATCCCACTAGAACCAGGATCTTTGCCATCAAACAGACTTTCAAATTGACCATTGTGGCCTTCATGATCCACACTTCTTCAAACAGCAAGGAATTAAGTTTGACCCCGCTTCGACACCTGCTCCCCGTCAGGAACAACGCAAGTGATGCATTTGAGCCTGTTTCGAACCGCACAGACAGCACCAAAAAGCCAGGTTTGACACAGTCGAACCATGAAGAACCACAAAAGGTATTACTGATTAATAACCGCCCCCTTGATACATCCTTGGGCCCTAAAGACTGGGTAGGTCACATAAATCCCATTTTGCACACAAGAATATATCCATATAAATAACATTGTGGTTTTTACTTGCCTTTCAGCCCTCATTCATTACCTAGAGTACTGTATCTTGCTATCTCGGCTTCTTTTGTGTTCTTTACTCAGGTGTGGGTTTTGGGAAGTGCTTCTTAGTTTATAGCTTTCCCCCGGCATGGGGTGTGTTTTCTTTTTTTTGGCCTTCCAACGGGAGATGAGCACAACATAAACTCATCAGAGAAAAAAAATGTAAAAGAAATGGCCGCCACCATTTAAATGGAAAAGGGACTAGGTCCCTTTGCAGATGATGGCGGCTATGGAAAATATGATCCAAAATGACTGCCGTCATCCGAAATGGGATCTAGTCCCTTTTCTTTTTCAATGGCAGGGGCCAGGCTGGAGGAGCTCAGGACCAGAGCCTAAGCCTCCAGTCCTGCAGGTAAGTGGGGGGGGCAGGAAGAGGAATCAGGCAATTTGGGGTAGGGGAGGCAACAGGGAGAGACTCCCTGATGCCTCCCCACATTAGGAAAAAAGAAAAGAAAAGAAAAGTGCCACCCAGGGAAGGTCCTCGGGTGGCAGGAACAGCGGTTGGGGATCCAGCCGCATGATTGGTTGGCTCACCCTCCCCAGGTGCGAACAGTTATTTTTGCATATTGTGTGTTTAATGAAAGTATTTTTTTATAGAACCGTTATTGGATATTCGCTTTATTTTGGATTGCTGTACTATTCCTGTTTGTGTTGCTGCTGAACCCCGAGTATAGCCACCACTCGGCCCATGTTCCCATAAAAGGCAAAGGAGGTATATTTCATCACTGTGCTTGTTTTACCATTATGATTGGGATCACTCTTGGCTTGTAGCAGTTTGAGGCTAAGTAGGCACCTTAGCCACTGAGATGCTGGAAATGCATCGGAGGGACAGGGACTCCGTATCCTTGTCCTTTACAGTTTTTTATGGTGTGTTCGGTCGTGTTTTCCATGCAGGAGTTCATGTGGGACTCCTGGCGGTGCAGCTCTCTCTCCTTTGGTTTGGTGAACGGTCCCGTCGGATACCCTTATGGCACCCATGGGTAGGGGTACAACCCTGTGCCCCTAGTGTATGTTTTTGGGCACCTGTGTGTGACCCACAGAGCAGGGTACGGGCTGGTGGCAGCTCCGTGCTGAAATGACTGGTGCCCTGAGCGTCCTTCATTTTGGGATGCCCAGGCCTTGTCATTGGAATCGGTAGATTCCTGATGGAGACAAAATGGCCCCCATGGCCTCTTGCCTTCCATCACCTGTTACCCTGATCTTCCCGAAGTCCCAGGAAGCCCTGCCTCTGTCCCTTCCCCCTGACTGGCTGTTGGGTGGAAGTTCCATATATGATAGTGTGGGGAAGTGCCGACCAGACTGGCTGGAGCCTTCTCAACGACCGTATGTTGTGGGTACGCCTGTGGGTGGGACCTGGGTGATTGGAGTGTGTGACGAATATACATTCTATGTTGTGGCTGTCTAGTATCTAGTGGTTGACACAATGGTTGAGACAGCCCTGCCCGAAACCGGGATGAATGCAGCTTGGAGTGTTGAATGGCTCGGTACTTGTCCCAATACACATAACATGTTGTGTCTGGAGAGAAGTGAATGGCCTGAATACCTTGTGTGCCTGATTGGTTGCCTGCCTGCATGAATGCCGTAGTTGTGATTGGATGCTTGAGTGCGACCCAGCGGAATGAATGGGAGATCAACAGTATATCTGGGGACCTCTCACTGCTAGTAATCGTGTTCAGAAGCTGAAGTCCACTACGACGAGTAACTGGAGTGAAGCTTAACCTTGAGCCCTGCTGGATGAGAAGAATTGCTGTTGCTCTCCTTTGCAATCAGAAAGCTGCTGTGCTTCAAGGACTGACCCAGAGAGGACCTGGTAAGACGCCCTCTTCCAGAGCTATGAGGGACCATCGTGCACAGCTGATCTTTGCCTAAGCTCCCTGGTAGACAGACCTTCGACAGGCTGCCGACCCGATACGGGGACTGCTGCGGAACTCCAAGGAGAAGCGCCCGGACTGTTGTCTGTCACTGTCGCCGACTGGAGCCGCCGTGCTCCCATTGCCTAAGAACTTCATTGATCCAAGGACGCTCTCGTCTGCATCGTCGCCGCCGTATTCTGCTGGAGGACTGACCGTCGAAGCGCCGAGGAGCATCCACCGGTGGGTTTCCCACCACCCAAAGACCACAGAGATGCTGACGACTCGACGACCTTGCTGGGCCAGAGTTCTTCAACTCTTTGCAGTCCAGAACTATCGACACCGAGGTGCCCCGCACGCGTCTTCCTGGCTGGACGTTTACGCTTCCCCGTCAACGAGTACCGCTAGGAACGACACGGCCACTTCACCTATGTAGCTCGACCTGTTCTCCGTCGGACATTCGACGACACGTGACTCCTGCCTGAAAGGGAGGACACTCAAGAAGGGTTGTCGATTTCCCCGACGCGGAACGCTACAACACCAAGGTACTTTGTGGTTGCAGAACTATTGGGAAGTCTAAGGGTGAACAATATATGGACTGGGCTTGTATCTTTCTTCTACAGGTTGCTCAGGTGGGGGATCTCCACACAGAGCTGTGTTTAACGGTAGTTACCAGTATTCTGCCTATTTCTTTTTAATTTTTTTATTTGTATTTAATCAATAAAAGATTTTTACAAAGTCATTTACTCTTTTTGGTAGAAATTTCTTGCGAGGGTACTTAGGACACCACTTTCGACTGACGTTTTCTTTCAAAGGTTATTTGAGTTTTTTGAGCGATCTTTGATAAAAAACTGATCAATATTTGTACTTGTTATGCTTTTACTGGGTTTGCTCGTTTCAGTGCAATATCCAGGAGTTTAGCTGCAGCCCTCGACCACCTAGCTGAGTCTCCAGCAATTAGTCGATGCCAACCCAATTCTTCACTTAGTACTGATGGGTGTGATAATAGTGGTGCCAAGTACGCCTCTCTTTCTTTGGACATCTCTGGACAGGACGTCAGAAGGTGTCTCACTGTTTCAGTTTGATCTGGGTTTTCACAAAGACGACATGTAGCTGTTGGCGATTGTAATCTAATAGCCAAGATTTCTCTTGTGTGTATTCTCTTGTGTGTAATGTATTTAGCCGAGCTCTCATGAATACATTTCTCAGTTCTTTCTCAGGGAATCTTTCACAATATCTCAATGGTGTTTCCGATTTATTGTGGCAGGGCGGAAGGTCTTTGAGTAATTTGTATGATAGGATTTTTTCATTTGTCAAAATCCAATCTTGCTGCTCAATTTATTTTTTCACTTTGCCTGGATTTGAGATTAAGAGTTCTTCCGTACAGGCTATCTCTTCCAGTTTATCTCATAGGTTCTTTACCCAGTCATTCAGAGGTTTGCACCCCCCTCTTTGGATTTCTTCTGCGACAACCTGGAATATGGGGAGGGATTCCGGCAAAAGAATTTTTCTGAATAGTTGCAGAGCTCCTTGCTCGACTATTGAAGCCAGAGACATGAGACCCAGGTCCCGTCGAATCGCCGCCATAGGGGCTGAGTTCGGAAGACCCAGCACTGCCTTCCACACGTAGCCTTCCAGCGTTAACCAAAGATCTTGAGGTAGAGTTAGGTTTGCACTCATTCCATATAGTAGTGCTGGAACTATTTTGGACTTATAAAATTGGAAAGCTGGCGTCCACGAAAACTTCCTAAATTTTTTATCCACAGCTTTTAGTTGTGCTGTCAGATTTCTTGCTTTATCCCACAAGGTCTTCATAATGGTGTTTTCTTTCAAGGAGTTGTCGATCCACACCCCAAGGTATTTATATTCTTTGACCACTTCTAATTTGGTGTTTTTCAAGAAACCAAACGGGTGAGGTTTTGCGGTCGACTGTTGATTTTGTGAAGAGGAGAATTTTTGTTTTCTGGGAGTTCATTTCCAAGTTGTTGTTTTTCATGTAGGTAGAGAGGTTTGCCAGTTGACGTTGCAGACCTACTTTGGTCTGGTCCATCAGGATCAGATCATCCGCATACCATAACCCGTATTCTGCCTATTGCTCAACCATCCTGCTTTCCTTCCTCTCTCTACTGCTGGTTTCCTCTTTATTTTGATCTGTTTGTCATTCTGACAGTATGCACTTTAATAAGATTGAGTAACGTTAGTGGTACCACTTTAGAATTGTACATATTTACCATTGTTGATTTTCGGAGTACAAAGTGAGTTATCGTGATTGTGTATATGACTTTGAATATTAATTATATAAAAACTGTGTTTTAAACCGATACAGTGTGTGGACATTCCTTTGTGGGTGTTCGGGACTACACTGTACTTAAGAACCAGCTCGCATCACCTCCCGAGAAGCTAGGCCTTGATTGCTCGACCACGTTACCAATAATAGAGAATCTTGGCTGGGGTCTCTGTGCCTCCCCTCTACCATATAGAGAGCGGAAGTGCAGACCCCCCCTCCGGTCTTTACAGCCACTACTTACCCTTGTGCTCCTGCAGAGCAGAAGTCATTTTGTTACATCAGGGTAGTGTGGTCAGACCATAAATCTCTCCCAACATCCGTATATACACAAAAGGTGGCACAGCCTCGCAAATGGCATTCTGTCACACATGTGCACACACAGTGATGGGATTTAATATACAGGAATATGCATGCAGAGGTTTTCTGCAAACATATGTTTGACTGTGTATAGTGTGGGGGAACAGGTGTGGGAAAAGACAAGCAGGTGTGAGAGCATGCTTGCATGCATTATAAATATACTGAGGTGTTTTTTCACATGAACAGTTATGTGAACATTCAGATTGTGTGTGTGTGAAGTAAGATGCTGATGGGTGTTTATGAGTATTTGTTGTATCTATGGAAGGTTAGGTCAGAATTATAATGAGAGCTGGACGGCCAGGGGGCTTTATCACAAATATTTGTTTTATTTGCAGATATTTACAATAAAGTATAGCACAATGACTCCAACAACTCCTGGCACTTTATTTCATTGGCAATGAGCTCCGATTACCCCCCCACCGCCGCTCCAGCGTCACTCTGGGCCATACCAATGCCACGGTGTAGAGCTGTCACTGGCCCATTTGGCGCTTCATTTGCTGTGCGTGCGTCCCGGTGTGCCTGGTGAGGACATACCACCCAGTGGGCTCATTGCTCATTTCCTTCAGGTGGCAAGTGCTGTCGTTGATGCCGATTGCTTTGTGGGCACCATCTGGATGATTCCGACTGCACCAAGACGCAGTCTTTTCATTGAGTAGGGCTGCTGCCGATTTGCGTGTCCCGCCACTGTGTGTGTGCACAGTGCTACATGAATGGTGTACTGACATCAGCAGGGAAGTGGTCACTAGGCAATCACCTAGTTTAAATAAAGGATGAATCAAGTGCAGCGCCACACCACCAAATGCACGGAAGGAGAAGAGACACTTCTGGTAATAAGGACATTTATGTGTGATTGGGGAGTCCATTAGGTTCAACTGGGATGTGCTAAAGGTACGTTGCAGTTTCCTGTTGTAAAATATCTACTTTTGATTGGGTTACCTGATCTGGTGTGAACGCTTGTCAGTGGGAGTAATGGCATGCGGTGTTCCAGGCTCACTAATATTTATGCCCTCACCTGGCCCCCTTAAAGTAATGTAGGCCCAATGGAAGAAATGATTCATTGACTACGTTAAGGTCTCCTGTGGGAATGCATTTGCGGTTCATCCGAAGATACAAAGAACACATATATGAAGAAACAAAAAACATCAACATGTAAGAAGCGAAGTGTACAACATGGCAGAAAGTGAACCCAAGTACTGCCATTTTAACTGAATTCAACAAGGCCTCAATTCTGGAATACTGCAGCCTGAGACAAAATTGCTTAACACACAGTTTTCAGTCCTCACAGAGATCAGACAATAGCCCCAAGCAACCAAGGCAAGTGCGCTGAAGGGAGTTTGGCATAGCAATCTGAAACCTCACCAGATAGCGTTTCCCTAGGGCACACAGCCAAATTAAAAAAGCCAACTAGTTTCAGTTGATAGCAGTGATAAACACACATATCCTTTAATGCCAGGTGCAGTACCAACCGTGGCAATAGCTTGCATAACAATTGAATACACAGCGCCCCGTGTGGCTGTCAAAGGAAAGCACACACACACTAGAATAGTAGAAAAGCCAATAAATAGACAAAATTGAGCTTCGAATAGTGGTCGCCTATCATATGACTGAAACAATGGTCATTTAAGCCATAGCTGATTAGACAGCGCACCTCACATTTCCTTAGTACATCCAGACACAGAGGCAGCATGCCAAGGCCATGAACAAGACTGACAGTGAAAACCCAGGTCTGGGAATGAGTGGAGAGTATCTTTCACTAGATTATTGCAGTACACTCATCTCCCCTTCCTCACCACTTACATTGGCACTGCTTGAAGGTGGCCAAGGCTGATGAGCTAAGACCTGTCCAATCACCATGTGTTTTTCCTATTGGCCAATCTAGTATAGTGCCAACCAATTAGATGCTAAGTAGAAATGTGTCATTGTAGAAGGTTGAACTTGTGAGGAGCAACTAGTTATAGAAGAATCAATTATAATGAGGTTTTCTTATAGATAACCATACATCCTATACTCCGCTGTCCAATTCTGGACTAGAATAGAAGTTTTATGATAACAGCAAATAGTGACATAATTTATGGCAAGTTTTGAATATAGAAAGTAGTCGTTTCTGTTGCCCTTTGAGATTGTATTTCAAATGCTCACCCAGTGGGTGTTTGCTTTTGACTAAAACTGGGATTATTGAGTTTATTCTTTTATCGGTGCATTTTGGGACTATCACAACAACTACAACCTTTGCCTCTACAAGCTCTACCTTAACTAGTACAGCCAATGCCATCACTGCAACTGCCTTTCTCCAAGCATTCTTCCCGAACCATGAAGCACCAACTATGGCGGGTTGCTTGAGGGTAACGTAGAGCCAGCGACCCTCAAGTAAGCCAACTGCTAGGGGGGGTCATGACTTCTGCCACCCTCTAGTTTGCAAATGCTCCATGGCCACCCCTCCATCTTTTATATGAAAGGGCTTTTCCTCCTGCCACCAAGAGAATATGTGCCAGTTAGGCGGCCTGTGAATGCAAATGCAGGTGCCCAAGGTTATCTATAGGTGGTGGGGAGACTTCCAAGAGTACCCCTGTCAGCATTCCAAGTCTGACATTGCTCACAACTCAGATGATGATAATGATAGTAATCAAGTAGATCCTGCTGGTGCAGATAATGTCCGTCATGGAACATAACCACCACCTTCAGGAGCTGGAAATACAGGTTGATGTGCTGATCATTAGACCCCCCATAAGAGCAACTACAGGCAGTGTTAGACAAGTTATGGACAATGGAGGGGGTGTGTATGGCCCAGGAGCATCATCTGACAGTGAAGAGTGTCAAGGACATCCACAACACGTGGAGCTTTGCTGGACAGTTGGAAAAGAAGGTGGAGAGCTACCTTTAATAGCAGTTCAGGGGGCAGGAGTTTATGGTTACCTCAGTGGTTATGCTGATCCAATGAATGAAAGGAAACATTGGGCCTCATTACGAGTATGGAGGTAGCCATGGTGCTATTAGCGCCATGGCTGCCTCCATACCGGGCTCCAATACAGGGGTCTGTGAATGAGGAATTACTGGGTTATTCCGACGTTGGAGGACCCGGTAATTCCTCATGCACAGAACCATTCCCCATTCCCTTTTGAGCCCCCATAGGGCTAAATGGGAATGGGGATGGAGCTAATAACGGGCCCGTTTATAATGGTACCATTATCAGCTCCTTGATCCCCTCGCAGGACCCCATCCCCTCCTTGATCCCCTTGCAGTAAAACCAGACGTCTGTTCCGAGTCCCGCAAGGGAACCTCATAATAGGGCATCCTGTAATGAAGGGAGCCGGTCCCATACCGGCACCCTCCATTACGGGAGCGCCTATGTTATAATGATGTCCATATAGTCTATAAGAAATAATTGCTCACTCTCCTGCCATACCCATGAGATGTGCCCTCTTGCACAGTAAGATGGGCAGGACACATCCATCCACCCTCTTGCTAGCAATTATGGAGTAGATCACAACCCCAAGACTCATTGGAAGTCCTCACATGCTTCTGATTATCTAAATAATACTCTACTTGTCTGAGATAAAAGTAGATGGGGATGTTATGCTGTCTTAATGGATGCATATGCCAAGGGGCCATGCTTTTTGCACAGGGTAGGTTTTGTGCTTCTGGGGGCTGTCATTAGGAGGGACTTGGGGACGCTGAGTATCCAGAGGGATTGAGGACTTTTTAGAATGTAGGTGCTGGTGGAGTGTTCTGGAGTGTCTGAGAGCTGTTGTTGGAAGGTGGGGATGTTGATTGACTGGGAGGATTAGGACACTACACAATAATCAGGGGACTCCATAAGGTTTATGCCATGGTTACATTTACAGTATAGGTGGGGGAGTGGTGTCATTTGAAAAACAGAGGTAACTGTTTGTCAGTGAAAGTCTTGTGTGTTCATTGCCATAGTAGTCCTATTTTGGCCATGGCCTGATCCCTTTTCCCACATGTCAGGCATGGACACACAACCTGATCTCTTTTTTGTGCAATGTGCTGGATAGAAGCACACTGTTTCCACCATTCCTTATGGGCTACTGCAGTGCACCACCTAAACCAGACAAACACCATAAGTGACTTTCAGGTCTTTCCCCATTACCTTTTGTAGATTTTGGTAATGTTATGCATATAGAATTAACTAAAACGGCATGTCCACCGGTGATGCAGTGGCAATATAATCTCAGCAGTAGTAGTAATTCCACAAAATCCACTAAAGTCATAACAATTGCTCTAGTGTTTGATATGATTTAAATCTAAACTTACAATAGACATTGCATCTAAATGTTATGGCCCTATGAATGCTTACTCGGTTTTCTAAATTAATTGGTGATATTATCAAAATTGACTTTACAAATGCCGTAAAAAATACATCATCAAGGTTATTAAAGATGATTAAAATGCAACACATATATAAACGTTTATTGTGATTTAGTTAAAAATTAGAACCTTACACAAACTTAATCTAAATACAAAAATACAACTACAGAATTGTGTTAATAGGAATATATGCACGTGAATTAAAGTAAATGAATACATACAGCAATAACAATTTCACATAAAGATAAAGATCAGTGTTAACAATTCATGAATTCATACATTCATAAATAAATTCATTAAATAAATAGATAACATTTCATAACTTCCCAGAATCATACGAGCATATATTCAGCAAATCATCAATTTGTCAATTCATGGAGCAACCATCATAACGCTGAGTCTCAGGGGAAAAACCCCCTCATTCAGGCAGCAAAGATTTAACATGTCGCCACACTCGGTATAGGGCAATTTGTATGGCAATGGTGTCTGTGTTTTAGCAGTAGTCCCAGAAGGAATCTGCTATGGTTTCCTCATGTCTATGAACAGAACGACTCAAATTGCACATGTACAATGGTCCGAGGTTAACACACTGTGTAAGTGCATGTCTAGCTGATTCCAATTTGCCTTTTACACCGCAAATGTGGCAGTACCTATCTTCAATAGCTAATTTTAAACGAGGACCCGTGACTGATGGCAATTGGTTTAAACGTAGTTTCAGCGGAAAGAGTCACATGTACGGGGTGGGGCATAGTAACAGGTATGGTTGGGTTTTTCTGTATAAATGTACTACATGCGATACTGCTTCATACCCCTTTAATTTAGAGAGACGGATATAATTCCTGCACCAATTACATTTATTAAATTTATTTTCAAAGGATTTTCTTTTCAAATGGATATAAGACATTTTCTTTTGTTCTTAGCAGTCCAGCCTATCTCCGCGAAGAGCATCTTATTTAGGGACTTATCATGCATGCCCCTGAGAACCCTCTCTGTATCACAATTCTGCCCTACAACTGCTAGAAGCTTACAGACTGGGTCACAGCAAGATTTTAAGTAAAAGCACCCCCTAACCCGGAGTGCCATGCCCCTGAGCGATGTTAACCCCAGCTCCAACCGGAGGTATTCCATTGTGCAGGAAGTTCCCAGGCGCAGTACTGAATGTCGGTATTGTCCGTCTAATCTGTTAAACCAGGTTAACTCCTGGATAGCTAATGCCTCAAGGCCATACAGGATAGATGGAACAAAGCAATGTTTATACAGCTTGATGATCCTCTGTATGCTGTATCCTGCTTGTCCTCTGGCAAACTTGCATGCCTGCAGAGTAAGGTACTTTGCTCTCCTTATCTTATGGTTTATTAACAATGCAACATAAGAAAGACATGTATGGACTATTATCAATGTTTGCACATAATTTAGAAAACATTCAGTTCCCCATGAAAGGAGATGAAAGAGGACTGTGTCTAAGTGGGCAAGAGGATGTTTTGATGACATTGATAAAGCATCCCACAGTGCGAAACACAGATTTCTCTTAGTAGAGTCCACCTTTTGCAGACACTAGATCTAAATATCTGGAAATATTAAAGTCATTGTGTTGTGTACAAAAATGAAGACAAGCACACTCTCTCAACTCCCAAGCCGTGGCACAACACTATTCATGTTAAATGGCTTTGTATTTAGTGAACCCGATCCTTAATGGAAGTGTGATTAAAATCAAATTATTTAAAGCATTGACATATAGCAAACATGTTCCTTATACATTACAGGCTAAAACACTGATTTACCAACACCGCTCCATGCAGAGGTCATCGTATCCCAAATAGTGTAAACAAAATTGAAATGTCCAGACAGAGATTAAGCCCCCAATCTCTGAGATAAACTCTATCTCTGCCCTTTAACACACTTCTGACTTTAACCTTGTACCGCTTCCAATGAGAACCTAAGTGCTGCCTAGAAAGCCACAGCAACACAAATATTACTGGACACTGTATGTCTCTGTCTAATAAAGTAAAAAATACTGCCAAACGGATATCTCTTATCTATGATGGTTAGATCTGCAAACAAAAAGTGGCCATTCTGTAATGAATGCCCCTACATAGTCAAATCCTTCACCAATTCTAATGGCAGCATCTCAGGGATACGCTCCCATATAACAAGATGAAGAACCCTTTAACAAATATTTCCATAAGAGGGGCCCGACAACTGCAGTGAGCAGGCAGTGACTTATAATTATGTACCACTAATGAGTCTGAGTGGATTGATTTTTCTATGCACACTATCTCTTCAGGGGAGTAATACTTAATTTTGCCTCCCCCTCCCCCTTGGGATTCTTGAGGAACATGAGGATTATTCAAAAACAGTCCTCTCTGGTCCGTTCTCATAACCCTCAGAGGGACCCCCCCCCAAGAGCTCTTGTCTAGCTAAAATATTTTCCCAGTGAGATTAATTATATAACATTGTATTTGTTCCTCCACAAGGAATATTGCTTGTACCGCCAAATCTTTTGGTCAGTGACAGATTTGCCCTCTGGAAACAAGGCTTCAAGGATGAGGATACTATCTGAATACCAAGCCCCTTTCCTACTTGCACCTCAAAGTTGTTTCTTCCCCCCATGAGTTTTGAAACTTGATGATTTCGGGTTGGAAGAGTAAGGGATTTAAAAAAAGACTTATTGGTCCCATTGATTATCTTGACTTGTTTTTCATTCTTGGATTTTCCTAACTCTTTACCTTTCTTTTTTTCAAAACATTTAGCCGGAGGGGGGCGATGAGGCAGCAGCTAACCAACCCTACCATATCTATAGTTGGCTCCCCTAAGGTTATATCATGTGTATCAGAATTAGGAGTAACAGCCATATTAGTCAGTTCTTTAGAAGTTACTAGGACTTTCTCCGCATCAAGCTCCACCGTATTGCTAGCCTCTTGTATTTTCTCACTTTAACTATGCCCATTAATGTTACTTTACGACATAAGTCTAAAGAAGCCACATGTGCTTGTGAGTCATGGTGTCAGTTCTCAAATAATGACAATAGAGCACTTAAACCTGGTTTATTTCTAGCAAAATAGGCTCTGTAGTTCCAGTCACAGTATGATCTATTTTCTCCATCATAGTGGCAAGTCTTTTATATTGCAATGGGGAATGGGTAGAGGCATACAAGGTAATAGATGAGTCAGGATCAGAATCGGGTGCTTCTGAAAATATTGGAGCGTGTTAAAAAAAAGTCATTACCATTTCCCGACCCCTCGTCTGTTGGGGGTCTAAACGATTATGTAAAGTATGAAGCAATTGATTTTGAGATACTTTTTTGTACTGGAACACCCACCACCTCTGAGTCCCAACTTTTAACCTTCAAGTCGGTGTTAGGCAGAGCAAGTTCGACTTCTTGGACAGGTGACACCAAAATCGTGGAGATCGGCAGTGGTAACTCCCTTGCAAGAGTCATTACAGTTGAAATGTCTAATACTGTAACTGTAAATGAAAGACCCGCTCCACTACAAATGAGATCATGGCCGAGGGCTTCAACTCTGTGACCATTAGCAGAGGACCACCTTTTGCACCATTCCGAAGGTCGTATTTAGAGTATTTATCGCAGTTTCAGTCTGGTCTCGCATATTTTAGCAAAAAATGACACTTCTCACCATTAAAATTGCTGATGGAAACACAGAGAGAATGGAGTGTCCAAAGAAGACAATGCCTAAACCAAGAATCTGCAGCAGAACTCTTCAGAACTGCTCTGTAGACTTTGCCCATGACTATGCTTGCACTTCGCACTCACTGAGTCTTATGAGCAATAATGAGAAGCTAGTAGCAAGCAGCGGAGCACCTATCTTGCCAAGAACGAAAGCTCCCAGGCTGGATACGTCAATTACTAAGAGTTCTCTTTTCAATAGTAGAATCACCAAATTTCACGGGTAGCTCACGCAACTCAGAGCACTGCTGAACTGCTCGGTTGACTTTGTCCATGACTTTACACGTGCTTCAGGCTAACTGGGGCTTATGAGCAGTAATGAGAAGCCAGTAACAATAAGTGGAGAACCTAGCCCGCCGAGCATGAAAGCTTGCAGCATGGATAAGTCAATTACTGAGAGTGCTCTGTTCAATAATAGAGTAACCAAAAGTCACGGGTAGCTCACACAGCTCAGAGCACTGCTGAAATGCTCTGTTGACTTTGCCACAACTTCCTAGGTAAAATGTATTGTCTGTTATAATAAACACACTCTAGGTTTTCAGAAATACAAAGGATCCTCTGAAAGGGCCCCTGGGGAGATACCCAAACCCTTGGGAGCGCATTTCAATTTCACATATACATGTTTCCAGTAGAGGCCAAAATGTGTTGTGCTGATATAAGAATCAGGACTGTTCAAATAACCATCTAGTCTGATCCACTAATGCCTGTCTTCAAAGAACACATTACTGCATTTCAAAGTGTAACATTTGAACCATTAATCCCCATAAAGTTCACAAGAGGGTCAGTCCAATGGAAACACAAAAAAGGAGGCCCTTGAAAGCAGATTAAGGTTAATCATTAACTGAAAGGCCAGCTGGCATCAGGTTTCACAATCCAAAGAAACAAAACTTAAGGCTTGAACCCTGCTTCAGAAATAATGATACTAATGGGCCATTTAATTCAACATTATTAGCACATGGCATTACAACTCAATAACTTGTAAACAAACATAAACATGTTTTACGACCACCTGGATTGATTCGATTAAATGAAACCAACTTTGAATTGTCCATGCTTGTAATAATTGATAAAGTTATTAATTTTAATATCTTTAGAAAAATGATTGTGCAAACACCTGTCTTGGCTGGAAGATCCCAGAAATCCACATTCCATTATTGTGGCATGTTGCTACGATGACATGTGGAATACAAATGATTTTGCATTGTAAAGGAGCACATTAGCCCCGCCTTGTTATGCCAGATTTAAGACCAGCCTATGAAGTGACTGACTATTAAGAAAGCCAATGGAAGGAAGTGACCAATCAAAAACTGTGATTGACAACATTTGGGAATAATGCAATTATAAAAGAAGAAACGCAAAGGGAATGGGATCACATTTTGGAATAAAAAGCTGCAGGGAAGGAGAACACCTACTTCAAATGGATGAGTGCTGAAATGGGATAATATTTATAGATAACAAATGCTTGTTCATGAGGGTTGCTGAATCTGATTAACCTGAGACAGACATGCTTTCCTAAAAAAGGAGGAAGGGACCACCAGAGGCCTGCTGGCTGGCAGTTCCCTGGTAACACTTGTGGATCTTTGCTGGCTCAGTGCTTTGATGAATTATTCAAAAGTGATTATGAAAATTATTCCAAATTTAATTAGATAAGTCAACTAGAAGCATTCCAATACTACATCTCAGGAGTCAGAAGGTTCTGCAAGGCTTTCTATTAGGGGAGTTAATTGTTAATAGAATACTTTAATAAGATAGTAGTCAAATACACTGTGCTTCTCACTATATTTAAAGCCAACTGAGGTTTGAAGTCTTGTAAAAAAAACATTGCATTGGTCAGTACATAGGGTGCACAGGCTGATACATTATTATTAACCAAATGAAAATGGTATAGCGTATATTGCTAGTGTGAGTTTTATGCTGATTTCACAGCACTAAAGCTTCTAAATGAGAAGAAAAATGTGTTTCTGTGCTGTGTACAACAGGGAATAATTGCCAGTGGTCACAGTGCAGCATATTGTACACAATGGCTAATATAAACTGAATACTGTGGTATTGATGCGTATAGTCTTATGCTTTGGGATGTGTATTGGTGACCTGACTTCATAGCCTACATAGAGAATGCTTTATACTTTGAGAACTATGTAAGCCTACATAGAGAATGCTTTATACTTTGAGAACTATGTAAGCCATAGATATTTAAAAAGTGACTGGGGATATGAAAGGGAAATTATACTAATAAAAAATACATCCTGCTCTTTTAGCATTGCAGTGTAGAGCAAGGGCTCTACTCATTTGGGTCCAATTTGCAAAGGGAATTGGAGGTGTACTCACCATTGTTTTAGGATATCATTAAAACATGTTTCCTATTTTGAGTGGGTGAACCAATATCTTTTGTGTTCTAATGTGATTACACTACTTCTCTCACCCAAACCTGCAGAATTAAATGAAAATCATTATTACCTGCATTCAAAAAGCAAGTACATATGCTAGAAACCCACAACCCCACATTCATAATGGGAGGGGGTATTCACCTAGACATGGTGCATAAATGCCAGTTTTCTCTGCAGCCTTTCTCTGATACCAATATTTTTGTTTTCCTTTTGGAGAAAATAAAGTGCTTGTATATATGGTCATGATATATCAACTGGAATGCAATGTTTGAATTGAAAAGAAAGCTTGAATACACTGTCCAATATATAGCAATTAAATATTTGAACTAATTTGTATCATGTACATCATATTTTGTAATATTGACATTTATATTAAGTAATAATAATGGATATAGAGCCACTGAAAAGGTGTATGACATTTAGTGAGACTCTCACAGGCAGGCCATTTCTGATTATGTATGTGAGTTCTAAACGTTCATATATTTGATTGTGGTGACTTCCACTGCATAAGCTAAGGAGACAAGTTGTGGAAACAGAAAAACTAATATGAGGCCGGGAAGCCCAAAAAAGAAACACACCAACACAGGTTACAAAGAAACATACAAGGGCTTTATTTTAAAGCTACAACAGTTACCAAGTCAATTGACAAACGGATAGCTATTCGGCTCTCAGAATAACATAACGAACTTCAACGAGGGTTCAATGTGTTAGTGAGAGACCGCACATTGGAATACCCGGGCTTTTTATACAATTTGTCCAGCCCTTGGCCAACCCTCTTGCGGGTTAACCATTCTACGAAACAGGGCTTTTGGGTTCCTTGCCAGGTCAATCCTTTAATATATGCATTTCGATTAGTTTCACTGATATAGTTGCACATTTACATATAGGTCAATGGTAGGACAAGGTCTCAGTTCGTGACCCCGACAAGTGGCCTGCAGGCATATTAATTATTCAGTTGTACGGAGGTCACAACGGCCAGAATATGTCATGATGCCTACTCCCGGGAAGCCAGTTCAGGACCAGCGTCCCCGAAAGCAGACATCATGTCCCCAGGGAGGGACCCAGCAACCCCTTATAGGGGCTCTTTGGATATTGTCCTGGCGCCTTTGGCGCCAGGCTCATAGAAGGCATCAGTCCTGGCACCATAGGCGCCAGGCTCATTATGGGAGTACTTGGATGGACTTACCTGATGCAGACCATGCTGCCGGATCCAGACCTCCTTGAGGTCTGAAAGGGACTATTTTACCTATGGGACTATTTTACCACTCGGGCGTGGCTGAGGAAGAATACTTACCTGGAACTACTTTGGGGGCTATTTAAACCACGCCCAGACAGCAGCTCACGCTTCGTGTTGTTCTGCATCTAGCAGCTGGACGCTCACCGTGTCTGCTCCTGCATCCTGGCTCCAGCCACGCCCGCCTGCAACCTGGAACACCTGAAAAGGAAGTAAAGGAGAGAAGGGTGAATAATTGAACTTTACCTACCTCCATCCTGAGTCTGGAACCATCACTCCGACGATCCTGAGAAAAGACATTATTTTTAGAAGCGCATCGCATCGCTCGCTGCAGCGCCGTGTTCCACTCACCTTCATGAGGCACCCTCGGGCTCTTCAGCGACCATTGGCACCATCCGTCGCCTTTCAGCGCCTAAGGAGAAAAAGAGACAAAACAAAGGTGTGCGAAGGAACAGATTGAGGAAGGCCTGATTCTTCCACCTTAAGACTTACCTGATTATTGTTGGGACAATCTTTCCTCACCTCGGGTCGGCGCCGCTTCTTTGGCACTTCCGTACCACGGCCCCTAAGGGGAAAAAGACACACGCATTAGTGGGTGAAAGCAAGATCACTAAGGGAACCATCCATCAAAAAGACTCACCAGAGTTTACCTTCGGCGAATCCATTCCTCAACGCGGATTCTTCATCCTGCATCTGAAATAGAGAAAAGGACAACGGACAATTAAGGCTTGAACTTTTGCAACTGAATACTTACGGCCTCATATCGGAAAAGTCAAGCAGAGTTGAATACTCACCAACCCGAGATCCAGTGAAGTAACTGGAAATCAACGCGCCCCTGCATCGGAAGCAGGATGCAGAGCTCGTCCTTTCAGACTCTAAGGTGAGACTCTACGGGGAATCGTGGAGGAGGTTCGAAGAGTGTGAGAGGGGAAAGGGGGGAATCCGACACATTATCCAGCAGACAGTTAATCCCCTTTTCCATCTACAGAAGGATTCTTCTACGGGCCAGACAGGCGAGGTTTGGGGGTCCGGTCCAGTCCGTCTTCCGAGTCCTGCGCATCACCTTAGAAGAGGTCATAGCAGTCCAGAACAGGTTGGCGCCTCCGTGTGAATCAGGTGAGTATTATAGAATGCGAAGCCTACCTACAATTTCCCACACGGGTGCTATGGAGACTTCCGAGACAGACCAGCTGGCCCAGCTATTGGGGGAATTACGGGCTGAAGTTCATTCCGCTCGCCAGGAGACAAATCCCCTCAGGAGAGAGTTAATTGTATCTAAAGAACGAACTGATGATCTTGCCAGACAGCTATTACAAGGTCAGGCTGGTCAAACTCCTTTACCAGGTTCTGGGGGTAATTCCGCCCCAGTGGTTTCAAATAACCCAGTGCAAATTAATCTACCTGGAAATATGCCACTGGCCCCACCGGAACGTTTTGCCGGGGACCCCAAAAGGTTCGCCGTATTCATGAATCAATGCCGATTGCACTTCCTCTGCAGACCTGGGGCCTTCCCTAACGACCAAACCAAGGTCGCTTTTGTACTATCATATCTCAGCGGCAGTGCTGCGGATTGGTCAGTTCCACTGGTTACTCAAGATGACCCAATTCTTCGGAACTTTCAAGCCTTCCAGACAAGCATGGAAAGACTTTTTGCGCGGCATTCTCAGGGACAGGCCCTGGACAACGAGCTTCTATCCCTACGACAGGGTAACCTGGACCTCTTAGCCTATATCGCGACCTTCAATAGGTTAATTGTGGAGACTGGATGGCCGGAGGATAAAAGAATCACTTTATTCCATCGAGGTCTACGTGGAGAACTTAAGGATGTCCTGGCCCAGGTCGTAAATCCAACCCAAGACTGCTCTGAATATATAGACTTGGTGGTCCAATTAGATCACAGACTTCAAAACAGAAAGGCAGATCGGTCCAAGTTTGAGACCCGGGTTTTGGTCAAAACCCATGTTAACCCCAAGGGTGCCGATGTTACTGAACCTATGCAAATTGGAGGGGTTAAAGGACCTTTAACTCAAAAAGAGCGTGAACGAAGAAGGCAAATGCAATTATGCCTTTATTGTGGGGCTTCTGGACACTTTTTATGAGATTGCCCTATAAAACCGTCTAAGAAGGCGGTAGGAGTCGCTGATAAGAACCTATTGGAATCTGAGTCGGGAAACGACCACGCCCGACAAGCGTAGGGGTCCGCTTGCCGAGCTTAAAAACGAACTCTCTGACCTCGCATTTCATCATGCCAATGGTCCTCGTAAATCCGAAGCAGCCTGGGTGGTTACATGCCATTAAGGCATACATCGATAGTGGGGCTATTGGAAACTATGTGGATCGTGATTTGGCTTCCAGGATCAACCTCCCTCTTTGCCCTAAAACCAGTAAGGATTTCATCACCACAGTGGATGGAACCGAAATCGCCTCTGGGCCGGTAACACACTCCACTTCTGAAGTGACATTGTTGGGTCAAGACGGACATCAGAGGCAATTGTGTTTGATGTAATCAAGGCTCCGCAATTTCAAGTAATTCTAGGAATCTCTTGGTTGGAAACACATAATCCTCGAATTGACTGGCGAGCAAAGAGGATAACCTTTCCAGATTGTGCACAAACCTGTTTGTCATGATCTCTGCTTCCAAAAGATCAGGACTTGCCCGACTCCCTTGGAAGCACACCCATAACCCCGGTTCCGAGTGCCAGCCAGTCCCAATTGGGACCTTTTGGACCCTGTCCTGGCGCCAGTGGCACCAGGCTCATAAAGATGTCCAGTCCCAGCGCTGGAAGCGCCGGGCTCATAATGCTTGGGTGGACTTACCTGCAGCAGACCATGCTGCTTACTTACCTGCCAGTTGAACCCCTGATCCTCTTCTGTTTGGGACTACTTTTCCTGTTGGGTGGGGCAGGAGCCACTCCCTAGGTTCAGAACACTGGAACTCTTCTGGAAAGCAGGAACTCTTTTCTTACCTAGGCGTGGCTGTGGAAGGAGACACCTAAGCACTACAGGAGGCTATTTAAACCACACCCGATGGATGAATCTTGCTTTGCGTTATTCTGCATTCTCTGCAGCAGAACGCTCATCGTGTCTTCTGCTTCTGATCCTGGGCCTAAGGGAACAAAGGCTTACCATCCTGGAATCCAGTCTTCAGCAGCACCTGTAAAGACAAAGAAAGAACAGGTTAGCACTAAGGTCTTCAGTGGCAGCGCAACTCTTACCTGGTCCATCGGCTGTCACCAACGCCTCGCGCTGCATTCCGGCATCTGAAAGACAAAGGCTTACCTACTCTTCGCATGCTCCGGAGGTCTTCGCACTGCATTCCGGCATCTGAAAGACAAAAGCTTACCAGCTCTTCGCACGCTCCGGAGGCCTTCGGCGCTGCATCCTGCATCTGAAAGACAAAAGAAGGTGCGTTTAAAGACATTGGGCAACTTTATTACTCATGTGCCATTACTCCTTCCCACGCCGAATCCAGTGGGTATTCCAGCACCCTTCAGCTTCTCTAAAGCTCCGAACTTGTACCTGCAAGATAAAAGGGACAGTTAGTGCGCATCGTGAAGCAGGCTACAAGCGCTTACTTACGTGCTTCCAGGCGCTTCTATTCCTCACGCAGGTTCGATCCTCAACTCTCATCAGCCCGCCATCCGCCATCGCCGGAACCCTGCAAAACAAGAGATATCATTACAAAAGACTTTTAAGACATTTGAAGTGCCCAGAACTTACCGTTCGTGCAGTTAACGACGGACAGCAGTCCTCTGAGGTCAAGAGGCCTGCACCCTTATCCAGTGAAGAAACTGGTTACGGCACCCTGCCCCGAGGCAGATGGAGAGCTCGGCGTTCACTTACCTAAGGTGAGGGCGTTAACCTTTGGGGTTCTACAGGAGAAGAGAAAGGGAAGAGGAGAGAGGCACCCAATAACCCCAGTTCATTAATCCCATATTTTCTATCTGCAGACATCTTACTCTTCGAGTCAGACATACAGTGCACAGAGGTCCAGCCCAAAGAGCCAACCGTGTGTTACACATCACCTTTGAAGATACGGCATTCACCCAGTCAAGACCGGCGCCTCTGCGGGAATCAGGTGAGCGTTACACTGTTATCCAAGAAATCCAAATATTGGCCTAGCTACAGTAACCCCTGTCATTTTGCAAATACCGCCAGAATACCAAGAATTTCAAGACGTCTTCCAAAAGGAACAGGCCAACACTCTACCGCCTCACAGGTCGTACGATTGCCAGATCGATCTATTGCCCGGTGCACAACCCCCTTGCAGCAGGATCTATGCCCTTACCGAACCCGAGAATCTTCATTTACGACAATATCTAGATCAGTACCTAGCCAATGGTTTTATTCGCCCTTCTAAGTCTCCTGCATCCTCGGCTTTATTCTTCGTGCCTAAAAAAGAAGGCGACCTCAGAACTTGTATTGACTACCGCGCATTGAACCAGATAACTGTTAAAAACCGATACCCTTTGCCTCTGATCCCTGATCTCCTTGACCAGGTGAAGGATGCCTGCATATACACCAAGTTAGATCTCTGGGGGGCCTACCATCTGGTGTGAATAAGGGAAGGCGATGAATGGAAAACTGCCTTCGCACCAAATATGTGCTATTCGAGTACCAGGTGATGCCTTTCGGATTGTGCAATGCACCGGCTGCCTTCCAATACTTCATGAACGATGTCTTTCGGGAACTCATCGACGTTTGTGTTGTCGTATATATCAATGACATTCTTGTGTACTCCTCTTCGGAATCTGATCATAGAAAACATGTCAGGGCAGTTCTCGAGAAATTGCGCCAACACAAACTATTTGCTAAACTTGAAAAATGTGTTTTCCATGCCAGAGAAGTCGAGTTTCTTGGTTTCATCCTGACACCTAAAGGAGTCCGCATGGACTCACGAAAAGTGGATGCTATCCTCAAATGGCCATCGCCTAGCTCCGTGAAAGGTGTTCAAAGCATGCTTGGCTTTGCCAATTTTTATCGCAGGTTTATCCCGGAATTTTCTCGTGTGGTTCAACCCATCACTGTGCTCTTAAGGAAAAATAAACGTTTCGAATGGTCTGAAGAAGCCGAGCAGGCCTTTCAGGAACTAAAAGCTAAATTTACCTCCGCACCTGTATTGAAGCACCCGCGCCCAGATCTCCCTTATGTCGTCGAAACCGGCGCATCCAGCCTAGCCATGGGAGCTGTCCTGTCTCAAAGAGATCCCGAAACTAACCAACTGCATCCCGTTGCATTTTGGTCCAGAAAATTCTCGGCACCCGAGGTTAACTACGCAATCACTGACAAAGAACTGTTAGCCATTAAATCCGCCTTTAAAGCCTGGCGGCATTATCTACTTGGCGCTAGACATACCATCACAGTGATCACCGACCACTGGAACTTACAGTATTTAAAGACCGCCAAGGCTCAGTCATCTCAACAGCTCCGTTGGGCTTTGTTTTTTGCGGAATTCGATTTTGTAATCACCTACCGTCCTGGCTGTAAGAATGGCAAAGCGGATGCTCTATCCCGAATAGGAATGGGAGAAACTGATACTAACTCAGAACCTGTACCGATAATTCCCGAACAGAGAATTTTGGGCATGACTTCTTTACAAACGCTTGAAGACATTCAAGCTAGAGTTAAACAACTCCTGGACCCTACAGACTTACAGGATTGGGTACAAAAGGGATCTGACTTTACTATAAATAATGATTTACCTTATTTCCATGGACGCCTATTTCTGCCACACAAGGAATTACAAGAGCTCGTTATTTCTCGTTATCATGATACACTAATAGAGGGCCACCCCGGTATTGCCAAGACGGAAGAAAAGGTGAAACGACAATTCTGGTGGCCTTCTTGGCGAAAAGATGTTAAATCATTTGTGATGTCCTGTGGTGTTTGCGCCCAAAATAAAGGCCAAAAGAAAAGACCAGCTGGTCTCCTTCAACCTTTAGACATTCCGCCAGCACCTTGGCACACCCTGTCATTGGATTTTATTACGGACTTACCTCCTTGTTCAGGATATAACACTATTCTTGTTATTGTGGATTTATTTTCCAAAATGGCCCACTTCATTCCATTGAAAGGTTTACCTTCAGCTTCAGTTCTAGCCAAAGAATTCCTTGAAAATATTGTTCGTTTACATGGATTCCCGTCTGTACTAATCTCAGACCGAGGAAGCCAACTCATTTCCCACTTTTGGCGTAGATGTTGTCAATTGGCACAAATCGATGTAACATTGTCGACTAGTCACCACCCTCAGACCGATGGTCAAACAGAGAGGACGAATCAGACCCTTGAGCAATATTTACGGTGTATGTTGCAGCAATCTGAAAGTAACTGGAAAGACATTCTTTGGATAGCCGAATATGCATATAATAATTCGGTACACTCTGGAACTGGGCAAAGTCCTTTTTATACTTTATATGGGCATCACCCTCGAACCTCAGACCTCGACTCGCCTCAAGGTCTCGGAATGCCCGCAGTGGACCATCTGCATTCCACAATTACCCAAGCCTTCAAAGAAGCAACTACACATTTACAACAAGCCAAGAGAAAATACAAGAAGAATGCTGACCTGCATCGGAGTGAAGCACCTCAGTACCAGATTGGGGACCTAGTATGGCTGGCTACCAGGCACTTATCGCTCAAGGGACCTCGAACTTTTAATCCAAAATATCTGGGGCCTTACTCCATTACGGCCATAATCAATCCAGCGGCCGTTAAACTTGATTTACCAGCTAACATGCAAATTCACCCTGTTTTTCATGTGTCACTTTTGAAACCAGTGCAACCTGGAACCAGACTAATCAAGCCTCCAGAACCCATTCAAATAGATGGAGAACCTGAATTCGAGGTGAAGAACATTTTAGATTCAAAGAGGTTAAGGTCAAAACTTTTCTATCTAATCGATTGGAAGGGATACGGGCCTCAGGAGAGGTCGTGGGAACCCAGTGACCATGTACATGCACCTCGATTAATTAAGAAATTCCACCGGATCTTCCCAAACAAACCAAAACCTCGAGAGGGAACAATCTTGGGAGGGGCCTTGGGGGAGAGTGCTGTCATGATGCCTACTCCCGGGAAGCCAGTTCAGGACCAGCGTCCCCGAAAGCAGACATCATGTCCCCAGGGAGGGACCCAGCAACCCCTTATAGGGGCTCTTTGGACATTGTCCTGGCGCCTTTGGCGCCAGGCTCATAGAAGGCATCAGTCCTGGCACCATAGGCGCCAGGCTCATTATGGGAGTGCTTGGATGAACTTACCTGATGCAGACCATGCTGCCGGATCCAGACCTCCTTGAGGTCTGAAAGGGACTATTTTACCTATGGGACTATTTTACCACTCGGGCGTGGCTGAGGAAGAATACTTACCTGGAAGTACTTTGGGATATTTAAACCACGCCCAGACAGCAGCTCACGCTTCGCGTTGTTCTGCATCTAGCAGCTGGACGCTCACCGTGTCTGCTCCTGCATCCTGGCTCCAGCCACGCCCACCTGCAACCTGGAACACCTGAAAAGGAAGGAAAGGAGAGAAGGGTGAATAATTGAACTTTACCTACCTCCATCCGGAGTCCGGAACCATCACTCCTGAGAAAAGACATTATTTTTAGAAGCGCATCGCTCGCTGCAGCGCCACGTTCCACTCACCTTCACGAGGCGCCCTCGGGCTCTTCAGCGACCATTGGCACCATCCGTCGCCTTTCAGCGCCTTAGGAGAAAAAGAGACAAAACAAAGGTGTGAGAAGGAACAGAATGAGGAAGGCCTGATTCTTCCACCTTAAGACTTACCTGATTATTGTTGGGACAATCTTTCCTCACCTCGGGTCGGCGCCGCTTCTTTGGCACTTCCGTACCCCGGCCCCTAAGGGGAAAAAGACACACGCATTAGTGGGTGAAAGCAAGATCACTAAGGGAACCATCGATCAAAAAGACTCACCAGAGTTTACCTTCGGCGAATCCATTCCTCAACGCGGATTCTTCAACCTGCATCTGAAATAGAGAAAAGGACAACAGACAATTAAGGCTTGAACTTTTGCAACTGAATACTTACGGCCTCATATCGGAAAAGTCAAGCGGAGTTGAATACTCACCAAACCCGAGATCCATTGAAGTAACTGGAAATCAACGCGCCCCTGCATCGGAAGCAGGATGGAGAGCTCGTCCTTTCAGACTCTAAGGTGAGACTCTACGGGGAATTGCGGAGGGGGTTCGAGGAGTGTGAGAGAGGGAAGGGGGGAATCCGACACATTATCCAGCAGACAGTTAATCCCCTTTTCCATCTACAGAAGGATTCTTCTAGGGGCCAGACAGGCGAGGTTTGGGGGTCCGGTCCAGTCCGTCTTCCAAGTCCTGCGCATCACCTTAGAAGAGGTCATAGCAGTCCAGAACAGGTCAGCGCTTCTGTGGGAATCAGGTGAGCGTTACAGAATCTTACTCAGAATGTCATCTGGCCTCCATTTTGATGTTCAGGGTGACTTCTACATAACAAGAGAACCTAAAATGGCGGCTCAATCCAAGATGGCGACTTACATTAGTTTCTCTAAGGTCAAGACCTTGCCATGGAGTTTGTTCGCACATGATGTTTAGACAACTTGGCGTAGGCCAATACACATACAATTGTTACAATAGGAGGCATAATATTGTTTCTATTCCGACACACCCTCCTTTTGGCCTATGCCAAGTGCTAATATCATTTTCTAATGTCTTTGTAAATAAGTCCATGCATCGTCGCCCATACACCCTGAATTGTTATCTGTAATATCTATAGCCATTAGGTCGTTCACCAGAACCTCTTGCAACACAAACTCTTTAGATGCTGTATCTGGGGCATACATTTTGTGCCCTATCGTGCTCACTGCCTGAGCGCAACATCCCCCTAGCATTGCACATATACTAGGTAGATATTGGATACAGCAACAAAGGAATAGCAGGATTCCCAAAATAACCAGTATAACAGAAAGCACCTTCCAACCCCAGGATCGTAGAGAATCCCAGAACCAAGGACTAATACTCCAATCTCCCACAGGAACATGCACTTCTGAACTAAGGACGTGCAAGTTCTGTATTACTTTAAAAATTGGCGGTGAGGAATCTGGTACGAAAACACAGCAAGCGGACCCCACTAATTTACATACTCCACCACGTTCTGCCAGAATGACATCTAATGCCATCCGGTTTTGGAGCGCTACCAATCTTATTGCTTTCTGTTCCAGTGTCATATTGTAGAGTATATCCGTGGTCCGGTTGATGGTTCTCTCCAGTACTCTTGCTAGCCCCCTAATATTTTCAGAATTCACAATCTGTCCCCAAAAGGGCACAACTGATTTTGTTATATCTCCCAATATTTGCCCAGGGGTATCTCCGTTCTCGTCCCGCCGTGGGCGAGCCTTAGAAACTTCCAATGTACTAGCTATGAATACCCCAGGTAACAGGATTCCTAAATAACAGGTTCCCTGCCAATCCTTGGGCAACCAGGGAAATGCTGTACTACCACAAACGAAATAGACAGGCCCCCCTACATACAGAGGCCTGTTCTCCCCGGTCAAATTTACAATGTTCACACAACCTTCAAAATCTCCCATTGACCGAGTGCCATTTCTTTGTACACAAAAGGGGACTGAATCAGGGCTATGGTTAATAGAGTAGGAAGGAGGCACAGCGTCCTTATTGCCTATCGGAGCCATTTTAAAGGAAATTTGAGTTTGGAAAGGAAGAGACAGTTTATCAGATGGCCTAATAGTAGCAACATTAGGTTTACTTCTATTTGCAAAAAGCGAGCATCCCAGGGGAGTCAATTCACGTTTCTCAAAATCATTTAAATTAGTTCCATCAAAGTTCCCTGAGATGCTGTCATTCCAACGGCCAAAGAATAGTGCTCTAAGAGAGGCATAGCAAGCAGTCATTAAAGGTAAAGGGTGAATATACCATCCTAGCCCCTTGTTCCCATGTTGCGGTAAATGGGTGCAAATCCAGCAATTACTCTTATTAAAAATGGCATGCGTTGAATTCATTATTATCATTAAAGCGTTATTATGGTACTTTCGTCTATGCTGGGAGTCCCTAGGTGACAAAGTATGAAGGTGTACAGAGGGAGTCAAAGCAGTAGGTACAATTTCAATTGGCAGAAGAGGCTCTAGAGGATACATTTCTTCGAAATACCAGAGTCCCACCGCAGTAACTATATAAATTCCAATTACTATTAACACAACACAGCAATACGTTTTCAGGGCCCAGGCACATTGTTCATTGTCCAAGTTGGTCACCCCCTTATTTACAAGTCCAATGCGAGCAGCAGCAGTAGAGGTGGCAGGCATCGTAGTTTCTCAATCGACTACCCCAATGTTCGTTGCTGGCGACACTATGGTCACGCGACTTCTTAGTCCTTCCCTAACCCTAGCCAGCAGAATCCCCTTTCTTTCAAAAACTTTCTTTTGCAAGAACAAAACTCTTAATGACTCTTTTTCTTCTCCAGATGCACAGGCAAAACCGGTACCGTAGTCCTATTTTCTTCGTCGAAGGTCGTACCTGGTGATTCCCGGTACTGTTTGATCCGGAAATAAGGTGACGTCACTTCCTGAGGGAAGCAACGTATCAAAGGCGACGGAAGTCGCAGAACTTGAAACAATGTTTTCCAGAAGTGACCTTTCCAAAGAGTGTGGAGACAAAATGGACTGTTCCCCAAGCTCCACGGGCTCAGAGAGATTCTCCGAAACACTCACAGCGCTATTTGCTACTCCAGGATCTGAGATTGTAGCATCAGCAAGGGGTTTTGCTTCTTCTGTAACGTGTGGCGTCGGGTGAGGAAGTTTCTTGACATGCGTCGCGTGGATCCAATGCTTCTTTCCAGCCACCCGCACTGCTGTCTGGGTGACCAACAGCACCTAGTAGGGTCCCCGCCAGCGAGGCGCGAGACAGGAAGACCTTTCGTAGGCCTTTACCAGGACCCAACTTCCAGGCTGAATATTGTGTCCTGGGCCCGTAAACCGTACAGGTAAAGCTGATTGAACCTGATGATAAATGAGATACAGATTTTTAGTCAACTGGTTACAGTAGTCTACAAGCAATACATTTTCAACCTCCCTCAGGGCTTTGGGCTTCGGAAGACCCTAACAATACAATAGGTAAGGCGTCCGGCCATTTCAGTTTGGTGCCGGCGCATGTTTTAGCAAGCTTATTCTTTAGGATACCATTGTGTCTCTCTACCAACCCAGCACTTTGAGGATGTCTAGCCGAGTGAAATCGCTTTTCAATGTGTAACGCTGTGCATATCTGCAAAATTACCGCTGCAAAAAAATGGGGACCGTTGTCTGACCAAATTACTCTTGGCAGCCCAAATCATGGAAAGAATTCCTTTACCATAGTCTTTGCAGTGGTCATGGCAGTAGCATCTTTAACGGGGAAAGCCTCAACCCATTTACTAAAAGCACAAATGATCACAAGGACCTATTTTAGATTGTTACACCGTTCCATCTCAATAGAATCAAAGTGGATGACCTCGAAGGGAACAGAAGGAGGCCCGAAACTACCCCTTGGAGTTACTGTTCCCTTCCCCACATTGTGCTGTAAGCAAATCATACAATTTTTAACATAGCGCTGTGCGATCTTCAAAATTTTATCATTTACCCGGACTTGTTCTAATATTTTCGTGATCTGCTGAGCACACACATGCGTAGGACCGTGTGCCATCGTAACCATCGCTAGCACATATGAATCAGGGAGCAACCATTTCCCTTCAGATGTGTCCACCCAACACCCATCTTCATCTAATTTCCCCATTCCTTCGGCCCACTTTTTAGACTCTTCTATCGTGGCATCAGCTTGGATATCTCGTACAGACCCAATACCCTCATCCATTACATAGGCATCATTTGTTTCTCTTAGAGCATACATTTCTGCGCTAAGGTCTGTGGCCGTTTTCCTGGCTATCTGGTCAGCAAAAGCGTTCCCTTTTCCCACATCATCTATGACCTTACGATGCGCTGCACATTTCATGATTGCTAACTGACTAGGGAGCGAGAGTGCCGAGAGCAATTGCACTATCAGGGGGCCATGCTGAATCTTGGTCCCATGTGAGGTTAGGAACCCTCTTTCCGACCAGAGCCTCCCAAAGTTGTGAGCCACCCCAAAGGCGTACTGGCTATCAGTATATATGTTTACGGTATGCCCTTCGGAGAGTTCACAAGCTCAGGTCAACGCTATAATCTCTGCAGCTTGCGCGGAGTTATGCGGAATTCTCTGAGTTTCAACAATCGTACTCAATGTAGTAACTGCATAGGCAGCTGTAGATGTACCATCCGAGAGTTTGAAGCAGGAGCCATCACAAAACAGTTCCCCTTCCGCATTGCCCAAAGGAGTATCCATAAGGTCTATCCTGCCCTTCGTTGCCTGTTCAGTAGTATACAGGCAGTCATGTGATTCTTCGTCACCGCAAACAGTATTTTGCGGGAAAGGTAGGAGTTCAGCCGGATTAAGAACACAACACCTCTTAATTTGAATGTGAGGGGCAAACAAAGTTAATTCATACCTCGTCAGCCGTGCAGAGGTGAGGTGCTGTGTTTGGGTTTTATTCAATAGGACATCTACAGAGTGAGGTACCATCAGGATTAAATCATGGCCTAGGACCATTCCCTCACTCTGTTTTACAGACGCGCCAGCAGCAGCGACAGCTCACAAACATCTTGGCAAAGCGCATGCGACAGGGTCAAGGGCGGAAGAGTAGTAGCCGCACGGTCTATTCTTCCCTCCGTGTTCCTGTGTTAACACAGCCAAAGCACATCCATCACATTCATGCACAAACAACACAAAGGCCTTATTGTAATTTGGAGTACCCAGAACCGGTGCAGAGCATAACGCGGTTTTGAGAAGCTCAAATGATCGTTGATGTTCCGACTTCCATGGCAGCGGCGAAGAAATGCCCTTCTTCATCAAGGCCAACATCGGTTTTATCACTAGTGAGGAGTTCGGGATCCAGAGCCTACAGTAAGAAGCCATACCTATTAAGGCTCTGACTTCCTTCTGTGTATTTGGAACAGACATGCCAGAAATGTGTTTTATTCTTTCAGGTGTCAATCTTCTCCCCTCCTTTGATAGGAGATAGCCTAAATAGGCGACCTCCTGACAACAATATTGAAATTTTTTTAGCGAAGCTTTATGACCGTGTTCAGCCAAATGAATAAGCAACAATACAGTGCCCTCTTTACAAGCACTTTCAGAATCTGCAGCTAAAAGCAAGTCATCGACATACTGGAGCAGTGTACAAGTAGATGGCAATTCAAGGGTGTCAAGCTGCTCTTTCAAAGCCCTACTATAAATGCTTGGACTTTCAGTATAACCTTGAGGTGCACGAGTAAATGTGAACGTACGTCCCCCCAAGGTGAACGCGAACAAATATCTACTCTCCTTGTGTATAGCAATACTGAAGAAAGCATTCTTCAGCTCCACAACACTAAAGTGCGTAGCTGTAACAGGGATCATCGTTAGTATCGTTGTCACATCAGGCACAATTGGAAATTGTGGGGCAACAACTTTATTAATAGCACGTAGATCAATTATAAAACGGAATGGGATTGCATTGTCGCCTTTCTTGTACACGGGTAAAATCGGGCTGTTACATAAACTACCTGCAATCTCTTCAATCACTCCTCGATGCACAAAATCGGAGACAATGCACTTCAAAGCACGCTCGCCCTCAACTGATATTTTATATTGCGGAATGCGTGGTAGTTTAACTCAATGTTTCAAAACTATTATAACGGGTTCAACCTGTAGTACCCCGACATCATTGTCGTCAACCGCCCACAAACATTCCGGGACAACGCTAAGCTCAGGAGGCAATGGTCGAGTCAAAAACTGAGAACTGGGAAGCTGCTGTGGTGAAACCGCCAGTCGCACTCCGTCAGAGGAACAATGAATTACTGCATTTAGTTTCTTCAACAGATTTAACCCCAGCAAATTCTCTCCACAGTTTGAAGTCAAGAGGAATGGACAGTGTCCGTGAAGGGACCCAAAGAAACAGGCACCGGCGAAGAAACCGGACAAGCGACTGGTATGCCAGAAAACCCTACAGAAACATTTGTTTGCCCTGACAGTGGAATGTTTGGAACCCGAGAATGATCAATGGAGCACTTCTGTGCTCCAGTGTCTATCAAGAACTGATGTTTCCTATTCCCCACGAACAATTCAACGTAGGGACCTTTTTGACTAATGGGAAGAGGTGAGGGTTCCAAACCCTGCTTCGGGCAATCCTAACGAAACAAAATGTCGTCGGAAGGAAGCTCTTCAGAAAGGTAGGCAGCAGAAGGGTGATCAAATATGTTTCTCGTGTCCACACTCAAAGTCTAATTTTCCTGTGAAAAAGGTTGCTGAGGATCTTGCGAGAACTGACCTCTATCAGGGCCCCCCACTCCGGGGCGACCTCTAGGTCATATACCCATACTCCCAAATGTGTTGTTTGACCTTTGTCGAAGGACGGGGCACTGTGCACGCCAATGACCTTCCTGGCGGCAATAGGCACATTGATTAATATTCACAGGACCCAAGGGCACATTCCCTTTTGGAACATACTGACCTCTGGTCTGTGAATTACCTCCTCTGGGATTTCTAACAATTTGTTGTAACAATACTTTAGTCTTCAAATCTCCTTTCCTCTTTTCTATTCTCTCTTTTTCATTATTAACACGGTTCTCATAATACTGAGCCATATGTAGAACTTCAGATTGGGATTTCGCCTGCCAGGCGCTCTCATAGGACATAATCTGTGACTGGATGTCGGGCAACAATCCACGTACAAATTTGTCCACAAACAATCTTTTCCCAGACTCTGTGTCCAAGTCCTGTCCACTGAAGTCAGAGAATACCTGTTCGAATCTATTAAAGAATTTGGTGGCATCTTCAGTTTTTCCTTGAACACAGGCCGTAAGCTTGTCCCAAATAATTCTTTTCTCGGGAATTATGGTTTTTAATTTTGCAACAATTCTATCAGGCAAAGTGAGTATTACCTGAGGTGGTTTCTCACCAGCTGGTCTTTCCCCATCAAACCTAGTCATGTTAGCCCAAGTATCTCCCAACCCTGGCACATCGTCTGTTGTTCGAACCTGCTTCCATAAATCTACGGGCAGGAGTACAGGGAATAGCAAGTCAATATCACTTAGGGTGAACACAGAGGACTGTAAAACGGACTCTATCTCTTTGTAGATTTTTTCTAATATCGGGAATTGATTGTCTAATAGTGTTCACTTCCTGTCGCGAAAACGGGACGTGAACAAATTGCGATACATAATGTGCAGGGATGTCCACAGCGGGTGCACCTGTCCCAGCGTTAGCGGGAATCTCAACCTTTGGGACAAATGTCGGAGGAACCTCTCTCATTGGCAACTGAGATGCAGGTAACTCCGACCGCTTACTAAGCAACAGAGCTAGGTCGAGCGCTAAGGCAGCCGAAGAAGTGTCGGGCGAAAAAGCCCTCTTACAAATACCCCATAACTCTATGGGACAACTAACCTTCTTCCTCACACATTCATCTTGCAGGTACTGTACCATTACCTGAATCACCTTCCTCTGCATTTCTACTGTATACTGACTATACGTGTCATATACTTCATCCGGCGGTATCGATGAATCCGAGATCCATCGAATCGCATCTTTGGTACAAATTCGTGCTTCCTCAGATGCCGATCTACGACACAGAAGGAACCGTTTCTGTACATACATACTGTCGTCTTCACCATCCTCATCCCGTAATCTTTCTAACTCCCTCCTATACTCAAACAACCTCTCAACATGACCATGTACTTTCTCCTCTGTGTCCCTCGAAAGCGCTAAAGTATTTAGATCCCTCAACCCTTGTGGGAGATCCGTATTATGTAATCTACCCCACATTACACATAAATGAGTCCACAAACCTTCAATAAAAACATTTTTCTCTGGAAAATTGCCCACATTTGATAATGTGGAAAGAACGTCAGCTTGATCACCTCTCTCTATACAATGCTTAGCCCATGCAAATAATTCCCGTTTCTTTTCTGCAGAGACAGTATTTCGAGTAACAATCTTTGACCCCGCACCCTGATCCACTTCAGTCAGTACAGAACCACCCGGGAGCGGAGGTGAGGGCAAATTCAATGGAGGCGCAACTATCGGCGCAAGAGGAAGGGGTGGTAGGATAGGTGGAGGAACAACAACTAGAGGAATAGGAACAATAGGTTGTATGGGGGGAACAGGAATAACAGCAGGAATGACAGCAGGAATGGGCAGAGCACCAGGGAGAGGATCATACGGAGGTGGCGCAGAGGCACCAGGCCTGCGTTCGTTTAACAATTTATCAATAAATTCTTCGGAAACATGCAAATCTTTAGAGGGATAGATTTTCTGGATACCGAGTGAGAAAGCCCTATCCATATTTTTGACTGACTCTGAATGTATTTCCTTATCATATAACAACGCCTTTTCGGCATTTGTTTTGTGACGGCGTGCATGTTTATCCCTACTTTTAAGCTGATGCAATGCTTCTTTTTTCCAATTCTGCAAAACATCAAATGCTGCAGGTCTGGCCTTCTTCTTTAGCAAGACCGATTCTAGGTATTCAATACGGGGGATCTCGAAACTACCATTGATTGGCCACTGAAATTCGGAGGCATGCCTGGTTTGTCTGTGCCAAATATCATTAAATACTATACTTCCAATGCCATGCTTACAGTACATAGTACATGCCGGCGACCCCTCCTTTGGTGCCGGGTGGCTAAATTCCAAAGATTGTCGATTGCTGCGGAAGAAAGCCCTAAAGCAGCTAGACAATTTCCCAGGCATTTCACAAAAATTTGGTGTTACCTGGTCAATAATTGTGTCTGCAGATACAATACGCCAAATTCAAATTGTCAGGGTTAAATTAAGTGTCGGGTCACGACTACACCTGACCAAACCTAAGGAGGACCGTACGGTTTACCAAAGAACTTACCTAACAAATTTTACCTTGTGTTTGGTGGTTTCGACAAATCTGCCCGCCTCAAAAATGGACCCTCGTCAAGATGCCGTGTCAGACCACACGACTATCGTCCAAGGATCGGCTCGTGCAGCGCTGCCGAGGTATCGCGTCTCGTTTGGTCGGGCCCGCAGTATCACACCGTCCGATCCCGGTTCGATAGTCTGCGTCAATCCTTCAATGATCCGGCATCAATCTTGAGGGTCCCTATTCGGGCGCCAACTGTGGAAACAGAAAAACTAATATGAGGCCGGGAAGCCCAAAAAAGAAACACACCAACACAGGTTACAAAGAAACATACAAGTGCTTTATTTAAAAGCTACAACAGTTACCAAGTCAATTGACAGAATAACATAACGAACTTCAACGAGGGTTCGATGTGTTAGTGAGAGACCGCACATTGGAATACTCGGGCTTTTTGTACAATTTGTCCAGCCCTTGGCCAACCCTCTTGCGGGTTAACCATTCTACAAAACAGGTCTTTTGGGTTCCTTACCAGGTCAATCCTTTAATATATGCATTTCGATTAGTTTCACTGATATAGTTGTACATTTACATATAGGTCAACGGTAGGACAAGGTCTCAGTTCGCGACCCCGACAAGTGGCCTGCAGGCATATTAATTATTCAGTTGTACGGAGGTCACAACGGCCAGAATCTTACTCAGAATGTCATTTGGCCTCCATTTTGATGTTCAGGGTGACTTCTACATAACAAGAGAACCTAAAATGGCAGCTCAATCCAAGATGGCGACTTACATTAGTTTCTCTAAGGTCAAGACCTTGCCGTGGAGTTTGTTCGCACATGATGTTTAGACAACTTGGCGTAGGCCAATACACATACAATTGTTACAGTAGGAGGCATAATATTGTTTCTATTCCAACAAAGTATTGATTTTTTATATTGAATACTTATATATGAACTCCCTCAGAGGCTTCCTAGACTCTCCCGACACTATGCAGTGGTTAGTAGTCTAGTAAGGGGACATAGGGTTGTGCATTACAAATATTCTGACAGCAGTATAATTTCAAATTAACAAGGGGGGTCCTGGGAGTCCCTCTGCCAGACAATAGTCCTGGTTATGAGAGACTTTCCCAGAGTCTGTAGCTCACTATCTTTCACAAAGAAGAAATATCCCAAGCATATATCAGTCTTTGTCCTGCCCTGGGGCAGTCCAGCACCGAAATTATAGGCAATTCTCCTCTGAACATGAGTACCAACAGCAACCCCAGACACGTGTTTCAGTCTGGTTGGACCTCATCAGTAGGGTGGAGCTGAGCCTCTCTAAGAATAGTGAGCAAGGGGTCCACGTCTGTATTCCCCCAGTAACTGCGGGTGAGACCCAAGTTACTTAAATATGCAAATTAACAAGGGGGGTCCTAGGAGTCCCTCTGCCAGACATTAGTCCTGGTTATGAGAGACTTACCCAGAGTCTTTAACTCACTATCTTTCACAGAGAAGAAATATCCCAAACATATCAGTCTTTGTCCTTCCCTGGGGGGTCCTGGGACTCCCAGAACCCCCCTTGTTAATTTGCATATTTAAGTAACTTAGGGTCTCACCATGAGGAATGTTTACCTGCTAAGAACACATTATCCTTGCCGAGCCAGAGCTCCATGTTCCCCATAACAGAAAGCTGTCTCTGCTGCCTTTGCTAAATTAACTATGTTTAGTCTGAATGAGGACTTGTCATAACGTGTCATAATTGTCATAATTGTCAAGCGCTGAACCGTAGCCTGTATGACATTTATGAGGGCGGGTCGAATTGCCTTAACAAAGGATATGTCTAATGTATATATATTGCTGCTTGAGCGCTGTTTGCTCTCTCTCGCATCTCACGGTGTTTGGGAACACACGTCGTGAGGCGTTGAGACCCAGTCGGCTGACTGAGAAACCTTTGAAATAAACCAGACTTGTTTGGAAAACGAACCTCGCGTCTGATGTGTCATTATAGTATATAGTTATTGTGCCTTAGTTTCTATATGCAGTCTTTATGGCCTAGCAAATATGGCGGCCGAATAGGGACCCTCCCACTAATGCTCCATCGTATACGTTGAAGTTGAAGGAAGGCAAAAATGAGTCGAGGACGAAACCGGCAAACCGGGATTGGAAGGTGTTCGGGGCACCCCTGTAGAAGTGATGAGAGACTCCTCTGCAGATCTGTACACAGCCGATCCCTGATCGACGAGCAGCACCCAGAGAGCATGAAGGCGAGGTTCCTGGAACAAGGCAGATTGAGCCAGACATGCAGTCACGACGATTATTGGATGCGTCTGTATATTGGCGAATTGCGTCCTGAGTGACTAATTGGTTGATCAAGTGAGTCGTCCCCCAGTTCTTAAACGTCCTGATATTGGTAGAGAGTTGCACTTGAAAGTTCAAATGCCCAGGGTAAGAAAAGAGTAAGAATTAACCATGCCTGGGAAATTGTCTTCCTGTTTAGTGAGTTTTTTTCACTGCGGTAGACAATCTTAGGAAAATGGCCAGGTCGCGCCACCCGAAGGGTCGCCGGCAAATGAAATGTATATCAAGTATGGTATAGGGTCAATAGTGTTTAATGCGATTTGGCATAGGCAGACCAGACGTGTATCAGACCTTCAGTGGCCTAATAATGGGAGCTTTGAATTAGCACGTATAGAACACCTAAAATCAGTATTGCTACGCAAAAAGGACCGACCTACAGCATTTGACGTTGTAAGAGACTAGAAGAAGGAAGCTAATCTCAGTTTTAGAAGTAGGGAGAAACACGCACGCAGCCATAAAACAAATGTAGAGAAAGCGCTAGAGCATGATCAGCATCAGCAGACAGAAGCCATTAGGAACATGGACAGGGATTTCCAATTAGATGTACAGAAAATATATCCCCAGCAAGATTTGCATACATCAGATGAACTAATAAACACAATGGGGGTCATTACGAGTTTGGAGGTAACCATGGCGTTATTAGCGCCATCGCTGCCTCCAAACCCATACCGACTCCGCCCTGGTGAATGGAGCAATTACCGCCCCATTCCAAGGTTGGCGGGAGCGGTAATTGCCCATTCACCAGGGCCCTTCCCCATTCCCATTTGAGCCCCCGTAGGGCTCAATGGGAATGGGGAAGGTGGTAATAATGGTACCGCAAATTGCAGTACTGTTATTACCTCCAGAGTCCCTTTGCGGGTCCCGTCCTTAACGCCTGGTAAAACCAGGCGTTAAAGGAGGACCCGCAAAGGGACCTTGTAATAGGGCAGTAAGGGATTACTGGTACCGGTGCCCTTACCGGTACCGGTAATCCCTTACCGCCCGGGTCATAATGACCACCAATATTAGATGAGCGAAGAAATGAACGTCAAAGTACTGACCCAGTTGCACCTCCTCCTTATGTACTTCCCATTCCCGTTATTCCATCTGCACCTGCAGTAAGCAGTTCTTCCTCCACCTCCTCCAGAGCATGAGTTAGCCGCTTTAGCAGGAAGTTCTACAGAGATGGGGCCTGCGCAAGGAAGTATTAGACAGACTCGTAGTATGATTAGAAAAGGAAGGAAAGAAGAACTGAAAGAATATGCTGAAACATATATTGATGATTAGAATGAAGTGGCTGTGCAAAGTTCCATATCTGATCATAGAGGCATTGGTGAACAGCAGGTATTGTTAGAATGCATGGGGAATTATCTTGTGAAAATATGGAGTGATTTGACCGATACAGTGGTACCGCAAGAGTTGCGTGATTTGGTTTTTCTTTTGAATCTGCAAGATAATGCGACGAAATTACGAGAACACGTAGGCCAAATATTTGTGTTTAAGCGAGAACTTGATCGATTGCTAAAGAATTATTCAGAAAAGATAAACCGCATATGTCGTATGTCCAGCAACAGATTTCAGTATCGTTGAAACCTGTTAGTGAAGAGCTGCAAATTTGTACACGAGATGCCCTTAGATGGATTACGGATGCAGCCATCTCCCCAATTGAAGTGCATGATACGTTAAGTCAGTATACACCAGAAATGCAGAGAAAGGTATTATAGGTTTTGGAGTATCTACAGGATGAATGTATGAAGAATAAGATATGTTGTCCCACTGTTCTAATGACAATTTATAAAAAAGCATTTTCACCTGAAACTGGAACGACTGTTTTTTCACATGATTTAGCTTTGTTGCTTAATAGACGAACGAATGTAGAATCGCCTAGTTTGCAATTACCCATGAGGGAGGTGCCTCCCACGTTTGTCCTGAAAGTAGAGATTGCTGCCGATGGAGCAGCTCCAGCACGAACGATAGAAGCTCATTATATCGCACAGTTTGTACATGTCCCTTTTTCTAGGCAAGAGGTAAATACTATAAAGCAGATGATACCCGATATTAGAAAACACCCAGCAGGATTTTATAGGGAAATCAAATCTGTTTTGAATTCATCTGTTTTTACATTGAGTGACATTGATTTACTGTTTCCCTTGATTCTTCCTGTAGACATATGGAAACAGGTTAGGAATATAAATGATGTACCGATGTTAGGCAATACATGGGAGAATTTGATTAAAGTTGATAGTAAGAGAAAGGCTTGAGAAAAACCACTGCAGGTAATGTTGGCCTTGCCATTGCGAATAGTAGAGAAATTGAAAACTTTAGTGCCCGAAAAAAGAATAGTTTGGGATAAATTGACTGCTTGTTTACAGGGCAAAGAGGAAGGAGAAACAGATTATTTTAATCGGTTTGAAGAAGTATTTGCAGATTTTAGTGTTCAAGATCTAAGTACTGAACCCAGGAAGAGTTTGTTTGTTGATAAGTTTGTGCGAGGGTTGTTACCGAAAAGCCAAAGTTTAATAATGACATCTGAAATTGCATGGCAAGCAAAAACACAAAGTGAAGTATTACATATGGCCCAATATTATGAGAACAGAGTAAATTCAGAAAAGGATCAGGAACTAAGGGACAAAGGGAATTAGAAAACAAAAGTATTGTTACAGCAAGTAGCAAACAATAATAGAGGTGGTGGGAACACACCGGCCAGAGTCCAATTTGCATTAACATCCAATATGCAAGGGGGTCCAATAGGGATTAATCAATGTGCCTATGTAGACAAGAAGGCCATTGGCGAGCACAGTGCCCGCATTTTCAGAATAGAAATGGGTCTTTTCTGAGAAGACAACTTAGAGGTCATCCAGGAATAATAGTACAGAATAGAAACCAAAAGGAGCCACAATTTCAGGGAAATCAGGGTAATCAGAATCAACAAGGAAACAATACAAATGGTGGGAATGTTTTTGACAATCAGTCCAATGCATCTTACTCTGGCGACTTTACATCTGACGATGTACTGTTCTACTAGAACATCCTGAGACAGGGGTTGGAACCAGTACCTATTCCCGTTGACCAGAAAGGGCCCTACGTAGAAATGAAGGTAGTGAATAGGGAGCACATTTTTTTAGTGGACACAGGTGCACAAAAATGTTCAATTGACCATCAGCGGGTTCCAGAAATACCACTTTCAGAGCATAAAAATGTCTCAGTAGGGTTCTCAGGTACGCCAGTAATTAGTCCAGTGTCACAACCAGTACCTATAACACTAGGTCCATTTACAGAGTCTTGCCCATTTCTTTTGATGAAAAATTGCAGTGAAAATGTGTTGGTATTAAATTTGTTGAAGAAATTGAATGTGGTCATTTATTGTTCTCCTAATGGAGTGTATTTGACAATTTCGCCACAAAAGACTCTTGTATCACAATTTGTATCTATGCCACTGCCAACCGAATTGAGTAAAATACCGGCTTGTATATGGGCAGTGAATGACAATGATGTTGGTTGTTTGAAAGTAGAGCCAGTAAAGATTGTTCTGAAAGAAGGAATTACATTTCCGCGTATTCCGCAATATAAAATTTTGACTGAGGGAGAAAAAGCATTGAAATACACTGTATCAGATTTAATAAAAAAAACATAATTGAAGAAACTTCTGGTAGTATTTGCAATATTCCGATTCTTCCGGTTTACAAGAAAGGAGGTAATGATATAACTTACCGTTTTATAATTTATTTTACGCAGAGTGAATAAAGTGGTTGATCCGCAATTTCCATTAGTCCCGGATGTGACTACAATTTTGACTATGATTCCAGCTTCTGCATCATATTTTAGTGTAATTGATTTGAAGAATGAATTTTTTAGTATCCCAGTGCATCCAGATAGTAGATATTTGTTTGCTTTTACACTAGGAGGACGTTCATTTACATTCACATGAATTCCACAGGGCTACACTGAGAGTCCAAGTATTTACAGTAAAGCATTGAAGGAACTACCAGCAGGTTGCGTATTACTACAGTACATAGATGACCTATTAATAGCAGCAGACACAGAAGAAATACGTAAAGAAAGCACAGTTGCATTACTGACACATTTAGCAGCGCGTGGACACACAGCTTCACAAAAAAATTCCAGTATTGTCGAAAGGAAGTGGCCTACTTGGGCTACCTCCTTTCGAAGGAGGGAAGAAGATTGACACCAGAAAGAATAGAAAGCATCTCTGATATGCCTATTCCAAATACGCAGAAAGAAGTCAGGGCTTTAATTAGCATGGCTTCATATTGCAGGCAGTGGATCGCACATTTTTCAATGATCATGAAACCGATAGTGGCATTGACAAGGAAGGATGTTACCTTACCTTTGCCATGGAACATGGAATGTCAAGAAGCATTTGACCTGCTCAAAGCTGCATTGTGTTCAGCTCCAGTTTTGGGCACACCAAATTACGACAAGAGTTTTAAGATAATTGTGCATGGAAACAATGGATGTGCTTTGGCTGCTTTGAATCAGGAATACAGGGGGAGAAATAGACCATGCGGCTACCTGTTGCATGTGCTTTGCCGCATTGTTTGCGAGCTGTTGCTGCAGCTGCTGCGTCATTAAAACAAACCAAGGGAATGGTTTTAGGTCACGCTTTAACCGTAATGGTACCTCATTCAGTGGACGTTCTTTTAAATAGAACGCAGACGCAACATCTTACATCAGCCAGATTAACAAGGTATGAAATTGTTCTATTTGCACCGCATATCCAAAGTAAGAGATGTTGTGCTTTAAATCCGGCCGAGTTAATGCCTCCTCCAAATGAGAAAGGGGGTAGAAAACAATTCCCCCATGATTGCTTAATGGTTACTGAACAAGAGACAAAAGGAAGAATTGACCTAAATGACGCCCCACAGAAAGAGCCAGATGGAGAACTGTTTTGTGACGGTTCTTGTTTTAAATTACCAGATGGCACATCAACTGCTGCTCATACCATCACTACACTGAAAACTATTATAGAAAGCAAACAAATCCCATATAAATCAGCACAAGCTGCAGAAATAATAGCGTAAACAAGAGCATGTGAAATTTCTGCAAACCTCAATGTAAATATACATACTGACAGTCAGTATGCCTTTGGGGTGGTACACAATTTTGGTCGATTATGGGCTGAAAGGGGTTTCCTGACATCGCACAGAACCTTAATCCAACATGGCACTTTGATAGTGAAACTTTTGTCAGCACTTGTGCTTCCCAAGCGATTAGAGATAATGAAATGTGAAGCACATAAAAAAGTAACTTGTAATGTAGGAAAGGGAAATGCATTTGCAGACAACATTGCAAAATAAACTGCCACTGATTTACACACAAAAATGTATGTCGAAAGAATAGAAGAAGTACCCTGCATGATAGAAAATGGAATTGCAACAGTTAGGGAGATCCAAGCAGAAGCTACTGTAGATGAAATAAAAAATTGGTCTGAGGGTCCAGCAGAATTAGATTCTGAGGGTCGTTGGGTGGACAAGCAAAATAACCGATGGATGTTGCCAAATGCCTATGCGATGGCCATGGTCACTGTGGCCCACAGTCCGACACACATATGTGCTAGAAAAATGATTCAACACCTGGATTCTGTATGGCAGTATCCACACATTAGAAAAATTGCTGAAAGATTGGTTCAGAATTGCATGACTTGTTCACAACATAACATTGGAAAGGGAACAGTGACACCACCAGGTAGTTTTGGCCCACCGTCTATGCCATTTGAAGTCATCCATTTTGATTTCATAGAAAAGGAGAGGTGCCAAAACTATAAGTATGTCCTCGTGGTGGTCTTCACATTCAGCAAATGGGCAGAGGCCTATCACTTGAAAGGTTGTACAGCTATGTACCCAGCTAAAGCCATGCTAAAATAATATTTTCCCCGATTCGGGCTACCCCATGTCATATGGTCATACAATGGGCCGCACTTTATTGTGGCCGTGATACTGCAAATTTGCACAGGTCTCCAAACTAATAAACGATTCCATTCGGCCAAACACCCGATGAGTGCCGGATTGGTAGAATGCCAAAACGGTATCTTGAAAAACAAACTAAGTAAAATTTGCACAATTTGATAAAACATTTTTTATGATTTTTTTTGTACACAATACAAATAAACATTGACTCCTTTGGAGTCCATCAACCTTAACATTCTAACAATTCATGGGTCCCGGGTTCATCAGCACAAATTAAAGGTAGTGTTACAGGTTCACACTTTCTCAGCAGATGTATTGAAGCATCTGGCATACAGTTTCCAATGACTTATTGAGCCTTCTCCCATTTTCCCCAGATCTTTTTGGCTTTTCCAGGGCAACCCCTGGCTGCATGCACTTGTTGCTCCATTGCTATGCATGCATCTACATCGTTTATCCATTGTACATGTTCCGGGGTTACATTAGACCCCCACAGTTTGGCAATGTTGCATTTGATCAGTGCTGTGGAGGTTGAAAACACAGTACATCCCAGTACCCTAGACAGTGTATCACAGCATTGTTGCCAGTATGATTTGATGTGTGAGCAGTCCCATAGTATGTGGAAGAAAGTGCCCTCCTCTTGGCAACAGCATAGACAATTAGGGTCTGTGGTTTTACCCCAGCGATAGAGTGCTACCCTTGGGTAGTAGATTCTATGTAGAATTTTGAGCTAGATAAGGCCGAGCCTGGCTGATATGGCTCTCTCCTTTGGGTACATTAGGGTTGTTATCCATTCCTCAGGCAGGATCTCCCCAACATCCCTCTCCCACTTGGACTTCAGACTCACCAATTCAGGTGTGGCAAAGGATGTGAGAGCATTATACATCACAGAGGTGGTTTTGGTATATATGCGGTCTAGGGCTAGGTTTCTCTCTATGGGAGTACAGTCTGTCATATTACTCAGATCAGGGAGATGACGCTGTAGGGCGTGACTTAGCTGCGTTTGTCGATATCGGTCAGTAGCAGGGAGATTGAATTTATCAACCAGATCATCAAAGGGTACAATCCCCCCTTCCATAACCACATCACCCACTTTTGTTATCCCCGCATCTATCCAGTTATGCCATTTCGAGAGATTGTTTAGCGCAGAAATATGTTTATTTGCCCACAGTGGCTGCACCTGGGTGATTTTCCCTTCCCAGTTTTTGTACTTGTGTGCCTCTGCCCAGATTATTGCCTGGTGGGATATCATCATTTTGGGGGTGCTGGTGTTAGTTTTCCGGTATAGGGACTCTAGTGAGGTTATTGTCGCTCCTCTTGTGACATCGGGTTTAATGTGAGGTAGCGATGGATCTCCGTGTAGTAAGTCATTTATTAGTGCCATTTGGCTTGCCCAGTAGTATGTCTGTAGGCACGCCAACCCTATGCCTCCCACCCAGATGGACCGCAGCAGGATGTTAAGTGCTAGCCTCAGGTGTCTATTGTGCCATAGGAGTTTCCAGAGGGTTCTGACAATTCTGTGAAATTCCTGTGTGGGGATGTGTAGTGGGGCATTTTGAAGGATGTATAGGAATCTTGGCAATGCCATCATTTTAAATAATGCTGCTCTTCCTAATAGGATTAGCAGCATAGTTTTTGACATGTTAAGCAAATCGATCTATGATTGGATGGAGTTTTTTCTCTTCATATTCATTCAAGTTTGTTGTGATCTGGACCCGCAAATTTCGGAATTGATTACCCTCTCACAAAAGGGGCAGTTTTGTAACCCAGCACCCTCTATTTCTTTTACCGGGAATAGTATAGATTTTGAACAGTTTACCCTCAGGCCGCTGAATGATTGTATTTTCCCTGCAGGCGTGTTACTATTGGGCAGGAGGCTATGGGGTCTGATAGAAACAGAAGCCGGTCATCTGCCTATAGTGAGATCTTGTCCCCCCAATGATCTGTCCACCGGAATCCCTTCCATGCCTCTGTTTACCTTAATAGTATAGCCAGTGGCTCTATGGCGAGTGCGAAGAGCATTGCAGATAGGGGGCAGCCTTGCTGTGTCCCTTTGCCCAGTCTGAAGGGTTTAGAAGGCCACCCATTTACCCTGGTCACAGCCTCGGGGGATTTATATAGTTACTGTACCCATCCCAAAACTTGTTCCCCAAATCCGATTCAGTGCATTATTTCCCACAGTGCCTCCCAGTAAACCCTCTCGAAGTCTATCGTTAATAGTGCCAGCTGACCTTGTAGAATAGAAGACTTTTCTAGCGCTGCGTGCAGTCTATGTATGTTCATACGCGTGGATTTCTGGGGCATAAAGCCGCACTGATCAGGGTGTATCAGTGACATAATAACTTTCTGCAGTCGGTTTGCCAGTGCTTTCGCTAGCATTTTAGTTTCACTGTTAATTTGCAAGATCGGCCTGTATGAGCTACATTTCTCTGGAGGTTTGTCGGGTTTGGGGTTCGCGATTATGGTGGCCTTCCTCAGGTCTGGGGGCAACTGGCCTTGCGTCTTCGAGTGTGTGTACATGCGTAGGAGGTGTGGGACTATTCCGATTGGCTCTATCCCTTTCCATATTTCCACCAGAAAGCCATTCAGCCCCAGCGTTTTCCCAGGGTAAAGTTTTGATATGGCCACCACCAGCTCTTCCTCTGTGATGTTTGCTTCAAGTAGGTCTCTTTGTACACTCGTTAGGATAGGGAGGGTAATCTCCTCTAGTACAGAGATGTTAGCAGGGGTCTCAGGTGATTTATTAAGTTCCACATAATAAGCTGCAAAACCTTCTGCAATATCCTGGTCGGTTAACAGTGGTTCCGCGTGATCAGGTTTAATCATTCTAACCTGTTCATGCCCTTCATCTCTGCGTTTCAGCCACACTAGCATTTTACCTGCTTTGTCTCCTGTCTCGTATAGTCTGGCGCGCATCGTTCTGTTTGCTTGTTTGGCATTGTCTAGGGCTATGTTGTGCAGTTTCTTTTGGGCGAGGACCAGTGCGTGGTTGGTTTCAGGTAGATCTAGCACCAGGTGTGAGTGTTCTGCTTGCTCCACCTGTGTTTCGGCTTCGTTCTCTGTCTCTAAATGTGCTTTCTTATGTGCCGCTGTCCAGGAGAGGATCTCTACTTGCAGCGCTGGTTTGTACGCTTCCCATAACACACCTGGGTCATCAGTTGACCCTGTGTTTAGTTCAAAGTAGGTGTTTGTGGTCTCTTGGATTTGTTCTACAAGCTCTGGATAGTAGTTATTCAGGCGCCAGGAGGGTGGAGGGATTGGCCGTATCGTTGACAATTCTATTAGTAGAGGCGAGTGATCAGAGATTCCACATGGGAGTAGGGTGGCATTAACCGCTCTGTGTATTTCCGTGGTTGGTAAGAAAAAGTAGTCTAGTCTCAAGAGGGAAGCGTGGATGCCTGAGTGGAATGAGTATTCTTGGCTCTCAGGGTGGAGGTCGTGCCATAAATCTCTTAGCCCCATTGCCGCAGTGAAGGTAGCTAGTTTTGTGTGGGTGTTAGGGCTTCTGCCCCTTAGGTGCCTGCAATCCATTCCCATGTTCATGACATCATTGAAATCACCACCAAGGATTAGCGTGTCTGAGGTATCTTGGATTATCAGGGGAGTTATATCTTTTATAAGTGTCGGCATCAATGTGAGTGGTGAGTATACAGCTAGTATTGTTATGGTTTGGTTCCACAATGTTCCGTTCATATACACATATCTACCCCCTGTGTCTTGCGACACTCTAGACAGTGTGAAAGGTAGCTTTTTGTGAATCAGTATAAGGACCCCTCTCGAGCCCGTGGTGAAACCTGTGTGCAGTACCGTGCGGTAATTGCTACGTTTAAATAGGTTGCATGTTGTACCCGGAAGATGGGTCTCTGTGAGCAGTGCCACGTCCGGTAACAGTCTGTTTAAAGCCTGGGTGACCAGTCACCATTTAATCCCACCACCCAGTCCATTGACATTCCATGTCAGGAGACGGAGGGTTTTTGTATAAGAGCCAGCTCTTGTCATCTGAGTTGGAAAGGGATTCTGTTGAGCAGTGAGTGTAGGGTTTTGGGGAGAAGCTCAATCTGTTGTCTTGCAGTGTGGTGTAACTTCGTAGGAGTAAATGTGCAGTGCTTTCGGACCCATAAAGAACCATAGTTAAGAAATTCTCCACCCACATCTGCCAGTCTGATTCGAGTTTCACAACTTTACCTATCCCCCCTCCCTATACTTCCACCCAACCTGGAGTATCTGTCACCCAAACCAGAACAAAAACGATTAAACTAACAAGTCCACGCTCAGTGGTATATTCGCTCCAGCCTACAGTCACCAGACAACTCCATCTTGGTTAAACAGTTGCAGGATGGGATGTCCGAGTGCCGGGGAGGTGTTTCTATCCCCTGGGGCCGCTCAATGTTAAGTCTATATGTGGAGCTTGTAACTGCGTATTGTACCTCTGTTGAGCCACCAAATTATCGTAGATCACTTTCTGGTGAATTAGATTAGCTCCTCTTGGTAGGATCAGCGGTCATCAATCGGCGGTGGTGGTGGGACAGGATCTTGTCTTATTGGTAGTGGGGCAGGCGATCTTCAGTCGGGTGATGGTCTGGATCTCCTGTTGTTTTTAGACCTCGCCACACTCTAGTCACCCTCGATGTGTTGTTCCACCAATCTCCATGCGTCTTCTGGGTCTGTTAAGTGTACTGTTGTGCACTGATGGTATATTTTAAGCTTTGCTAGGAAGAGAAGGCTGTATTTCACATTCAAGGTTTGGAGGTGTTTCTTGAGTTGGTCAAAAGATTGTCTGGCCTCTGGACCTCCCTAGCATAATCTGGAAAAAAGGCGATGCGGGATCCGTTGTGTGTGATTGTTCGCTTAGTGTGGGCCATTTGAAGTAATGAATCCCAGTCTCTGTAATTCAGCAATTTCGCAATAACCATGTGTGGCGGTGCGTCTGGTATAGGTGGCCCAGATGGCATGCGGTGGGCCCGTGCAATGGAGAAAAAATTGGAGAATGATTTGGGCTCAAACAGATCAGATAGCCATTTTTCTAAAAATAATTCCATACACGGACCTTCTGTTTTCTCTGGTAGACCCAGTATGCGGATGTTGTTGCGCCTAGATCTTTCCTCTCCCTCGGTTGACTCTCTCCTCTATTGTTTTTAGTCGTGTCATGACACGGGTCATGCGCTGTTCCATGCTGCGTAACCCGTCTTCCGCTCTGGAGATGCGCTGTTCAGCTTCCCCTGTATGCAAGGTTAATTTTTGCAGGTCATGTCAGAGAAGGGAGACGTCCATGCTGATACCATCCATTTTCTGTTCCATGGATGCCCGCGAGTCGCGATTGCAGCTATGACATCTTTCAGGGATAGAGTGCTCTGAGCCTCGGTCATGTTGTGCAGCTGGTCTTGGTCTGAGGAAGAGGCTGCCGGTGTTGTAGTGTATTGATCAATTCTGCTTTGGGTGACTGTCTTTTTAGCTTTATCTTTGCCCATCATGTATTCGGTTGGCAGTGGCCAGTGCAGGGGCCACTTCCTTTGCGTGCAGCAGGTGGTCACCGCAGCGGGTGTTGAAGTACAGCAAGTGTGGGTAGCACCTAGATGTGGCACACTGATATCCATCACATGACAGCCGCGATGAGGTTGCAAAGTTTGTACGCTTGAGGTACCCTGAGGCCAGTCGGATCTGGGTGCGTAGCTACCTTCGTTTCTTTCGTGTTTGCTGACAGTCAGTGTGTTCACCGTGGATCAGCTTGTTCAATTGTTATGACCTTAAATCAATACTGTCCACAGGGCTGTGCAGTCAGAGCGGGAGTGACCGTCTTAGTGATTGGGACTTTACGGCACTTTGTCGTAATAGGGGGCATTCTCTTGCCTGATGTGTAGCTCAGAGGGGTCACATTCATTTTGCCAATGATTTCCTGTGGGTCTTGAGTCGTGTATCACAATCTTCGTGGCGGAAAAGCTTGTTCACTTGGGAGTTGGAGCTAAGTGCATAGCTCATTTTATGGAGACCTGGATTCTGAGGATAGATGCAGTAGAGTAAGGCATCACCGTGTTTGGGAGGGGGGGGGAGCCGTCCTATTCAAACTGGTACGACAAATCACTGATGCTTTCTGTGTTGCTAATGCACCCCATACAGAGTGAGGCAACCGCCGTGTCAACGGATGTGCAGTATATTGATGCGTACTGTTCCACGGGTGAGTAAGGTGGTTGAGTAGTATTGTGTCCTTCGTCCCGTTAGGTAATCTCCGTTACAGCATGGTTACACTACCTGCAAGGGGATGCTGAGCGTAGAGTGTGTGAGCCCCAAGCCCCGACAGGCAGGCATGTGCAGCTCGCCCCTTGCCTTCGATTCCGGGCCATGTCTCCAGGGGAACAGGGTTCTCTTGCGGCATCACAGGAGGGGGAAGGGGCCACAACCTCCCCACTCCTCAATCAGTTCCACCCACACCTGAATGCTAACGGAGTCTTGGGGTCGTGTTGGCAAGGGGATATTAGGTCTGTGTGTACCTCACTTACCTGAGTTGCCCCCTCTTTCTTCTCTGCTTCACAAAGTGCCTTCAACCTGTCAAGCACTCCTATTCGCAGTTCTGATCGGATCGTGAATGGCACAGGTGGATGTCAGGCTGGGTGTCGGCAGTGCTGGTCTGATCAGTGGATGGTAGGTGTTGCTTACACGCACTTTGGGGAGTGGCCCGGGTGTTCAGGGTGTTCTGTGTGACAGATGGCGCCTCTTACTGGGCATCGTCGACACCTTCTTAGGGCTCACTCCCATTCCACAATCTTGCGAGGTGCTGGACGGGGCAGAATTTTCAGGGTCTGTTTGTTTTGCAGGGCAGGGATGGACCGCGGTCCACGTTTTCACAGTGCAGTCTTGGGCAGGGGTATCTGCGGTTTTGTTCATGCACAGAGCTTCAAGCTGTGCAGGCAAGGCGATGTTAACAGCTCGGCTCCTCTCCAGAATGTCTTAGATTGAGTCACATGCGTACACTCTTGGGTGGGTGCAGAGACTGGTCCGGTCCCATCCTCAATGTGCTGTCATTGCTTTCTGTCCTTGGGACCCGATCTGCTGCGTGCAGTGCCTAGCTTTCTTCCTCCATGTACAGGTTTGCAGCGTAGGTGATCCATGCCTCGAATCCCACCTCGACAGGCAATGGGTGGTTCGGAAGTTTTTAAAGATTATCGCAGCAAGCCGAGGCGTCTCCGGTCTCTTCTGGCATGGCAGAGGTTGCATCCTAGATGTTTTCTTCGGCGTATCCCCCTCACACACAGTGTCGCAGGCTTAAGTCACGACCCGCGGCCATCTTGTCTCTCTCCCACCGTCACCACCGCTGATCTTTCTTGGCGGTCTAACTCACGCAGGAGAATAATTCCAGTGTTTTCAGCCCATCCACTCTCCAGGTGCACAGCTCTCAGCAGAGTTGTTTTTGCGCGGGTTTGACATGGATAGCAGGTTGTTTTGTCAGGATGTGTGCGGCGGTTACGGGAGCTTCAGGGACTCACGTCCGCATCGCACAGAAGCTGGCCACACCCCCACGCAGGGAGAAATTTGAAATGGCCCAATGAACTACCCTAGCTTTACTTTGCATGCGAACAGCTGTACAGGCAAGGACTGGTCTCTCCCCATATGAAATTGTCATGGGGAGACCAGCAAATGCCTGGACGTGCCTCGACCAAAATGGTTGAGGGATATTGAATACCCATTACTTATTGATAACTGCCAACAGTTGACTCAAAACTTGCATTTGATTGATCAGCAGGTGCAGGAGGCTCTTCCTGTCAGATATACCAGCCCAGGACAATGTCTGCAGCCTGGCGACTGGACTCTGGTGAAAAATGTTGAAAGAAAATCTTTGCTTGCACCGTGCTGGACGGGACCCTTGCAGGTGCTACTGGCTACGCAGAGTGCAGTCCAAATGAATGGCCGCAAGCACTGGATCCACGCAACACACACGAAAAGAGTTCTGTTTCCTTTGCCACATGAGAAAGATATTGATGATCCTGACGTCGAAAAAAGAAAGACAGCTGTACTTTATCACAAATATATCATCGCCAGTTCCCTGTCAGAAGTACTTCCTAAGCCCAAGAAAGGGCCTGGGGAGATTGCAACGAAGATCAAAAGGCCAAAGTTGCCTCAACTTTGTCCGACTGCTGCCTTATCATCACGCAGTGCATCACAAGTTGGCACTGATCCTGCATCTGGAAATGAGAGTGCATTGTTCATCGATCATACTTTACCTGGAGCTGTAAGGTACAATCTACATTCACAAAATCGGAAGTGATCAGCTTTTGTTTCGCCTTTGTTCTTCGCTCATGGATCAAGCTGGGAATGGAGGCCTAGGGAAAAGGAGCACATGAGCTGTATCAAGTTGAAAGCTCTGACACGCCGTTTCCCGGTGCTACCATTGAAAGTGAAGGTCTTTGCAACCTAGCGTGTACAAGCGGGGGCAAATGGTACCGACACTATAAAATTGATACTTGCGCCTGCCTTTTTGGAGCTCTGTGCAGATTAACATCAGCTTGCTACCATCTATAAGCAGGCTAGCCTTGACTGGCCTGAATGTTTGTTACTAATGTCTGTTGCTGTGGAGAACTTTCCCCGACAGACACTGAAAAAAACCTTTCCTGAGATAAATATTACAGACAATGCCTATATTTGCTCCTGCTCCCTCCTGCACCGATGCTGTTGATGATATAGAGATTAAGCCTACTCCAAGAAAGACTTGGTTCATAAAGAATAATATGCTAATGATTATAATACCGCTTTGCATCTTGATTACACTGGTCCCAATATTTTGGTATCTAGAAACTATGCATCCCTTAAACCCTCTCCTGACTGCTACCAATGCTCCTACCATGAGCAGCCCAGTACATGTGCTCTCTTATAGTCTCCCTTCACAAGAAGTGAAACATAGAATAGGATATGATAATAATACATTGCTACTGATTATGAATATGACCCATGCTATCTTGAATAGGTCCAATTGTTGGGTTTGTTCCCATTTACCCCAGCACGGGGAAAGAGGAATGGGTTGGTATGTACATCCTTTGCCACTTAATACTGCCTGTTAAGCATCATTAAGAGTGCTATTTTTTGGAAAATGGAATGATATTGTCACTGGTCAGTTTGATGGAACAAACATAAATGAATTTGAAAGATTGGTATTGGAACCGTTGGGTTGTTCCGTATTTACAAGCAGAAGCAAAACAAAACCGGTAACAACAAGCCCATAGACAGATTCTCTAGGCCTTACCCATCCCTAATCACCTTTAAAATGGCTCCGGTAGCAAATAACGATGCTGTGCCTCCCTCCTATACTATTAATCATAGTCCACGTTCTGTCCCATTTTGCTTATGGAAAAAGGGTTCCTACCCAGTTGGAGCATTCACTAGATGCAAGAATATTGCTGTACTTGAACAAGAATAAAAACCATAATATATAGGCGGTTCTGTCTATTTTATATGTGTAGATCAGGCCTATCCATGGTTACCTGGAACTTGGGAAAGGACCTTTTATTTAGGTATACTTTTACCTGGTGTATTTCTTTCCAAAACCTCTGAAATAGCAAAATGATCTAGATCTCAGCCACAACGAGATGATACCGCAGGACAGATTGCTGGGGATATAGCGAAATCATTTATACCATGTTGGGGACAAGCAATAAACTCATGGAATATAAGAAAACTGTCCAGGGTGTTAGAAAAAAAATGATAAATGGGACAACAGATATACTCTATAATATGACATTGGAACAAAAAGCAATCAGATTAATTGCACTTCAAAATGGAATGGTGCTTGATATAATTTTGGCTGATCATGGAGGAGTATGCAAATTGGTGGGGTCAGCATGCTGTGTATTCGTAAGTGACTCCTCCCCCACGATATTTGAAGCAATTAAGAAATTGCATGTCCTGAATTCTGAAATTCATGTTCCCATAGGTGGTTGGAGTCTGAATATAAGTTCAAGGTTTTGAGAACTGCTACGATCATGGGGATGGAAACTAACTGCAAATTTGGTTATGATATTTGGAATCCTCATATTCTGCTGTTGTTGCATACAATGCCTGCCAGTCCTCTGCTCCCAAATTTCAAATGAGTGTGTTCATGCAATTAGTACGATACATCCTCGCATGTTAAGTGAAGGTACACAACACGAAAATGAAATAATTAAAGAATTTATGGCAATTAATATTTCTGATGATGGTTATAGCGACATGGGTAGTTCGGAATCGGACACGTGGTCCGATGAAGACGCAATGTATGGATGATGATATTGGCTTGATGCCAAAAGGAGGGTTTGTTAGACCAGAAAAGCAACCCTATAGTCGAATGATATGTATAATATGTTGGCCAGAAGCCAGTCGCATCAAGTGACAAACATTGCAATCCTAGAATCGTCAATGTAACCAAAGGGCTTTCATTTTGTGAAATGTCGGCCATTTGCTTTTTCTTTTCTGTCAAAACGCTTTGCAAATGTATTCTATGCTTTAGACTCGCACACCGTGTGAGACCACGGCTTGAACACTGAAATACTAACACAGACAGGAATGTCAAACTGTACAAAAATACACTGTTTTTCTCTCTCACTAAGTCCTTGAAGTCGACCAGAAGCCGCATCTAATCATTAGTTCAGTTGCCGGTTTGTCTTGCAAGCGCCGTTGTAAAAGGTAGTTAAACATGAATTATATTCTCCTAGCGGTGCTCCTTCGCAGAGGGTGGTATTTTCTGCTTAAGAACTATCTGACCCTTAGCTCATGAGGAGAAACACATAGATAACATAGTAAGGAATGTTTCCCTGCTGAGAACACAATATCCTTGCCGAGTCAGAGCTCCATGTTCCTCATAAGAGAAAGCTTTCGCTACTGCCTTTGCTAAAATAACTATGTTTAGGCTGAATGAAGACTTGTCATAATGTGTCATAATTGTCATAATTGTCAATCACTGAACCCTAGCCTGTATGACATGTATGAGGGCGGGTCGAATTGCCTTAACAAAGGATATGTCTAATGTATATATATTGCTGCTTGAGAACTGTTCGCTCTCTCTCGCATTTCACAGTGTTTGGGAAAACACGTCGTGAGGGTTGAGACCCAGTCGGCCGACTGAGAAACCTTTGAAATAAACCAGACTTGTTTGGAAAACGAACCTCGCATCTGACGTGTCATTATAGTATATGGTTATTGTGCCTTAGTTTCCATATGCAGTCTTTATGGCCTAGCACTATGGCAGCAGGGGGCTTTCATGGGGGTCATTACGAGTTTGGAGGTAGCCATGGCGCTATTAGCGCCATGGCTGTCTCCAAACCCGGGTCCGGATCTGGTCTCACTGAATGGGGACTTACCGGGACATTCCAACCTATGCGGACCAGGTAAGTCCCCATTCAGTAAACCATTCCCCATTCCCATTGAGCCCACATAGGGCTCAATGGGAATGGGGAAGGCGCTAATAACGTGTGCGCAAATTGCGGACCCGTTATTAGCTCCAAGGTCCCTTAATGGGTCCCACAAAGAATGGATGGTCAGACCAGCCGTTCCTGCTGGGACCCGCTAAGGGACCTCAGAATATGGCAGTAAGGGCTTAACGGCACCGCCATCCTTAAGGGTGCGGTTAAGCCCCTACCGCCATACTCGTAATGACCCCCCACTGTTTCTTTTAGGTTTATGCTTCATAGGTTGGAATTTCTGCATCAGTTATTTAGTTTTGTTATTTGTTTTGTATTTGTACTTCTTGATTGGCATGATACACACAGTGATATAGGCAAACATTTGGTCATTCTGGTCTGGTTAAGGTCTAGTGACCTTTTTGTAATTCTGGTCTTCTAATTAGGTAAGGAGGAATGATACAATAATTATTTGATAATAAAAGGGAAACAAGATTTTTCAGTTGCCCAGCTCAAATAGGGTCAGGTGGGGCTAGTTCAGAATGATTTGAGAAACCCATTTCAGGACGACTTAGCAATGTCTCTGTAATTGATTCCTTGCCCTCCTGGGGAAGCATTGGAAGTGAAGTCACAGTACATGTAAAGCAGGTGCAATTGAAATGTTACCGCCTGGTACCACTTAAAAAGGGACAATAGACACAATCAGTTCCCATTTGAAGGAGCATTGGGACAGTTATCTGAAGTGAAACATGCACTTGAGCCAATGAAAGATAAAACAGGTTCACAACAGTGGGGTGTATATGCTACTTGGTTTGATGATGTCTCGGAACAGCAGAATGCTTCAAAGAAACATGGACTGAAGGACACGAATGACAGACTGAAGGTCCAAATGAAATATTTGAGAAACAGGGGATTGGCAGAAAATTCCAAGGAATCCCTGTTAATCTGTCCTCAAATTATAGATGAGAAGCCAGATGACAAGCCTGAAGAAGACCTCATTGACTTGATGATTCAAAGATACTTTTATCTCACTGTGTTCAAATATAGTCACTCTGAATTTAGCTCACTTGCAGCGCCTAATACCACCTGGCTATGTAACTGGGAAAAGGAGCGATTAGGGTTCTCTGGGCAGTTAAAATCTACTTCTCTGCCCTCGGTTTTGCATGGTTTACTATGTAATGCTCGTTCCCTGCCAGCGCACCGTCTAGACATTTGGAATCCGTTAACATCCCATGAACCAGACCTCATTTGTACTAGAGAAGCATGGCTATCAGAAACAACTATACCAAATGTTATTCAGCTACTCCCCCATAATTATTCCATGCTGCAGATTGACTGTAAACTAGCCGATCAAGGTGGGGGGGTTGCCATAATTAAAAAATAAAAACACCTCACAAACTTAGAAGTTAGTTGTAGACCCTGTGCTGGTTTTGAACTCTTATTAGTCCGGCTCTCCCTTCCTGATAAGGAAACATCCTATTTACTTTTAGTTTATCGGCCCCCGAGATGGGAAAACTCTTTTGTTATGAATTGTTTGGATGTTACCTCCTCGCTCGCAATAGCATGTGCTCATTTCATTATTATGAACGATTTTAATCTGAGATTCAATGAAACATCATGTACACAGGCACAACAGCTACACACTGCCATTGTTAAAATGCAGTTTACCCAGTTTACCAATGGTCCCGTGTAAGATCTCGGGAGGATAGCTTAGGTGCAACGCACTCGCCTTTTAAACAAGACATGTGGAGCAACACAGGTTTGATACCTGGGTCCACGCTTAGAAAGCGCTGGGTATTAAGCGCGTTATAAATAACCCACTACAATTACAATATGTTAGACTTCTTTTTTTTGTAATCCTGAGAAAACTACAGTTTATGCCCCTTTCCTGTATTGTGGTCTGACCATTTTGTAATCCCTCCCCCCTATGTGGGAAACTCAATGGTGGTACCGCGGTGCTGAGCTGCTCAAAAAGTGCATGACTGGAGGTTAGTAAACCATATCAAAGGCAATTTCTCACAGCCACTGGAAGAGCAAGGAATATGAAGCATTTCCTTGCAGGCTTTCCAGGATGCGTGTGAAAGTGCTGTGATGACCCTGGCTCCAGTGAAATTAACAAAAGGAAAAGGAAAGCTATCAGCTGCATGGCTTTCTGAACAGCTACAGTCGCTGACGCTTGCTTACAAACAGGACGAATGTACCTGGCACACTAAGTACTTGGAGACAGGTAAGAGCATAATGCAAAGGCACCTCACTAGCTACCAGAATTAAATGAAAGCTGTAAAAATCTCATATTTCTCTAACAGAGTTCGGTCGGTGCTATGTACTCCAAAAGAGTTATTTGTAGTGGCTAAGGAATTATATTGGCAAACTCAGTACTCACATACTATTCTGGCCTCTCAGGACTTATTAAACTTCCTATCAGCTTCTTTTTTCAGAGAATTGCCACCACCCATGACACGATCGTAAAGTCCCCTTTTCCTCCTAGTGAAGCAGACTCTCTGAGCAGGGAAGATCAGCCAGGCAATCCAAAAAAGAGCCTGGCCTTCTTTCAACCGGTCACTCTGACTCAAGTTTTCGATATTATTTTTAAACTTCAATCTTCTTCCCCCCTGGATCCGATGCCTCTTAGAATTTTGTCAAATATCCAAGTTGAGCTTGCCCCTCTGATTTCAGAGGGAATAAACAAGTGCTTAATTACCAGCCACATATTCCAGCAGCATTGAAGCATGCCCTTGTAACTCTGGTGCTTGAGAAGCCAGCTTTAGATCCATCTGTTCCAGACAACCTTTAACCAATATCTCTTCTTAAATTTCTTATGACGGTATTAGAAGCAGCTGTCGCTCCACAGGTTAGAGCCTCTTTGGAAGAAGAAAATATACTGTATCACCAACAATCAGGGTTTTGGCCAGGTATGAGCACTGTATCAGTGCTGGTGGCAGTAATCGATGATGTGGCAAGGATTACTGACAGGTCTCAGACAGCAGTTTTGATACTGCTTGACCTGCCAACAACGTTCGATACGATTGATCATGGCCGTCTGTGCAAACGCCTTGAAGAGAGTGGCTTCTCGGGCGTAGCACTGTTATGCTAAAATCGTTTCTTTCCAACCGTTGCCAGACAGTACCCTTGCCTCCTTATAAAGCAGGAGAAGACATTGTAGGATGGGGAGTTCCACAGGACTTGGCCCTGTTAGCTATCCTATTTAATGTATCCATAAAATCATTGATGGCCATCACTCAGTCATTTGGATGTTCTTTGTACTCATACGCAAATGATACTCAATTAGTTTTTCATATTGCGCAAGATCTAACTGCAATTACCACAGATATTAGGAACTGTCTTTTAGGGATTAGTCAATGGATAAACCCAAATTCGCTCAAGCTAAATGGGAACAAGGCCGAAGTTCTGATCACTGATCCCCTGTCTATGAAAAGCCTCCGAACCATCGACTGCTTTCCGTCAGAACTTGGCCCTCCCCCATTGCTGGTTACATCTGTAAAAAATCTAGGTATAAAAATCTCTGAATACCTGGCCCGACACTTCAGGTTAGTATTAGATGTAGTACAGCAGTAGGGGGTGTTTTAGAATATCAACCATCAGTGTCCTGCGCTCGATAAGCAGAGGTGGCAGCTGAACAGTGGAGTGACGAAGTGATAGACCCCCTACTCCGGTAAGTATAAGTAAGTATATAGGGCTCAGAAAGAACCCTGCTCCACTTTAAGTCAAGCGCCATACAATAAAGAAAGTACAAAAGTTTGTCAGATTTTCATGAAATATATTTAAACAAACAGTTGCCCTATAGAGACACGTGTTTCGGCGAATCACTCGCCTTTTTCAATCAGGGCTAATTGGTGAGAGATATAGTTCACTTATTCAAATAGGGTGGTGAATTTCATGGGATCAATCCCGCCTCACAAGAGGTAGTCTCCTTCACAAGCGTCTGACAAACTTTTGTACTTTCTTTATTGTATGGCGCTTGACTTAAAGTGGAGCAGGGTTCTTTCTGAGCCCTATATACTTACTAGTATTAGATGTAGTGTGGGTCATCTGACATTGCAATTTATTTTCGAAAGTTCTCCTGTTCCTAACGCAGGAACTTTGGTCCCCAGTGATTTCGGCATCTATTTTGGGGACAATAGATTACTGTAACGCCACAATGCTAGCGCAGCTGAAATATCATGTTAACCGCTGGCAGGTTTTACAAAATCTAGCCATAATGCAACCAATAGATTGAATCATGCCTCCCCACTGCTAAGCATGGTTTATAGTCATAATCTCGAATTTAGAAATGTCGAAAAAAAAATGTTGAAAAAAAAGGCCGAAAAAAAAATGTCGATTTTTTTTATGACTTTTTTTTCGAAATGGGGGGGTTCCCCCCAGCCCCCCTTTTTTATTTTTTTTTGTTTTTACCTATTTTATTTATATATACTAGAGCCCAAAAAAAAATAAAGAAAAAAAAAAATCGAAATATTTTTTTTCTGCCTTTTTTTCGAAATTTTTTTGTCTCGAGATTTCTAAATTCGAGATTATGACTGACCACCGCTAAGCATATTGCACTGGCTCCCAGTAGAGGCCAGAATCAAGTTTAAGATGCTGTGCCTAGTACACAGAGGGTATTACCCAAATTGACCTTTTACAATTGACCTTTTGCACAATTGACCTAATTATAGTGGTCCTAATTGACCTTCTGCACAATAGACCTTTTATATTATTTTAGTTATTTTATGTATGTTTTGGGTTGGTTTTGGATTTTAAATAATATAAGGGGATTTGGTGGTGGGTTGCAGGTTTTTTTTGGATTGGGTGAGGGCTCGCGGGGGGTTTCCCCCACATATATGTCCTAATTGACCTTCTAAATTAGGTCAATTCTCCTGAGGTCAATTCTCCCCAGGTCAATTGTGAAAATGTCAATTAGTATATAACCACACAGAGCCTATTATGACACAGGCGCTAAATAGCTCCGGCAAAGGCTTTGCAATTACAGACCGTCGTGAGAACTGTGCTCCCTGGATAGATTGATTTTGATGGTCCCTCATTTTAATAAGAGTACAATGGGCAGCAGTGATTTTCAGTGGCATCATCAAACTTTGGAATATCCTCCCACTGATGCTGTTGGCTACCAAAAGCTAGGTAGTCTTTAGGAAACAATTAAAAACCTTCCTGTTTCCAATCAAAGGACAAAGGATCTGGTTGTCTGGGATGGATCCCCTGTTCACGAGATTCCAGCATTCAATACTCCTCTCTTTTCTTTATTAATCTTAATGCCAGGATTCTCATTGGGTCCCAGCTGCGCTTTACAAGATACCATAGTATGGCATACCATATATCATGAACTTGCACACATAGGAAAGGGAGGAAGACTTTCCACTCTGAATCAGAATAGGTTTGCTCCCGACTTCCCAGCAATCGCTTAGGATTATTATATCCACTACTATATGGCTTCTTTATCAACTGACACGCAGATTGTATTCAATGTAACAATTTTGAATTTGTTTTAGTTGTTTTGGACACCTTCTCCACAAGGGAAAAAAATCTTCCCATGATGGAGAACAGATACATCTCAGTTACACAAGGTTTATTGAGAGATCTTATTCACAGGTTCGGAGTACCAGTCAGTATAAACAGTGACAGAGACATATTGTTGTTGTTATTATTATTATTATTAGTTGGCAGAGGCAATGAAGCACAAATTGGAGTGATTAAGCAGTTTTCCAAGCTGTGTAGTGTAACTGTTATCAAGTAGCCAAAGATATTACCACTAGTGTTGCTCAGTGTCATAAGCATAGCCAAGAGAAAGACTGTTAAACCCATTGGGAGGCCAATTCATTTATCAGCCTCACCGCTAATGAAGAATGTGCATGCTAATATCGATATTTCAGACAATGTACTTCTCGATTACCGCAACATTTTCATTACGATCATTCTATCTGCCCACATTCAGGTCTGAGAGGCTTTGACAAGAAAACCAGAACAGGCCAACCATTCTCTTTAGCCAGGGGGCTATGACTAGAATTTTGATTATTGGTTCAACAATAATAATTTGGGAGCTCCCCCACCTGGGTGCATACCTTACACTGTAAGAGGAGCATGTCACCCCAAGTTAAAGACTGGAAACTATCTGGATCAATTGCTACTGGGACCCTCGTATGTACTAGTGACATTGAGGGATTTTAAACTTACAAATCAACACAAACCAGTAACAACTAGGTATCGACAAGGGAGAAAACCATCTTTCATGGATGGCAGCTACTTCAGAAGTAGAGTCTTGGTTCTGGTATAACACAATGGGCCTCATTACACGGATGGCGGTAAGGGTTTACCGGTACCGGTAAGGGTACCAGTGCCGGTAAACCCTTACCGCTTTACTACGAGGTCCCTTTGTGGGTCCTGTAGGGTATTTTGTGGAGATTTGGGGCCTGACGGTATTTTATTACCGCCGAAAAATAACTTAGCAATAATCACTCTTTGTATTCAGATTTGGCCATGTGCAACAATAATACAATGTACATGCATTATTTCAGCACCCAGACCTGCATATTTGGTATACGTGGTTGGTGGTATTTTGGTGAGCATAATTCCCTTGTTTTATTTGTGGCCCCAATGTCCAGAATCCCTTATCTTTGCTTAGATTTTTCGTGTGATCACTAGAGAGACCTCAGACCTGCATTCTAGGAAGACCACATTTTCCTGTGATAGTGTTGGTGTGCCACCATGGGCGAACTCACTGACTTATTTACGACAGAGAGCTATATGTGGTAGTCTTGTGGTAATTTCCACTACCTTATATACGGTAGGGAGCTATGTTCAGAGAGTCTCTCTTCCCGTTGGCTCATGTACCTCCAACAAGCTATGCTACAGTCACTCACAATTATTCATACTGATTTTGACATGCACACATCTGTCTTAAAATGACCATTGCACTGTTTAAAAATCTCCCCACATCATCAGCATTGTAATGGTAAACAATAAACATCACCCGTCTGTTTTCAAATATTTTTCTGTATTATAAAAGTTGTATTTAAAAACGATCTCATTCTTTACAGAAATAAAATGGTACAGTCAAAGCATTGTCTGTGACACTCTGCAAAGAGAGTGGCGGAGAACAGAACTCAAATTGCAACATTAGCACTTGATTAAGACACGCACAGGAATCCTACACTGACTGCATATTACCGTACACACTCAGCTCCCACACTTCTCATTACCTTATCTTTTTAGTTGTTCTCTTTGTGAATGTGGCTCTCTTGGATTAACTCCAGCAAAAAGGAACGCTTGCCTTCTCAAGCCGGGGTCATTGCCTGGAATTCTCAGCTTTTTCAGATAGGAATGCCTCAGCCAGTGGAAAGGTTTTTCTTTCAGCTCTCCCCAATCTCGACTGCAGCAGGACACAGGAATCTGCATTCAGTCAGGACCCCACAGCCAGGTCTTCTCCCCAGTAGTGCAGAAAAATGTCTGCCTGGAATTTTCCCCGTTACTGCCCACTAAAACTTTCCTCTCAGCCCTCTGTATGACGTGTCCCAATGAAATCCATCATCTCTCATCCTCCTACTCTTCAACAATAGCTTCGCTTATACATTTGCAATTGTTGCAAATCTGACTTCCTTCTTCCTGCAGTTACTGTGCACAAAAACACGGAGAATCAGGCAGAGAAGAGAAGAGAAAAAAAAATCTGCACACACATTTAAATGGTTTTCAGAGTATGCCTAATTCTGCAGTGGAGAACACATTTTATTAGTGGGTTATATTAAATAAGGTTTTATTAGTCAGGTTAATGGTTAATAGGTTAGCTGTTAATTTTCAAATGTGTCTCTCGCACCATAGGCATTTCAGGTGAAAAATAGTGTGCATTTTTAAATGAACACGTGTGCTTTTAACTGTAAAAATAGATTTGCATCTTATATGTTAAAATCGTTTTTGACTGAATAGCCTGTCTTTCCTTGTTAATCTGCTAACCCATATAGCAATGCACCGCACCCTTGTGGTGGTGCTGCAAAAAAAATTGTGCTACTTGTGCAGTATTGCTGTACTCTGTACTGTAACACGCCAAATATCCTTACATATACCCTCCTTTTTTTTTTAGAACTTGGCTATAATCCAAGCCAATTCCTAAAAACAACTTGTTCTATTTTTTTTTACAATATAGCAATCCAACAAAATGAATATTCATGTGCATCAATGAAAATTTGCAATCAACATTTCATCTGAGTCCATCAGTTCATAAAATGTTCCACATTTGCCTTCTCAGTGGAAGTGGCATTACTTTAAGTTTAAATTTTCCAAGTCAATTAAAAACAATGAAATAAAACAACTAACTAAAACAAATAAGTAATATAACAAGTTAAAATAAATAATTAAAATAATAAATACGTGGAACTTCATATGCCGGAACTTTTGTTTTGTCTCTTTTGGTATGTCCCGACCAGCGATGTTATTCGGTTCATTCGAGTACTCTTTCATCTTGGCAATCTTGAATCCACAGTAGTCATCTCTTTTGGCATTCCGGTTATTTTGTCTTCACCTCCACCTGGAGGCAGGCATCTTTTGGTCTTCATCCAGGGGACTCCAGGACTCCATCGTCTCCCGTGGCCTCTGATCCCGGAACCTCCGACCAAATAATGTTAATTGTCTAAATCAAAATAGAAAATAAACAGATTAAGTACATAGCACAATACTAACTTCATCCTTTTGCCAAAAATAAAACATGCTTGGTAAAAATATTTCGTTTTTTTTTTCTTTCTTCTGAAATTAAACACAAGTTAAAAGAAAACAAACACATATAAAACAGCATTCAATATTTAATACACTTTCTCTCTGCACACCAACCATGAGCTTCCATTATATGTGCATTTATTTATTTATTTATTTATTTATATTTATTTTATATTATATTTTACATATACTACAGTGTTTATGTGCCATCATAACAATCAACTTTTTAACTTCTTTGTCACTGCCTCCTGATTGTACCCATTTATTTTCTCTTTTTGTGTTCAAGTGATTTTATCTGTTTCTACATGCTCAAGCCGCCTGATCTCATGTCTGGGATGGCATGGTTTGATTTGATTTACATGGACAAACTGCTCTATTGCTGTTTCACCTTCATTTTTCAAAATTTTATACACTACAGGAGAGACTTTATCTATAATTCGAAATGGCCCCTGCCAGGCTGCTAGAAATTTAGAATGTTTCTGTTTACTTTTTCCAAAATGAAACTTGTACACCTGATCCCCTACATTGTATTCCTTTACTGATGTCTTTTTGTCATAATATGACTTAGCACTGTCAGCAGCCCTTTCCAGATTTCTCTGCACAAAAGCAAATGCATGTTGCAAATGCCTCCTCAGTTCATCAATATATTCATGAACCGTGGATGCACTCACTAGAGTTTGCTCATGTGTTCTGTATAGTAGGTGTTGTGGTAACACCATTTTCCTACCTGTCAAGACCTCATGGGGGCTAACACCTGTTGCTTTGGCAGGAGTCGACCTGATTGCCATCAGAACCAACGGTAAACGTAAATCCCAGCTGGAACCTGCTTCTGCCACAAATTTCTTTAAAATATCCACAACAGACCTATTGCTTCTTTCAACTGTACCTGAAGACGCCGCCCGATATGCGATATGTAGTTTCCTTTTTACACCTAGTATTTGCCATACCTTACTCATTAGAGTACTTGTGAAATGACTTCCTCTGTCTGACTCAATTCTTTGTGGCAACCCAAACCTTGAGAACACATGGTTCACCAGTAATGTGGCTGCTGTTTGCGCACTACAATTTGGTGCAGGAATGCACTCAATCCACTTCGACATCAAACATACCACACTCAAAATATAACGGTGTCCCCTGCTCGACCTTTTTAAAGGACCTACATAGTCTATTTGCAAATCTGACCATGGGAGAGTTAGGCCTCTTTTCATCAATGGTGCTCTATGCATTGGTGAAGCAGGTTTAAATTGGGCGCATACTAGACATCCTCTAGTATATAATTCCACATCTTGGGACATATGTGGCCAGTAAGCATAATCTTTTAGTATTTCTAATGTTTTTTGTGAACCTCTATGGCCTGCAGTTATGGCATCGTGTGCATGGTGTAGCATTAGTACTCTGAATGAAAGGGGTACTACCCACTGTATTTGTCCTGTTATGGACTCTCTAATCATGAGTCCATCCTGTAATCTGATTCGTGTTTTGTTCTTTAATAACACCCTCAACTCTTCTTTTCCCATGCAATATTTTTCTGTTAAAGGATTTTGTTCAGGATCTATCAAATGATTATAATAGATTCCCAAAATTTGATCATTCTTTTGTGCCTCAATCAAATCTTGGTCTGGCGTGTCATGACTCCACTGCACCACCGGTCGATCTACCTCCTTTGGTGCTTTAGAACGTGTGACTGCATCAATTTGTATTTCACCCATTAAATAATCAATATGTAGCAATTCTCCCATCACAGCCCCAATCTTAGCCAGATGGTCTGCCTTATCATTTCCCTCCTTATCCTCTCCTGGTGTTTTTAAATGCCCACGAATTTTTCTCCAGTATATTGTTAAATTATTTTCTGACACCAATTTGTCTATGGCTTGTATCATTTTTCCATGTTTAAGTGGCTTTTTGTTGTATGTAACCATGCCTCTTGCTTTCCAACCAGGCAAATACTCCACAAAGCTATTCCGTGCATAGTCAGAATCAGTCACCAGGACAATTTCACTGAACTTTTTATCAACTGCAGTAGCAATTGCTTTATAAATGGCTGCCAATTCCGCCACCTGACTGCTCCTATCTCCAATCCTCATCCCTATACTAGGAACGCCTTCACATTTCAACCAGACATTTCCTATTCCTGCCACTAATTGTTTATTACTGTCATTTTCAATGTGAAAAGCACAACCATCCACATATACAGTTGGCAAATCCTTGCATGTTTTTTCATCAAAAGCTTTGTGTGGTGATTGTTCAAATTCCTGTAAACTAGCTTCCACTTCCATTTCATTTGGTATTTGTTCAGCTGCACAGTCATGTAAGTCAGCTAACCCTTGAGCAATTGGGCTCTTTTTATTTTGTCCATATCTTACTTCTACGGGAAAACCTTGTAATGCCAGCGTCCATGAAGTGATTCTGGATTGCGCTAGATTGCCTGATCTAATTCTTTTACTCTCTAAAAATTGCAAAGGTTGATGATTTGTTTCAATAATCACCTTTTCTCCCTGAACAATGGGGCGAAAATGTTGTAGCGCCCACACAGTGGTTAATAGGGCCTTCTCACATTCATTAAATTTCATTTCAACTTGGGAAAATGCCTTACTTGCATATGCAATGGTTTTGTGATTCAAATCGTGTTTTTGTGATAACACTGCTGACATACAATGTTCAGAAAAGCCTATTTCTATAAAGAAATCCTTGTCCTTTATGGGGTATGCTAAACATGGTGCCTTTACAAGACATTCCTTCAATCTAGCCACTGCATCAGACTGCTCTCTTTCCCATCTCCAGGGAGTATTTAGTTTAAGCAGTTTAGTCAATGGTTGAGTGATTTCTGCATAATTCTCAATGAACTTTCTGTTATAGCCTGTCATCCCTAATAAACTTTTTACTCCTTTCACATTTTTAGGATCTTTTAATCTTTGAATGGCCTCTATTTTCTTCCTTTGTGGATTTAGCCCATGTTCAGTCACTTCATGCCATAGAAAGTTCACTTTTTTCTTGCACCATTGTGCTTTTTGCAAAGATACTTTGGCGCCTGCTTTCTGCAATTGGCCAAGCACATGTCTTATTTCATCAAAATGGCTTTTAAGGTTTTCATTTTTTATCAGGACATCATCCACATAAACTATTGTTCCTCTTTCCGCTGCATCCGGCATGGCCTTTCTCAAAAATATGCCAAATTCACTCCCACTATTGATGTACCCGAACGGAGCTCTAAGCCAGGCATATTGAGTCCTGTCAAATGTAAAGGAAAATAAGTGTTGTATCTCCTCTGCCAATGGCACACACCAATATCCAGAGGTGAGATCTAACGTGGTAAATACATTTGAACCATGTATCTGAGCTAGGCCCTGATCAATGAATGGTAGTGGCCATCTAGATACTGGTACTCTTTTATTTAACTCTCTTAAGTCTGCACACAGCCGCCATTGACCATTTGGCTTTAACACACCTAAAATAGGCGTATTGGATGTGCTATGAATGGGCCTAATTATTCCCCGTGATTCCAAATTTTTAATAATCTCTGCCAATGATTCTAAACATGCCAGCGGTAGTCTATACTGGCGTACAAACACTGGATTTCTGCTACAACCTTCTGGTAGTGTGGCCACATGTAAATCAGTTAAACCACAATCATAAGCATCTTTTGCAAATACATCCTTAAACTCCATAAATATTTCCCTCAGGTCGTTTCGATCCCCATCGCTGTCACATGCATCCGCTAAGGAGATCTGCTCTTCTACCATTCTGGAAAATTCTGGAAACTCTTCTGGTAAAGGAATCTCAGCGCTTTCCTCTAACTGTGTGGCTGTGTCTTTTTGTAAAGCTGCCACTTTTAAATATTTTGGCATATCAGCTTCCACTTCAATGGGCTGATTTCCTGTTTCATTTTCATTTAAATTAAATATTATGCAATCCTCTTGATGGCAGCACACTGTCTCATTTGAATCATAAGGATACACAGAATGAATTTTAAATATTCCTTTGGGCTGAGAGTCCAGGTGTTCTGGCAACTCGCCCTTGGCATCTACATATTTTTCAGGAATATTCCCAATCACCATGTTATTTAAATCTGCCGTATAATGTGATTTTTGTATGGCCATTCCTAATGGGGAGTTTTCCTCTAAATGAATATCCTGACAACCTTTATTATTTACCATGATTTTTACAGATCCCTCACCAATGTCTACCAATGGAATGTATTCATAATCCAGGCCTTGCTGTTTTATGGATTCATTCAGGCATACAAATGCATCAGAGCCTTTCATCTGCTGCCCATTTTTGCATTTCAGTGTTATTGCAAACTGTTTTGTAAATGCAGGAATAATAGTATCTTTCCTTATTTGTAATTCGATGGCATAAGGAACCAGTTGTGCACAATGATAAGCCCTTCTTTTGTCTTCAAATTCAGGTGCCGGCCCACCTAGGCGTGACCATATTTTTTGATTAAGGAAATCTAACACCATACACATTCTGTGCATGATGTCATTGCCCATGTAAAATTCATTTTGTGCTCCATTCACTATCCATACATTATGGTAAATTGTTTTCTGCCCAATGCTAATTTTAAGCATGCATCTGCCTGCAATTCGGTTTTCAAAGTCTGGACTGTCCAACCCAGAAACATATTGGTTTTTAATCCTAAATTTCGGGATTTCTTCCCTCTCCATAATTTTTTGCAACAATTTCTCATTAATGAAACTCCTTTCATGTTCAAGCGCTAAAGTGGCTTTTATTGTTTTAAGATAATCATTTATACCAACGTGAACCCATGGTTGCTCATCTTCCATGTGTATTTCTGCCAGAGTGGTAATGTGTTTTTCTGAATCTGTTTTAGGAACAATATTCTGTTTGCATGTATTCTCTTTTAAGTAGAAACGTAATGTGTGCTCATCTATAGCAGTCTGCCAATCTTTCCTTGGGTCCAAGTATATTTGTACAGGTAGTTTTTCATTGTCGCTCTGATCTTTGTCTTGACACATTAATATAACAGTGACACTAGGTATGCAGCTATTCTGGAGATATACCTCCACAGCATCATTTGTTTTGGCAACGGTGTGACATTCATTTATATTGCTGTTTTGTGATTTTAGTTTCTTAGGCCTCAATGGTTTTTTGGTTAAGGACCACAGCACTCCATTCACCCCATCTATGAGAGGAGACAATCTTTTCAGGCAATCTGTCCCCATCAGAAATGGAATTTCACAAATAGATGTGATCAATACCTCTTGTTTCATTCTGTGCTTTCCTATTTTTATGTCAACCTCAGTTACACCTATGATGGGCACCTCCTCCCCATTAAAGTTATGCACTGGGCCTTGATTTGCCTTCACTGTGATCTGACTCTGTGGAGGCCTCCCTTCATTGATACTCTTTACCAGCTCCTTGGACATAATTGTGGCCTGTGCGCCAGTGTCAATCATAGCGAAGGTGTGGCATTTTTCTTCTACAGTGATGGGTGCATAATATCTGTCCTCAACTTCCTCTAATACACATAAGAAATGTGAATTCTTACTGATTTCAGGGCTCACCTTTCTCAGGTCTTTTTCACTTTTGGCTAAGCACATTGGTAAATGAAAAGACATTTTTCCCTCCTTTTTACCCATTTCTGTGCGAGATATTTTATTCATTTCTCCATGATCAGAAGTTTTTTGGAGTGTGGCCACTGTTCGCCCATCCATCTGGGTAACATCAGAGACCACATTACAACCTTCCAACTGAACATGTGTAACAACATCATTCAGCAATTTGTCATTTTTTAATTCTGTGCATTTGTGATCATTTAGTGTAATACCAGCCCTTTCAGCCTCTTCAAAAATATGTGGCTCAAAGAATTCTTCAGGTGATTGACTTGTACCCTCCTTGTGAGTATTTCCTTTTTCTGTCTGTGTTTGGTCATTGTTTTGCTTGCCCAGGGAAGGAGCTATGGCATCCCCACTTACTCCCTGTTCACTGGTATTCCCCATGCACGAGTCATTTTTCTTAAATCTGTTCCTTTGTTCTTTTGGAATTCCTAATGTTTCTTTTTCATTTGTGCAAATCTTTACTGTTTTATTTAGCTCTAAGCTAAACCGTACCTCTTTTTCAGAAGTATTTGCACTTTCTGTCACAATTTCATTTACTGGTACTTTCATTTTTAATCCATTAGGCATCTCAGAGTCGTTATGCAAAATTATATCAGAGCAATCTGTCATTTTGGCACTGCAGTTATCATGAGTACTTAGTCACTTTTCGGAAGCCCCCCGGTCATTGCTATGGCCATCAGCCCCCTCTTTGGAAGGTTGTTTTTGCGCTGTATAGAGCATTCCTATTTGCTCAGCTAACATTTTCACTTGGGCCTCAAGGCACTGGAACCTTTCCATCTCTCTAGGATCCTCTTTCTGTGGCCTAGGTCGATATTGGTTGTTTTCCCCCTGATTGGATCTATTCTGATACCTCTCAGGTGATTGATACCGGTTGGGATGGTTTCTGAACTCTTGATTCATTTGTGGAGGGGAGCGGGTTGCACCCATCCTTTGATTATAGTCCCCTGGTGGGGAATCATTGTACTGGCGTGGACTGTAGTTCACGTTTTGCCTCATGTCCTGTCTCTCAGATTGTGGGTACTGGCCCCTATGTTGATTTCCATTATCAGTAAATCGATCCACATATCGGGGCCTATCCTGATTACCATATATCATGGTGTTGGGATCAAACCTACTCTGTGTCCCCAATGACTGGTAGGGACCATCATTTCTTTGATCTTGATTTTGTCTCTGGTTATTGTTCATACCTGCCATATCAGACCGGTATCTTACCCGGGGTCTATCCCCTAAATATCTAGGGCTGATGTAGCTCTCTCTATTACTAGGATCATGTGATTGGAACATTGGTACAGGAAATGGCGATCTTTGTTGATTACCCCTTTGTTCAGGTGTCACATTTTTACCTTGACTTTGAGCAGGCTCAAGGGACATTTTGGCTGACCTGATTTCCATTACTGTGGCTGAGGGTTCTTTAGATTTAGGCCTAGTATCTTTCATTTTATCACTTTCTCTACCCTGACAATAGAGTACCTCATATAGCTTTGTGCTTTGATGTACAATCCATTCAAGGGACTTGTCACGGTCAAATTCACGGACCAATTGGGATATGATGTCTTTCTGTAGCCCATAGAAGTATGCAGTTTTAAACTCATTGGAATTTGAGTCAAAAGATACATCAAAACGAGAGAATGCTCTTCTTAAGTCTTGTAAAAATTGGCGAGGGGATGTATTAGGTCCAGCAGTAATTGTGTACGCGACTTTTTTTGCCTCCTGCAATGACTGAAAAGGAGAAAAATGACGCCTAATTTCTTTTTCAAACTCCAGCCATGTCATATTCTGCTGTTCATTTAATCCCCTTATGATGCTGGCCGTCGGGGCATCTAAAGTTAAATGAAAATATTGTCTGTACTGTTCCTTAGGTATCTGGAGTGCTTTAAAAATGTCATGCACCGCTTCTAAGTGATCCTCAATGCAGCATTCACCTCCCTTTTTAAATGGTTTGATCAGGGCTTTAATGGATTTCATTATTTTTATGGGGCTACTTGTTGCAATGCATGGAATTGCACTATTTTGTGATTCAATCCTGTTTTCAGGTGTATGAGATTGGTGACTGCCCCCAATGGGAGTATCAAATCCCCCAAGGGCGCTGCAACCAAGTTCAGTCACCGGCCCAGTCACTGGGGCACTAGCTCTTTGGGCAGAGCTAGAATTCACCTCCACTCCATTGAATGTGGTACCCTGCCGCCTCTCCTGGGACCTGGGAATGCACATTTGCTGTTCTAAGTCCTTACACTTTTTAAGGAGTCTAGTTGCTTCATTCTGCAAATAATAATTTTCATCGCTCATTTTATTAATCGCCTCCTGCATGTCGCACATTTGCATTTGGCATTCATTGAACTCTTTATTTCTTTTGTCTCTTTCTTGAATCATTTTAATCATTTCTTGTTCTGCACTCTGGAGATCACCTTCTTTTTCACAATGTTCTTTTTGTAAAATCTGCATTTCTGAAACAACCTCATCTTTATCCTGCCTAATGTGATCCACTAAGGCTTTTAAGTGTGCCAATTCTTGCTCACTATCTTCAAATTGTTTCTTGCTTTTGGATAACTGAGTATCAAAGTCTCTGCATTTTAATTGCATGTCTTTTTGGCATACATCCAATTCTGCTCTCAACATTTCCTGATTTTTACTTGCCCCATCTAATTCAGTCTTTAACCTGTTAATTAGCTGAGTATCATTCTCTTGCATTCGCAGGGATTTGTTTAAAATAAACCATATTTTGCCGCATAGCCGTATTAAACAGTCTTTCTCTGCACTTTTATCGGCTGCATTCAATAATCTTGTAAGGCAGACCTGAATTATGCTGCCTTCTGCAAAAATATTGTCTAGTTTTTCTTTCTGCACCTCACCCTGAATGCGGTTACTCCAGTCTAACGTGCTATTCGAAGACCAATTCCCATGTGCAAATAACTTTGCCTCTAAATATTGCACTAGATCTGAGAAGGTGGTTTCCCTTTGTGACATTCTGAAATTCGTTTTTAGTGGCACACTGCTATTATAAAATGGGTTCCCTTTAATGTGCAAATGGCAGTGTGAGACACGCTTGCCACGCCCAGTAGGTACTCTATGATCACTTTCCCGGCCTGCAACGCACCATAAATATGTAGGGTATTTTGTGGAGATTTGGGGCCTGACGGTATTTTATTACCGCCGAAAAATAACTTAGCAATAATCACTCTTTGTATTCAGATTTGGCCATGTGCAACAATAATACAATGTACATGCATTATTTCAGCACCCAGACCTGCATATTTGGTATACGTGGTTGGTGGTATTTTGGTGAGCATAATTCCCTTGTTTTATTTGTGGCCCCAATGTCCAGAATCCCTTATCTTTGCTTAGATTTTTCGTGTGATCACTAGAGAGACCTCAGACCTGCATTCTAGGAAGACCACATTTTCCTGTGATAGTGTTGGTGTGCCACCATGGGCGAACTCACTGACTTATTTACGACAGAGAGCTATATGTGGTAGTCTTGTGGTAATTTCCACTACCTTATATACGGTAGGGAGCTATGTTCAGAGAGTCTCTCTTCCCGTTGGCTCATGTACCTCCAACAAGCTATGCTACAGTCACTCACAATTATTCATACTGATTTTGACATGCACACATCTGTCTTAAAATGACCATTGCACTGTTTAAAAATCTCCCCACATCATCAGCATTGTAATGGTAAACAATAAACATCACCCGTCTGTTTTCAAATATTTTTCTGTATTATAAAAGTTGTATTTAAAAACGATCTCATTCTTTACAGAAATAAAATGGTACAGTCAAAGCATTGTCTGTGACACTCTGCAAAGAGAGTGGCGGAGAACAGAACTCAAATTGCAACATTAGCACTTGATTAAGACACGCACAGGAATCCTACACTGACTGCATATTACCGTACACACTCAGCTCCCACACTTCTCATTACCTTATCTTTTTAGTTGTTCTCTTTGTGAATGTGGCTCTCTTGGATTAACTCCAGCAAAAAGGAACGCTTGCCTTCTCAAGCCGGGGTCATTGCCTGGAATTCTCAGCTTTTTCAGATAGGAATGCCTCAGCCAGTGGAAAGGTTTTTCTTTCAGCTCTCCCCAATCTCGACTGCAGCAGGACACAGGAATCTGCATTCAGTCAGGACCCCACAGCCAGGTCTTCTCCCCAGTAGTGCAGAAAAATGTCTGCCTGGAATTTTCCCCGTTACTGCCCACTAAAACTTTCCTCTCAGCCCTCTGTATGACGTGTCCCAATGAAATCCATCATCTCTCATCCTCCTACTCTTCAACAATAGCTTCGCTTATACATTTGCAATTGTTGCAAATCTGACTTCCTTCTTCCTGCAGTTACTGTGCACAAAAACACGGAGAATCAGGCAGAGAAGAGAAGAGAAAAAAAAATCTGCACACACATTTAAATGGTTTTCAGAGTATGCCTAATTCTGCAGTGGAGAACACATTTTATTAGTGGGTTATATTAAATAAGGTTTTATTAGTCAGGTTAATGGTTAATAGGTTAGCTGTTAATTTTCAAATGTGTCTCTCGCACCATAGGCATTTCAGGTGAAAAATAGTGTGCATTTTTAAATGAACACGTGTGCTTTTAACTGTAAAAATAGATTTGCATCTTATATGTTAAAATCGTTTTTGACTGAATAGCCTGTCTTTCCTTGTTAATCTGCTAACCCATATAGCAATGCACCGCACCCTTGTGGTGGTGCTGCAAAAAAAATTGTGCTACTTGTGCAGTATTGCTGTACTCTGTACTGTAACACGCCAAATATCCTTACAGTCCCTACCTTAACGGCTGGTTTTACCAGCTGTTAAGGACGGGACCCGCAAAGGGACCTTTGAGGTAATTACGGTACCGCAATTTGCGGTCCCGTAATTACCACCTTCACCATTCCCATTGAGCCCTATGGGGGCAAAAATGGGAATGGGGAAGTGCCATGGTGAATGGGGAATTACCGTCCCCACACACCTTGGGATAGGGCGGTAATTCCGCCATTCACCATGGCGGACTCAGTAAAATACTGGTGGCAACCATGGCGCTAATAACGCCATGGTTACCGCCTTCCGTGTAATGAGGCCCAATGTATATTATGAGCTAGCAAGGAGGTACCTGTGGATTGGGTGGAAGCAGGGGCTTTGAAATAGACATTCTTGTGTGATTGTTTCCATAACTAGGTGAGTGCCATGTTGGAAGAAATAGCCTGACTTGTCCGTCTTGCCACTTTTATACCTCGGGACATTAGCTATGCATCTTCAGGCTTTGTACTTTGACTTTAATTCATAATGCCTATTTACCCCGAGATGCAAGAAAAAGAGCAGGCTCTAGACACAAGAATGACCACTTCACACTTTCACAGTTAGGCACTTTATATATATTACATGGCCCGCGGTAGCAGCCGTGTAGTTATGGTTAAGTTGCTAAACTCATAAGAAGACCACTTTTTTGGCAGCTTCTAACTTCGCTCCCCCTGGAGGAATCCTCACCAAACTTTGCAAAAAAAGTATATGGCCCGCTCTGAATTTTTTCAGCAAGTTTGGTGAGGCTTTGGGCAAAGTTATAGGGGGGTCCCAAAACATTTTTTTATCCATAGACTTAGGTCAGAAAGCCTGCCTTTGTGTGTTCGGTGGAAATCCGACCAGTAGCTTTGTTGCAAAGAACTGAAATGTACGTCTCAAAAAATGTGTGATATCTGGTTCTGCTCCGCACACCCATTCCCCTGTTCACTCCGTGGACATAAGGCTCATTGGATTGCAGTACGCTGTGCTGTCGACAAACTTTGGACGCAGCCGGTGGTTTGCTGGAGAGAAGCGTGCTGTGCGTCAACGTTTTTGGAAAAGCTGCCATGGTGTATCGGAGTATGGTGTTGTGGTGTGTGTGTAAAGCCCCTAAGGCATTATGTGTTAATGGCTGGGCTTCTTGTATGTAACAGTATGGCAACTAAAAGTAGTCATATCTGTTTCCGCTCTGGCGTCCCATTTCCCTGTTTATTTTATTGCACTGCAGTGTGTAGTGACGTGTTGTGCATCAGTAGTTGTCGATAACACCAGCATGTTGTATCCCAGGACAATGCTGCAGCGAAAGGGCTTGGAAAACATAGTTTACGGCATCTGGTGGTGTAAAGAAGGGATGGAAAGGGTGGGGGGAGTGAGAAGTGCTTCATGTGATAAATCTCATTATAAGAAGATGGTGGGGTGTCAGTGGTCTCCATGCATACTACGCCATTTCACGGTTACCTCAGCAGGCAACAACCTTGTGTGGTGATTGCAGGCAACCTTCATTATGGCATGACAGCTCCAGGGGTGATCTCTTTCTGTGATGAGTGGTGGCATGCTGAATTGCAGAGGGGGAGTGCATTCCACATTACATGAACATTTAAATATAGCGTGTACTATGGTGTGTTTTGTGTTGTAAGTCCATAGCCCCTTCACTGCATGGCTGGAGCCCTGGCACAGAAAAATATGTCTACTGGTTGAAAAGCTATGTCCACTAGTTGCAAGTAGGTGCCACATTGTTCCTTTGTCTGTGATTTGGCTGCATTGCAGACATTGTTGGTTGCATGGGTGTGGTGAGTGTTAGCATGTCGTACAATTGTCGGTGTATGGGTGGGGATGCTGCAGTGAGCAGTCGTGCAGTGTGTCCACTGGTGCACTATCGTAATAGTGTACATATAGACAAAGTTACGGTTGAACTGGTTCTCATATGTGCTTGGGTAGTGTGCATAGCGCAGTGCACTATGCAGTATTGCTTCTATGCACGTAGTAGAGTGTTGGGAGCAGGACCAATGTTGTGAAGATTGTGTTCTTTGGTTGGCATTATTACAATGCTTTGTGAATGGAAGTGGGTAGAGGTGCCAAACACTGCAGTATGTTTGTGTATTACTGTAAGTGGAGCATCTGTGCTTACATCCCTGCTTTAGGGTGCAGAGGTTGGGTAGAAGTGCTGGTGCCTATGTTGCCTTTCTGAATTGTGGCATATGCCTACATGTTCGCCTGCATGGCTCTGTTATGTAGTGGTGGTGTGGGCAAGGCCTAGACTGTTGAATGCATGGCTAATGGCCGCCGGCCGTAGGCCAAGCACCCAACAGCCTAGGCCTTCATCACAGCCACCACAACATAACACAGCAATGTCGTTGTCACTCTGCATGCATTTGAGGTTTGTGACTTTTACGCAATGGTTGTGGAGGACATTGTAGACTTGGTAGAACAGTAGAAGTGAGCTACTATGCCTACATTAGCATATGGTGCACATCATTGCCTCTGTTGCACAATAGGGAGCCACATGTCACCATTTGCGTTTGCTATGTTTAGGCCCTTACAAGAGCCTTGCTTTAGGTAGTGCTGTAAGATATTGCAGCATGAAAGGACCTTCTCAGCAGCACACATGTAAAATATGGTCAATGTACACAGCCTCCTACATAACGTTCAGCACACCCAACGCAACGTTATGCAGCCATGCATGCAAATATGTGCCCAAGGTGAAAGCTGGCAGACTCAATTGACGATGGGGTTTGCAGTGCACATGACATGAGCATTTAAACATAGCATATACTATGGTGTGTTCTCTGTGGTGAGGGCCTAGCGCCATGAATGCATGGCAGGAGTGTAAAGGGAAAAAGGACTGTCCCTGCTTTACTGGGGTGCAGGCCCTCACTGTAGCTGGAAAAGCACACTTGCTACATCCTGCCCTTTTAAGGCATGGAAATGGAACTGTGGGATTTACCCAATCAGGTGTAGAGGGTGTGGTTGACAGGAAGGGGCAGTGATATCTTTCTCCAAAAGTCGATGCAGTGAGGTTGATTGAGATGGAGAGATGCAGTGTGCTTATCGTTGGTGATACCTTTGTGCAAGATATGCACATGTATGCCATGGAAAGAGGCTTTGCTGCTAACTTTCAGTTGGAAGGAGTGGAGGCGTTTTGGGGCAAAGTCTATGAGTAGGGTTTCGGTGGCATGGTTCTCCTTTGCACATGTGTGGCCTCTGTTGGTACTGTTGATGTAGTCGTTGTGCATGATGAGCACTACATTTGGGGTACATGTCGTGCTCACGTTTTCTCCGTCACCTCAAGAAGCTGATGGCAGTAGTGATGCAGAATTTTCCCACTGCCAAGGTGATTTTCTCAGCCATACCACCAAGAGGAGCATGGGAGGTGTTTTATAAACAGAAGCATGTGTGACTTTATGTGCAGTGCTGGCATGTTCTGCACCGACCACGCCAGCATTAATGAGCAAGATTTGCAGTGGTTTCAAGGAAATAGCATTTTTTTACCTTTATTAGCAATGCTGTTCTGTTTGCCACTATGCACGAAGCGTTGCAGAGAATCCTGTAGAAATGTAAGAGAAACGTTCACCTTCACCTTCAGTAGAAATGTCCAGAGGAGAAGCAAACAGAAATGCATTGAAAGAGATAGAGATAAAGCCCACCTCCCCTTCCTGGCACAAAATCTCAGTGGATTCTACAGTAGTTTCAGAATTACATGTGCCACATCTGGCCATTTTCAGGATGGGAGCCATGGAAATGGGACTGTATAGGCAAAGGCATTGCTCAATAAGGCTTGTGGTTGTGGTCTTTAAGGAAACACTGTGGCAGAAGGTCTTTTTGTACAAAGAAGTGCAGAAGCCTATGGTGGAAGTGTGCAAGGTAAGGGGCAGGCATCCTGTTTGCATGCATGCACTGCATGTACTTGTTTGAAGTTGGTAACATGCATTCAGTGGTGCTTTTGCGCAAACATTCTTTAAAAGATTGTAATTAGTGGGGTACTGTGGAAAAAAAACAACCTATGAAGTGCACAAGGTAAGTGGCAGGCATCCTGTTGTAATGAATGCAATGTGAACATGATATGATATGATATCAAATTGTATGATATGACATTTAAAATGCACCTATACACTAGTTGTGCAAGGCGCAATGAGGCAAGGGAGGGGGAACAGAGGGCAGACAGAGAGAACAAATCTACGAGGCCAGCTGGCACTCAGATCGCCCAAGTGCATGGGGAGGGGGAGGCGAAAGTGCAGTAAATAGGAAGAAGAAGAAATTACAAGAAGTGAAAATATGTCCTAGTGGTGGCAAGTGCAAGGAAAATTGCAGACATCAGGAGGTGGTGGAACTGTTAGGGATACAGCAAACAGTCCCCAAGTGAGGGGTTTGCCAGAAAGGCGGTGCAGGGGTACAACTGGCAGGGGGAGGTGGCCTTGGCCTGAGATCAGAGGGTAGCCAGGTAACCATTGCAGAATCAGTTTCAGGCATTAAGTCAGCAGGGGAGAGGAGGAGCAAAAGCAGAGGCAAAGAGAAAGATTTTCAGTTGCTTCTGGAACCGGCAATGGTTCTCCTCAAGTTTCAGGGAGAAGGCCCCAGCCAAAGAAAGAGATCTACCACCAAGTAGTTGCTTGCAGAAGCGAGTGACCCTGAGGGAGTTGGAGGCGGAAGAGGGAAGAGCTCGAGCACGCACATATTTAGGAAGTGACAGTTGCAGGTATTGAAGCCCCAGGGCCCAGAAGGCCTTGTGCATAATGAAGAGGATTTTCACATTATTCCTCGCAGGTACTGGGAGCCAGTGTATACATTTTAGTCCCAGAGAAATACCATCCCTGGGCTTCAGGCCAAGGACGAGGTGTGCAGTCCTCTCCTGGATGAGTTGCAGAGGGCGTAGAGTAGAAGCAGGCACATTTCGACTGAGGCTGTTACAATAGTGCAGCCTACACAGAACCACAGCTGTGGAGACAGTGATGTTTTGGAACCTTGCTTTATGTTGCTAATATACATTCAGTGCTGTGTTTGAAGCCACATTTTTACAATTTCTGAAAGACATGGTTAGTGGGTAAAAAAATCCATACTATTGTCGGAAGGAAAGAAGAGAGTTCCTGTTGCGATATTACAAAGTGTATATGGGTAAATGGAAATGTTGCAAGCATAGGCAATTGACGTGTCACTTCATGGAGTAGATGGGAGAAAAAAACAGTAACATTTTCACGAACGTAATGGACGTTCAGTGGCACATGCCATGGGTACAGGCACTTATAATTGATTGTACACATTTCGCAGAAATAATATTCATATGTCCACTTTGTGGTGATGGCTGCTCATGTGGATGAATGTTGATGCACATTTTTTGCTTTATTTTACTGAAGTTTCTACTGGGCGTGCTTTACAATGACACACCACTTGGAGGCTTACTGTGCAACAGTACATATGAAGTGTAAGATGCTAATCTCTTGAATGCCATTGGTGGATGCGTGTGTGACTATTTAACAGCTCCCAATGAGGTTGTGATGGACAGGGATTAGTGCACAGGGAAGAAGCACTTCTCCTGCTTTACTGGGGCGCGGCCCTTGCAGTACTTGGGGAAGTGTACGTGCCACATTCTGCGCTTCTAAACATGGTGGCCAATGGAAATGGGACTGTGGGCATGATCCAATCAGGTGCTCAGAGTGTGCATCACAGGAAAGGGCAGCAATAGTTTTTTTCATGACTTTGTGTAGTGTGGCTGGCAAACACGGTAAGACACACAGTTTTTGTCGTGGGGGATGCCTTTGTGGAAGATCTATTCCTGTATGCCCTCCAAAAACACTTTTGTGCTAATTTCGATTTGCAGGGAATGGAGGCTTTGTGGTGCAATGTCGATGCGTGCTGTTTCGGTGGTGTCCTTGTAGAATGTTGACACATGGTCAGTTCCGCAACTGTACATGTTGTGGTCGTGCACTTTGGAGTCTTCTTTTTGGGTTCCATTCCTTGTTCATGTGTGTACCATCAACTGAAGAAGATGATGTAAGTTGTGCAGCGCATTTTTCCCACTTCCAAGGTGCTTTTCTCATGTATACCACCGAAAATAGCATGGGACTATTCCAATGATTCCTGTCACCAGCCAGACGTCGGTAGGGGTCTCATCAACAGAAACATGTGTGACTTCTTGTGTGCTCCTGGGATGTTCTCCTGTGAGAATGAGAACATTTGTTCTCGATATATACACCTTTTCAAAGCAAATCGCATGTCTTTGTCGACCTGTGGCAATGATATTTTGTTTTACAATATACAGGCTGCAATGAAGACCCTACTGTAAGTATGTGAGCAGATGTACAAAACACAAAAATACTTGTAAAAACCGCAAAAAAATGTGTTTGTATGGAAGCACCTTTAAAAAAAAAGCTGCCACAACTAACGGCGTTCCCTTCCCTGGTTGAAATGTATTCCCCCACTCCCGCACGGGCAAAGCACAAAAAGTACCTAGACATCGCGATAGTTTCAGGGTTACATCCATTACATACGACCCTTTTGCAGATGACTGCCATAGAAATGGGCCTGTAGAGGCTAGATGATTGGTCAATAAGGTTTCTGGATGTGGTTTGTACTCACAGACTATGGTACACAGTGTATTTGTCGACTGAAATGCAGAGGGTGCAGTTATGCCTGTGTGTTTCATGAGCCTCAGCATACCAGTTTTGGGGGAGTTCTAAATACATTGATTAAAAGTGAATGGAAAACACTGTGCAGTGGCTGCTCAGTTTGGATTCTATCATGTGGATGTGTAGTGCTATGGAGTACCTACAATGAAGTGGCTGATTTTGGTTTGTCTGTATGACACTTTGGTGACGTGCAATCATGCCGACATTATTGTTCTTCATTGTGGGGGGAAAATTGCACAGCATGTTACATGCGTTTCAGTGCTGTTTGTGATGAAGGAGACACTTGCCCAGGTCAAGCACCTGTTTCCAATCTCCTGCATAAGTTTCTATCGCATTACACAGACACCAATGTGGCTGCGTTATAATTCATTTGGTCTGCAAATGGAGAAAGCGCAGTACATTGTGAAGAGTCTGTGCCTTTCTACGACATGTTCCAATGGCGTACTTCACACATGGGATTATGATGTTTGACAGCACGAACAGTTTTCCCCACCAATAAAGTTCATCTTACTATTCCTGCCATTACCATTTCTGCACACCCTATCCAAATGTCCTTGCTGCATTTCTTGAAAGCAGTGGAAGAATTTTTGTAGTAAGTGTTTTGCACTTACATTCTTCAAAACGATCTGCAACACGTAAAGAAACCTCTTTCTACAGCAAACCCCTTTCTACCCGATTCCACTACAGTGTTTTGCACAGTGCCATGTCTCCCTTTATTTTGCACCCTGCTTCCGTTCAATGCCAATTCCATTGTTCAACTTTGAAAGGAGCTTTCTTTATTTCCCTTTTTTCCATTACCAGTACCTTTCTATTTGTTTTGGTCTTCTAACACAGGCCACAGAAGGAACGGCAGGCAAGGACCAGTATGGAAGGGGCAGCACCTGCATGGATAACATAGAGGATGTGCAGAGAGAGGGAAATATTGGGTGTCCCTTACCTACATAGGTGCCAGTCATTGTCATGCTCCTGGACGGACTCTTCCCACGCACTTCCAAGTACCTTCCCTCTGTAGAGTAACCCATTGCACTACATCCACAATGCAATGCCCTTTGCAGCGAAGCATATGGTCTGCAAGGATGTTTTAATGCTCTGCTGCCCTACAGTAGTACCCTGTTGTAGGCTGCAGTAGATGGGGAAAATGCTGTACATGAAAATACCCTACTGCATTGTTTGAAGGTCAGTACCCTGCCCACTGGTCCCTTGTGCTTCAGTTTTCATCACATGCAGTACAACACTTCATGCCACGCCATTAGCCATAGGACTAGCATGCACGGAGATGCATACATTCTGAAATACAAGAATGCTTACAACAACGCGAAACACAGCTTCATTACGTGGAACAGGAAGATAATTATTCAGCGCGACCCATGCGACTACAGTATTTTTCTAATGACCACTGACATTGTTTGCGCTCTGAAGATTCTGCTGTTTGTTTCCTTGCCTTTACATGCACTAGTACGTGCATGACCAAACCGCACCAGCTTTGCCATTTTGCAGACTCACTACGAATTGTCAAACCTGCAGTTACATGTTTTCTTCATCTGTACGACCCACAGGCGACCCCTTGACACTTTCCGTCACAGTGCTCAGTGCAGCGACAGTGTGTCTGTTTTACGGGTCATGGAAAGGCAAGCAGCACATCAATCAAATTCATGAGATATTTAATACGCCCACGTTACACTGGAGGTTGGTGTTCCTTGTTTACCAGTGGGCCTCATACAGCCAGGCGTGCTGCAGCCATACATTGGCACGTTTGCACAGCCGCCCACATAGTCGGCAGGAGTACTTGAAATGCGATAGCCTACTGTATGAATCTGTAGGGCTGGTGACAGGGGCAGTGTTACCAGCACACAGAGGATGCCCTACGCATGGGTATAGCTGTACAACGGATACACGTGCACTCCCACAACTAATAAAAGTGCATTACAAGATACGGCCATGCGGCCACTGATGGGGTCCTATGGATACCTGCAGTGTGATTGTGCATATGCCTGCCAGGTGCAATCTCCTGTCCGGCACAGATACACCATGCAATGTTAACACAAAAAGAGAAACCTCTCAAACACCCTTCAACACTTACCATGTACATTTGTAATTGCTTAGATACACCAATTCTATTAGGAAAAGGAAGGGATAGCACAAATGGATACATACACCAGAGAATTAGGCCTTTCCACAAGTTCATCATGAGGGCAGCCAAGGAATCAGTGACAATCTGTTTTTAACGGGATGCTATGGTTCAGTTGCAGTAACAAAAACCTATCATCTTTACAGAAAACACTATGCTAAAGCAACGTTCCAGTTACAGTGCCCTACTAAAAACCTATGAAATTCACTAACAAAAAACATTGTGAAAGGGACGTTTTGGTTAAGTTGCACTACTGCTAACCTATCCCCTTTAACTGCAAAAACTATGCTAAAGGAAGGGTTTGTTTACAGTGGCCTACTAAAAATCTGTCAAATTCAGTGACAAAAAGTTGGTCAGGGGTCGTTATGCTTCAGTTGCCCTAAGAACAACCTAGCAACTTCAGTGCAAAACCTTTTGTTACAGTTACGTTAGTTACTTTGCATTAACAACAACCTATCCATACTATGATTACAAGTAAAACCGAAACCCCCCAGAAATCCACCAGTTATGGTAATCTAAGCAACCATGAATCGCGCCATGATCGTGCACTGCTAAGACTAACACCCAGGACATCAAAGATGACATCAGAAATGCACTCAGAAGGCAGTAAGAGAGAACATTCTGATAAGGAGTGGAATGGTGTAACCACAGCACTTGCAGTTTCCAGTGTCTACGGCGGACAATCTCTTAATGACTGGTAGGGTAACAAAGAGCGAGTGGCATGGTGTATTACTGTGGCACAGCTCACCAACACAGATGCAAATATAGGTGACCTTCATGTTAGCACATGCAGTTCAATCACCAAAGAAGTTCTGACCCAGCTTATCTTATTTATTCACTTATAACACCAGCTACCCACGCATGCCCCTCCCTAGATCACACATTTGTAATTTCTTCCATATTCATTGTTCCATTAAATTTGTTACCTAGCACACACCTTTCATCCATTTGCAGACTCATCTTTCCATCCGCATTTATTTCTGTTTTATTTATTTGTTCTCTAATCTTCTCATCCTAACCTCTCCCTGGGCCACACCTATTCATTTTGTGTACTATCCACTGTATAATTCCTTCTATATTTTCACTGAAAGGACACCTTTCGAATTTATGTGGTTCCATTGCTTAATGTTCACCCCTTTGCTCCTCACAGCATAATGTCACTCTCCCTATTACAACCTTGTGGTCTAGCATTTTCTCTTTCCCCTTCACCTTGATGTGGAACTGATTTTTTGCTGGAAATAGGAAAGATGGTAGAGGACGTGTTTTCCACTCTCATCATGTGTTATGGTGGCTGCATTCCTGGATTCCTGTAATACTCACACCAGGAACATGAGACAGGGCCTCTATTATCTTGTCTCTACCCAAAAAAGGAAACAGCCGTAGAATTCTAGAGTTTAGATTTTGCTCTCTCATTCTACTACAGTGAGATATTTTATGCACACTGTCCTCCATAATATCCCTGTTTTCTTTTTTAAATGTATTTGTTTTTTTATATCGCACCTAATACCATACCTGAGTTCAGTTTCTATGCGCGGATCCGGAATTTGCACCTGTTCTCTGCATGGCCTTGCTTCCAACACCAGTACGTTGCCCCTGTGCTATACTCCGATTTGATGTTTGCATGCAGTGTGTGAACATATGTGAATAGCTGGATTGTGGAAATGTAGCAGAGACTCTATTTTGGCCCAAAGATAACATAATGTGGCCGACGTTTCACATCTGCCCTAGATTTTTCAATGTATGAATGTTTCCATTAATTCATCTAGAAAAGTTCCAAGTTTACTCAGGTGTCATATTTTAGTGCAAGTGACTGCTATCCCCCACATGGTTATATAACCTGGTCAACTAGACTATTTGAGTTTAACGGGCCGTCACATACAATAGGGCATGAAAAAAACATTTTGGGGAGGTCCAAAACTCTTGCATCCGAAATAGAAAACATGTTTTTGTCACTTCTTGGGATTTGAGGGTAGGGAAACAATTGGACCAATTGGTGGAGATTGGAGAACATTAGCACCTTGATGAATGGGGTGGCTTGTTCAACATCTAGAAAAAAAGGACCCAAGAATATTTGCAGAACACCCAATCTCTGGATCAGTGACTAACCGCGGATTACATTTTGGGTGCTTGCCCCAGCTTAGTGAAGATTCTTAAACACTTTAAAAACTGCCATCAGCAGCCCCAGTCCCATCAGTCTCGTTATTAACAGTAGCAATCCCAGCCATGCCGGCTTGACTGCTAGCAACATCAACACCAACAGTGCAGCTCTGCGAGCAAATTACTAGCAACAGCACCACCAACAACACCAGCCCTGCCCATCTCACCAACACTCCTACTCCTTACTTGAGTCCAGCAAGACACGTAGGGTAGGCTCTATGACAACCACATCAATAGACAAGGTGCATTGCAAACAAAAAGCAGGTCACACATTGCAATTCCAAGCAGACCTACTAATCACCTTCAGCAGCAACAGGGGCACACTTAGCTGAGAGTCTCTGTCTAATGGAGGCTTGCGAGTTTCTCTTCCACAGCAGGACGTTCCTTCTATATTAGCTTGTCTCTTCCCCCCAATCAGGACCTGTCACCCGCATATTCCTTAGGACGAAAAGAACCACAGAGTCTGCGTGGGTTTTTGGTCATATTGAACAATTTTAGGGCGCACATGGGTAGTACATTTGGAACCAAAGACTATTTGTGAACTTTGGGAAATAGTGAGCAAATATAAAAATGTGCAGAAAGTGTGCTTGATCTTGGACACTTTGGACAGATCTTGGGCACGTGCAAGCATTGTGTTAGGAATCAATCACATTTCAGTGAATTTTTAGGAATGCCTGTATAACAACAAGACGATTTCCAGCTTTTAGTGGAATGTTTGTGAATCAACAAGGGTCAAGAAAACATCAATGCACGTTTATAAAATGTTGTGATGAAAACAAGTGCTGAGCCCAAACCTTGCAAAGACCCCTAGGTATTTATTCTTCCATGGAAATATAGAGGATTTGGATAACATACAAAGCAACAAACAAAGCCAGTTCCAATTTCCTTATTTGTTTCTTTGGGTAACAGAGAGGGCAGTAAAAGCACCCAGAAGACTACAAAAACGAACACAATCAGTCTATGGCAGCAGGATAGCCAGACACCTAAATTCAATTCACCTTCTCCCTGCTGGAATTTACCTGATTGGTTTGAGTCTAGCACTGGTAAATGGTAGTGAAACAAAAATGAGCAGGGGAAAAAAAAAGATTGATTTAGAAAGACCACTCTGTGACCGCACAGAGCAGCTTTTCTAAATCGAACTGTTATGCCTCTGCCACACGCGAGCTGACACACCAGGGGCTGACAAGCACGTCCGGACCAGGAAGAGCCATCGTGGGAGATCAGGTAAGTGTTTATGCGTGTGTTTATGTGTGTTTGTGAGTGTAGAGGTATGCTTGGGTGGGGAGGGTTTCAGGGACAGCTGAGCAGGGGGATCGGGTGCTGAAACCGACTGATTTTACAGCAATCCTGTGAGGGTGGGGGGGCAAAGGGTTGTCACATTTTCAGTTTGTGCCTGCTGTCGAAAATCGCCTGGAAAAAATGGGTCTTTTTCGGAAAGCGTCCAATAAAAAGTGAAAAACTGACATAGAACCCTGGTAAGCACCAACTGGCCTAATGAGGAAGCTCTAGTGCCCCTGGATGAAAAATCAGATCTGACATCTGCAATCTAAAGTCTAGTCTGATAATTGAAGAGTCAGGAACAGATGACTGCTAGGATAGCCAAGCCAAGTCCAAATGGATGTTGGAGAGAATTATCAGTGACTAATCAAAAGGAGCACAAGAAGAATAAATAAGTGTTGGTGGTGTAAAGATGTTTTGACTTAATACCTCCCCTAACATGGACCCCTTCTAGACATATCTTTTGTGCTTTCATTCACTGTCCGTTATATTGTATTGCACTTGGATGTCTTAGCTGTCTTGCTTTAATCATTGAATAGAGTGGATGGTGGGTGCTATAGTGTTTTTTCCAACTCCTGCCTACATCTTGTGATTGTCCCATGATCAGTATTTCCTTTTTACTCTTACGTTGCAAGACCATTTGATGCTTGGCTTGGCAGTAGATGTTGTAACATCTTCCTTGAAATAAACTACCAAAACAATTCCTTATCTATATCGTCATTTGACTCACAACATGATGCAGACACTACCTCGAGAGCGAGCCACCCATGGACTTGTACCTTTTCATTATGATTTTAAACCAAATTATTTCTGGTTTCAAAGCCCACTGTTGGGTATTACCTAATGTTACTGGTGACCACTGTTGGGTTAACTTGGCGAAATAGGACCTAGCGGAACAGATTTCTAAAACAACTCTCCTTTTTAGATGATATATAACCCCTGTGAACCTGAAGTACATTTTCACAGGCAGACATCTAATCATTGAGGTTATGCTATATCGTCACACGAACATGGTCTGAGATCTCATCTCAAGCTTATAATTGTCTAGGAGGCAAGTGTATTTGATATTGCACTTCCTTCTTTCAGTCGCCATCTCTTAGGATCGACGTGTGGTAATATTTGGAATAACTTTGAAAGCACATATACTGCAATGTGGAGGGGTGAGGAAAAGAGCTATTACTTTGTTATTGGTTTCTAAATTTTGTATAGCTACTTATTGTGGTAAACCCTAGAATCCCCTAATTAATGGTTGGTAACAAAGATTGTGACATGTCTTTGCTATGAAGCTCCTCAGTAAGGGCAACACTGCACTATTGCACCCTTTCCACAACTAGCTATTTGATACCAACACTGAAGCATGGTATTCCTCAACAAACCGAGAGCTCTGAAATCTGAATGCCACACGCGCAGCAAGATGCCTCAGTATATTTTTGTAATGCCTATATGACACCATTGTTGTTGAGCATTTCGTTACAAATGGTCATTGTCTTTTTGGGGTGCATGGAAAGGTGAGAAAATGAAGGGGTGACAGACGGAGGGCAGAAAAAATAACTTCATTTCTCAACACGAAATAGTGTTCATGTTTCTTTATGCAAAGGCAATTGAACTATACACCCTGAGCACTGCATGTATAATTTAAAAGAAGGTGGAAAGAAATTATACTATCAATTTCAAGAATAAAACGTGCCAGATTTTTTTTCTCGCAAAATCAGTTCTTCACACCTTCCCCCTATGATATGATAAGGCATTTGTAACGCGCCTATACACAAGTGTTGCAAGGCGCGACAAAGCAAGGGAGGGGGCAGAGGGAGGACAGAGACAAACGATCTTACTAGGCCTTACTAGGCCAAGTGACTTGCAGGGGAGAGAGGAGGGGCAAAGTGCAAGGGGAGGGGGAGGAAGGACAAGTGCCAATACACAGGATCAAATAACAACAAGTAGTGCGGCCAGCAGTTGGCAGTGCAATGGTAAGTGCAGACACCAGGTTTAAATAAGTGCAGGCAGGGGCGTTGCTAGATCTGGAAAAGATCCGGGGCTACGCTAATTTTGGGACTGTCGGGAATGGGGGCTAGCTAGCCTTTTTGTATGTAAACCCAGAGCTTCTATCCGGGGCTACAACCAAAAGACCCAGGGCTATAGCCCCCTCAGCCCCCCTTTAACAAAACCTCTGAGTGCAGGTAAGGGGACTGAGGGGTTGCAGATGGTATGACGTCCTTTCATCGCAGGATTCTTTTTCGCAGGTTTTTTTTACCGCAGATCTTTTAATGAAAAAAAACTCTTTGCAATTTTTCGGAGGGTTACAAAAATATATATTTGGGGTGTGGGTGCTCAGGAATATATAAAAAATTAAAGGGGATGGGGACCCCCAAAAATAAAAAATAAAAAATGTGATTTGTTTTTTCGTGAAAAAATCTGCAGTAAAAAAAACAGCAAAAAAACATGACATGGGACCGTTTCTGATACAGCCCCAAGTGCAAGAGTTGCCAAGAGGCAGTGCGGGTGTGGGCAGGGAACATAGGCCCAAATTCAGAGGGTAGTCAGGTGACCAGTGCAGTATCAACAGGAGCTCAGCAGGGGAGAGGAAGAGAGAAGGCAGAAGCAAAGAGGATGGTCTTGAGGTGCTTCCAGAACCGAAGATGGTTCGGCTCAAGTTTCAGAGAGGCAGGGACGCTGTTCCAGAGTGAGGCCCCAGCAGAAGAAAGTGATCTACCACCAACTTGTTGCTCAGAGAAGCGACTGACCCTGAGGGAGTTGGAGGTGGAGGAGCGAAGAGCTTGAGTAGGAAGATATGTCTGAAGAGAGAGTTGGAGGTAAAGAGGTCCCGGGCCACAGAAAGCCTTGTGGATAATGCAGAGGGTCTTGAACTTGATCCTTGCAGCCAATGGGAGCCAATGAAGGGATTTTAGGGCTGGAGGGATACAATCCCTGGGCTTAAGGCCAAGCACAAATCTTGCAGTCCTGTTCTGGATAAATTACAGAGGGCGGTCAGTAGAAGCAGGCAGATATGGAAAGAGGCTGTTGCAGTAGTCCAACCTAGAGAGAACCAGAGCTCTAGAGACAGTAAACCTCTGGGGGAAGGTGAGGAAAGGAAGAATACCTCTGAGGAGGTGCAGTTGGTAGTTTGACTTCTTAGAGATGTCAGAGGTGTGAGGACAAAATGAGAGTGTGGAGTCGAAGCCTCACAGGTGGGAGCAGAAAGAGGGCCAGGTGAGGCCGGCCAGAGAGTGACAGGAAAGGAAGGTGAAGGTGTGCCGATGAGGAGGATCTCCGTCTTACTGGCATTAAGCCAGAGATCATTGGCGGCACACCACTCTTGGATTGCAGACAAACAGTTGGAGATGAGAGAAGGAGAAGAGGTGGCTGAGGGGAGCCTGAGAACGAGCTGATTGTCATCTGCATAGCACTGAAAGTTGGAGCAGAGAGCAGCAATGTGGTGGGCAAGAGGTGCCAGGTATTGGTTGAAGAACCAGGGAGAGAGGTTAGACCCCTGGGGAACACCACAGGTAGCGAGTGAGATAGAGGAAAGGAGGGACCCAAGTTGGACCTGGGAAGGGTTGGTCGGAAAGGAATGAGGTCAGCCAAGCCAGGGCCTGATCGGTGATACCAAGGTTATCAAGGAGACAGTTGAGCAGGACGGTGTGGTTGACTGTGTGAAAGGCAGAAGAGAGATCAAGTAAGATGAGGACTGAGGGGAGATTTTAATCAAGGTTCGAGAGCAGGTCCTCGCAGATGTTCATGAGAAGAGTTTCCATGCTTCTGGCTGCTCTGAAGCCAGACTGATGTTCATGGAGACAGCCAACAGATTCAGTGTGAAGATTAATTTGGGAGATGGCCATCTTTTCCAGGAGTTGGCCCATGAAAGGAGTGATGGCGATTGGGCGGTAGTTAGCCTGGCACGAGGGGTCGGCAGAGGGTTTCTTGAGAAAAGGGTGCACAAGAGAGTGATTCAGGGGGAGGGGAAGGCTCCAGTGGCAAAAGAGTGATTGCAGATGTCTGCCAAGGCAGGAGTGACTGTGTCAATGTGGTCCTTGATGGTTTTGGAAGAACACGGAAACACCTGTTTTGATGAGACTTTCATAGATCAGACTTGTCTAGAAATCTTGTTGGGGAGAAAAGAGAAAAGGAAGAGAAAGAGGGAGGAGAGATGGCCGCAGGGGTGGGCGGAAGTAGAGGAAAGAATAGAGGGAGAAAGAGGAGAGGATGAGGGGGTGGACAGGATGTCCTGGGGTTTAGAGATGAAATGAGAAGTCAGAGCAACACAGAGGGGCTGGGAGGGGACAGGAGAGGTAGAGACTGCAGCAATATTGGCCAGCTCCTTGCAGATTCTAAAGTGTTCAGCTGAGTTGTTAGATGCCACAGAGACACAGGCTTGGATGTGTGCTCTCTTCTTAGTGCGAACAGAGAGACGGTATTGCCTTTGGAGCAGGCATCAGACCAGTTTGTCAGAGGGTGCACAAGAAGCCAGCCATTTCATCTCAGCCACCATATGCTTGTATTTAAGGGTGACAAGGTCAGAGTCGTACCAAGAGTTGCACTTAGCTTTGGGCTTCAAGCGGATCCTCATGACAGGGGCAAGAACATCTAGAGTATCAGAGATAAAAGAGTGCAGTATGGAAAGGGCTCTGTCAGGATGTGTGTCAGCCAGAGATGGAGAGGGGGGAGGGGACGGCAAAAGACTCACTTGACACACACTTAATGGGTTGGATAACCGAGAAGGTAGGTGGCAATGCTGGAGTTGGCTTGGCCTGAGTGGTGGAGAGGGAGAGATGGGAGGAGAGGAGAAAGTGATCACTCCAGGAGAGAGGAGTGGTGAGAGGGTTAGAGAGGGGGAGGTCTGACGAGATCAGAGGGTCCAAAGTGTGCCCTGGAGAGTGAGTCAGGCCAGATGAGAGAATAGAAAGATAGAGAGAGTCGTGGAGGTTGTGAAAGAGTCCAGTGGATGGACATAAAGCATCCAAGTGGATGTTGAAGTCTCCAATGAGTAGGAATTGAGTGGTCGAGGCCAGGAGGGAGGAGAGGTCCGCCCACTCAGAGAGGAAGGAGTTGATCTGGCCAGGTGCCTGACCATAGTGCAAGACCGTTCTAAAAGAACATTTTCTGATGTAGGCTAAATAAATGTTTTGTCTTGGGGTGCGTATCGGGTGTTTTGTTTAACGAACTGGAATGGAGAGGGGATGCTCTTGGATGGGGACAGGTTTGGGCAAGTGAGCAGACAGGAAGAAGAGAGGATTTTTTTTTGTGTGAAGGAAACTAACACAGTCAATAAAAAACAAAACAACAGAACATTTATTGAAAATGAAGTTACACGAATCAATAGATTATTTCTTTTTTTAACACATATATACCACTGATTGAAATCTAATCTTACTGCTTCATTTGCGAAGCAAGCTTGGTAGATTTCATTTTTTTTAATTATTATTTGCTATGGGTATAGGAATTATATCCTGATACCTTAAACAAAATTCAGACTTTCAAATAACGCACGCAAAAAGAGATCTATTAAAAAATATGCTGATTTCTTATGACGAGGTACTCGAAAGCAGAATCTCAGCAGCTTTGCATAACCAGAGCGTGTGTTATTATTTAAAATGCTTGAAATATTAAAATATGCCAGTGCATCCCGAGAATAGTTTTCATTTTATGAAATACAACCTCGAGGTGAAGGCAGACCTGACATTTTTATTTCTGGCAATCAATCCAGCTACATTTTTGAGATTTTATTGAGTAAGTGTTATATCATTTTTAAGATACTTCACCTCCTTCAGGATGTCTGATTGGCAGTAATGGGATGTGAGTTAATGATTGAGCACATCAGTTCAGAGCAGTTTTATGGCGCACTTAATTTTAAATTAAAACTGTTGCCACCAACGCTTCCTTGAAAATCAAAGGTCTAAAACCAGCCACTTGCGGCTGTCTGAGGGAAAGAATAACGACCAGCCACCGCTCTCTACGATGCTGCAGATTCTCTAAAAGTGCAAATAAAACAAATTAAGAAATGTGGGTCATAGAAAAGGACGCCACGAGAGAGAGAGTGAGAGAGTGTGAGAGAGAGAGAGAGAGAGAGAGAGAGAGAGAGAGAAATCAGGCATCTATATTTCAATAGAATGTTACACCAGTTTGAAACAGATGAAAAGTGATGTCTTTGCTTCGGACAAAGTGACCAAACAGACGGTGAGCTTGTCAGAAGGAAGGTGTCGTCCATTTGATCTTAGGGACGGGAAAGCCTGGACCAGCACTTGCCACTAATCATTGTTCCAATTAATAAAATAATGGTTCGAAGCAGTGCTGATCAATCAAGCACTCAAGCAATTTACTTCAGAGGGGATTCGAGAGGAGAATAATACATTCTCGATTTGCATTTGGCTTTGGGTAAAAGTTTTGAACCACTTCAAACCATAGACGCCTATTATTTCAAAACAGGTGTGGTTGATTGGAAGGGGAAAAAAGTCATATGTCAACATAAATTCAAATAAAATTAAGTTAAACCAACATTTAACAATATCCAAATAAAGTAAGTGAAAACAAAAACGTCAACCTGATATTTTAGCTGGGTGAGTCGGCAAGTCTTCTTAACTATTCAAAATAGTAGTCAATGTTCAAATCTTTTGAATCTTTTCAAGTTTTAGCGCTATTAAGGCCTTAGCCCTATTTCATAGAATGTTTTACGTGCCACAAAGGCACTTTGGGCAGAAAAAGTGTACTTTGTGGCACACAAAACTCATGTTGCTGATTCATGGATTGAACTTTGAGTGGGTCCTTAGCACTTTGCGCGTCGCACTGCACAAAGCATGGCAAGTGCCAGAGCAAAATAATAAAGAACGAGGAATAACAAGGGCATGTTGAGGGATGCACCAAGTAAAAAAACAACGCGCCCAGTCAAGCGCAAACATTACCGAGTTCATGGATTACCACACGCAAACCTTGTTATCTCACTGCCACATGATACACAATGCAATGTACAAAGGAAAAAGGAGACATATTTAAACACACAATGCACACCATTTCAAAATTATACTGCCAGGATGAATCCAGCTGCAGTGGCAGCGATTGTTCATGTTCATGGAAGGAGGAGGAGGAGGCACAGTATTTTCCATCCTTGCCCAACGCTTTTTGGCATGCAAGATGACAAGGTGTATTCAAGGTACAGATTTCTTCCCCATGTCATCCTAGACTTGGTCAGGGAGAGGGAGGAAGACCTTACATCGCCCACCATCTGCTCCCATGCACTCACACCCCTGGAGAAGGTGCTGACAGCCCTAAATATTTTGCCTAAGGGCTCCTTCCAGTACACCACAGCCATTGTTGGGGGCATATCTCGGGCCACTCAATCCCAGTGCCTACACCACTTATTACACTGCATTCCATCACATCTGTGTAGGCACATATTCATGCCACACACACCACAGGCAAGGCAGAGATTGTGGCAGGAGTTTTATGTCATAGCACGCTTACCGCAGACGCTGGAAGCCATTGATTGTATGTATGTTGCGCCACAGCTCCCACCGACTGACAGAGTACCGGTATCACAACCGCAAGCATTGGCATTCAATCAATGTACAGGTCATCTGTGATGCAAAGGGAGGAATGATAGCTCACGGGCAACACATTTGTCCTGGAAGCAAGACAATGCTGGGCAACAAAGCTTTGAATCCCAATCCTGTGCTCAGAAACCACACATTGCTATTAAGCGCTTTATGAATAAACAAATAAAATAAAAAAGGGATTTATCATGCATGTAAATACCAATGTCCCCATAAGCACACATGAATAGCAGCCCCTGTGCAGTACACACAGTGAAGCCACATCCCTCATGACCTTCAATGATGCATCATGGCTAATCTACTTTGCCCATAACAACACCCTGAGAATGTGTGTATGGGAGAAGCAAACTGTGTCCACAGTCATCAAATCAACTGCACAAACCACTGACACAGTCATTGAAAGTGGAAACAACAGTATCCTTCTTGCTCACACAAAAGAACACAACACAATGAATGAGGCCTGTAATCACTTCCATATGCTCATCACTAACAATTGTGTACACAGACATCCAACAACACACAGGAGAACACACGTAAAAAGGCACAGCATATAATGTAAGCAGGAACACACACTTGCAATGACTGCTCTGGCCACACTAGGCATGTCCCACCCCGATATACAGATGGAGAGGCCACTCCATTCCCTACCAACATCCAGGGTACACATGATACAAGGAAGCTCACTCACCTTCCTCTGGATTACTGTACACAGTGTTCAATGAACCTGTCTGTGCCCCCACTTGGTTCTTGCTGCCCCACCTGTTCTTTGTATTGAAAACACTGTGCCGGTGGACACAACCAGCCTAACATTGAACATCATGACTTACTTAATACCAGCCAGTCTGGATTTTGTGCCAAGCATGGCACAGAAACAGTTTTGATAGATTTACACACACACCTGATGGAAATAGCTCAGAAGGGCAATGCAGTTTTAGATTCCAGCAAGCACAGTGCCAATGATGTAAGCTAGGGAATGATGAGAGGAGAATCTAGAATGGAAGGCAGGGAAGAATGAGCGAGAGAGCTGACTGAACTGAGGGATGCTGTGCTGCTGGTGGGCATTTATATGTTACTCTGAAGAATAACTCAAGTTTGAGAAAGTAAATCTGACTCCTCATTACATCAGGCAAGCTTGCTCTCTTGGTTTTACTTGACTTGTCAGCTGCCTTCGACTTGGTGAATCACTTGGTGGATCACTGACTCCTATTGGAGAGGATGAGACACCTCAGAATCTACTACTTCCTGGTTTCCTTCTTTTCTTGGTCCCAGAACAGCTTGGGTGGCTATTGGTAGCGCCAGAACCTTTATCCTGTGGGGTTCCGCAAGGCGCTTTTCTATCGCCTTCTTTGTTCAATATATACACACTGACCGCTGTTTGAGATGCTTGATAATACTGGTATTGTCTATACAAATTATGCAGATGATACTCAGCTTGCCCTGGAACTCAATGAAGATTACAATTCTGACCTCTCTCTTGTTAATAACGTCTTTGACATGATTCAGAACTGGATGATCTTTAATTCATTAGCATTGAACAATGATAAAAAGGAGCTCATGATCGTAGTTTCAACCCAGAGAATCCAGAAACTTGATGCACAGTTTTCTCAGGTTCTAGTCTCTAACTGTATCATTGCTGTCAGACTTATGTGAAAACACTTGGTATCATCTTGGACTCTGGCCTAACTATGAACAACCATGTTACTTCAGTCAAATCCTCTTGTCCTTATACGAACAAGCTTCTGAGGCAGACCAAACCGTAGCTGTCTTCTGAAAATATTGCCACTCTATCAGCTGTGCTAGTCAACTCCAACTTGAATACTGTAATGGTTTACTTACAGGCCCCACTAAAAAGAATATTCAAAGCCTCCAAGTGGTACAGAATAACGTAATTAGGACAATTTGCAATGTAGGCCCGCATGGCCACGTTACTCAGTCAAGCCGAGATTTACACTGGTTTCCCATTCACCATCGAATCTCTCATAACATTTTAACTTTGACATACAAACACCTCTCCAATCAAGCACCCAGCTACCTAGCTAATAGAGCAGCTAAATCTCCTCTTACTCATAATCTCAGGTCTACAGACCACACTAGGCTTCTTTTACTGTGGTTCAAACTAAAGAACTTTGGAGGTCGTTGCTCTTCTTTTTAAGCACCAACCCTTTGGAACTCCCTACCTGTCCCCATTTGTAAGGCATCATGATTTTCTGGCTTTAAGAATGCCTTCAAAACATTTCTCTTTAACTCCAATGTTTAAAACTCCTCATTGCCCAGTGCTGTTTCTCTAGCTCTGACTGCCTGCCTGTCCTTCTCCTTCTATGCACACTGATGCCATTGGGCGTGCTGTGCTTAACAAGAAATTGATAGCATAACATAACATAACACCCTCCATGTGTCAGCTGTCCTGCTCCTATGGCAAGATGGACACAATGCCCTTTTCAGCATTCACGCTTGGGAGTCGAAGAAGAACATTGTGTAACACAACAAATGTATCCCCAACGCACTGACCTCTAATTTTGCTTACTGGTCTCTGTGGCAGCATGATGTCCATTCACATGGTGACGGTGGCCAGGGGATGGGGCAGGCATATGTGTGAATGTGCAAGACCACCAGCCCCATCACAAGATATTCCTAGGGCCAATTACAAGTGCAGCAACTGAAACATATGTATGTGGACCTGGACTCACCATGGCTGCTGCCACTCGACTCGCTCCCCAAAGATTCCCCTTTAAAGGACGTTAACTAGACACATTTAATTCACAGGGAATTTAAATAATCATGTGACATTGATTAAAGTCACTTCCTACATAAATTGGGATTGGCCGATTAGCGTGCCTGCTGCCTTCACAGTGGCTGTTTGTCAGAATCACACACTTGAACTGAAATACGATTCACCCTTACCTGTGAGGACCATGGTAGGCAGAAGAAGATGAACTGCCAGAGTTCAGTTCAGTATGTATTTTTGCTGTCACAGGGAGATGCAAACTGACTAGTGTAGCTACAGTCACTGAAGAGGCCATATTGTTCTAGGTTTCATCAATGCACGCATCCCAGGAGTAAGTGTCTGCTGGCATATATTAGCTGTAAATCCACCACGGAAATCAACGTAACTGATCCAGCCATCAAAGGGGACATGGCTAACTCAATGAGCCATTTGCAGCGCTGATCAATCAAGCACTCATGCAATTTACTTCAGAGGGGATTCGAGAGGAGAATAATACATTATCGATTTGCATTTGGCTTTGGGTAAAAGTTTTGAACCACTTCAAACCATAGACGCCTATTATTTCAAAACAGGTGTGGTTGATTGGAAGTGGAAAAAAGGCATATGTCAACACAAATTCAAATAAAATTAAGTTAAACCAACATTTAACAATATCCAAATAAAGTAAGTGAAAAGAAAAACGTCAACCTGATATTTTAGCTGGGTGAGTCACAAGTCCTCTTAACTATTCAAAATAGTAGTCAATGTTCAAATCTTTTGAATCTTTTCAAGTTTTAGCGCTAAGGCCTTAGACCTATTTCATAGAATGTTTTGCATGCCACAAAGGCACTTTGCACAGAAAAAGTGTACTTTGTGGCACACAAAACTCATGTTGCTGATTCATGGATTGAACTTTGAGTGGGTCCTTAGCACTTTGCGCGACGCACTGCACAAAGCATGGCAAGTGCCAGAGCAAAATGACGAAGAACGAGGAATAACATGGGCATGTTGAGGGATGCACCAAGTAAAAAACAACGCGCCCAGTCAAGCGCAAACATTACTGAGTTCATGGATTACCACACGCAAACCTTGTTACCTCACTGCCACATGATACACAATGCAATGTACAAAGGAAAAAGGAGACATATTTAAACACACAATGCACACTATTTCAAAATTATACTCCCAGGACGAATCCAGCTGCAGTGGCAGCGATTGTTCATGTTCATGGAAGTAGGAGGAGGACGAGGCACAGTCTTTTCCATCCTTGCCCAACGCTTTTTGGCATGCAAGATGACAAGGTGTATGCAAGGTACAGATTTCTTCCCCATGTCATCCTAGACTTGGTCAGGGAGAGGGAGGAAGACCTTACATCGCCCACCATCTGCTCCTATGCACTCACACCCCTGGAGAAGGTGCTGACAGCCCTAAATATTTTGCCTAAGGGCTCCTTCCAGTACACCACAGCCATTGTTGGGGGCATATCTCGGGCCACTCAATCCCAGTGCCTACACCAGTTATTGCACTGCATTCCATCACGTCTGTGTAGGCACATATTCATGCCACACACACCACAGGCAAGGCAGAGATTGTGGCACGAGTTTTATTCCATAGCACGCTTACCGCAGGCGCTGGAAGCCATTGATTGTATGTATGTTGCGCCACAGCACCCACCGACTGACAGAGTGCCGGTATCACAACCGCAAGCATTGGCATTCAATCAATGTACAGGTCATCTGTGATGCAAAGGGAGGAATGATAGCTCACAGGCAACACATTTGTCCTGGAAGCAAGACAATGCTGGGCAACACAGCTTTGAATCCCAATCCTGTGCTTAGAAACCACTCATTGCTATTAAGCGCTTTATGAATAAACAAATAAAATAAAAAAAGGGATTTATCATGCATGTAAATACCAATTTCCCCATAAGCACACATGAATAGCAGCCCCTGTGCAGTACACACAGTGAAGCCACATCCCTCATGTCCTTCAATGATGCATCATGGCTAATCTACTTTGCCCATAACAACACCCTGAGAATGTGTGTATGGGAGAAGCAAACTGTGTCCACAGTCATCAAATCAACTGCACAAACCACTGACACAGTCATTGAAAGTGGAAACAACAGTATCCTTCTTGCTCACACAAAAGAACACAACACAATGAATGAGGCCTGTAATCACTTCCACATGGTCATCACTAACAATTGTGCACACAGACATCCAACAACACACAGGAGAACACAAGTAAAAAGGCACAGCATATAATGTAAGCAGGAACACACACTTGCAATGACTGCTCTGGCCACACTAGGCATGTCCCACCCCAATATACTGATGGAGTGGCCACTCCATTCCCTACCAACATCCAGGGTACACATGATAAAGGGAAGCTCACTCACGTTCCTCTGGATTACTGTACACAGTGTTCAATGAACCTGTCTGTGCCCCCACTTGGTTCTTGCTGCCCCACCTGTTCTTTGTATTGAAAACACTGTGCCGGTGGACGCAACCAGCCTAACATTGAACATCATGACCTACTTAATACCCGCCAGTCTGGATTTTGTGCCAAGCATGGCACAGAAACAGTTTTGATAGATTTACACACACACCTGATGGAAATAGCTCAGAAGGGCAATGCAGTTTTAGATTCCAGCAAGCACAGTGCCAATGATGTAAGCTAGGGAATGATGAGAGGAGAATCTAGAATGAAAGGCAGGGAAGACTGAGCGAGAGAGCTGACTGAACTGAGGGATGTTGTGCCGCTGGTGGGCATTTATATGTTACTCTGAAGAGTAACTCAAGTTTGAGAAAGTAAATCTGACTCCTCATTACATCAGGCAAGCTTGCTCTCTTGGTTTTACTTGACTTGTCAGCCGCCTTCGACTTGGTGAATCACTTGGTGGATCACTGACTCCTATTGGAGAGGATGAGACACCTCAGAATCTACTACTTCCTGGTTTCCTTCTTTTCTTGGTCCCAGAACAGCTTTGGTGGCTATTGGTAGTGCCAGAACCTTTATCCTGTGGGGTTCCGCAAGGTGCTTGTCTATCGCCTTCTTTGTTCAATATATACACACTGACCGCTGTTTGAGATGCTTGATAATACTGGTATTGTCTATACAAATTATGCAGATGATACTCAGCTTGCCCTGGAACTCAATGAAGATTCCAATTCTGACCTCTCTCTTGTTAATAACGTCTTTGACATAATTCAGAACTGGATGATCTTTAATTCATTAGCATTGAACAGTGATAAAAAGGAGCTCATGATCGTAGTTTCAACCCAGAGAATTCAGAAACTTGATGCACAGTTTTCTCAGGTTCTAGTCTCTAACTGTATCATTGCTGTCAGACTTATGTGAAAACACTTGGTGTCATCTTGGACTCTGGCCTAACTATGAACAAATTCAAAACAAAAGTAAACCCAAATCTCACCTAAATAAATGGTTTACCCCCGAACTAAAGGATTTGCGACTACTTAAGAGGAGCTGCGAAACAGCATGGAGGCTCACCCCTTCAGTAGACCATAAAATGAAACTAACAGAAATCTCCTCCCAATATAAAAAAGAAATCCATCTGGCCAAACAGAACTCCTTTAATAAGCGGATCTCCAACGCCAATTCAAGCATGAGGGAACTATTCACCATCCTCAAAGAACTAGAGTCACCCATCCCCATTACGGATACATGCACCAAAGACAAAACTTGGTGCTCCAACATTCAGCTAGCCTTATCCAATAAAATCTCCCTACTCCAAACAAAAATAACCAAAAAGAAAGCCTCCCTTACTCATCATTCCAAGACTAACAACCTCATTACAGACCCTACCCCAAAGACCCAGAACACAGCCACACGATTCATGTTTTCCAAAACATCGATTCTCGAGGTGGAGAAAGTCATCCTCTCTCTTAAGCCGTCTAACTGCCAGGGCGATTCCTGCCCTGCCCAGCTTATAAAAGACGCAGCTAGAGATCTCTCCCCGTTTATCGCCAAACTTGTCAACTCCTCATTCACGTCCGGCACGGTACCCACCAACTTAAAACAATCCTGGGTACTACCATTGCTTAAAAAGCAAACGCTAGACCCTCTTATACCCACAAACTACCGCCCCATTACAACAGTCCCCTTCCTGCTCAAAATCCTGGATAAGATCGCCTACAATCAAATCCAAAGTTTCCTGGAACAACATAAACTCTTAGGAGAGCGCCAATCAGGATTCCGTCCACAACATGGTACAGAGACTGCCCTCATCGACCTAAAGGCACAAATAGATGAAATAAGAGATAAAGGTAAAATGGCTCTCCTCTTGCTGCTGGACCTCTCGGCGGCATTCGACCTTGTAGACCATGGAGTACTTTGCAGCCATTTAGACTCAGCTGCACATTTTTCCAAGGAGGCCATATCTTGGATTGAATCCTTCCTCAGTGATAGGACTATGAGGGTGTTCTCCCCCTCGGCAGCGGCGGACCCAATCCCCATCCGATGTGGAGTCCCTCAGGGCTCATGCATCTCCCCGACTCTCTACAACATATTCACTAAGCCCCTTTTTGATGATCTGGACCATCTTGGTATCACCTACACCAACTATGCAGATGATACCCAGATTCTCCTCCCACTTTCCGGGGACTACAACAAGGATTTGGCCTTGGTGAATAGGGTGTATATCATGGTCCAGGCATGGATGGCAACCCACGGTCTATGCCTGAACGATGACAAAACAGAGCTGCTCATCCTAGGGACACATTCTAACATGAAGAAACTCAGTCAGGACTACACCTCATTTGAAATTGACGGGAATATTATCAAGGTTTCCAAAGATGTGAAGACACTTGGCTTCTATCTGGATGCCACCCTCTCTTTTGACAAGCAGGTGAAGTCATTGGCATCTGCCACCGCCTACACATGCAAGCTCATTAGAGCAGGCAAGCACTTTCTCTCCGATAACAACTGCCTTATCCTAGCGAGAGCAATTATCCTTTCGAGACTTGATTATTGTAATGCCCTCTACATCGGAGCAAACAAATCCATTACCCACCGACTTCAAATTCTTCAAAACAATGCCCTACGAGCCGCCCTTGGTGTACCCAAAAGATCACATATTTCAAACATCAGGCGTCAAAACAATTGGTTATCCTCCCAAAACAAAATCCACCTTAAAGTAGCATCCCTGGTTCATAAAGTCCTGAACAATGCAGCACCAAGCTATCTCCGCAATAAACTCACAAAAAGAAATTACTCGCACCCCGCTAGAACTGCAAATGCCAACAGCCTCATTATTCCTAGATTCAGGTTATCTAAGGCGGGGGGTAGTAGCTTCCCGGTGCAAGCAGCTCAATTATGGAACTCATTGCCTAATCCCCTACGCGAGGCACAGCCCTTCCCTAAATTCAGAATTAACTACATCAATCTGCTAAGGACTGCCAATGAATAGCCTATTGGCGCCCACTTATCCTTCACCCCACCCTAGAACTTACACTTCATCATGATCTTATGGTCCCACTCTCTTTGGCCACCTGACCGATGAGCTTTCGCCCACCCAGTACCTGTACATAGATTGTCTTGAGCATATTTTGTATTTATTCTGCATGTATACCGCAACTGCTGCCTTCCTGTGATATTGTGCATCTATATTTTGTATTTTGTATTTGTACAGTGTATGTATCCCATGACCCCACCCTGCAACCTAAGCTTCGCATTTTCTGTACTGCTGCGCCCGGCTACCTTTGGGTTTGGTGCGCATTATAAGTGAATAAAACAAACAAACAAACAAACAAACAAAAGGGGTGTACCTACTAAAATCCCTGGTCCCGTAGGCAAATATACGAAGTTTATAGCAAACAAGGATGGACCAGTAGATAGGGATGTCACGGATATAGTTCAAAACAAAATATTACAAATTTTAATCAATAAACACATCTTTCATTGTTACATGTAATCTTTTAAAAACCATAAATAACAATTCACCATCATATATTTCATCTATACTTCTCTCATTCCCAACTGACACATTCATTCAAAATTTTTCTTAAATCAAATTTGGCTCTTTCCAGAAAATGTATCATACACTTAATACATATATTTCTGCACACAAAATGTCAGTGATTGTCTGCCCAGGTGTCGTATTTTTCTTGGTCAAATAATTAACCCAAGTATCTTTTATAGTTGTCGACACGTGTTTCGGTCCAATATAACACAATTTGCTATTTTTAAATCTCAAGACCTTCTTCAGGACGTGAAGTGCAGACAACTGCGTCTGCGCTTGTGTTTTGGAAACGTATGCGCCAAATGTCAAATCTAAAAAACATACATAAGGTACCGTCAGTATCAAATGTCATCCCATATTATTTAAACTTTTGTGACTATTATTGTCATATGTATAGTATCTCAACACACAGACCTACTCACCACTATGTGTCAATTCACAAATGGGCAACTAGGTATACGGAATCAATCCTTCACAGGGTCAATGGTATAATCAAGACCTGTGAACCAAACAGAGACACGTCTTAGTTCTCTGTACCAGTAAAAAATTACTTACGGAAGTAAGTGATTATATGGACATAAAAAGTCTACCTTACAATTCTTCAATGTTAGTCAGCACCTCAGATGAATATTCAATGCTTCAAGAATCTTGGCGGAAAGATGAGAAAACATTTTTCTCAAAACTTTTACTCCACAGATCTGTGAAAAATAAACTGATCTGTTGTATATGCTGTCATGGGTATCTGATGATATTTGCTTAAAATACTAGATTCACAATGGCGGAGATGTGCACTCACTGTGAAGTTTCTATGGGCTGTACAGAAGTTATAAGTGTCAAACAATTCCTCAGCAACCGTCTTCATCGGTTAAATACACAAAGCTGTTGGGAATAGTATGTAGTAGTCACAAGAGTATTTCTCTCTGGTTACATAACACACTTTATTTATTACATTCCCTCCATATTCAAGAGTTAACTAAGCACCTATTAGGCTTTTGTGGTTTTTACAGGCTACAAAAGTAGCCATCTCAAGACAACCAACTGTCAATGGCTAAATCGAGTATCTCTCGAAGGAGAGATACCGTCCTGGAACAATGCATTCATAATTTAATACCACCTGTGCATGTAGAGCTATGAACAACCATGTTACTTAAGTCAAATCCTCTTGTCCTTATACGAACAAGCTTCTGAGGCAGACCAAACCGTAGCTGTCTTCTGAAAAAATTGCCACTCTATCAGCTGTGCTAGTCAACTCCAACTTGAATACTGTAATGGTTTACTTACAGGCACCACTAAAAATAATATTCAAAGCCTCCAAATGGTACAGAATAACGTAATTAGGACAATTTGCAATGTAGGCCCGCGTGGCCACGTTACTCAGTCAAGCCGATATTTACACTGGTTGCCCATTCACCATCGAATCTCTCATAACATTTTAACTTTGACATACAAACACCTCTCCAATCAAGCACCCAGCTACCTAGCTAATAGAGCAGCTAAGACTCCTCTTACTCATAATTTAAGGTCTACAGACCACACTAGGCTTCTTTTACTGCGGTTCAAACTAAAGAACTTTGGAGGTAGTTGCTCTTTTTTCTAAGCACCAACCCTTTGGAACTCCCTACCTGTCCCCATTTGTAAGGCATCATGATTTTCTGGCTTTAAGAAAGCCTTCAAAACATTTCTCTTTCACTCCAATGTTTAAAACTCCTCATTGCCCAATGCTGTTTCTCTAGCTCTGGCTGCCTGCCTGTCCTTCTCCTTCTATGCGCACTGAGGCCATTGGGCATGCTGTGCTTAACAAGAAATTGATAGCATAACATAACACCCTCCATGTGTCAGCTGTCCTGCTCCTATGGCAAGTGGACCCATGCCCTTTTCAGCATTCACGCTTGGGAGTCGAAGAAGAACATTGTGTAACACAACAAATGTATCCCCAACGCACTGACCTCTAATTTTGCTTACTGGTCTCTGTGGCAGCATGATGTCCATTCACATGGTGACGGTGGCCAGGGGATGGGGCAGGCATATGTGTGAATGTGCAAGACCACCAGCCCCATCACAAGATATTCCTAGGGCCAATTACAACTGCAGCAACTGAAACATATGTATGTGGACCTGGACTCACCATGGCTGCTGCCACCCGACTCGCTCCCCAATGATTCCCCTTTAAAGGACGTTAACTAGACACATTTAATTCACAGGGAATTTAAATAATCATGTGACATTGATTAAAGTCACTACCTACATAAATTGGGATTGGCCGATTAGCGTGCCTGCTGCCTTCACAGTGGCTGTTTGTCAGAATCACACACTTGAACTGAAATACGATTCACCCTTACCTGTGAGGACCATGGTAGGCAGAAGAAGATGAACTGCCAGAGTTGAGTTCAGTATGTATTTTTGCTGTCACAGGGAGGTGCAAACTGACTAGTGTAGCTACAGTCACTGAAGAGGCCATGATATGCCATATTGTTCTAGGTTTGATCAATGCACGCATCCCAGGAGTAAGTGTCTGCTGGCATATATTAGCTGTAAATCCACCACGGAAATCAACGTAACTGATCCAGCCATCAAAGGGGACATGACTAACTCAATGAGCCATTTGCAATGTCACCGTACTAGCCATGTGTACAAACCTGTGTATGGCTCACTCATTGAGACAAGCAAATGTCACTGGCTGTATAATCAGAGTAGCTGCACCTGCCTGAACATAGCAATGGGGTATGCCTTGCCCCCGCCTCTGTCTAATCTGCTCAAACAAGGGGACTTCTGTTGGACTGTAGTAAGAGCGCATGCAATGCTCCAGCACTTGGGGGGGTGGACAGGTCACCCATACATGCACAAGCAGCACAGCCTGCACCAGGGGTGGTGATGGGAGTGAAGAGACTGTGTCATGGTTTATTAAGTGGTCACACTCAATTCAGGGAGTTCCTTTCCCCCCAATCAAGGTGGCACACAACAAAGCACTATTATTCTGTTAAGGTTCAATTTGGTAAGGCCTCTAACTAGTCTCGCTCCCAATCCCAACAAATACCTCGTGCCACAATGGACTAGAAACCAGGCCGGTATGTATTAAGAATATAGATTTACCCCCCCAATCAAGGTGGCTCACAACAAAGCACGATTATTTTGTTAAGGTTCAATTTGGTAATGCCTGTAACCCGTCTTGCATCCAATCCCAACAAATACCCGGTGCCACAATGGACTAAAAACTAGGCCAGTATGTAGTAAGAATATAGATTTATTAATTTATTTAAACCAAATTTGACAGACTAGCATCACCTACCAATGCTGAGGCAACACAAGAACAAAATGACTTCCGTAATGGCACCAACACAGAGATAATACTAAATTATGCAGTCACAATTTCCTGCAGCTTTCTTTCAAAAAACTCACCAATACAGAAAAAAGAACAATTCAAAGCACACAGTGATTGCTGATTTGATTTCCGCTCCCAGCAACCCGCACACTCCAAACATCAATCAGACTTGACCCCTTGGAATTGAAGGCCAGTGGCAGAGAGTGGGAACACAATGGGATACATGTTTTGGGTTCTGATGGAAAAATGCACTCTTTGGAACAGGGATTCATAGGGAAAAATGGTTTTACATTTATTACCACAGATGCAATATGGGGGAAAAAGAGCAATGGAAAAATGTGTTTTGCCACACCTAAAAAGATAAGGCAGGGCTTTTTGGTTTGGGTCAGAACACAATGGGAACAAAGGGTCAATTTTGTTTTTTCCACCACACATGCAAAGGAAATACAATGCTTTACAATTTTGATTTACAATACAGGGGATCAGTAGGGAATTTTGTTTTGCACCCTGCACACTCACTTGAAAACAGGGTTTTGGGGATTAATTCTTTTGGATTTAGGACCCCCCTTTCTGTACCGAAGTCAGGGGGTTTCTTACAAATAGTCAATCCAATCTTTATGTCTATACTGGCTCGAAACACACTGGGAGGTGTGTGTTAGTTTTGAATGCTAACAAAACACATCCCGTGATTTCTATAGGGGAATTAATAGATTTACTCTAATTAAATATGCTAAGAATCTAAACAGACAGACAGGCTATTTTGCTATGGAGAAATAACTAAACAATACTTGAAAATGCAGGGATTACAGACTATGGCTTTGGGATAGTTTTACTTAGAGGACAGTCTGTGTAGTGGGCATCAGGGAACAGCAGGGCCCCTCTGGGACAGCAAGGGTGTCAGTCAACGATAGTCCCTTCTAGCTCCTCCAAGGGGTCCCAGTCAGCTTTATGTCTCCTGGTCCCTGTCTCCAATGCAAGATTGTGGGCCTCCCTGCTTGGGTGTTTCTCACAAGAGTTCAGCAGCAGGTTACCTTCCAGAATAAAGTGAAAAATCCCAGTTCTGATGCGAACTCCTCTACTTATAGGGCAAATGACATCACAAACTTGTCATGATTCCTGCAGAAGTGATTGGTTGGTTCTCTCCACCCTCCTCCCACCTATGTGCTAATAGGTCAAGGAGTAGAGGGGTGAGTTAGGAAAGCTGAGGGAGGAGAACTCTTTGTCATCCCAAACTGACATGTGGGTCTGTCATGTTTAAACTCTGAAAATCTATCAACATGGCAAGTACCCCAATTTTTCAAATCTTTACATGTATGGATATATTTTGGAGAACTACATTTTAAGGCAAATCAGATGATACTAATCTGAAGTTGGCATGCCCTTCCTGTGCAGAGAAATACAGTTTTTCATTGTTTACCCAGGAGGCACATCAGTGAAAAATATGGCGCTTCATAGTTCCCATGTTAATTTTGTCCTTCACCATCACACCAATACACAAAAATCATTTTGCATGGTACACAGGGGATTACTGACACCTTTACCAAAATTCTGCAATGAGCATTGTGACATATACGCTGCCCAGTTTATGCAATAAAATGTATTTTTCTATTAATCGAAACACAGCTTCACAGGCCTCGCACACTCTAACCCCCACCTTTGTTCCTCTAAGTTTCATTTATCCTTAATCATGTGACCAGACATATGCTAGCTCATGTTTATCTTAGCCCATCCCTCCTTGGCCTCCCAATGGTCCTGGCTAGAGATGTAATGCACATTTTATGGGTGGTGTGACCTTAATTTCACTTTTGCTGAAAAACAGGCAGGGCTTTATCTATTTCCACTGTGGTTTCCATTAATGGCAGTGTATTTCTTTTAATTTTTAAGCAATGAACCTGATTGATTGTTGACAACCAGACCTCCCTCTCTGTGACAAGCAGAGGAAAGGTCTTTGAGGTGAAAGTTTAATTTCAGTAGCAATGCCAAGCTGCATGTACAATTCTGCAAGAAATGGCTTTTATAATCGCACACAATACATTTTACATGAAGCTTTTTATAAGACATCTGGGCCTTATATCCATGTGTAATGTCTTTCCTTTAATCACACAGTTGTCAAAGTCATGAGTATCACTTCTGGATTGTCCATATACAGGGCTGTTATATGAGAACAGCATGTTAACCTTGAAACCAAGTGGGCACTTCTCTTTGCATACTGTCAATGGGATGAGGAAAAAGAAAGTTCTTCTATTTCTTATAATTGCAATAAGCTGGGATTCACTTGAGATTTCTGGATCACAATCTGGTATTAAATTGGATATAATGTACACACTGCTATCTGTCTCTTTAAGAAAAAAGTATAGTGAAGAGGAAGTGCTAAGCACAATTCGCACTCCAGCCACCCCTTTTGCAGTACCAGGAACATTCACGCTGAAATATGTGATGTATGATGAGCAAATAAACCAGCAGAGAGCTGCAGTTGGGCTCTGTCCAGTACCTATTAGAATAACAGCACCTATTGAAGTACCGACACCTAAGAAAATCTGGACAGTAACGTACCCATTGAGAAAATCATATCGACAAGTGAGACAGAATGACGATTGTCAGAATGTAATACCCGAAGAAGCTAACAAGATACTGAAGGAAGACAAATGGTGACGTCATAAGAACCCGGACTGACTCACATATAGAAGATATGATGACCTGAGAATGATGACAAAAGAGACGAAATACCGTGGATAAGCGGCATCCTGAGCGTAAAATGAAACAATTGATGTCAAGATGTCAGAAACGTATGCCATATGCACGATGAAGATATCCAGTTAGTTTAAATGTGTACAGATGCAAGAAACCGCAAGAAGCCAAGAAATCATGAGGCTTGCTTATGCTTAGTAGTAAGAGAGATTGCGGCAAGCACCAACTATACCACCTATACATGCTTCATTTAAAGCACTTTATATAAGTATACTTTCACTACGCACAAGAGCAGAATCAACCAAAGGTTACTAAAGGTCTCAAGAGGAGAATTTCACAGCAATCAAATCGAGAATTAAAGACGGAGAGAAACTGAGATGAAGGTAACCATGCCAAGAAGCCAAGGTCGTATCAGCTGGAATAGGCCAACAGTGGATACAAATAAAGAGAAAGAAGAACAGAGTATCCTGTTCAGGAAATGTCAAGATAAGCCACAGAGGGCGGACGAATGGCAGAATTAAATCAAATACACGAAATTGCATGAAGGAAAGACTGATTTCACAGTGTCAAAATCACGTGACCAGGCAAGCAGAAAGGGATGAAAATTTCACACCTATGCATGGACCTTTGCCATACCCAGACGCCTTAACTTTCCCAGACCAAGGAGAAGACTCGAGGCCAACTACAAAGAAATAATTGACACATGACCACTGAGGTGATGATTGATTGTAACAATAATTGGAGGGAAGCTGGGGTGCAGATGAACTCCCTGCACATGGCCGGCTATTCTGCACGCTGCTAAGTGCAAGTGGAAAAGTATGAGTGGGGTTTATGCCAACCCAATCATAGTGGACCGTGTAATCTAGGGTCCTATAGTGAATAGAATCAATGAGGCGTCGTACTTTTAGTGACATTTACAGTAGTCATTTTGAAGCAAGGGCTTAGTTGCCCCACCTGATATTGTTTATCCAATCCCCTCTCCCTGTTACCATATACAGATATAGTACCTATATTAAAATTACCTTCCTAGAAACAATCAAGTTGCATGCTAAGTTTTAAGAGTTACAAGTCAATGATGACGCGTTTTTGGTATAAATGTTATGTCTTTTCTGAAATTAATTGGATTTGAAGCGAGAAGGAAGATCGAGCGATTGCTGATATTCATTGAACGCCACATTTTTGTACTTGTCATTAAACGGACTCCCTTTGCCAAACTATTGTGTTGTCCTTATTAATTTGGTGCTAGAGCATGAATCTGCATCCCCATATATCTCAAGGGTACTGCTGCTCATCTTAAAGTGCTGTTTGGAAACCCCCAGTCCTATGTGCTGGCTGGGGTCCATTCTGCACACTTGGTAGCAGAGATTGATTGTTTCGATTAGAATCAATTAGATAAGGCAACCATTGGCCATCCACATAAGTAACTCTGAGTCCTCGGCAATATCACGAGTCCAGAAGCTCCCCGTAGACAGTGGTTAGTCTAAGTAAAAAACCCTGCAGGGTAGGTCTGAAGGAACCTTTGATTTTCTGTTAGAATCCCTTCCCACTTATATGAGCAGCCGATCGGACGAGCAGCACGGAGAGGCGGTAACGAAGGCAGTGATCCCGAGTGTCCAGAGACGAAAAAATGCAAACGGTGAGTCAAAAAGACTGAATGCTTTCGCAAAAAGTTGCATGCCTTAGAACAAGTAAAGGGAAGGTAACGGAGGGAGGAGGGATTAAAATAACAACAGAGTAAGAGTATAATGTGTATATAAGGGGAAAATATTGACTCGAGGGTGGGCGAACAACAGAGAGCGATACCGGGAGAGTAACCGAAGGAGAAGTATACGCCCAAATACCTAGGTTTTAATAGACCGCTAGAAGAAGCCTTCATTTAAAGTCCTGAATTAATAGGACGATATAGGAGACCAGAATCGATTAAGGACGATCTGAAAGAAATAAGCTTACATTCCATGTCAATAAACAATAGGGGTAGAATGCATCTGAAGAAGCAGATGGCATGAGATTAATGCAGCCGGCCGGAGCCTGTCTAGTCTGTCTTGTCTGTTTTGCATTTTTCTTTTTTCTGACATCACGAGGTAAGAAGATTTTTGGGGAAAATAGCATGAAAATTGTGCGATTGAATAGACAAAATGTTGTATGGCATGGATTGATGGTTGGTGTTTGAAAAAATAAAAGTTAATTTTTTGTGAAAAAACGGGATTGGAACTTGCGACGATTGGTGCTCGCTCATATTGTTGACCTTGTTTGTGAAATGTAAAGCATAATAAAGTGTTATATAACAAGAGGATAAACAGGTTTAAGCATGCAAGATGTTACCCCATTGGTACACTTGTGCAAACAGTTGCCAAAACATGCATCTAAACTGAAGCAGTACAGTGCAGAATGGGTTAAAGGGACCACAAACAAAATGTTTATGCCATGGCCCCAAGATCGCTCGCTATCTTAAACGGTCCTGCAACACATGATGGAATATTTGCACACCACATATACTTGCAAAAGTTAGACAAACGGCTAGCTAGTTTAGAGCATTGGAAGATTTACCAAGAGCAAAAGGAGGAGGAGCCGCCGGTTGATTGAATACTTAACATATGCACAGAGGGGGGTGAAACGCCTTTTGCGCCACCCGCCCCATCTGAAACAAAAAGCGAAGCCAGCAAAGACGAAGGATTATACCCATTGAGCGAGCTTAAAGCAGCCACGGGATATAGCAACCCGTCATTTGAGTCACCTACGCAAAGTAGTGACAAAAGCCCAGAGAAAAACAGAGAAAGAGATATTTCCTCCAAAGTCCCGAAGGACAAGGAGAGACGAGAAAAAGAAAAAGGAGATTAAACACAAGCAGGTACACCTCTAGATATGGGTAGAGACAGAAAGAGATGGAAAGGAGATGAGGACAGGACTGATGAGATGGCATTCACACAGAACGAATGGATGGGAGGCTAGATTTTATTGAAACTCGATGGTAAAGGCATTGAGGACATGTGACAAAAGGGAGAGCCAGATGAATTAAAAAGGAAAGAGAAGGAAAAGGAAAATGGATTGAGAGAGGAAGGAACTAAGAAAAAAGATAGACAGAAACAAGAGCAGTTATATCTTGAGGAACAAGAAAGACGAAGGGATGAGGAAATACAAAGGGCAAATGAACGAAGAGATGCAAGGAAACAAGAAGAAGATAGGGTCAGAGAGGAAGCGAGGAAGCGCAGAGAATTTGATGACGACATAGGACGCAAACGAAGACAGAGAGCATGGGATCTTGAATGTCTGGAAAGGGAGGTTAATAAACCCGACCCAGTAGTAGACTGGGAAGACATAGTAGAATTATTTCCTGAGTATGATTCAGTACCAGGCACATCTAGGGCAAATATGGAAGATGACTTCGATACCAGAAGCATCGGAGAGACAATCGATAGAATATATGATGAAATTTGGGCTAGAGCAGGTACCCCAAGGTAAAGGAGAGGACGAGCGTCTTGAGAGCACTCAGTTGTACGACACTGAGGACGCCTTCCGAAGTAGCAGAAATAGAGAGCTGTCCCTAGATAGGTTGATGCTAACTAGAAATGAGGAGGATGAGAGAAGTTGAATGAACTGGGCACAGACAATATCGGACATAGAAAGAGAAGAATGTGAAGAAAGAGAAGACGAGAGAAGATGCGAAAAACGCTTCTCCAGAGGAAAGGGAATAAGATGGTCAGATTCTAGTGGATCTGCACCAAAGACATCAGAGTCAGCCACACAATCAGACCGACACGAAGGAGTATCTAACGGTCAGAGGGGGGTCTCTCCACCACCCTATGTGAGCAGACTAAGGACATTGTCAAGTAGACAGGGATGCGGGAATATTACCCTTGCAGTGGATAGAAAAATGATGAGAGAGGAAAAAGAGTGCCATGTGTCCCAATTCCCGTTAGTTGAAAAAGGAGGAACTTAGCCACAATTTATACCATGGCCACACATGGATCGAGAAAATCTGAAAGATAAGCTTCCAATGTTGAGCCGGAAAATGGATATATGAGTTAGAAAAGATGACGGGAGGGAACACGTTAGCTATCAGGGATATTAAGGGTCTTTTAATCACCATACTTGGTGATAGAGCTGACAATTTGTGGATATGTGCAGGTTACCCTGGAGTCGCTACAGTTTATACTGCGCATGATGGAGCGCCATTTAACAATTGCAGAACTGGGTATGCAAAGCATTACGAGTGCTATACCCGAATACTTCAGACATGGGAGCTATAATGACACTTAAAATGAAGGAGTCAGATGATCCTTTGCTTTACATTCAGAATTTCTAAGACGCCTGGGTGTTGGAAACTTGTGACTCTTGTGGGATTTCCATGCCCGTGTTCTACCATTTATTATGCCAATGGCTGCCAGAACAAGTACACAAGCAGCTCAAGAAATTGGTAGGAATAGAGGCCAAACCGTGGTCTGAGATACAGTTGACCATAGCGCACTATTGCAGGCTGCTGCAAGAGAAAAATCGCAAAAAAGAGGTTGCACGAAAAGGTGAAGAGGCAACAATAGTGCAGAAGAAATTGTCAAAATATGCCACTGAAGATGAAATGATCACTAACACAGAAGGATCAAACATGCAGCAGATCAATAATCAAAAGCAGTTTGATCAAGGCAATAACGGGTTTTACCCAAGACGGAGAGGCTTTCGAGGAAGAGGATGGCAGGGTAATCAGGGAGGTTTTCAAGGTAATCAGGGAGGTTTTAAAACATGCAAAACAGCAATCAGGATATGTCAAACGGGCAAATAATCAGACCACCGTCAATATGTTGGACGTGTAGGATGACAGGGCATCTAGCACGCAGATGCAGAAGTCAAGGCATGGTGCAAAACAACAAAGGTACAAGAGTAGGGATGGTGAATCCAGCTGCGTTTTTACAGCAGGGTGGAAATGGTGTTGCACAAGATCACATGGTGCAGCAGCAAGCACTGGGAGCACAGCAAAGTTTGCAACCTCAGAATATGACACATTTTCTGCAAGCACAGTCTCAACAGTCACCGATGCAACTGTTACAAACAACAAGTACAGGGCAGGTACTGAATTCTGGAATAAGAAATGGCACTGGTGATGGAGGAAGTCCATTCACTCAACATGGGACAAAGTTATATATGGACTAGGACAGCTCACTGGGGAACCTGATGTGTTCTATCCTATTAGTGACACTGAATCCTCACGAGGAACCAAGGGGAGATGTCCTTATAGTGAATAAAGAATATTCTTTCTTAGTTGACACAGGTGCAACACGCTCGTGTGTATATGAAGGCAAGTTTCCTTTGTCTGGCGATGCCATAAATACTCAGGGCTTCACAGGAGCAACAAGTCGTGTTCCTTCTACAAAATAACTTCCCGTTTCCATAGTAGAATGTGATATGAATGTGCCACTGCTGTATTCAAGGCAAACCACAGTAAATATATTAAGACGAGACCTAATGACGAAGTTAAATATGACAATCTCATTCACGGAGAAGGGCATAGTATATTCAACTCCAGGAATGCATTATTTGAACGTATGCGAAATGATTAGAGCATACGCAGGACAAACGGCTATGAGAGCTGTTCCATTGGAACCAGAAATATTCGCGTATGAAGTGCGTATATTAATGTAATGGCTACAAGGCCTTACAGACAAACCAATGAGAACCCCAGATGAGTTACTATTTAGGCCAAGAATACCTATGCATGAGGAAAAGGGACAAGTGTTTCCCTTGGAAATACAAACAGCCATAGTGCGCGGAAAAATGGTGTTGATCGATGGTTATGATCACAAAGGCAGACAATGGTGCACAGTGATTGCCATTGGGGAAGGATACAGATTGACTGACGTCACTAATGACGATCCGTTTGAAGAGCAAACAGGTGTACATGAAACGACAGTTGAGGTTAATCTCATTTATTGGGTGAAAATGATCAAAGAGAAGTGCCCCAGAGAGTGATGCTGTCACAAAAACGTCCTGAATATTTTGATGACGATATGGCAAAGGTACCTGTCTCAGTGTGGACTATGGGCCCTTATGACGTAGGCTTGTTGAAAGGAGTCGGAGAAGTAAAGATTAAATTGAAACCAGGAGCAATTTTACCAAAAGCACAAAAGTATCCCATGTCTAGGGAAGCAGATGAAGGGATTTTCCAAACAATTTCTGCTATGATGGAGCAGGGCATCTTAGTGACGCCAGAGTCGTCATGTAATACTGCAGTTTACGCTATCAAAAAATCAAAGGAGGATCTTGGCGTGTAATCCAGGATTTAAAACTAATAATCCCTCTAGTCCCTAGCCCGCCCACAATCCTATGTAACATACCTGTTGAGGCAAAGTATTTCACAGTGATTGACTTGAAAAACACATTTTTCTCAATCCCCTTGCACAAAGACTCGCAAGATTTGACATCATTCATGTTCAGACAGATGGTCTGAAAAGTACAAGGTTACCTCAGGGGTTCTGCAAGTCTCCTTTGATTTTCTACAGAGTCCTGCAGATGGATTTAAGCAATATTGCATTAGAGAGTGTTGCCTTGCAATATGTTGATGACATCTTAATTTGCAGCACGACATTGGAAATGTGCAGACACGATTCTATTCAGCTACTGACTGTATTGGCTGAGAACGGATATAAAGTTGACAAAGGGAAGTTACAGTATTGTCAACAAGAAGTGCTGTACATGGGCCAGCTAATCTCACCTGAGGGGAAAAGGGTTACCCCTGAAAGGGCTGAAGCCATATTAAACACATCCAAGCCACACACGATAAAACAAATGCAGAGTTTTCTAGTATTATGCAATTACGTCAGGACATGGGTCTTTGACTACAGCTCCTATACCAAGCCCTTGTTACAAGCCCTAAAGAAAGCACAGGTGACAAAAGAAAATATTGTGTGGACCGAGACCATGGAAGAAGGGTTTGTTGAACTAAAAAAGGCCATTTGCACGGCACCAGTTTTAGGGATTTCCAATTATGCAGAGGAATTCTACCTGTTTTCGCACACAAATGGCAGTGTTATGACAGTAGTACTCACACAGAGAACCACGTTGGGTTACAAGCGACAGGCAAACTACAGGGTGAATTTGGACCCAGTGATGAGAGGTCACTTCCCGTGCTAACAAGGTTTAGGTGCTGCAGCGTTCCCCATAGAGAAAGCTACAACCATTGTGATGGGATGCTGAATGACGTTGTTTGTTGAGCGTGCATTATTTGCCATTCTAGAGAAACCAAAAGGCACATTGACATCTCAAAGAGCTTTGGCTTATGAAGTGATCATATTAAATCCATCGGTTAAAATAATTTGATGTAAAATAGTGAACGCAGTTATGTTTATAGCAGAGCCAGTCACTGAAGGAGAGCCAATCCATGACTGTGCGAACTATGAAGAATTTTATGACGAGATTTCCAGAGTGAAAGAAAATGCATTGGCAGAAGGAGAAATTGTCTTCATTGACGGTTCTTCGAGGATTGATCAAAATGATGGGGAGAGATATACAGGTACCGCTGTGATGAAACACATGGCAAATGGAGAAATCTGAGTACTCTTTAGTGTACAATTACATCTCATTGTTCAGCACAAGCTGCCAAATTATTGGCGTTGATATTTGCACTCGAGAATCACGCAGACCAGGAAATGACAGTGTACAGTGACTCCGCCTATGTGACATCGACAGTGCCCAGCGCGCTGGAAAAGGAGGGGCTACCTCTGAGCGATGGCACGCCAGTGCAGCATGCAGCATTATTGGACAGGCTCATTAAGGCACTACAACTCCCAGTGGGCATAGCAATCGTGAAATGCACCGCCCACACGAAAGGGACAGATTTTATCTCAAGTGGAAATCAAGCAGCAGACCTGGAAGCCAAGGGTGCATCGACCAAAGACGAAATAATAATGAATGTGGAAATAACTGATGTGCATGAGAGAATGATTGTTGCACGAAGTGAACCCGAAGGTTACAGTAATATGGAGAAAACCCAGTTAATGGAACTCCAAGGGGAGGCACCACAGGAAGAGAAAAACCTATGGAAGCGACAAGGGTGTTCTCTAAACCTCTCCGAGAGCTTGTGGCGACAAGTCAGCACTGGTAAACCGGTGATGCCTATAGCCTTATTGAAAATAGCACTGGAACAGTAACACTATCCAGCACACATGACAAAGGAGAATCTAGCAGTGAACATTGCCGAAGACTGGTTTATACCTAACTTGGCAGAACACGTTGCATTTTTTATGGTGAACTGTATGATATGCCAACAGTTCACGGCTGGGCATGCACTATGTGTAATTAGAGGAGTCATCCCAAGGCCCAATGGACCTTTTCAGCACTTGCATGTCGATTTTGTCGATATGATTCAAATATGTAACGGGTACAGGTACCTAATTGTTGTGGTATGTCCATTCTCTAGATGGATAGAAGCAGGTCCATGTACACACCCAGACTCTACTTCTGCGGCTACATTTCTGGTGAGGGAGGTATTTCCCAGATGGGGAGTATGTGAGGTCATGAGGTCAGACAATGGACCTCACTTTGTTAATGCAGTTTTTGAACAGATCAGCTTGTTGCTTGGTATAAAGCACATGTTTTCTTCAGTGTATCATCCCCAAGGGAATGGGATATGCGAGAAGCTCAATGGCTTGTTAAAGGAAAGGATAGCCAAGTTGAAGCTTACTCTAAAGAAGGGATGGTTACACTGCCTTCCACTGGCGCTGTATGCGCTCAGAAACCAACCTGGTTATAACCACCATCTCACGCTGCAAAATCGTGACAGACAGAAGGATGCACATTCCATTAACACCCTGAGATAGAGCTAGATGTGATGCTCAGCCAACAGGGGAAGTGTTAGGATCAGAAATGTAAAAATACTTGAATTGCATGACATCTTGTCTTGCTGTAATTTCAGGACAGCTGCAGCGACGATAAGAAGGGTACAGAACACAGAAGGAGATATTGAAACAAACGAAGATCAGGGTTTATGTATACCACCATTGTTCCCTGGGGACACGGTCCTGGTGAGAAATCACACGAGAAAAAAGTGGGACGAGCCACGGTTCAACGGTCCCTTCAGAGTTGAGGACGTCACTCCCTCTGCAGTGAAGTTACAGGGAAGAAGAGCTTGGATCTTTTTGGGTGACATTAAGCCATACATCGGAGAAGACCCTCTACCCTCACCCCACAGTGTAGAGACTACAGACAATGGGGAAGAACCACAGCACATGCAGACAAGATCCATGACAAGGAAGAAGGACACATGACCAGCAAAGCAAAGGCAAAGAACTTTTGTGCAAAGTTGTGGCTTAATTTTGGACTTTCCTCTGAGCAAAATAGGGGTATAAGGACCTAAAGACACGGACACTCTGTGCATCTTAGTTGCAGGGTGAAGAAGAAAATTGCACGTATAAGCCTAAACATAGCTTGTTGATTTTGAACTTTGGACTGAGGCACACTGAAGCCTTGATAAGAAAACATATGCCAAATTTTGATCGAGGACACATACATTGGAAGAGAATACAGTATCCTGACTCTTTTAACACAGAAGCCTTATTTGGACTCACTCATGGTGTCACGCAGTAGTGACATCGCTAAGGACGTTTTGATCTATTTCGAGTTAGTATTGAGGTTGTACCCGTCGCTAGTGGGAAGGCTCTCTAACATCACAGAATTTCTTCAAGATCCTGAAAACGAAAAGACAATAAGGAGGCTGCTCATTGTAATTGCTGAGCAGTTCCTTTCGCTTCCAGAGTACAGGGAAGACAAGACAAACGTCCCTGTCACTAGAAGATAGCAGACTAGAAAGCAATGTGTTTTTTCGCCTAATTGAGGACTTGCCAGAGCTTGTGGGGAGACCTGCCAGTGTTGATGTCCTCACTTTCATCAGAGACCCAGGGAACTCTACACAGATGAGCATGCTCCTGCATGGTATAATAATGCAGGTCGAACTTTCTAATCACCATCAGAAATACCGGAGAAGATTGTAAACTTTCTGTCGAGGGACAGATCATGGAAGTATTGCCAAAGGACTTCACTCTTGCTTATGCTGACAAAGAAACAACATGTCGTCTGGAGTGAAACAAATACGAGGCATCGACTGGGAGCTTGTTTATTTTGAACATGCAAATTAAAGACTTGCTGAACTTATCACCTTATTTGACATTTTCGTATATGGAAAAGAGATCTGTTTCCAGAGACAAGAGACAATTTATTATTCTGGCAAAGAGAATAATCGTTCAGTATCTGCAACCTACAAGCAGAAACAGCAGAACCCGGATATAACAACATTACCTAGAATATATTAAAGAGTTAGTATTATTTCCTTAGATGATCGAGCTGGGCAGCCAAAATAGTAATCTTGTCCTCCCTCAGGAGGAGAGATGCTCATATTGCACCAGGAATAAGTGTTGTAAATTGACCTACAGAGGAATTATTTATCTATGCATAATCTTCATTATTGTATTACTGTCACTGACGATTCAAACTACATTTTTTATTGGTGCACACAGCATTCAGATTCTAGTGCACCAACCTAATGATGTACACATTAAACCCACAAAGGTGCCCCGACCTTACATAGCCATTCCAGTCCCTAGAAGGTCTGATAGAGGAGTGAGTGAACTTGAGATGGACGTGATTAGCAATGACACACACACACACTTGTGGTACCAAATAACTTGAACCGACGGAGACAGGGTCGGCAAAGTAAACATGAGAAGGGGTTAATGAAAAACACACATACGCAAATGATGAGTGCATATACACCTGGTCTAGTGTCAATAACTGCAGAACCACATTCCAAAGAATGGGGGAGGTTTGGACAACCAATGATGAGAAGTTCCACACCAAGAGAAGCCAAAAGACAAATGGAGAAAACTGAACATTTAAAGAAACAAAAGGAGTTAGAGAATAAATGAACAGAGACAGCATTGACAAGCACACCTGATCTAGCAATGAAAGGGTCGAGCTTGAGTCGTGCAATACAGCCACATGCTGAGACAATAGCAGATTCAATATGGACATGCATAACCAGAGCAAAAAATATACAAGACGACAAAGAAAGAATTGCTAGACTTTCTCCTACTCAAATGGTGCAGATGAAAATGCCTGTATTATTGATGGAGATACCTGAGAATCCTCCAGCAAGAAGAAGCTATACGGATGTGTTTAAAGATGTGGTTATAGCAAACTACAGAAAAACCTTAAGGATCAGAAGAAGCACACAAGAAGACAATAACAAACTAAACAACTACCTGGACAGCACAACAAACTTGGGAAATAACATATGGTACCAACATATGGAAGAAGTTGGAAGAAGTGCATCAGAGGAAGAATGCTTTGTTTGTGCACTCTTACCATACAGCAAGGGGAAGTCGAAAATCTTCGTAGCTGTGGAAATAGCCGTCATGATAGCGCACTGTCTATCACTCATAGCGATGTGCAAGACCAGAGGCCAGTTTTTGGGAAGTGATGTGTCACTCAAATGGGCAAATGAAGCAACTGATCCAAATGAAGACGATTATGACCAGGACATAAAGAAGAGAAACAATGGAAAAACAATGAACATTGTGATCAGATATGAGAAGCTTGGAGTTAAAGCAGCAGAGATAAGAAGAGAGACAAACAAGAGACTGAACATCCAAAGGAAAACTATAGAAGAAGCTCGAAGATGGAAAGAAAGAGGCCAAATGCACATTTGGGGAACAGTGCTTTCTCCAGACAGATGACAGAAAGGAGTAGTGATCTGTAGAACATGGATGATCATTGGATCCTACAAAGAAACAATTGAAAATGCACAGAGGATATGCAAGCCATTATGGCCTAGACTTGTAAGACTGATAGCATGGGTTAAAGACAGAGCAGGACCCTTACAGATAGTGCCATTGGAGAATTCCAAATTATGCTTCAGAAACAATGGTACAAGAAAATTGGGAGAAAATCAGAACCGTGGACGCATCTTTGATGCTGCAGGAATGATGCATGCAACAACAGTGATCATGGATCATTATTGGGCGTGTGGTTCAAAAGCATATATCAGACTACATGTTCCAGCATTTTTGATTCCAAAAAGTGATCTGAATATTGACAGTTTCCCGAAAGCAGATGCTCACCTGAGAAAGAAGAGATCTGTGGAACTGATGAGCCAAATGAAGAGAGAGAATAACTTTTCTGGCGAATCAGAAGAAGCCTTTCCTGCTATCCCGTATGAACTAAGGTTGTTCAGCCTAACCTCATCTGTATTCACGCCAATTCTGATGTCAAGGATTCAAATTGGAGCAAATACTGAATGTTTGCAGATAACCAGATGGGAGTTACTGCAGACCATCAACACGGCCATAAAAGGATTTAATGCAATCAAGGAGGATTTAAGGGTGATTTGACTAATGACTCTCCAGAACAGATATGTCCTAGACATGATCACAGCTATGTATGGAGGTGTTTGCGCAAAAATTAGAGAATCATGTTGCACCTTCATACCTTCGCACAATGACGTAAATGGAACTTTCACAGAAGCCATAGGTATGCTGACAAGCCTACAGAATCAGATGATAGATGAAGTTAACAAAGTTGATGACGACAGTTGTTTAGAATCACTGTTCTCAGGGGTTCCACAATGGATGGCAGATGCATTCAAATTCCTAGGAGCCCTGCTAGTGATGATATTGCTTGGATTCTGTATTATCAAAATTATAATATCTCAGTGCCAGAAAACTGCAAAAAAGGCCATAGGGATGAAGATCATGATTGATGTCGAGTCAGGATGGAAGCCAAAGGACCAGACTGATGAAGAAATATGAGACTTTGTGAAAGCCAGCATTTATGCACCAGAAGGAACAAAGTTTCGGTATCCAAGGAAACACAGAAATTATGTGGGAAGATGGATCTATTGTAATCCAAGTGGAGAATGTAAATTAATGACATGGAACAAAGATGAGCATGTGAGAACAGCAGGATGTTTGAAGGGTGTCATAAAGATATGGACTCCAAGGAGACATTTCTTCAGACCTCTATCTTTGGATCCAGAGGATGAAATAAAGGTGCATACAAAAGAAGAAGTGAGAGTGGTTGATGAATCACCCAGACAGACATTTTTTGAAGATATTTTACATTGTTTCACTTGAATATTTTTGTTAATAAAAAATTGTTGTTGAAATTTATAAAAATGAACACTGCACAAGTAACGTGATATGGACTAAGAATCTTTATTGAACTTTATAAGTATTTGGTTGTTTTTTGCAGCACATATAGGGTGTGCGAGGGACGGGAGTGTTCCACAAGACTGGACATCTACTGTTTTCTACTGTTGTATACCACCTAGTGTCAGGGTTGGGTTTTCTCCCTTGCACCCCCCTAACGTTCTTGAATTGTCTTCTAAATATTATATTAACATAGGTGTTCTCCCAGTTGCAAGGGCATTTGGTTCAGTACCTATTAGAATAACAGCACCTATTGAAGTACCGACCCCTAAGAAAACCTGGACAGTAAGGTACCCATTGAGAAAACCATATCGACAAGTGAGACAGAATGACGATTGTCAGAACGTAATACCCGAAGAAGCTAACAAGATACTGAAGGAAGATGAATGGTGACATCATAAGAACCCAGACTGACTCACATATAGAAGATATAACGACCCGAGAATGATGACAAAAAAGACAAAATACTGTGGATAAGCGACATCCTGAGCCTGAAGTGAAACAATTGATGTCAAGATGTCAGAAGCTTATGCCATATGCACGATGTAGATATCCAGTTATTTTAAACGTATACAAATGCAAGAAACCACAAGAAGCCAAGAAATTGTGAGGATTGCTTATGCTTAGTAGTAAGATAGATTGTGGCAAGCGCCACCTGTACATAAATCTACCTCAAAAGAGCACTTTATATAAGTATACTTTCACTATGCACAAGAGCAGAATCAACCAAAGGTTACTAAAGGTCTCAGGAGGAGAGATTTGCAGCAAGCAAATTGAGAATTAAAGACGTAGAGAAACTCAGACGAAGGTAACCATGCCAAGAACCAAGGTCATACCAGCTGGAATAGGCCAACAGTGGATACAATTAAAGAGAAAGAAGAACAGAGTATTCTGTTCAGCAAAGGTCAAGATAAGTCACAGATGGCGGACGACTGGCAGAATTAAACAATATACACAAAGTTGTATGAAGGAAAGGCCGATTTCACGGTGTCAGAGTCACGTGACCAGACAAGCAGAAAGGGATGAAACTTTCACACCTACGCATGCACCTTTGCCATATCCAGACGCCTTAACTTTCCCAGACCAAGAAGCAGAGTCGAGGCCAACTACAAAGAAATAATTGACACATGACCACTGGGGTGATGATTGATTGTTACAATACTTGGAGGGAAGCCGGGGTGCAGACGAACTCCCTGTACCTGGCCGGCTATTCTGCACGCTGCTAAGTGCAAGTGGAAAAGCATGAGTGGGGTTGACGCCAACCCAATCATAGTGGACCGTGTAATATAGGGTCCTATAGTGAGTAGAAACAATGAGGCGTCGTACTTTTAGTGACGTTTACAGTAGTCATTTTGAAGGAAGGGCTTAGTTGCCCCACCTGATATTGTTTATCCAATCCCCTCTCCCCGTTACCATATACAGATATAGTACCTATATTAAAGTTACCTTCCTAGAACAAATCAAGTTGCATCCTAAGTTTTAAGAGTTACACATTAGTGATGACGAGTTTTTGGTATAAATGTTATGTCTTTTCTGAAATTAATTGGAGTTGAAGCGAGACGGAAGATCGAGCGATTGCTGATATTCATTGAACTCCCCATTTTATGTACTTGTCATTAAACGGACTCCCTTTGCCAAAAAATTGAGTTGTCATTATTAATTTGGTGCTAGAGTACAAATCTGCATCTCCATCTATCTAAAGAGTGCTGCTGCTCACCTTAAAGTGCTGTTTGGAAACCCCCAGTCCTACGGGGCGGCTGGGGTCCATCCTGCACACTAGCTTTCCATGGATTTAGTAAAACAGCATTTTCAGCCACATGTCTTTCTCTTAGCTTGCTGAAATGCATTGTGCATAACTTCACACTGTTGAACTTCCAAGCAGACTTCCCCTTCATTTGAGACTTAGGCCTGTCTTTAGTTCAATAGGCCTCATGTCTGACATCACCATTTCTGTGCTGGCTTTAGACTTCAGTGGGACACCACAAATCACTCTGGTCTCTTTATTTATGGCATTCAGGGGCTATATTTTACCCCACATGTCCCCCCTCCTGATTCTTTGATTCAAGTGATAAAGAAAGAAGAGCAAGGAGAGAGTGGGGTTTCTGTTGCCTTGTGGCCTTTGATCATTCCTGGAATTTCCTCATCTTGAGGATGTGGCGCTCTGGTCTGCACTCCAATCTTTTTTGAATTTGGGTTTTTGGTGCTGGACCCCTCCCTTTCCGGTAGCTGTACCTCAGCCTTTAGAGGCAAGGAGTTATTTAATCTGCCGAGAATAAAAGGGAGGTTAAGTATTTTACACAGTACTAATTTCCCCGGTATGATTTATGTACGAATCGACAACAAAGCAAAAAGTTACACATTACTTTTTACTTGACATATACAATTCGGAACATTATCATTACTTTTACTCCCTGTAAATGTGTGATTTTCTCAATCCGAGTTTCCATTCTTTACTTTTATTCTTCAGATGGTTCCTGGCCTCTATCCTCACCGGTTTCTTCAATCAGGCACAAAGTCTGTCTGGGGTGACAGCTTTTCAACTGATTGATATGACCATCTCTCTACCATCTGTTCTCCTTTGGGGATGCGGATCCTATAGGCGACTGGTGAGATTTTATCAACAATTTCAAAAGCACTGCACTAAGAGGGGAGGCACTTCCGCTCTTTGGTTTGGATCCTTTGGAAATTGCAGAGGTAGCTATATTTCTCATAGGGGAAGTAATGTATGCCTCCATATTGTCTTTGGTCTTTAGACTTTCGTCCTCGAGACAGTTTTCTTGAGCACAGTCATGCAAGTCTGCTAAACCTTGCGCTGGGGTACTCTTCTTGTTTTGGCCATATCTGACCTCCACAGGAAAGCCTTGCATGGACAGAATTCAGGAAGTAATTCAGAAATTACTCACGTTCCCTGTTTGGATTCGGTCACTTTGGAGATGTTGGAAATGCTGGTGAGGAGTCTCGACAATGATGCTCTCCGCTTGGATGAATGGGCAGTAATTCTTCAATGCTCACTGTTAGGCAGAATTATATGCAGTACCCTTTGGGAACACCACACACCTTTAAGATTACAAGTGACAGTACAAATCCACCTTTGGTACAAGCCTGTACTACACAGTAAAAGTGGTAGCGATGGCTGAGCAGCCAGACTTATCTCAAGAGCAAGTGAGCAGTATCAATAGTTACACAAAGGACAGCAATTACTATGATTCAAACAAGCACTGACTCAATATTTCTGAGTAAAAAATATACATTTATTTACACATCAGTTGTATAACATCTCACTAAAGTAAAGCAGTTGAAAAATCATACTCTTAATACACCACACCACTCCCAATAGATTCCGGACAAGTTAAGCTAAAAAATGAAGTGTGAGCAAAATTCACTCCAACAATTTAAAAGGGAGGGAAAGACAAAGTTAGATACAAATTGAGCAGCACCAACAGGTAAGTAAGCAGGGCAATCTAGAAAGAGGAACTACAGTGATGGAATCAAATCAAAAAGGCTTAGGGCCAAAGTCAATAGGATAAAAGTCTTTTGCTCAAGATCACACAGTTCAGGGTAGTTTGCGATTAAGTCTTTGTCAAGAGTTCCGGACGAAGTTGGTTGGCAGAAAAGTTAGTTTAAAGAGTAGAGAACGACAAGCCCTCCGATTGGCGAAAGGTTTCACACACCTTCACCGCGGCTGGACGAAACGAACAACCGGATTTGCACAGTACCTTTAAATGGAGAATAAGCTGTAGCTGAGGCAGACGTTCCTGGCAGGTCCTGCAGGCTCACGGTTCCTGAAGCGACTGTCAGACTGACACGAAGAAGGAAGACTCGAGGGTCCTACACTGCCCAGGGAAGAAACCAGCAGCAGCGCAAAGCAACAAATAAAAGGTGAGCTTCTTAAAACCCAAGCAGGGTCCTACCTTCCTGGCTATCCGGTTCACTGTAGCTCTGTACAGCAATTTCGACCAGAGGCGGGAACCTGGCTTGCAGTTTGGGTGAACTGGTTGGTCCCACCAGCTCAGGGGAAGAATATACCTGGTAGATCTTCTCTGAAGTTGGAGTCTGAAGATTCGGACCTGCAGCAGGGCTTCACCGGGCGGTTCAGACATTGTAGGGGTCCTCTTCTGTCAGCTCCTCGTCGGTTCTTTCGTTCCGGTGGTGACTCTGCCTTTCCAGACCCAGAGACCTGCTTTTTATGCAGTTTTCCACCATTCACACAGCCTGGCTGTCAATCACACAGCAGGATGGCTGTCCTGACGGGACAGTCACATAGCCAATCAAACAGGAGTGTGACTTGGGTTACCAAGGGAACCCATGGCAGGGGTCCTAAAACCCCTCCACGCATCCTGCCTACCCAGACTTTCAGGCGCCTAAGGAGGGCTTCTGCGGAGAAGCCAGCAAAAAGAGAGTGAACAAAGGAACCAAACCTGGTTTGGCGTGCAGAGTAAAACACGAGAAAGACATTTTCAAAAAGAAATGGTGAATAAACCCAGCCGGAACCGTATAAAAACATATATGGTCTAGCGGGTTTAAGTTCGAAGCTACCAAGATAGCCTAAAACAATACCAAAGTTATTTAAGATAACCGTGGTAGGAAAAATAGGGTAGTTACCACTGCCACCAGCCAAGTCTTGATGAAAAGGGAGCGAAACAATGCTCCAAGAGAAACAGACAAAAAGGGATAAGTATTAACCCTTTCAATACTCTATGTAAGATAGTTTGTTCTGGGTCTGTGGATTTTTAAATAGACTAATAAAGTGAATGGCAACTTTACATGTTCTGGGAGACAGTAGTAAGTCACAGAAAATGGAGTCTGAGTTGGGAAGTCTAAAAGACAACCCTGTGTCACTGCACTGAAGGTGCTGTGTAACACATAGCAAACAGATGATGCCTATGGAGTAGGTGAGGCTCCACAGTTTATGAACACAAGAAAATGTTAAACACACACAGCAAAACACATGTAAGAGTGGGAAAAAAGGCTCACACTCTTACCAGGTAAAAAAAATAATCCTAGAAATCCAGCATGAGCTGCTGAGGGACTCAGTAGGTAAGGGAAATTAGCCATTCTGGAGAATTCTCCCTAGCACACTGTTGCCAGGTGTGCCTTTTCGCAATCATTGAATTTTTCCTCCAGAGAGGACAAAGTAATGCTCGCGTATGAGATGACTTTGTTGACCTTGTTGTGCTTTTGGTACAATACCGCTGTTAAGCAAGCATCTGAGAACCCTGTCTCCAAGAAGAACTCCTTGTTCTTTATGGGGTAAGCCAAACAGGGCGCTTGCAAAGCCTTCTCTTCAGTTGTTTTACTGCCTCAAATTGTTCTGGACCCCACTGTCACTTGACCCAGGCCTTTAATAAGCGGACCAAGGGTCGTGTGACCTCTGCATAGTCTTCAATGAACTTTCTACTATAATTAGTGAGTCCAAGAAGGGTTGGTAGTTCTCGCAGAGTAGTAGGGTCTTAGAATTTCAATAATGCTTCCACCTTTTTCACCTGGGGACCGAGACCCTCAAGGGTGATTCCATGCCCTAAGAAATTCATGTGGTTCTTACACCAATGTGCATTCTGAAAGGACAGTTTTGCTCCAGCTTTCTGCAACTGGGTCAGAACATAGCATATTTCAGCTATGTGTTCCTCCACAGTTGAGCTCTTGACATCATCTACATAAGCTAGGTTTCCCCTTTCACCCAAGTTGGGCATGGCCTTATCTAGGAAGATATAAAATGTGTTGCCAGAGTTTATTTATCCAAAGGGGGTTCGGGTCCACGTGTGTTGCTGCCCCATGAAGGTAATGGCAAACTTGTACTAGTCTTCCCTATTGATGGGTACGGTCAAGTAACCGTTGGTCATGTCAATGGCGGTATATACCTTTGACACTTGGATCTGGTCCAGTCCCTGATCGATGTAGGGAAGGGGCCATCTTGACATGTGGGCCTATTTATTTAACTCCCTAAGGTCTGCAAAAATTCTCCATTGGCCATTGGATTTGTGTATCCCCAGTACTGGGTTGTTAAAGGTACTGTGGACTGAACAAATTATCCCACGGGATTCTACGTTTTTAATAATCTCTGTGAGTGACTCCATAGATGCGAGAGGCAACCAGTATTGCTTCACAAATACTGGAGCCATCACAGGGTCCGTAGGTATTGAGGTTGAATGTATCTCTTTGCGTCCACAGTCGTACAAAACAACTGCAAAGATATCCTGAAAATCCCAAAACACCTGATTCAGCTTCTGCTTTTGCTCCTCGGTTTCAGAGGCATCAGCGAGATTGATTTGTTCTTCGACCATCTGCTTAAAGCCTGGAATACCTCTGGTTTGGAAATTTCAGTCGTATCCTCCCGTTGGGTGGAGGGATCTCTTGTATGTTGTTGACCTGGACATGAGGTTTGAAGGATGGGAGGTAGTCACTGTTGACTCGAAATACCACCTCATCGAGGGGCGTAGCCAGCAGCCATCCGATGAGGACGTGAGCCCGCGCTGCTCCCGCGCCACTGGCCTCATCCTGGTAAAATCCTGTTAAAATATATATCCGAGCTGAACCCTGAAATACTCCAGCGGTGTGTGAGACTCTCCTGCACCGAATCGCGGTGCTCCGACGCAAATCCGTAAAAGGTATCGCCGTCCAGATCGAGTGGAAGTTGCAGGAACCGCGACAAGTGCTGAGCCCAAAATGGCCACCATAACTGCGAGCGCGCGCTAACTGTCGGCCGGCGGCTGGCGTGCGCTCCACCGGGCCCTGCAGTCAACACCCTGTCCGCGGTGGCGGGGCGGTACAGTGGTCGCAGGCCCAGCCCACCTGGCGAGAACCCAACTGAACCGGGGGCCTGAAGAGGGCCCGGAGCGGGAAGATCGGCGTGTCAGTGGTGGCGCGGAAGAAGACGCACGGTGCACCGGCTGGTGATCCGACTAGCGCGTCCCCTACAACCGGAGACAGGGACCCGCTGCCCGAGGCCTGAAACATCTGGCAATGTGGTAAGGAGAGGGGAAGGTGGGATAGAGAGTGCTAGCGAACCGCCTTCCCTCCCCCCACGGGCAAAGGGCATCCAGACGGAGCCACAATCCCCACCGCCGCTACCAGGGGATAGAACCACAGAACTTCTGCAAGTGTGGCTAATAAACATGTTTGGTCAAGGGAACTGTTAAGCCAGCACAAGCATAAATATCCACCGGTCGCAGCGGTCCCAGCACCACCATCAGTGCCTACCCCCAGCACCTGCTGGACCCCCCACCCCCGGGTCTAGACACCAGCACACTGCAACAATACCACGCAAAACTGAAAATGGGTAAGGAGAAGCCCAGGAAAACATCCACACAGAGCAGGATCGAGCAGTATGCAGCGACGCCAGTACCCCGCTCACCAGAGAGGCCACCACCGGTCGATCCGGACCATGTGGATAATATTTCCCTAAGAGATATCATGAGTGCCATCACCAACTCCAGGACCTCGATGGAAAAAAAGATGGACAGCATCGATGCAGACGTGTCCCTGCTACGCCATGATCTGCAAAAGCTGACCTCCCGCACGGGGGAGGCAGAGGCACGAATCTCTGAAACCAAGGACGGCCTGCGAGGCGTAAATAGGCAAGTGGCGAGTATGCTAACACGGATAAAGACCCTGGAGGCAAGAGTGGACGATAGCGAGGGTAGATCCCGGCGCAATAATATCCGCATAATCGGCCTGCCGGAAAAAGCCGAAGGGGAATGCATGGAACTTTTCCTTGAGGACTGGTTAACGAATATTTATGACGGAGAGGCATTCTCTAAATTCTTCTCTATCGAGCGGGCCCACCGCATCCCAGCTGGCAAAGTGATACCAGGAGCTCCACCACGCACAGTAATTGCCAGGTTTCTGAACTATAGGGACAGAGACACGGTACTCCAACTGGCAAGATCGAAGGGCACGGTCACGTTCAACGGATCCAAAATAGCCTTCTTACCCGATTTCACCAGGGAAGTACAGAAAGCACGACAGTCATTTGACCCACTTAAGAAACGTCTACAATCAGTAGGTGTCAAATATGGACTGCTCTTCCCTGCCCAGCTCAAGATATTCCATGGGGGCACGACCGTGCACTTCACCGACCCCAGAGAGGCGTGGAACTGGGCCGAACGGCACATAGAAGGAGACTGGAACACGGAGGGGAGAAGGAGAGATAGAGGCAATAGTTCTCGCCCGGAGCGTCCGCCGGAGCAGGGCCAACAGCAGCACCCACAACCAGGAAACCCGCTGCGGGAAGAAATATGAACTGGGAGCAGCTTTGGGCAGAAAGCCAAAGCTACTGAGCCTAGGAGCACCACAAAATCTCTCACCCCCACGCCGATCTACGCACGGAATACAACCAGGCCAGTGGCCGAACAGCCGCCCGCCCCACGAGCGAAGACTAAAACCAAAGAAGTCCGCGACAGCACCACGGACTGGTGCAGTGTAATCTAAGAAGCTCATATGCCACTGAGAGTGGCTTAGTTAAGGTTTATTTGTTCTGTTTAAATTTCGGGCGACAGATACTCCAGGTTGGGTGGGAGTATAGGGAGGGGGGTTAGGTAACACTACCGGGGCAGTAGATGCCTTCAGGGGAACAAGAGATGGAGTTGGGGGGAGGGGGAGTTTTTACCCTTGTTCTGGGTTTCGTCTTTACTTTTGCTCAGGTATGGTCCGACAACACTAAATATTCACTCCTACGAACCTGCATCACACGGCGAAACAATAGTTTGTGCATCTTCCCGGAATCCTACATATACTGCTCAACAGCAGCCCACCCCCCAACCAGATGACGAATGCTAGATCTGATACGAAATCATTACGTCTCCTGACTTGGAATGTCAATGGACTGGGTAGTGGGATAAAACGCAGACTGGTCACCCAAGCATTGAACAGGCAAGCGCCGGATGTGGCGTTGCTTACAGAAACACACCTAGCAGGCACCACATGCAACCTATTTAAACGTGGTAACTATCGCACAGCACTGCACTCGGGTTTTACCTCAGGCTCCAGAGGGGTCCTCATACTGATCCATAAGAAACTGCCGCTGACACTGTCCAGTGTCTCACAGGACACAGGAGGCAGATTCGTACACATGATAGGAACCCTATGGAACCAAACCATAACAATACTAGCTGTGTATGCACCACCCGCGCTGTTGCCAAATCTCATAGAAGAAATAACCCCCCTAATAGTACAAGATCCCTCAGACACACTAATCCTTGGCGGCGACTTTAACAATGTTATGAACCTGGGTATGGATCGTACACACCTAAGGGGCAGGAATCCCGACACGCACACTAAGCTAGCCACCTTCACATCAGCATTGGGACTGAGAGATGTATGGCGGGACCTTCACCCCGAGGGGTGAGAATACTCTTTCCATTCGGGCGCCCATGCTTCCCTCTCTAGACTGGACTATTTTTTCGTTCCAGCCACAGAGGTGCATAGAGTACTTAGTGCCACACTATTTCCACGTGGCATCTCTGACCACTCGCCCCTACTAATAGAACTATCAACGTCAAGGCCAATCCCTCCCCCCTCATGGTGCCTTAACAACTATTACCTAGGCTTCCCGGAGCTTGTAGAGCGTATTCAAGAAACCACAACCAATTACTTTGAACTAAACGCGGGGTCAATTGATGACCCAGGACTGCTGTGGGAAGGGTACAAGCCGGTTTTGCGGGGAGAGATTATCTCCTGGACTACGGCGCACAAAAAGGCTCAAATGCAAAAAGTAAATGAGGCTGAAGAACAGGTGGAACGTGCAGAGCGCGCACATCTGGTGCAAGACCTGCCTGAAACGAACCGAGCACTGGTCCTTGCCCAAAAAAAAATGCACAATGTAACCCTAGACAACGCTAAACAGGCGCACACCACGATGCGCGCCAGACTATATGAGACTGGAGATAAGGCGGGTAAATTGTTAGCCTGGCTAGAGCGCAGGGATGAAGGGCACAAACAGGTCAGGATGATCAAACCCGACAATTCGGAACCACTGTGGACAGATCAGGCTATCGCAGAAGGCTTTTCAGCCTACTATGCAACGCTCTATGGGTCACCGGAAGCCCCCACTAACCTCTCCATGTTGAACGGGATCACCCTTCCCAGCCTAACGGACACACAGAGAGATCTACTGGAGGCAACCATTACTGAAGAGGAACTAGGGTTGGTCATGTTACAACTACATCCCGGGAAAACACCGGGGCCGAACGGCTTCCCGGTGGAGACATGGAAAAGGATAGAACCAAGTGCGATACTCCCACATCTCATGCAAATGTACACACACTCGAGGGAGCAAGGACAGCTTCCCCCAGATCTAAGGAGAGCAACTATAATAGTGATCCCCAAACCAGATAAGCCTCCAGAGAAATGCAGTTCGTACAGGCCGATTTCGCTAATCAACACTGAGACCAAAATCCTGGCGAAAGCACTAGCAAATTGACTGCAGAAAGTTATCCTGTCACTTATACACCCAGACCAGTGCGGCTTTATGCCCCGGAGGTCTACACGTATGAACATACACAGACTGCACGCTGCACTCGAAAAATCCTCCCTATTGCGGGGTCCCTTGGCGCTTTTAGCAATAGACTTTGAGAAAGCCTTTGATTCGGTGCACTGGCCAGCACTGTGGGAAATAATGCGTCGAATGGGTTTTGGTGACCAATTCCTGGGATGGGTGCAGCTGCTATACAAGTCCCCAGAGGCCGTGACCAGAGTAAATGGATGGCTCTCACAGCCGTTTAAACTGGGCAAAGGGACACGACAGGGATGCCCCTTGTCTGCAATGCTTTTTGCGCTTGCCGTAGAGCCGTTGGCGATTCTGCTAAGAGAATCACAAATGTGGAAGGGCTTCCGGTGGACAGAAGATTGGGAGGATAAGGTCTCACTGTATGCGGATGACCTGCTCCTGTATCTATCAGACCCTATAACCTCTTGTCCTGCAGTGATACGCTTACTGACGGAATATGAATCCTTTAGTGGTTTGAAGGTAAACTGGTCGAAATCCACACTGTTCCCACTGAGAGAGATGGGTAGCGTAGAGATACAGGACTGCCCCTTTCGTATAGAAGTTGACCAGTTTCGCTACCTGGGGGTCCAGATAACGACGAATCTAAACGAGTATGTAGAAAAAAACCTCCACCCAATCATAAACCGCTTTGCAGAGGACGTCAAACACTGGAATGCTTTGCCACTAACCCTACTGGGGAGAGCAGCACTATTTAAGATGATGGCACTACCTAGATTCCTGCACATACTCCAAAACGCCCCGTTACACATCCCCAGTCGGGAGTTTCACAGAATCGACAGAATCCTCCGGAAACTCCTGTGGAACAATGGGCACCCGAGAATAGCGCTTCACATCCTGCAGCGCTCCATTTGGGAGGGAGGCATAGGACTGCCGCGTATACAGACGTACTATTGGGCGAGTCAGATGGCAGTGATAAATGACCTATTACACGGCAACCCCTCGCTACCTCATATTAAATCTGATACCCTGGATGGAGCAAGCATAACCCCACTAGAGTCCCTATACCAGAAAACTAATAGCAACACCACCAAAACAATGGCTGCTCACCGGGCATTAATCTGGGCAGAGGCGCATAGACACATAAACTGGGAAGGGAAAACCACGCCGGTACAGCCACTGTGGGTAAATAAACACATCCCTGAGCTGGACAGGCTCCCAAAATGGCGGAACTGGATAACCGCGGGAATAACAAAAGTGGGAGATGTGATTCGGGACGGGGGAATTGTGACATTCGAGAGGTTGGTGGAGGAATTCAACCTCCCTGTCACTGACCGATACCGGCATATGCAATTAAGTCATGCTCTGCAACGGTACTTGCCTGACCTGCGGGACATGGCAGGAACCTGGTACTAGACAGCATAGACGCCAAAATCAACTCAGTGATGTATAATGTTCTCACCTCGTTTGCCACACCGGAGCTATTGAGTCTAAAATCTAAATGGGAAAGGGATGTGGGAGAAATACTGCCTGAAGACTGGATAACAATCCTAATGTACCCGAGGAAAACTGCCATTTCGGCCAGGTTACGCCTTGTCCAGCTCAAAATACTGCACAGAGTCTACTATCCACGGGTTGCATTGTATAGATGGGGTAAAACCACAGACCCGAATTGCCTGCGCTGCCACCAGGAAGAGGGCACATTTTTCCACATCATATGGGGCTGTCCACACATCACGCTATACTGGCAACGCTGCTGTGACACACTTAGTAAGGTACTGGGCCGAACTGTGCCCAGAGATCCGAAATTGTTGTTGCTGGGTGTCGAGGAAGAGGGTGAGATGTCACGCACCGACAAGCTACTGTTTGCAACCACCACAGCACTGATCAAGCGCAACATTGCCAAGCAATGGGGCTCAGATGTAACCCCTGAGCATGCACAATGGATAGCTGATGTAGAAGCATGCATTGCGATGGAGCGAAGAGTATATGCGGCCAGAGGATGCCCTGGGAAAGCGGGGAAAATATGGGAAAAGTGGGAGAATGCACAATAAAACTATTGTATGACACAGGCCGGTGGCCTAGTATGTAATGGCAAAGCAAGAGTGTATAAGTAATTGTTAACATATCCTTAAGTTGTTGAAAGACGGACCTTATTTTCTTTTATGATGTTATTGGTGGTTGGACCCCCTCAGGGTCACTGTTCCTTTTGTGTATTATGTAAGAAAATCAATAAAAGTGTTTGATCAAAAAAAAGAAATACCACCTCATCTTTCGTGATGTCACAGGTCACCTCTTCCACACCGTAAGAGCAGGAAGAGTACATCAAGAACTTCCCCCCTTTCCAGGTGAAAATCTTTTCCGGAGGCATGTCATTTTCAAAATTGTAACAGTCACTTGGAATTGGTCCAATGATCTCATTACCTAAATCAATAGAATAATGTTGAGCATCAACCACCATTCCAATAAAGGTGTCTGCACCCAAAGTGTTACTTCTAGCATCGCTGTTATCCACCAATATTCAAATGGTGTCCTGTTCTAGGTCAACTAGCGGTGTCGGATGTAAATACACACCTTGCAGTTGGAGTTGATAATTCAAAAGTATGGGTGCGGAAGAAGCCTGTGTCTCGAATTATACATCCTTATTTGCTGATCCGGGAAGGGTGGAGAGTGAGAGAGGAGGGCATGAATCCTTGAGTTGGAAATTTGCATTTGACAAAAGGGAAGCCAAGTTAATGATTGGAAACTTGAGCTCATCTAGAACAGCAGGGCTAGATAGGCTGTCCAATCAAGAACTAAAGAAGAATAAATAACAATGGTGAAAAGTCACGGTGGTGATGTTTTCACATATTATGAAGAATAAAGAGATACCAGTTTCTTGGTGAGAGGCGAATACTGTGACGATTTTTAAAAAGGGGAATTGGGTGGATCCTAAAAAATACTGCCCTATCGCACTCCCCGATTCATTGGGGAATCTGTTCGCGTCCGTGCTTTTGAGAGACCTTAAGGCATGGGCTGTTAGGAGTGGAATCCTCGATCCAAGACAGACAGGAGTTGTCAATGGCGTTGGAAACAACTCTTAATCTCTCTATTATCAACATTCTTAAATAGAGGGCATTGGACAAAAAAACCTGTCTGTATCTTGCATTCATGGACCTCGAACAGGCTTTCGATGGGGTGATTAGAAGCAAGCTTTGGGCCAAGCTGAGAGCTTGACATTGCCCCATCGACCTAGTTGAGGCCATGGAGGCTCTGTATTCTAACACCTCAGTACGGATCAGATTGTCGGACAGAGGTCATCTGACTACGAAGATCCCTACACATCGGGAACTAAAGCAGTGGTGTGCACTCGTAAGAGGCTTAGAGAAGGAGAGTTCTGAGGAGATCAGAACATCCAGGGTGTGCCCTGCAGAGTGAGTCAGCCAGAGGGAAGAAGAAAGAGAGAGAGAATTGCAGAGGTTGCGAAAGAGTCCTGAAGAAGGGTTGGTAGCATCCAGGTGGATGTTCAAGTCTCAGAGAAGGAGAAGTTGGTAGGTAGAGGCAAGAAGCAATGAGGAGAGATCAGCCCACTCGGAGAGGACGTGGGTGACCTGGCCAGGTGGCCTGTAGATAGTGCCCACAGTGAGAGAAAGGCCAGGAGAGATGGAGATCCTGCAGACCAGGCATTCAAAGGAGGAGTAATTCTGAATTGGAAAGATAGAAGCACAGATCTACTCTCGGAAAATCAAGGCTACACCCCCGCTGGGACGGTTGATTCTGGGTTCAGAGAGGATCTTGTAGCCATGGGGAAGGTGAGTGTCAAAACTCATGACAGAGCTGGCTATGAGTACATCCAAATCAAGCTCTTCCAGGAGATGGCAGATGTCAGAGGAGCTTTTCACAGCTGAATGACAGTTGAGAGTAGCGATGTGGAGCAGGTTGCCAGATTTGAAGGACTTCTGGGGAAGGGTACAAGCCAGATGTAAACACTGCAGAATTTTTGGAGGTGCCCGAGGATGGGCAGAGGAGGAAGGAAGAGAAGGCAGGGTAGTCAGAGAGGGGGAAGAGAGGGCCAGAGGGGTGGCAGAGGTGGGAGGCAACAGGGTGGCCAGAGAAGCATCAGAGGGTGCTGAAAATGTGGCAGAGGAAGGAGGTGGCAGAGGAGCCAGAGAAGGCAGGGATAAGAAGGGATTGCAAGAGAGGAAAGGGATTTGATAAGGTGTGGGAAGCGTCTATCAAAGAGGAGGAGTTTGGCCTGACGGCCCTGGACCAAGACAATTACATTTAAGTAGACATTAATGATGGCCTTAGAGGAGTGGAAGGGGGCCAAGGGGACCTCCGACCGGGTGCCACCATTAAGGGGAGAAGAGGAAAAAGTAGAGAGAACAGAGACCATATGGGGTGTCCATATACCTGGAGAGGGGACGACAAAGAGTATGTCGGTAAGGGTCTGTCGGGAGGAAGCACTGGTATAGGTATCAGCGATAGGGAGGACTGGGTTGGAGACCAGGATGTCCCTTATAAACTTCTTTCTGCCAGACTTAGTTAGAGGGGTAGAAAAGTTGATAGAAAAGAAGTTAGAAAAGATAGGTGGGATAGGGGGCACCATAGAGGGTGTAGGGAGGAAAGAGGCGGCTAGGGAGAGGGGAGCCCGAGCAGGGGGGGTAGTAGGGTAGTTTATTCAGGCAGGGCAGACAGGGGGGAGGCACCGATGGACACACAAAAGGGATGGGGGCACAACAAAGAACAAGAACAACAGACCTACAAATCAGATGCAGTACAGGACCAACAGAAAAAAAGAGCACAACTGGCAACCTAGGCGTAGGGAATGCAGATATAGTACAGAACCAGGCAAAGCACATGTCACAACAGGGAACCTCAAAGTAAAGAAAACAGATGCAATACAGGACCAAAAGCAAAACACAGATGTCAGCAGGGAACCTAGAAGTGAAGAATGCAGGCAATTGCAATGTGATGCCACAAACAGTGGATAGCAACACAATATCAAGAACCATAGAGAGCAAACATGAAGTTACTACAATAAACAAAAAAGTCAGCAAGGCACAGAACACAACAGGAACCTAAAAGAAGAATGCATGCAGGAAATGCAAAGTAATTCCAGAAAAACAGTGGAACACGAGACAGTGTCAGAATAATACACAATAGATCAAAAAGGGGGAAGGGCTGAGATGTGAGAGGAAGGAAGAGAAACGCAGGAGGGGGAACAGAACAGGATGCAGGGACCTACGATATGAGAGAGCATACACGGCCAAGTTGTTGGCCAAGTATTTGAGCACAGCATAATACAACACACATAGATTCGGCTTTCCCAAAAGGGGGGAAAAGGCTACGTTTTTGAGCACAGCACAATACAACACACACAGATTCGTCTTTCCGAGAAGGGGGTGGAGGGGGGCTAGGTTTTTGAGCACAGCACAATACAACACACACAGATTCAACTTTCCAAAAAGGGAGGAAAAGGTTAGGTTTTTGAGCATAGCACTATAAAACACACCGAGATTCCACTTACCTGGTCAGTCGTAGCAGATTGATGGCTGCAGGCTACGTGCTGCCACGACAGACACCGGCAGTCACCTCTGGAGCTCTCCTTAGCCTCTGGTCCTTGGCTGAGGGGGCTGCCACGGCAGGGGGTTACTTGGGTGGCCGATTTAAAGGGCCTGCCAACCAATGGGAGTGCAGTGGGATGGAGGAATGGGGGGGGGGCAACAAACAAGGAAGCAACTGGGACAAAGGAAGGGGGAGAATAAAACTTTTAACAATGTACAACTTACTGTTCCACAAAGCACCTGTCCTCACCCCAGCACCAGAGAAGTTGACGTTGGCATTGCCTGATGATGGTGGGTATGGCTTGTCGGGACAGAGGGCAACAGCACATGTTGGTGCATGCTTTCTTGCTGTCTAAGCAGGGGTTCAGGCCCTGTGTCCTCCTGGTCTTAACAGGTCCAAACACTCCCAGGAGTGTAGGGAACCACTCCGAGTGAGGGGAGAAGGTGGTACCACTTATATTGTGTAAAGGAGGAAAAGGAAATACATAGGAGCCCCACATAATTAGTGGGCTCAGGTACAGTAGTGGTTGTTATTTTAGCTTGTTATTTTAGCTTATTGTTTTTGTGTTTTTTTGGTGTGTGGGGTGGGGGCCCGAGGAGGGTCTTTGTCTACATATCTGCTTCTTTTGAGTCCGTGGAGTGCGAGAGTGGGAGCATGTGGAAGGGAGTGGAGGGAGAGTAATGTGGGCTGATGGGGAAAGGGAACAGCAAATTCACCTTTTGGTTGTGACATTTGCAGCATGTGCAGCATGCGATTAGAAGCGTAGGGACGCTTTACAGTGCATATAGTGCTGCAATGGGAGGGGAGACCTGTACAAGATCTTGCCCTTATACTGGGAGAAGATTGAGCAATACCACAAACACTGGGTTGCAGAAACACAGGGAGTTGCCCACTCATGGACAGAGCAGGGCACCCATAATAAGTGAATTCTGGAGAATATGACTACATTTCTAGCAGCAAAGTACAAGAGTAAACAGTTACAGAACAGGAAGGACATTTTAGAATTATGGAAGATGATTAAGGACGTGGACGACTCCAATGAGAGAGGGATACAGAACACCTTTGAAGGGGACAAACAAACAGAAGAGGGTGGGACATGAACAGAATACAATGGGATATATCCATTGGCAGCACTTCCATTGAGAGGGTACACTAACCCAACCTATGTGTCCATACGGGCCATGGTCCCTCCAACTCCATATATACCCACTCCAGCAACCGCTCCGCCTCAGGTGTGCGCAGGACAGAAGGAATTAGAAGGGGCATAGAGTTGTCATGAGCAGAGCTAGCATGACTGCAAACAGCAATGAGTGAGGCAAAGGGGAATGGACTAGACGAGGGGATGGTGGGGGATGTTTTGTTTAGGTTCGACAGTACAGCAATAAAGGATGTACAAATAGAGAAGAAAGAGGACGAACAAGCACGCAGCAAAGGATACGGAACTATAACATCCATCAGAGGTTTGGGTGGAGATCTGTCAGAGGATGGGTGGAGTAGAGTGGATGAGTTTGAGGATGACGGTGAGAAGGAAGCACAAAAGGCTTTGTGGAAAGGATGTGGAATGAGAGGGTAAGGAGGTTTGTCCGGATGGCAGTAGTGAGGAAAAAGGGAAGGGCTGGAAGAAAGGGAGGGAAGAAAGTAGGCCTACAGATGCCTTTAATACACAAGGGCATGGGTAGAGCACAGTATGTACCCTGGGCACAGATGGACAAGAACAATTTGGTTAAAGCACTCCCGCCGTTAACAGCAGGAGTGATAAGATGTATATTTGTGGGTGTGTAAAGACTGGATGGGGGTGTCTGTACTTCTGCTCTCTATATGGCAGAGGAGAGGCACAGAGGACCCCAGCCAAGATTCTTTATTGTGGTAGCAATGGACGAGCAATCAAGGCCTAGCTTCTCAGGAGGTGATGCAGGCTGGTTCTTAAGTACAGTGTAGTCCCCGAACTCCCACAAAGGAATGTCCACACACTGTATTACTGAAAACACAGTCTTTATATAATTAATATTCAACGGTATGTACACGATCACAATAACGTACTTTGTACTCGGAAATCAACAATGATAAATATATACAATTCTAAAGTGGTACCACCAATGTTATCAAATCTCATTAAAGTGCATCAACTGTACGGTTAAAATGTCACACAGATCAATAACGAGGAAACCAGCAATAGAGATAGGAAGGAAAGCAAGATGGTTGAAACAATAGGCAGAATACTGGCCCCTACCGATAGACACAGTTCTGTGTGGAAATCCCCCCACCTGGGTAACCTGTAAAATAAAGATATATAGCACAAGCCCAGTCCATATATTGATCAATAGCCTTATTTCCTCCTATTAAGGTTTTACACCCCCAATGTACCTGGTGGAGTAGAGTTCTTCGAAGATGCGTCGAAGGATCCTTCTTGAGTGACTCCCTTTAAAGCAAGAGCCACGGATCGTCGAGAGGCATTGAAGATGGTGAACTTGGCATCAACGGCGGCGATGAGAAGTTCAAGGGTGCCGAGACCACGACGTCGATCCAGACGGTGCTCGTCATTGACGTCCTGCGAGGATGAGGTGTGCGGGGCACCTCGGCGATGGATTGTTCAGGACCGCAAAGAGTTTCAGAAGAACTGTGGCCCAAGAAGGGCATCGAGTCGTTGAAGTCTTTGTGGCCTTCAGGTGGTGGGAAACCCACCGGCGGATTCTCCTCAGCGCGTTGGTCGTCCTCGACTTTCTCCGGCGGGACAAAGCGGTCGACGTTGCAGACAAGGGAGTCCTTGGATTCAAATGTTCTTAGGCAAAGGAGCAGGCGGCTCCGGTCGTCGGCGGCACAGCGCCAAGTGGTCCCCACGGCTGGGCAACACAACTTTGACGGGCCTCCAGCAGTTACACAAACCTGCGAACCCTGGTCAACGGCAAGAGACTTCAACAGCGGCGAAGTCCGGGTGCTTTGCTTCGTTCTCCTCAGCGGTCCCGTCTCGGGTCAGCAGCCTTTCGAGGGTCTTACTTCCAGGGAGTTTCGCCGAAGGTTAGCGGTGCTCGATGGTCCCTCGGAGCACGGGAAGAGGGCGCCTTATCAGATCCTCTCTCGGATCAGTCTTCGACGAATTCGCCAGCTTTCAGATCAGGTCGAAGCAAATGCAACAGCAAGTCTTCTTCTTCCAGCTGGGCGTTGAGGATCAGCAGTTCCAGTTACTCTTCAAGTGTAGACACAACTTCTGAACAATTTCCAGTGGTGAGAGGTCCCCAGATATACTATCTTGTCTCTCATCCACACTGCTGGGTCACTCTCAGCAGCCAATCATACAGAAGGGCATTCATGCAGTCAGTCAGCCAATCAGGCACACAGTGCATTCAGGCCATCCTCCTCCCTCTCAGACACTCACAACAAGGAATGTGGATTGGGACAAGTACCCAGCCATTCAACACTACACACTGCATTCAGGCCAGTTTCGGGCAGGGCTGTCTCAGTCTTTGTCTCTCATACCAGAAACCAGATAGCCACAACAAGAAGTGCATATTGGTCACACACTCCATTCACCCAGGTCCCACCCACAGGGCGTACCCACAACATACAGTCACTGGGAAGGCTCCAGTCAGTCTGGACTGGACTTCACAACAACACCATATATGGAACTTCCACCCAACAGCCAGTCAGGGGGAAGGGACAGAGTCAGGGCTTCCCAGGACTTTGGGAAAACAAGGTAACAGGCAATAGAAAGCAAGAGGCCACAGGGGCCATCTTGTTTTCCATCAGGAATCAACTGATTCCAATGGCAGGGCCTGGGTATCCCAAAATGGAGGATACTCAGCGCACATGTCAAATTCAGCATGGAGCTGCCACCAGCCCATACCCTGCTCTGCGGGCCACCCACAGGTGCCCAAAAACATACACTAGGGGCACAGGGTTGTACCCCCACCAATGGGTGCTGTAAGGGTATCCCATGGGTCTGTTCAACAAACCAAAAGAGAGAGAGGTGCACCGCCAGGAGTCCCACATGAACTCCTGCGCGGAAAACATGACAGAACACACGATAAAAAGGTAGTAAAGGACAAGAATATGGAGGCCCTGTCCCTCTGATGCATTTCCAGCATCACAGGGTGTACCCCTTGCCATAGGTGATATGAAGGGTTTATTAGTGGTGATAGTGGGTGATCCGGCTGGGGATGTGTTGATTAAAGCAGGATACCCCAGAGTAAGATTGGACAATGATGCACATGACAGCGCACTGTTCAATAACATCATAACGCATGTGTGGGGCACACTTTGGCCCACATACCCCGACACCCCAGACTTACAGTCGATCATGAAAAACACTATGGGTTGTCGGGGGGGAAATTCTGCCGGGGTCGGCCGGGCCGTCCGCAGACCTCCGGGCAGGGAGGCCCCAACTCCTCCCGTATATCACAGATGAGATAGAGTATGAGACACACGCAAGAAGCAAGGTGACTCTGCTGTTTATTAGACAAAAACGGCAGGGATGGGTCAAGGAGCGTACGCGTCGGTCCTGACACACACACAATCGTAGGGCTCGCAGGCCCTTTTTACCTTAGTATAACGCACTACTTGCGTCACCTTGGAAAGTTAGCAAAAAAACCTATCGCCACTCTTAATTGGTTGCTCGAGTGGTAGGGTTAGTATAGCATACGTATAGAGAACAATATTAGTGGACGAGGGTTAGTCAGGTGATATATCTGGGTTGTCCCTACAATTAGATACATGAGAATTGTTACATGAAGACCCCTGATGATTGGTTAATGTTAATGGCGTCAGTGAGAAGAGCCCCATGTCCTGATTGGTGCGCCCGTGAGCTTCCCAGCCTGGGACCATCGCTGTTCCCAGCTCTCGGTGTACCTGTCATTTGCAACAATGTTTCACTATGGGTACGTGCAGACAATGTGAGGACTTATTCATAGCTGGAAGACCGACTACTCCCACTGTCGCAGATGTCCATTGAGCCTTTTAATTGTATCTGCCTATGTCTTGTAACGAGGGATCCAGACGCCTTCTTCCTCCTGGGCTTGGCATCCTGTCAGGTTCGGCTTGGTCACGTGAGGTGGGACCGTGTTTGAGGCAGAATTCTGCACAATTAATATTGTTTTTCCACTGTGTGCCTGGTTTAATTTGCAGGTGTCACTTTAACGTTGGTGTGCGGCGTGCGAGGTTGCAACATCGTGCCCTTGATGGTCTGCTTTCGGAATGTGGGTTTGCAACATTGCGACCTTGGCTGTTTGCTTTCGCCGGGCTCATTCTGCAGGATCAGCAACCTGACTCTTGTTCTTTTAACGTCCATGGAGCTCTTGCTTGCGGCCTACTGAGGCCTGGTGTATAAGTGGAACCGTTTGGTGCACAGGCGCTTTAGGTTATAGTACCATATTGTCTTATGACCAGTATCGTGTCTTCATTATATTTCTCATTGTGGCACCTGGGTTTAGGAGAAGCGTAAGCAAGCTCTTTTAGATGAGTTCATGATGCGTCTTGCGTTTCTGCAGCCTATGTGGAAAATAATAAAGATGCATGTCCGTGAATATGTCTGTCGCCTACGTCATAGCACTGAGTATATTCTTCGTGTAGATTGGTGCGGGAGTGTCCAGTGTGTATATTTGTACAGGTGTGCTGACCGTTGGCTAGGTCGTCATGGCATCTCTAACGACGTGTAGGTTTTAGTCTAGTTGATCCGCGCCGCAGGTGTCGGCATGGCCAGGGCGGGCTGCTGGGCAGGCAGATGGACACATCCGTATGTTCCTGTACCAGGGTATTTGGTCGTCTGGTAGATGGGCAAACTCTTCTCGTGGCGGGTGCCTGGGTCTTGACCCTTTAGGCCAAGCGCGAAAGGTGAAGGACGGGAGCCTGGTCTTCCATTCTCCCACTTCAGTCCCCCCTCTGGTCGACTTGTCGACCACAAACATATCCTTTTCATTATCTCCTCTTACTCTCCATATCTTAGTTATTCCTCCTAAATGTCCATAGTGGTTCACATGATCTTCAAATGACCGATACATATATTCACAGGTTCCTCCAGGAGTACAGTATACCCATTTCCCTATGTAGCTCCTGGGGTTTCTTGGGTTCTCGATCTTCACCGATGGTGGGTCCAGATGGTTGGTGATGATCTGGTTGCGCAACTTCTCTCTCTCTTGTATTATTATTCCTGTGTGTTGGCCGTCATCTACTGGCATCAAGGGGTGCATACCGACCATTTCAAGCAACTCGTCAGTGGTGTGTGCCTTCCGGGCCTTCCAAAATCTTATTATGATCAGTGTAGCTCCAGCCAAAATAGTACAACCAACGATAATTTTCAGTCCATCTGACAGCCAAGATGGCATCCATGACCATAATAGTGAAAACCAGCTCTCATCCTTGTTCACACCGTTACTTTCATCAATCATTTTGGAGTGCATCTGGGCCAATTGTGAAACTGCTTCTGTCAGTGTACCATTGTCAGCATCGTTGGCAGGAATGAACGTGCAGCATGATTGTCCTATCTTTGCGCAGACTCCTCCTTCCATGGCTGTGAGGAGGTCCAATACATATCTGTTCTGGAGTGCTACCATCCTTACAGCTCGCAGCTCCTCTTTTATTGCGTTAAATCCATTTACTGTAGAATTGATGGTCATCATTAGTTCCCATCTAGTTATCTGGAGCCATTTTGCGTTTGCGTAAGACTGCAGTCCCGGATGTATTATTGAGGAGAAGAACATTGCTGCTCTGCTGAATAGTCTGTGTTCTGGCGGGATTGAAGTGAGTGCCGTTTCCGACCTTCCCCACAGGTAATTTCCTGTCAGAGGTTCTCCTTGTCTTTTCCTTCTATTTAGGACAGTATCATTGCTGTTGGTCCTGTTCCCTTGCTCTTCCTGAGGTGGTGCAGATCTCTTCTTTCTCTTGTCCCCTTCATCCATTTTGGGAAAGTTCGCCACATTCACATGCTTCTTGGGTACCACTAGTGATGGTACATTGACGTGCACCATTGTGCACACACCATTCCACAGGGGAGGCAGTGTATGGTATGCCTTTTCTCCACAGGCCCAATAATGGTCCATTATTACTGCTGTTCCTGCTCCCCCCTCAGGTAACTCCATCACGCTTGCACAGTTGGTGTTGTATCCTACGTCCACCTCTCCTTTATGTTGGTAGCATACCTTAGGCGCAGTCAGCGGCAGTATTGTTATTGGGTCTTCATCCGTCTCTATCCACGTGAGCATGGGTACGTACTTGATCCACGTCGTCCAACATCTGTGGTTTTGTGCCTCGATAGTTGAGATAGTTTCTTTTGTTACCATGTTGATGCCAATCACTCCTATCTCCCAACTGTTGTCCAGGTACACCTTCCCTGTTATCGTCACCAGTGGCCTCTCCCAACATCCTTGTTTACCAGGAACTTCAGTGGCGTACCAATCACATGGTAAATACTGCAATGTTACCTTCTTTGTTTCCCCTTTTGCAGGACCATTTGTTATGTATTTGAATGCTTCAGCATGTAGACTGCTCTTGTGGTAACTTAAATAAGTCTTGAGGAAGTTGTTTTCATATGGGTATGAGTCTCGTGTTTTCCACACCATATGCACCACTGTCCCTTGGAATCTTCCTTTCGTTTGGAACAGTGCCAAGTATATTATGCATCGTGCTGTCTTTTCATCTATTTCCGTGGCAACAAATGTTCGAGAAGCGCTCATGGCGTATGGTATTAATGAGCAAACGTAGCAGCTGTCCTCTGTTGTCTGCTTACCAATGCGAGTCATGTGTTGGTACCATATGTTGTTTGAGACGTGTGCTGAATCTTGTATATAATTATCAATACCTTTATTGTCTGAGTATGTGCTGCGTTTAACTATATTTTGCTTGTGTGCAATTTTACTAGTATCACCTGACGTAACACCTGTTGCAGCTGGGGATGGGGGTGTATGCAGCAATAATATTCAAAGCATAGCTGTACTGCCATACAGAGGCAGCCAAGAACCCGGTGATCATCAAAATCCCTATTATCTTTATTACATATGCTAATTTCACCGGCATTTTGCTCTTACCTTGCTGCAGTCCTGGCAGCGTATTCTTGCGACGTTAAAGTTGCCCGCCTGAAAATTCTCAATATGCTGGTTATTAAATGTTAGTTGTTTTTTTCTTTAAGCTCTCCCTATCAAATAGTCATTCAGTGCCCAGGCGAAGAGCTGTTCCCACGCTACTCTAAGCGATCTATCTCTTAGGACAGGCAAGTATGGGTGGAGGTGGGGCATTGAATATTCTATGGCCAAGAGGAATGCTGTGTAGTAGACACGTACCCTTCTCCTTTTCAGGTACGTTGGCCTTTTTATTTCATATACAAATTGGTATGACAATTCTTCCGGGTAGTTATCGTCTGAGGGTATCATCTACTCCTCGGCAGTGAATTTGTTAGTTATCTATTTCTTAGCAATACAATAATACGCAGTTCCTGCATGTGCGAGAGAAAAGAAAAGAGAGCATTCACGTATTTACATGTGTACATGTGCAAGGCAATGTTCTTCAGTTCAGTTGTTACTGTAGTGGGGGTAGGGGTCAATGGGCAGGGGGTTTGGGCTCAACTGGCGGAAGTATTTTTACTCTTTGAGCGTGTGACCATGGGGTGGGCAGTATGGGGATCACCCCTTTCTTCTTCAGTTATTGTCTCTAGGGAATCTGGGGAGTGACAGGGTATGGGGACAATCGGGTCGTTGGCTGTGGTAGAACTCTCTTCCTCCATTGGTGATGTTGTTGCTGTACTCCCAATGGACCTGTCGGTGGCGCTGGGGCGGGTCTGGAGTTTGTAGATCTTTACATCGTGTAGGTGGTTCCAGGCACGCTTGTCCTGTAGCTTTACTGCTCTTGTTGATACTTCCTCTACCAGATGGGGGCCAGTAAATCGTGGACTATTCCATTTCCTGTTGAAATTGCGAAGTAGTACGTGGTCACCTTTAGCAATTTTACACAGTCTTTCCTTTTCCAATTCTTTATCCGCGTCTTCTTGTTGATTGCTGTTAGACCCGCCCCGTGTGCGCTCGAGCTGTTGAGACACAAACACTACACTAGTAATCAAAGAAGACACATATTGATATATTTCATCATCAAGAACACTCGCTGTGCTTTCATGGTCGGTAAATGCTCTTGATGTTGGCGTTAGGGGAAGGCGCATTTGACGTCCGGTAACCACCTCGTGTGGGGTGAGGTGGTGGTCGGACCCTGGTCTATTCCTTAGCTCAAATAGGGCTAATGGAAGGCAATATAACCAACTCTTCTTTGTTGTTTGCTGTATCTTTGCAATTGCCTCCTTTAATAGGCCATTCAGGCATTCACATATACCGTTGGCCTGTGGGTGGTATGCACATGCAAATTTATGCTTTATGTTCAGCAAGGATGTGATGTGCTGGAACATTTCGTTTGCGAAATGTGGGCCATTGTCTGACCTTAACACCTCGCACACTCCCCACCTTGGGAAGACCTCCCTCACTAGAAATTTAGCTGCTCTAAATGCATCTGGGTGTGAACAGGGCCCTGCTTCAATCCACCTAGAGAATGGGCATACTACTACAATCATATACCTATTCCCTTGACATATGTTGATCATATCAACATAGTCAATATGGAGATGCCGGAAAGGTCCCTCTGGCCGGGGTATAGTACCTCTTATCACTTTTAGGGTATGGCCGGCCGTAAACTGTTGACATGTGGGACAATTGCTGATAAAATTTGACACATGAGAATTTAACTCGGGGCAGAACCAATCTTCTCTAATTCGTGCTGCAATTACTTCCTTGCCTGTGTGGGCTGGATGATGTAGTTGGCTCAGGGCGGTGTTCAAAAGTGCCAATGGTATTACAACCTTTCCAGTGCCACCCTGGCGCCATAGTGCGTCGGTTGGTGACATTGTGCATCCTCTTTTTACCCATATTTCTTTTTCGGCCATTGGTGCAGCCGCTTGTAGCTCCATAATCTGCGTGGCTGGGAGATGGGTGTACCCTTCTCTTATCAACATCTCCTTAGCCATTCCCCTCCCTCTCCCTCTCTGTGACTCTGGGGGGTTCCATATCTCACCAAAGTATGCAGCATACTTCGCATGTGCGTCTGCTGCTGCATTCCCCTTCGAGACGTGGTCTTCACCATTGGTGTGTGCGGTGCATTTTACTATGGCTAATTCTTGGGGGTCATTTATTACTTTAATCAGTTCAGCCAATAAGAGGGCATGTTGCACTGGAGTGCCATCAGCTCTCCTAAACCCTCTTCTTCTCCATTTCGACAGCCCTGAGTGGACAGTTGATGTAACATATGCGCTGTCGGAGTATATGGTCACTCGCTTGTCAAAGCTTTCCTTCAACGCCAAGATCAGTGCAACTAATTCCGCTGCTTGAGCGGAATAATGCTGTGGTAATTGTACACATTTCATAGCCACACACACCGGTACCTCCATCATTTTTACCACTGCTGCCCCAGTTCTCCTTATCCCATCCCTTTGATCGATAGTTGATGACCCATCAATAAACAAAAGCTCACCTCCCTCTAGTGCGTTTTCTTCAACCTTTCTAGTACATGAGTACATTTCAGTTATTTGCGTACAGTCATGGGCATAATCTCCCTCCTCAATTACTTCTGCTAAGAACCTTGCAGGGTTGACCGTGCTACATCTAACAATTGATAGTTCAGCTCTGGTTAAAATAATCTCATAACCTGATGCCCTCTGCGTGGTTAGGGTGGATTTAGGTTTATTCAATATTGCAAATAGTGCATGTTCCACAAACAGTGTAGTTGGGCACCCCATGGTGATTGCTGATGCTTTTTCCACTGCAAAAGCAGCTGCAGCGAGACTTTGTTCGCAAGGGAAGTGACCTAACATCACAGGATCTAAGTGGCCGCTGTAAAATGCTACTGGTTTGTAGCCCATGCTTGTTTTTTGAGCCAATACTGCTTTCATTACTGCTGAGTCGCAATGTGAAAATATAAAAAATTGTTGCTCATAATCTGGGGATGCCAGTACTGGAGCAGTTGATATCGCATCTTTCAATTCATCAAAAGCCTCTTTCATTTCCATCGTCCACCCCAGCTTTTTCTCCCCTTTATTAGCTTCCCTTAACGCCTCAAGCAGGGGTCCTATGTACGAGCTATAATCAAATACCCATGCTCTACAGTAGTTGCACAGCCCCAGGAATTGCTGCAGTTCCCTCACAGTTTGTGGCATTGGAGTGCTTGAAATGGCCTGTGCTCTTTGTGGTGCAATCTTTCTTCTATGTTGGGATATAAGTTGACCAATGTAAAGTACCTGTTCTTGACAGTACTGTATCTTTTCCATGTCTACCTTGTAACCTTTTTCAGCCAATATTGTTAACATCTTTAAGGAGTCCTCTCTGCATTTTCTTTCGTTTGTACTGCAAATTATTATGTCATCCACATACTGAAAAACTGTGCTTTCCACTTCAATGTTACCCAAATCCATCTGTATTACTCTATTGAAAATTGAGGGTGATTCGCAATACCCTTGTGGCAATCTGGTATGCTTCCACTTTGTGTTTCTGTAAGTGAAGCTCGTCAGATCTTGTGAGTCTGGGTGCAATGGTATTGAGAAAAAAGCATTTTTAAGGTCGATCACTGTAAATCGTGATGCTTCTGCTGGAATGCCACACAATACTGTGGCCGGGTTTGCTGCTACGGGATATTCTGCTTCTACTATGTTGTTCAAGGGCCTGAGATCTTGTATGAAGCGCCAAGACCCCCCTTTAGCCTTGCGCACTGGGTACACAGCCGTGTTACATGGTGATTCTGAGGGGACCAATATGCCATTGTTTATAAGGGCCGTTATGGTTTCATATATGCCCTCATCTGCCTCTTTTGATAGTGGGTACTGTTTCACTCTGGGGAGTATTGCACCTTTTTTCAATTTTATCCTTACTCCCCCTATGCTTTTTATGCACCCCACGTCATAGGGGCTAGTAGTCCACAATGATTTGGGTACCTTTGACATATCCTCCTTAAAGAAGGGGACTGGGGTGCATGCGGGTGCCTCAAGTGCCATTGCGATTTTCTGTGCTACTTGTTTGTAAGCCACTCTTAGCCATATTTCTACACTCATCATGAACACCATTTCACCTTCCTCCTTTTCTTCTGAAAATAGCTCCTCATCTGACACCTGGGTCAGCCTACATCCTTCTGCTAGTGCTATCACTGCCCTCCATGCTCTTCCTTCTCTGTCTTGGGCATGTACAGCAATGTAATCAGCTGTTGCAATAATGCTCTCAATGTCCATTAGAACCACCTTTCCTTCTGGTTCATTAACAGGTGTTTCTGGTCTGAACAGATAGGCTGCTGGCCTCCTCCATATTTTCCCTTCTATCCCTGGCATCCATGCAAATGCCATATCTGTTCCATACTGGAATAGTTCGCCATCTACTGGCTCCGCCCTAATCGCTGTCTGTCCGCAGTATGCTTGCATAATCTGTCGTGCTGTGAGCATGTTAATCCCTGGAGTAGAGCAAATTATGCCGTCCTCAGTAAAGGAGATCGTCATATTCAACCTGTTCATTATGTCTCTCCCCAGTATATTTACTGGTGAGGCACTATAATATAGAAGTGGAACTGACAGATCATAATCTCCAATAGATAAGGGAATGTTATCAGTAAAGGGAACCAACCCTCTAGCCCCAGAGAATCCTTGGGTGTTCATGGCTTCGCCTGACATCTTAAATTTACCTTCCCTTATGCAAGACCGGGTCGCCCCGGTGTCAACAAGGAATGATAATTTTTTGTCACCTATCGTTACCTCTATGCGTGGCTCCTCCGCACTATTAGGTGTTACTGACAGGATGGGACACACCAAGGCCGTCTGTGGGCTGTCCTATTGGGGGTACAACGATTGGCCATTTCCTGTGTAAGGGTTGTGCCCCAAGACCGTCACCCTACCCAGTTGAGTTTGTTGTGTTTGGGGTTGTTGTGTCATCGCTACTTGTTGTTGTGGCAGTGAATATGTCTGTGGCTGTTGTTGTGTTATTTGTTGTTGTTGTTCATTTCCCTGTTGCAACGTCTGTTGTTGCTGTAGGCCCTGCTGTTCCTGTGAGGGCCTTGGTTGTCCCTGTTCACTCCATGCTGGTGTTCCTGGTCTAACTCTACACGTGCGTGACATGTGCCCTAATAGTCCACAACTCCAACACACCGGTGGTTCCCTACTCTGCCATGGAAAGCTCCCTGTGTTGTCCTGGTATACTGGTTGCCCTGTGGGGTAGGAATTTCTAAGTCCTCCCACCTGCTGTTGCGTGTTATATCCGTATCCTCTCCCTCTCATAAATCCTCCTCTCCCCCTGTTATAATTATAATACCCAGCTCCTTGCATTGGGTGTCCTCCTCCCATGTTGGTTGGGTATGGTTGCAGTGGCGGCGCCTGTTGTGTTACAGTCTGTGAAGGTGGTATTTGGGCGGAATCTTGTGCAGCCACTACTTGTGTGGGGCTTTGGGTCATTGTTGTGGGTGTAGTTATTAGTGCCCCTTCCATTGTGTATTTAGTACGTTTTTTCTGTACTAGTTTAGCCTCTTCCGTTTTCCTGTCCTCTTCCTTTTGTTTCATTTTTCCTTGCCATGTCCTGCAATGATGCACTATAGTCAGTTGTATTTCTGGCCATGGTTTTGCTTCCATTCCCACTACTTTCTTTAGTTGTTTCTGAACTCCTTCTGGGAGCCCTTGTACTAGTATATGATAGAATATTGCTGGTGTTTTATCCCATTGCTCTCTAGTTTCCATGCGCCACTTCTCTTGTATCTCCTGGATATAATCAACAGGATCTTCATTCTCGCGCATCTTGCGGGAGGTAATTGCTCCTATGTCTGATGTGTCTGGGTACTGTACCCTCAGTGCCTGCCATAGTGCATGTCTGCAGTTTGCGAATGGTGCCCCATCATGCGATGTGTTTGTTATTGTTACCCCATGGAATCCCGCTCTCTTTCAAATGTCATCCGCTCTATCCCCTAATATTGATATTAAAAGGCCCTTTACATCTCCTACTGCCAGTTTCTGTCCTGCGGTGTGTTTTTCCATTTCATATATCCACTTACCCGCACCTCCACTTAATGATGGGAGCCTGCATTTTATATTTTCTTTATCTGTATGCTTCCAAGGGACATACTGTGGTCTAACCCCTCCTCTCTCCAAAAGTGGCATTAAGTTATGTCTCGTTTCACCCTTTATGTTCCATAATATCGAGTCCTCACACCCTTCCTCCTCTTCCCTTTCTTCTACATCTTCAATGTCGTCCTTATTACCCCTGCTCGTAACTCTTTCTTCTCCATCTTTTCCCCTTCTTCCATCATTTCCTGTATTTAATGTGGGCATGTGTATTCGTCTGTCCTGCCTGCGACTAGGGAGGTCTCTAAGCCCACATGCATAGGGTGTCAGTTCGTCTGTGAAGGGCGCGAGTTTTATTTTGCCTAACGAGCGTGAGGTGGTTGAGCATGTAGGGTGCGATGAGGGAGGGCGTGATGATGATGGGGATGGTGCGGCCTCATGTGTCAGCCTTTCCGCTATTCCTTGCTCTCCCTCCTCACTTCTCTCCAGCTCATCCTTTCTCCTACTGATCCATGGTGAGTCTATGTTGGTCCGGGTGAGGTATAGTTTATCTAGGCTTTCCCTTTCACTTTTTCTTCCTTCCTTCTCCACTCCTTCTTCTTCCTCACTACAAAAGTCAGCCATAAACGGCACCCCCCACTCTGTCTTTTTCCCCTTGATCGTTACTGTTTGTAAGTCTATTAGGTCCAGCTCTCCTTTTCCTCCTTCATCAACCGCTCCCCTCTGTGCTGATGTTGTTGCTACTTCTGTGTTTCTATATACATCCCCCCATGCTCCGCTCTCCCTTCTCCTATCTTCTCTTTCTCCTTCACTTCTCTCCTCCATCTCCCTACTATTTTCTCCCCTTTTCCTTTTTAATTCCTCCATTACTTCACTACTCACCTTTTCCAATATTCTTTCATCCTCTTTCTTCCTTTCCCATTTCACCCTTTCTCTTTCTACTATACCCTCTATCACCCTCCCTTCTTCATATTTCTTAGTTGTTTCTTATAGTAACCTCCTCTTCCACATTGCCATTTCTTTTTCTTTTTCTTCTTCTTCCCTTTTCTTCTCTCGCAGCACTACTCTTGACACCCTTTCTGCTGCTGCTTTTACCCTTTCAGCTTCTCTCCTTTGCTCCTCATTCCGTTCCCTTATTTTTTCCAATTCGTTCTTACCTTCTTTCCTTTTCCTCGCTCTCTCTCTCTCCTCCCTCTCGAGCTGTTTGATCAATTCATTCTGCTCATCCCTTAGCTTTGCTAGTCGTTCCTCCAAAATCTCTTCCTTTTGTCGTAATAGCTCTTCCCCCCTCATTTCACTCTCCCTTGCATTATCCTCGTCTGTTTTCTTTACTACCTCCTTCTCTTCTCCTGTTAATGAACCTCGTAATTTTAATAATATCTGTGCAGCTACCCACTCATCATTTCCTATTTCCACAGTCTGGTCTTCTCCAGTTCTCCCCTCCCCTACTGGCATCTTCCTATGAGCCACATATGGTGGAGGGCTGTATGCCGGGTTCGAGTATCCCTCAGCCGCCCTTAACTGTCCTCTTTCTATTTCTCCTAATTCTCTTAAAGGGTACAACCCCCCTCCCTCTGTTTTCACTCCCTGTGCTATGGGTATCTCGTTGCTTGGTTCCTCTTTTATGTCATCTGATGTATTATTCTTTTCTCCTCCCTCTCGTCCTTTCCCCTTGTTCTTTGAGTCCTCACTCCCCTTTTTCCCATCCACTCCTGTCTCCTTAATCTCTTTCTCTTCCGGCATTTCCCCCATGGTGAACATTCCATTTGGTCCTGGTCAGGACCCTTGGAACATCCTCCATAAGTTAAACACTTCCACATGGTTTGCCAACATCTTCCCCTTGTATGTATTGTTCAGATGGTTTAGCAGTGAATGTTGGGCATATGGATCGAAGCGACCATTGGGGGGCCACGGTGTTAGCATTTTGTTATCCGTCCCCTGGGTCCATTCTATGCTATACTTAATCAGTTTCTCCCTATGGGGTGGCAGTGTTGTGCATATGTGTTGTAGTGGGGTAGTGAGGGTGTTCCCCCACCCTCCCGATCCTGTCCCGTATGACATAGTAGCGCTCCACTTGTTACCCTTCCCCTCTCTGGTAGCAGTTTATCTCACTAGTAGTTTACAATATACAACCTTATATCGTTTACCTGGCCCCGTAAGTCTGGGGACTTGCGATAGTCCGCTAAGGAAAATTATAAAAGATATGGTATTTTACATTTGTATATTTTCTTCTGTCTTTCTTTCTTTATACAACACCCTTACGGCCCCCTGCGGCCGAGACGCACGTAGCCCCCTGCGGCTGCGTACCCCTAATGACGCTCTTATACAGTCGTCCTATTTTCACGTGCTCCTCCCCCTTCTACACTTGCCGTGGCCGGCGTTCTCCGTGCGCAGCCACGTCCCCGTTTCGCCTTTCCCCGATCAACTCATTTGCCGTTTATCTCCGTTCCCATTCCCTTACCATATTTCTCTCCCCCACCACTCTCAAAACTAAGATGCCTTTTGCTCGCGATATCCTATGAAAGCCCTACTGGTGACGTCACCGATCTCTTCGAGCTACTGGTACGTTCTTCATATATTCTTTAAGTTCAAAATACACTTGCAATCTACCCCCGTTAACCCTACAGCTGTCTTCCTGTCACTCCCGGAACAAGGTAATCAAATCAATAATATAATCGGACTGCGCACATTGCGTCGCCTCGCGTGTGATACGCCCCTCAACAGGAGGGCTTAACCAGCCAATTATCTTCCGTATTGGGCAACTAATTAGCTACCGCCTACAGGGAAACGTCATCTACCTATCGAGTTTCTTGCTCGAACAATAGGGATCCTCATCTACTCATTGATCAATAAATGCCAAATCGTAGGAAACCACACACACCCACCCTTACACGTAGTCGCTACCTAGGCCAATCAGTTTCTACGAGCGGCCGCATGTGATGTTTTCGTGCTCCGCCCCCCTCTCTCGCGTGACGTAGCCGACTGCTCTCGCACTCGTTCCACTACCATTCATTCCATTGCCAACACTAAATTGTCAAACCTTCGCCGCGCACCTGTGCAACACCTCCCACCTCCCTTATTTAATTCCTCCCCCTTCCCTCACAATTTCGCATTGCTTGTTGTGCGTGTCATGCTCACCAAGTTCTCTTGATGCGGGGCCGCTCGACTGCGTGCACCCCTCCAAGCGGCTCGTCACCTCCCCTCGTCTGGACCACGTCTGGACACTCGCCAACCGCGGGCGGGATACTTCTCAACCGGCTCCCGAGGGCCAATATCCGGATTGCGCTGTCCGGTCTTCTCGCAGCTCCGCGATGGTCCTGTAGTCCTCAGAAGGGGGCAACGGCAGAGGGGGCCGCGCCGCCGGGCCTCCTCGCAACGGGAGTGCCTGGAAAAAGTAAAAATAAAAGGCGGATCTTAAACAGATCTCAGCAGTGCCTCCAACTTGTCGGGGGGGAAATTCTGCCGGGGTCGGCCGGGCCGTCCGCAGACCTCCGGGCAGGGAGGCCCCAACTCCTCCCGTATATCCCAGATGAGATAGAGTATGAGACACACGCAAGAAGCAAGGTGACTCTGCTGTTTATTAGACAAAAACGGCAGGGATGGGTCAAGGAGCGTACGCGTCTGTCCTGACACACACACAATCGTAGGGCTCGCAGGCCCTTTTTACCTTAGTATGACGCGCTACTTGCGTCACCTTGGAAAGTTAGCAAAAAAACCTATCGCCACTCTTAATTGGTTGCTCGAGTGGTAGGGTTAGTATAGCATACGTATAGAGAACAATATTAGTGGACGAGGGTTAGTCAGGTGATATATCTGGGTTGTCCCTACAATTAGATACATGAGAATTGTTACATGAAGACCCCTGATGATTGGTTAATGTTAATGGCGTCAGTGAGAGGAGCCCCATGTCCTGATTGGTGCGCCCGTGAGCTTCCCAGCCTGGGACCATCGCTGTTCCCAGCTCTCGGTGTACCTGTCATTTGCAACAATGTTTCACTATGGGTACGTGCAGACAATGTGAGGACTTATTCATAGCTGGAAGACCGACTACTCCCACTGTCACAGATGTCCATTGAGCCTTTTAATTGTATCTGCCTATGTCTTGTAACGAGGGATCCAGACGCCTTCTTCCTCCTGGGCTTGGCATCCTGTCAGGTTCGGCTTGGTCACGTGAGGTGGGACCGTGTTTGAGGCAGAATTCTGCACAATTAATATTGTTTTTCCACTGTGTGCCTGGTTTAATTTGCAGGTGTCACTTTAACGTTGGTGTGCGGCGTGCGAGGTTGCAACATCGTGCCCTTGATGGTCTGCTTTCGGAATGTGGGTTTGCAACATTGCGACCTTGGCTGTTTGCTTTCGCCGGGCTCATTCTGCAGGATCAGCAACCTGACTCTTGTTCTTTTAACGTCCATGGAGCTCTTGCTTGCGGCCTACTGAGGCCTGGTGTATAAGTGGAACCGTTTGGTGCACAGGCGCTTTAGGTTATAGTACCATATTGTCTTATGACCAGTATCGTGTCTTCATTATATTTCTCATTGTGGCACCTGGGTTTAGGAGAAGCGTAAGCAAGCTCTTTTAGATGAGTTCATGATGCGTCTTGCGTTTCTGCAGCCTATGTGGAAAATAATAAAGATGCACGTCCGTGAGTATGTCTGTCGCCTACGTCATAGCACTGAGTGTATATTCTTCGTGTAGATTGGTGCGGGAGTGTCCAGTGTGTATATTTGTACAGGTGTGCTGACCGTTGGCTAGGTCGTCATGGCATCTCTAACGACGTGCAGGTTTTAGTCTAGTTGATCCGCGCCGCAGGTGTCGGCATGGCCAGGGCGGTCTGCTGGGCAGGCAGATGGACACATCCGTATGTTCCTGTACCAGGGTATTTGGTCGTCTGGTAGATGGGCAAACTCTTCTCGTGGCGGGTGCCTGGGTCTTGACCCTTTAGGCCAAGCGCGAGAGGTGAAGGACGGGAGCCTGGTCTTCCATTCTCCCACTTCAGGGTGATGACGAAGACCCCATGCAGTACATTATTAATGTTCAGGAGATGCGTTGGGCAGAGGCAGGGGACCAGTGGGACCGATTAGTTCCTCTTTTCTATTTTGTCATCAAAGGGGCTTACCAAAAGAGGTACAGAAGGCACTAGAGACAACTGTGGGCATTGAAGCGAAATGGTGCGTGGAAATTCAGAGTATAATAATACACCACTGCAAATGAATAAAGGAGTGTGAACAGGAAATGGCACAGCAACTGCGGGCAAATGAGGCAAAATATGTACAGAGATTGTTGGCTAAGATAGCTAAAGAGGGGATAGTGTCCACACTTGCATAGACAAAGGTGATAGGGAGCACACAGGGGTCCACTGACGTCCAAATAGCAGTGTTCTGGCCATAAGGAGGTCAATGCCAGTGGGGAGGTGGACAGCAGTACCACACCCAGGAGTGCCAGCAAGGAGGTCAGCAGCATGGGAGGGGGCAGATTTTGCGGAGCAAGATGGGGCTTTGGATGGATGGGACCAAGAGGAGCAGGTATGGGTTCCTCACAGTGTTGGAACTGCAGGATGTGGGGACATTTTTGAGAGAGTGTAGAAGCTGGCCAGGACTCGGATATAACATCTACAATAATTATCACCCACAACCCCAGAATACATAACGGATACCGACACCAAGGATGACCTCCATACCCTATGAAATACTCCAAGCATACATGCAGCTCACACGCGGCCCACGGGGGCGCAAGCACAACAGCAGCCTCCACAAAAGCAATGCCCACAACAGCAGTACCCACAACAAACAATGCCCCAGCACGGAAATGGAAACACACATTCACCCAACAAAGTGCTGAGTGGCACCATAGTGCCCTACAGAGGGGGTGAGCATTATGGGAAATGACCCTTTCACGTTCCCCGGAACAACCACATACCCGGATTAGGACAGCCCACAGAGAGCGCTTGCATGCCCAGTCCTTTCTATGACAGCCGTCCCGATGAGGAACCCTTGGTGGGTGCAGAGATAGGAAACAAACACTTAATTTTTATGGTTGAAACGGGTGCCACAATATCATGCATCAATGAGGGAAATTTCCCACTATCGGGCCACACTCTTGACACGCACGGCATCTCTGGGGCTGTCTCTGTGGTTCTGTACACTAAAAAGGTTGACATTAAAATAGGAGGGAAGGTGATGCAGGCCCCCCTGCTATATTCTGAACGTTCCCCAGTGAACTTGTTGGGTAGGATCTGCTCAGCAAGTCCAATATGACAATATCATTTACAGACAGTGGCATAGTTTGCTCCATGCTAGGGATGTGCACCATTAGGGCAATGCTAATAATCCATCCAATGGGAGGAGAAGTAGTGGTTGAAAGAATTCTCATAGACCCGGACATGTACGTATATGGAATATGTCTGCTTGTTGAGGCAGTGCCTCAGATTGGCAAAAGGTGTTGGTGAAAGCCCACAGATTTAATTTTTCACCCTGGTGTGTTCCCTGAATTGGCGGCAGGTACAATACTGTCCCTAGATTGACAAGGATTTGGAATTTCGGCAAAAAGGATTTTGTGATAAGGACTGACCAGGAAGCGTGCAAGAGGCACACAGTACTTTGCATTAACCCCACGACACCTCTGAAGGAGCTGACTGATGCAGAATTGTTTGAGGACAAACCAGATGACTGATAAATAGTACTAGCGATCTGTATAACCAGTGAAATAATGGTGCAGTACTGGAAGTTCCAGTGACCCCTGATGGCCCTTGCATCCACACCCAAGTTTGTTGAGGCAGATTTAGAGCAGGTGCCTGAGAGACTGTGGACAACCAACACTGAAACCAGGCACAGTATTACCCTGAGTGAAACAATATCCACTCTCCAGGGAGGCACAGAAGGGAATTAAGAATACCATCAGTGCCCTACTTAACCAGGGGATAATTGTACTATCTACCCTCCCATGCAGTACGACCATATGTCCTGTAAGAAAGGCAACAGGGGGCAATTGGAGAATTCTTCAGGATCTGCACCCCCTAAGAGTTCACTTTGGTGCCTAACCCTGCCATGATCCTGTGTAGCATCCCCAAGGAGGAAACCCACTTTACGGTGGTTGACCTCAAAAACACTTTTTTCTCCATAACATTGCACCCAGACTCACAGTACCTCACCACTTTTACACATGGGGATGAGGTTCGAACACACAAGATTACCTCATGGGTACTGTGAGTGCCACAGCATTTTCAACAGAATACTCCACGCAGATTTGGGCAACATCCCCATGTCCCGCATGATCATCCAGTACATGGACAACCTGCTGGTGTGCAGCGACACTGAGCAATATTGCAGGCAAGTCTCAATTACACGTTTACAACTCCTAGCATGCAAGGTGTACAAGGTTGACAAGGCAAAGCTACATACTGGCCCTCATTACGACCCTGGCGGAAATCGACTGACCGGAGCGCCACAGCGTAAATAGCGTTTCCGCCATTGCACGAAGGAGCAAAGTGCGGCCCATTCCGACCCATCGGGCACGAGCACCACGCCACGGCGGAAGTGCAAAGTCCGCGATGGCGGAAATGACCCCAAAACGGCCCACACCGCCGCCGTACGGCGCCCTAGGTGCAATACCGCCACCCCTCTTAGCGGTCACCGCAGTGTGCGCCTACCGCAAAGTACGGTGACCGGAAATATACGGAAACGGAAGTTAAAACACGGGCCCGGAACGGGAAACATCCCGGCGTACACCTATAAAAACACTAAAACCACACAACCACTAAAATCACTACCCTGAAACACACCCCAACCCGTCAACCACCCTAGCGAAACCAAGAAAAATGGGAAAAGTAGCGAACAAAGCGTGCGACCGCAAGCGGCAGGTCCACTTCTCCCGTGAGGAACTCACCGTGCTAACAGAGACCCTCCAGGAGAATGCTGCCGTCGTCTTCTGCACGCAAATGACCAGGACGGCACTTGCAAACAAGAAGGCCATATGGGCTCTGGTGGCACAGCGGGTAAGTGCGGTGGGGACCGCACCCCGCACCCCACAGCAATGCCGCAAGCGATGGGACGACCTGCGGATACGCGTCCGCAGCATACTCTCTGCCAACCGCAACATTGCCACAGCCACCGGGGGAGGTCCTGAATCACCCATCAAGTTGACCCCCTGGGAAGAAATCTGTGCCTCCACCATCGGAATGGAGAGCATAGAGGGAGTCGGAGGGATGGAGAAAGGAGTGCAGACATCCGAAGATTCAGGTAGGTGGGCCAGATAAAACAATGACAAATCCACACAGTCCATCCATGTGAAGTACCATGCGTCCACATAGTGCAACAGAAACACATGTCCAGGAGAACGTCCACACACATCGGCCTGATAGCGCACGTTAAAAACCACAATAAATACATAAATAATTAAAAACCCCTAAAACACGCACTACACGTGCAGCAGGCACACCCTAACTGCAGGCTGCCAAACAACTGCACCCTCACTCCACACACAAATGAAAGCACCTCCAAGGCCCCGACCCAAATCACCCTCAGGTACCACCCCAAAGCATGTGATACAATGCCATTCCAATTCCCACAGACCCATCAATAACCCTCGCCCTCCTTTACTCCACCACAGGGTCCGATCCAAACGACGAGCTACAGGACACCCCTACCAGCACACCTGCAAAGAGGGCCAAGACCAACGGCCAGAGACCCTCCACCTCAGCTGCACGCATCAAGACACGGCAGCAGCACAAATCAGGTGGCAGCACAGAGGAGGGAACATCAACAGGCACCCCAGCAGCCAGCATGCCCACAACACCACCACCACAGGTCCCCCCAATGGATGCCACAGAAGGCACTGCCTCTGGTGGCAGCAGCACCATAGGTGACACCCCATTGATGGCAGCATGCTCGGACACAGAAAACGGGGATGCCGAAGTCAGATCCATCCATGACCTGTCCCAATCCCCCTGTCTGTCCCATCCGGTACAACATGAGGATACCACGCAGGGGCACCCACAAGACGACGACTGGCCATCCCCCACAAGCCCTGTGGCAAGGCAACATGAGGACAACAGCCCCTCTGTGACACCCCCGCAAATGGCCATGGCCCAGCAGAGGCAACAGTCCCTCGACCAGTTGATCGAACAACAGCAGCAACTGGCCACACTCCTCAAGGACCATGCCGATGAATGTGGGGGCACTAAGGCAGACATAGAAACATCAACTGAGACACTTAGGGCAGAAATGGAGAGAGGTACAGAGACACTAAGGGCACAAATGGAGAGTAGCACCGAGAGCCTGAGAGTCCAAATGGAGAGTGGCACCGAGAGCCTGAGGGGGGAACTGCATGCGACGTCCAAAGACGTATGTGCCGAACTTGCCGCAGTGCGCCGTGTGCTCACTGAGCTCTCGCAAACCCTTAGGGACATGCATGGACGTGAGCAGGCAGACACATCATCCGTTGCAAGTTCCGTCCAGGGCAGCCCCCAACGTAGATCTGGAAGGAACCGGCGCTCCACAGGCAGGGGTGCCCCTGATACCCGCAGAGGGGGCATGCAATAGCGACAGCCCACTGACAATGAGCATCTTTGGACACTGGTGTTCGGGGGGGAGGTAGGAGGGTGGAGGGGGTGTGTTGGGCTCACTTGGGTGGCGGGTCGATAGGGTGTTCAACATTATATCACATATGCCATAAAAAGTGCACGATCAACCAATGAGAAGTGTGGACATTGATCTTTGTGTACTAGGCCATCATAGGCGTACAGTCCATATTGTGCATGTCCCAGACACACGCAGTGCCACGAGTCCCGTGTCCATGTATCAGCCACCAGGCGTGAGTGCTAGAAGCATACATCGATGAGATGCTGACGAATGTCACGGGCCTCCGGTGCCTCGCAGACTCCATGAGGTGCTGCCACATCCCCACCCTCATCATGACCATCATCAGGTGCTTGCAGTTCTGCGTCAGGGGGCATGGGCACATTTCTACGTACGCACATGTTGTGGAGCATGACACATGCCATGACCATCTTTGCAACCTTCTCATGGCGGTACAGGAGTGCCCCGCCAGACCTGCTGAGGCAGCGGAAACGGCCCTTCAGTAGGCCGAATGCCTGTTCTATGACTACACGGGTACGTGAGTGGGCATGGTTGTAGTCCTCCTCATGCTGGTCCCGTGGGTTCCGGACTGGTGTGAGGAGCCATCTCTTCAGTGGATATCCAGCATCACCTGTATGTGGACGAGAAACGTATGATGTGGAATGCCATTGATACGTACGCACACCCCCCCCCTTCCTGCAAGGTCATTGCCAATTCACATACCCCACATCATCATGCATGTAATGAGACTCACCGAGTAGCCAGGATCTGTTCCCTGCGTGTCGCTCCATGTAGCGTGGTATTGTAGAGTTCCTCAAGACCATAGAATCATGGGTTGATCCAGGGAATCGGGCACAACAATGTGTAATGATCCTGTTGGAGTCACACACCATTTGTACATTCAGGGAATGAAATTGTTTTCGGTTGCGGTACTGGGCCTCCATGGCATGTGGGACGACCAATTCCACATGGGTGCAGTCGATGGCACCAATGCAACCCGGTATGCCGGCAAGTGCATGGAATCCCACTTTTGTGTTGGTAATTTCCTGCTCCGAGCGTGGTAGAGAGATGTAGTCGTCTGCGTGCAGCAGGAGGGCATCGAGCACTTGCAATAGTGTCCGTGAGAACAGTGGCTGAGAAATGCCATGCAACTGTCCGACTGTGTGCTGGTAGGTGCCTGTGGCCAGGAAGTGGAGTACAGACACCACCTTCAGTAGGGGTGGGATGGCGGTTGGGCTATCTATCATGCTGACAAGGTCAGCCTGTGTCATGTCCACAATGGCGGTTATGGTGTCCCGGTCCAAACGGTAGAGGGTGTGGATCTGCTCATCAGTGAGGTTGAACGGATGTGCTCGGAGGCGTGGGATTGCGGGCTGCCTCCGTGGTGGTAGTGGCTGTGCTGGCGGCCCTTGCTGGCCCTGCCTTGCCCTCCTCCTCCTCCTGCGTCTCCTCCGTGCGGCCGGTTGTAGTTGGTGTTCGTCTTCTTCTTGGAGTCGGAGCACTTGCAGTGCTATCAGGTCCCCCAGGGCCAACATCGCGAGTCCTGCCGGTAGCATTTCGGTGTGGTTGTGGGAGGAGACTGGCTGTGCAATTTATGTGTTTTCAGGCTGTATGGCCTCCACCTGTGGTGATTGATTCCACCTGTGCAAACTGCTCTCCCCTTTGGCCGAGCACGTCCCGCGCACAACGCTGCAATTCGGGGAATTGTATCTTGCTATTGCAATCATGTATTTGTACCCGATGGCCGTGTAAGATTGGTTGATATGTTCATTCTGCTGTGGTCCCATTGTTTCCCATACTATCTGTGCAGTCGCGAACAGACTTGTGAAGGGTCAGTGGAACGTAGTACTCGAGTAACGGTGGGCCCTCATGCATCACTGTACCGAGTTGCAACGACGGGCGGGGCGTCCCATTTGTGGGTGAAGGCAGTTGCCATTTTCACACACAGCCGCACTCGATGGAATAATTAGTGATTTCAAACGGCCACAGATGCCTTTTCGACGTGATGTTGCAAATGAGGAATTCGAAGGGCGGCGCTTTCGGTTTCCAGCTAGCGGCGAGGAGATGCCCACAGGTCTGACTGCAAATATAACGTTCTATTGTTCTATGTCCTTGAGGCAGGGCCCATGGCGAGGGAGCAATGATTGATATGAATAGTTTGGGATGCGCAATAGCTACGTGGGCGATGAGGCCGTCCGTTCCCAAATTCATGTTACTTCACAACACTGGAATTACGGGCTGGGGCACTGTGGACTTAGCAGGCTGCATTACGCACAGACTCAATGGATGTTTCTAATGTTATGTGAGTAATTATTCAGGCGTTTTGATCCCGGGATGAGGGAATGATGAATGGATGCATGGGCAGGTGATTTGATACAGAGTTTGCCATGTACAGGGCTTCTTGGGATCTATCCGCCTCCCCTACGCTATGTGATGCAGGGCTGCCATAGTGGGACCATCGTCTATCTGGCCTTGTTGAGCCCTCCCTGTCTCGAGGCGCCCTCAGACACTTGTGTCCATGCACGTTAACATTCCCATCTGATGGAATCTGTTTTGACAGACGCATGCACAGGTACACTCGTTTGTGATGGTGTTTGCACCTCGATATAGATGGTTATGAGTCGCAAGTGGTTTTGGGGTGGTGATGATCCTTTGGAGTGGGCTAGCATGCATATGGCTGTGGATTTGGTGTGATCATTGAAGTGAGTTGTTCGAATGTAGTTCTGATGGCCATTCTGTTCTCTTTCTTTTCTTTTGGTTGACAGGTATCTCCTCCCCTTTTGCCACTGCCATCTGTATGCCACTCCTGCAGATGGATTTTACTCCCGACACCTGCTGCTTCGTGTTAATCAGTGGAGCAGCATTACGATCTTATGGGACGATCGCCAATGGGCCACATGCCCTTACGCAGTACTGGTGGCTCGGAGCAACATTTCGGCCTTTCAGCTGGACTAGTGCCTCCCCATTGGGACGGCCCTGCGGTTCTGTGCGCTTCCATGTTGCCTTTTCGTACGTGAATGTGGCTCTGTGTACCATGGGGGAACAGGGCGACACACAGGTAGTGGCTGGTCATTTCTTGCGGAAGCAGCCCACAATGGTGATTAGTGTTTTGGAGTTCATGGCCTGATGGCTGTATGGGCTTGGTGACTTTGATGTGCATAAACTTTCTATTCTGATTTGGCCCGTGTAGCGTTTTTCTTTGCAAGTGATGTGGCATATGCCTATTTGGGGGGCGATGTTTTGTGAGGAGATCTGCATTGGGTTCCAGCTTCGGGGTTTAGTTGCGTGGTACTGTGCTGGGCGCGTTTGCCTACGAAGCCCAGTGAGGTCAGGGATGGGGGCTGCCAATATGACTGTTTGAATGTTGTCATGCTCAGGGGCGGGGGATTGGGTTTTGTGTAACAGATGCCGGTCAGCCAGGTGGACTGGTGGAATGATGTGATTTTCGGAATATTGCTGGTCACAGGTGCCTGTGTTTGCGTGCGTTTCTTGGTGGGGGACTGTGGTCATGTCCATTGGGATGGCTTCTGTATTCGTGCCATCTGTGCCCTGCAGCTCCCATTGGCCCCTCTTGTGTTTCTTTTGTTCGTTGCCATGCATGGGTGACTTGAACGTTTCAATGGTTGCATTGTGGCTTCATTGCACCTACGGGGAGTTGTACTTTGTGGGCAGGGAGCGGTGTACAGGCACTCAGTGGGGCCGTTTACGGTTGATTCGCGATGCCGTACTTCTCGCCATGGCGGAATGGTACATTACGCCATGCCTGATGGCGTTAGGTGCATGTCCGCTAGGGTCGGAATTGGCGTACCCTTGCGCCATGGTGGTGTTTGCGGTTTGGCATGGCGCGCGCGCGCGTGCTTGGTGCAGTTAGCGTTGGCGTTCACTACGGTGTCGCTAATGGCTTCGTACTTTGCGGTGACGGGTCATAGTCGCACCGAGCGCTATTCGATGGCGGTATTGCATTTCCGCCATCGTTTTTCGATTTCCGCAAGGGTCGTAATGAGGGCCACTGTCTATAAGAGGTTCTATACATAGGACAGTTGATATCAGCACATGGTAAAAGAATCATACCTGACTGTGCTGGCTTTGTGCACACTATGTCACTGCTCACGACAGTAAAAGAACTGCAAAAGATCATATGGTTGTGCAATTACTTCAGGGTACGGATCCTTGATTACGTGCATACAAAAGGATGCTCTTACAGGGCCGCAAGGAAGCACAAAAGACTGACAACAAAATTGTACGGACTGAAGAGATGTTGCCGAATTTTAATGAGCTCAAAAAGTTGATGTCAACTGCCCCAGTGTTAGCAACCCCTGATTATACAAAGGAATTCTACTTATTCTCACACTCCAACGGCCAGCTCATGACTGCCGTGCTGACACAGAAAAGCACAATGGTCCACAAGCCATTGGCCTATTAAGTGGCACATTAGATTCAGTGATGCAAGGGCAGTTTGTTTGCTAACAGGCACTTGCAGCAGCAGCATTTGCTATTGAGAAAAGTTCCACAATTGTGATGGGCTGTTCTATAACACTCTATGTGGAACGTGCCGTCTATGCCATTTTAGAAAGATTGAAATCCACCCTGACTACCCAAAGAGCATTGCATATGAGATCATTCTCTCCAGCTCAAATGTCCACATTGTATGCTGTAAAACAGTGAACCCTTCAACATTCATAACAGAAATGTGCACTGATGAGGATTTGGTCAGACACGACTGTGTAACATACGAGGAGGATGAGGGGGACATTGCCAAGGTAAAGGACAGGCCACTAGAAGGTGGAGAGGTCCTCTTTGTTGATGGGTCAGTGACAATTGACCAGGACATGGGTCTCAGACATACTTGCGCAGTGGTGGAATGCCTAGTGGACGGTGACTACGAGACATTGATTCTAAAAAGTCTACCAATGCATTATTCAGCGCAGGCAGCAGAGCTCATTGCGCTCATCAAGGCACTGCATTAATCACAAAGATGTCATGTGACCATTTATTCTCATTCGGCATAAGTCACAACAACAGTGCATTCTGGTCTTTCAAGATCGGAAGGGAGGTGCTTTAGGAGGGTGGGTTGGTCCCCAGTATATCATGCAGTGTTATTAGACAAGCTCATTTTCTCACTCTCACAGCCATCTGTAGTGGTGGCCATTAAATGCACTGCCAATACAAACAACACTGACAAAGTGTCACTCGGAAATGCCACCGCAGACACCGTGGCCAAAATAGCAGAATATCTCCCAATACCAACTGTGGCAGAGTATGTTCTTACAACCCTCTGCCACTGACACGCCACCTGTTTTATACAATGCCCTGCCCATGGTGCAAATTATTGAATTACAAGGAAGGGACTCAGAAGAGGAAAAACAGTTATGGGTCAAAAGGAGGTGCAAACAATCCCCTACTGATGTATTGTGGAAGCAGGAATGTATAGGAAACGCAGTAATGGCACACAAACTATTGATCGCTCCATCACCCCTCCCACAACTCCAAACACCACACCACTGCTGACATACAGGAGGATTGGTTCATGCAACTACATGGACATGGGCGAGAGATCTAGTGGGTCCCCGTGTGGGATGTTTTTACCCATGCATACAAGCCCTACCATAAAACTGTGCAGTACTGGCATGGAAAACATCATGATGGCCAGAACTCCCCAGAGAGTGCACAGGGAAAACATGAAGAATAGGCTGCCACCCATTTTTGCCTATATTGTGAGCACAGGAGGGCACTGCCTAAAACCACCATTGGGCTACACACAAAGTAGCCTGAAACCATTGGGAATGGCAATGCTGATTGCCAAAAAAGCAACACAGAACTGTGGGGAATTCATTTTCTTAATCCCAAAAATGGTTGCATTACCAGTACTCACCACTATCAGAAAGCTGGCATTTTAAAACCACCAGATTTTTGTGTAAAACTGAACAAATGAAACAAAACCAGACCAAGGAAAGACTTGCTAAGAGGTGGATACAATGTAAAACTATATTCTGAAATGACTTAAAGGAAGTAATTATTTAATGTATATGTAAAAATTGTAAGTGATTTAAACTGGGAACAAAAAGTGACATTTAGCTGAAACCTGGCTTAATGAAACTGGATTCTGCCTGACAACTTCCCCCGACAGGAGTTGAAACGTGCTCAGCCACTCTTCCCCTTGCCAAAAGGAGTTGTCACCTCTCTGATTAGATTAGGGGTGGAGCAGCTGGGGACTACAGGGAGTTGAACAAAGGCCTGTCCTGGACTCAGGCAAATGTTATATTGGGGGCGTCGTAAAATAGCTTCCTCTTGGGAGAAACTGGGGGGCAGCTGTGCCTCTGTGAACAAGCTGGCTTGGGGGAAGTGGATAAACCAGTTATTCCACCCTGTGATGGGGAAGCCACACCCCTTTTTGACCAGGGCATAATTTTAAAAAGATAGATAACTCATAGTGCGGACTTGTCAGAATTATATAAGTAATATCATTATTTTTGTGATTTTTCTGTGAACATTTGAGAGTCGTTAGGACCCTGTGGTGTATTCTGGGGGTTGCTAGCGGAAAATAGGGTCTCACTCCAAATGTATGCATGTTAAAAATCTGACACTTTATCATCTGTAACCCATATCCCTGGTGCACATTTGTGTAAAATCTGGAAAGGTTTAGAGGTCGTTATCTGGATGAAAAGGGGAGAATTCTGTCATCAGTCGACGCGACATCGTACAAAGACAGGGATCGGATGGTTTGGTGCTACAGAAAATATGTTAACTGGACCTATAATATTAGAAAAATTGTGCATAGATAAATATGTATTTGGGTCAGAAATAGATTTGTGTGCAATCTGACAAGGGGAGGTTCCTATGACCATAAAACCTACAGCATCACTCTGACTCACATTTCCTTCCCCCAATCAAGGGAGGGAGGAGGAATTGGCCAATGATAAGTGAGAGGGGCAGGTTTAGCTAGGCCCAGGCACACACCCATTTTGAAAACACATAAAAAGAGACTGCTGGGACAGGTAGAGACATTCAATTCCATTTGCTGCGGAGCATGCTGACCGACGACTTCACATCCAGAGATCCAACACTTAGACTTCCAAGCTAAACAGAGACTACAGAACTTTGAACCAAGAAGGCCCACTGCAAGCAAAAGTATTTGTCAGCAGGCCTCAAAATCATTTGCAAACTATTCCACAGCCTGTCTGAATTCTTTTGCCAAGAACTCTTGCCAGTACCCAGAAAGCAGTGTTACATCCAGAATCCATTTGATCCGGACCGGAAAGCAGAGCAGTATCCAGAACCAGAGGCCGCTGAATCCAGAGAGGCTAGACCAGCAGAGCAGAGCTGACCCAGATCGCTGTGAGCAGAACCGGTGCCTGATTGACCCGCCGAGCAGACAGAACCGCAGCCGGACGTGTTGACCAGATCCGTGACGAGGCCTAGTTCAAATTTATATTGTGAGTACCTAGCAGAACTGTGCAGAACCAATCTCTTAGTTAAAATAATCTAATCCAAACTATTTTAACCTAAGTAGAACAGCCTCCTAGAAATTGTGTCATCTGTCATTTGTAAAGCTGCACATCTGTCACCTGTCAATTCTGAAGCTGCAAGCTGTCACCTGTCATTTTGAGTTTTACTTTAAATCCGAAAAACTACCTTATTTAATCGTCCGTATCTCTGGAACCGTTTGGGCTAGGAACGAGATTTAACTTTTGCCGCAATCACGATTCACACACTCGCAAATTTACCATGATTTGCGATTTTGGCTCGATTTCTCCACTTGTCAAAATAGCAGCTCCATTCTTTCCTTTGTTAAAATCCGTTTGCAACTTGGTAATAACTCATAGAGCATTGCTAAAGTGAGCCTGAACTAATACCAACACGCATCTCCCACTCACCCTGAATCTCTAGAGGGAATTAAAATCATTGGCACATTTTCCCATCCATTGCCATCACATTTAAAAAGCATTTTGGGCCTGTGTTTCAAACTCCTACCTGTTTCCTTTAAGCTTGCTGGGGGAGAACTGAATTTCGTATTATATTTGATTGCATTCCTGAGAACTGTGTGCTTCTCTTTCCATCTCCTTCCATTTCTTACATTGCATAGGGGAGGGGGGTGAATTGACAGAGAAAAAGTGATTATCTTATCTTTTGCTAAAATCATATCAAGTATTTCTGTACTGCATTTTATTCCTCATTGCTTTTCCCTTGAAATCATAAAAGTATTTTTGCTACTTTATCCATCCTATACTAACTCCTCATTGATTGTAAAGAAGTGTGCTAGTGCCAGATTACCCATTGTTGATCAACATCATATGTCTAAGTGTACTATCAGATATTAATTTATTATAAAGTGTGATATATATATATTGTTTAAATTCTCAAATAAACCTTTTAATTTGCAAAACAAACCTACTTCTTGGCTCAGTGGGGTCAGGGGGATTCTAAGAGGGGGGTGTTATACAAGGGTGGTCATCCAGAGTACTGAACTAGACATAAAAATACATTAATAAGGGTTTTCCTCAGCATCCCAGACTAGGCATTGTCTTGGCTGTAGTGTTGATTGAATATCGCTTACAAAAGTGGGGGCTCGGAGCCGGGATATTCTGGGTTAGACTTACCATTTGTGCAGATTAATACAGTGTGTCAAATGACCAGATACACATATCCGGTTAGATCACCACGCTGTTTTACACTGTGAAAGCACCCCTCAAAGGAACGCTCTAAGGAAACGGTCTGTTTTGCAAAATAAAATACAAACTTCTGTAAGTCAAGAAGGAACTCAAATTCCAGAATGACGACCTTGGTAGATATGAAAATAGCCAGAGAGCACTTCTTACAAAAGCTATTCGTGAGAGGTGAGTGGACTCATCAGGACCTAACGGTCTGGCTGCAGGCAATCGCGCAACAGGGTCAGATATATGGAGAGATCAGGGTCCATTACATGTGGCCCTGAGTGAATTATACATGGCTCCTAAAGTTAAAGATGAGCACAACAAGATGGTTAGGATAGCGGCATATTTGTATCTATATATGGGAGCCATGCAGGACAAATGTGCTGAAGGCCAAGATCTGGCAAGTAGGCAACACCTGGTGTTAGAAAAGGCCCAATCTGACCTGGTCTCTTCTGAGCAGAGGCTGCAGAGGAGCCAGGAGTCAGAAAATGATAGTAGGCAGTATATCATTAAAATAAAAGAGGACATGGATAGACTGCAACAGGAGAAGGCTGACCAGGATACCAGATTTCTGGCCTTGCAGAAGGAGTACCAAGAAGGTTTGGACTCCCTTCTGCAGAGCCAGAAAAAGCTGGAGCAACAACTGGACTTCAACAGGGCATGCACAGAGCAGGTAGCCACCCTGCAAATTTGATTAGACAGAGAGAAAGAGGAAAGCAATAAATTGATTCTGAAAGACCTGGATACCCAGGCAGAGTTTGATCAGGAGCGCCAGAAAGCTGGTGCCTTCCAAAGGCAAAGGGACGACCTGGCTACACAGATGCAGGCTCTTAGTCAGGAAAGGGATACCTTAGGCCAGGAAGTCTGCCACTTAAAAAGGAAAATGGAAGAAAATCACCTGGCCCTCCAGGGACTGGGTGACCTCCAAAAAAAACACCAGAACTTGTTAGAGCACACCATAGGGTGGAGGATGCTCTGGCAAGAAATGAGCAGGCCAATAGGGACACAGCTCAGGAGGTAACCCTCCTGCAGCAGAGACTGGCCCAGTACTCCAGGACCAATCAGGAGGCACAGAGAGAAAATGAGGCTCTCTGTCAGCACAATGATAGGCTCTAGCAACAGGTAGCAATGCAGGAGAGACTGATAGAGTCTAGTAAGGCCTTAACTGAGGAACTGAAAGCGCAGGCTCTTGCATTGCAACAGGAAGCAGGGGCGGATAGAGATGAGGTTCGCTGGGAAAGAGAAACTCCTGAGAATAACCTCAGGAGCCCTAGTACCAGAGGCCTTCATCTCTCCCAGTCCCTGGACTCTACCACCCCCATGTCCCCTCGCGCACATGAGCCCAGGGCCACGGGGATGGCAGATTACTATCCAGCTAGAAGTATGGGGCTCATAGGCCAGTACCTCCCAGGAATGGATGGGCGGGTATCCGGGTATGGGCACCCAAGCACAGTGCAATTTAGTGGGGAACCCCAGGAGAGTAGGCCCATTAAGGGCATCCTGAAAACCTCTGCCCAGTTAGGTCAGTGGGGGGGATACCCAGCAAATCCTGGTAGCAAGGAGGGATCTGAAGACTCCTGTGAGTGTCACAGGACACAGGAGACCAGGTCCCCACATTCTGCCAGCCATTCCCAGGCTCGCAGAATCCGGGAAAACCTGGAAGATCAGACGGGCACCTCTGGGAGCAGCGCTTCTGAGTCGGAGGATGAATGGACCAGGGTTACCCGAACCAAAAAGGCCAATAAGGCAAAAAGGGCCTTGCTTAAGGACCCATTGAAACAAACAAAGGCAATAAGGAGTGTCATCACGCCTTATCATAAGAACGCCAAGTATTCTGTTTGGGAACACTTGGAGCTCTATGAGCAAATGATGGAGACTTTCCATTTGAAGGACAGCCAAAGCTGTATTTAATATGTAAAGTGGACCTTCTCACCAGAATACTCCAGTTTCTTTGCGGGGCTGGAGGATCAAAACCTTTCAAGGTGGTCCACATACAGGGCGGCCATCTTGAAACATTTTTCTGTGCACAGAAATCCTCAAGAGGCTCGCAAGGCAGCCTACAATTTGCAATGTGGGGAGGATCAGGCCCCACAAGAGTTTGTGCAAGAATTAAAGCGTGCTTTTGCGCAGACCACCAGAAGGGTGCGCACGGATAGCAGAGAATTTATCAATACGTTTTTCCATGCCTTACCCAAATACATAATGACCCAGCTTGTGAGAGATTTTCATGAGAAAAGATCTTTAGACTGGGTCATTGAACAGGCTACCCGGATCTATGAGGTGCAGAAGCCTATCGAAAATAAAAATAACGCGCCGAAAAACCCCAAAACCAACAGCACCCCTGCTGCTGCCAAGGTGGCAGAGGTAAAGGTTGCCCCCGTTTTAGATTTGGAGATGGGGGGCCTAAAAACCTGCCTGCACCAAATAATTCACAGCCCAGAAGGCCCTCGGGCCAGTCACAGACAGGGAGTCGAGGAGGTAGTCCCACAAATGGGGTCCCCCGCTCCCCGGACTATGTAAGTCCCCGCTACAAGGGAAACCAACCAATCCTGGGTTATGTGTGGACTCCTCCAGCCCAAGGGGGGGATCCAGCCAAGCACCTAACCCAGGGAACTTCCCTCCCAACTTCCCACAGGAGGGCAGAAATTCTCCAAATCCTGGGCAGAACTTTTTCCCCAGGTATCCGCCCAATTTCCAGCCCCAAAATCATCCATCCTTCTTTCCCCAATTCCCTGAGCCCAGACAACTTAATCCGGGAGAGGGGAGGCCAAGGGTGGAGGGGTACCAAAATCTTCCCAACCAGGGGTACTACCAGAGAAGGGATAGCTACCCTTCCCGGGATCAGCCCAGGGGAGAAAATAGAGCCCCGTATCAGCCTGAGCGGGTTTCACAACTTGAGCGCCAGGTCCAAAATATGGCACGGGATCTGGGTCACATACTGAGGGCTCAACAGAACCCTCAGATGAGCATGCCACCGCAGAATGCCCCAAACTCTGGACCTGGTGCTCCAGAACAATGACGGGGGCAGCACCCCGATAACCCACCGGTTCCCAGGGAGGAGGCACATTGGGAAGGGGGGTGTAAAGCCTTGGAGGAAGCTTCCTTCCCAACTTGTAAACAGCCCCTGGAAAACCAGGAACCGGAAACAAAATCTCCTACCCCTGAACGTCTGCCACCCAAGGAGCAGAGAGGAGGTAGGAGAAACAAAGTACCCAAACAGACCCAGTTTGTGGAGGAGGTACAGATCTTCCAATTTGAGGGAGAGGGATCCTCAGAGGATCCTGGGGAAAGGATCTTCTCCTTTAGAGATGGGGGAACTCCTCCCAAGGAAAAATGGGTACCAAGGGACGCCAATTCAGACTGGGGAGATGTGGAGACTGAGCTACCGCCGCCCATCATCTCATCTCAGAACCGACAATACCAAAATCCCAAGGGTCAAACCCATCCTGATGACTACCTCCAAAAAGGGCGGGGCGGCCCAGAAACTGAACCAGGGGAACCCACAATGGCTCTGATCTCCAGTTGCCAACCTTTTTCTTTCAGATTCCCAAGGCTCTCCACAGAATTCTGCCCAAATCTCTTCGCTAGCAATGTCCAAAACCAGAAAGTTAGCCCACCAGTTGTCCAAAAATGTGCATTATCTGTGCCCCCTTGAGGAGAAGGAGGGAAGATACTATGCCCCAGTACAAGTACAGGGGCAGGGTACAATTTTGGCACTGGTGGACACTGGATCCCAAGCTACCCTTCTGTCCAAAAGGGCCTTTGAGGAACTAAATACAGGAAGGGGGGAGAATTACCGAATTCCTCTCACCTCTCTTCCTGGACAACTGCAGAACTTTGACGGGAAGGAAATTCCCGTTGAGGGTACTGCAGACTTGGACATTAAAATTGGGCGACACAAGGTGAAACACCCGGTCATAGTAGTGACTCCAGAGGGCACCCCTTGTTTACTAGGGAATGACCTCCTGAGAAGGTTGTCACCCCTAATAGATTGTGTAAACAAGGTCCTCTGGACCCAGACTAGCCGACCAATAAAATTAAAACAGGGTGTCAACCATGTTAGTTTAAACGGCACCTGCCACATGGTTGAACAAAAATCTGACCAAGTACAATTTCACTTCCAGAACAACCAAATTCCAGACGTGACAGTAATAGCAGTAGGACAACAGACTGGTGGTGGGGGGTCCTCTCTATTTCTGAAAATCAACCTTCCTTCCAGTTTAAGGTGGTATTCCACACTGGAAGGAAACACCCTGAAATTCTTTACTAATCCACAATCAGAGACTCCCACTCCGATAGTCCAGAAAGATGTGAAATCAGCTCAGAGCCTTGCTGATATTCAGCAAATTGGAGAGCAGTTGTTCATCCCTGTTCAGTTAAATGATGGGAAGGACTCTGTTCTCGCTCGAGTGTGTGTGAACAACGGTAAGAGCTTCATCAGCGAAGCCATGTTCCGCCAACTCCCAAAAGATCCAGCCATTCCCACATTCAAACTGATAGACAAATGGGAAATGAACCTGGAAGCACCCAATTCCAAACATCTCCTGCCAAGCAGGTGTATGCTCAAAATCTCCATTGGCAACAAGAGCATAGTCCATAATTGTTGGGTCGTGCGAGACGTCACTGCCGCCTGTTACATAGGCAGTGACATTCTCAATCGCTTTGCCATTAGTTTGGACCTAATAAACTTCAAAGCTTGGTCCATATTAGCGGATAATCCAATGGGCTTTGATGATTCAGAAAAAGCATTTAGGTCAGCTCAATTGCTACCTTATGCAGTTGAAATTCAGATTAAAGAGGAAGTCACCATCCCAGAAAGGACCCGACAATTCTCCCTGGGAGTGAAAGCTAAAAGAGGACAAAAATTGAAAAACCCTGATGCTTATATTCATCTAAATGCTTCTCTCCAACAGCAAGGGTTGGGGGTAAACCCAACACCATTAGTGAACATAGAACATGACAATATTCCAATAGAGGTGGATAACAGCGACTTAAAGAGTATTACTCTAGCCGCAGGCACCATTATTGGAATGGCGGTTAATGACCGACATTTCTCCATTGATTTAGGAAATGAACTGTTAGGACCAATCCCCAAGGACTGTTTTGACAGTGACATTGAGGACAATACAACACCAGACAGGATTTTCACCCGGCATGGGGGGAACTTCCTGGTGTACACTTCTTGCCCTTATGGTAAGGAAGATGTGACTTGTGACTTCAGGAGAGATGAGGTGATTTTCCAGGTCCATGAGGGCTGCCTTTCCCACCTGAAGCCTCCAGTCCAAATCAGCACTCTGACCGTGGACTTCTCCACCAAGCTGGAGGAGGCCGCTGAGATAGCCAAACCAGAAGTCTTTCCAGGCTTCAGGCAGATGGTGGAAGAGAGAGTCAACCTAGCTGATGCCTGTGTGACTCTGGAACAGAAGCAAAAGTTGAAACAAGTTTTCTTGGATTTCCAAGATCTCTTTGCAGTAGACTCATATGACTGTGGTCGCACCGACATCCACACCACAACAATTCCCACGGACCCTGGAATGACTCCAGTGTTTGTGAAGCAATATCGCTTGCCTCTCGCATCCATGGAGTCCCTTACTGAAATAATTAAGAACCTTGAGTCCCGGGGAATAATCCGTCCAGTCCACAGCACTTTCAATAATCTGGTGCTGGGAATATTGAAGCCAAACGGCCAGTGGAGACTCTGCGCCGACCTTAGGGAGCTCAACAAACGGGTCCATACTTCACGATGGCCTCTGCCCTACATTGACCAAGGGCTGGCCCAGATTCAGGGGTCACAGGTATTCACTGCAGTAGACCTGACCAAAGGATATTGGACCGTGCCTGTCAGTAGGGAGGACCAATACAAACTGGCTTTTACCTTTGGGGGCCAGCAGTACACCTGGACCCGGACTCCCTTCGGAAACCTCAACTCCGGCAATGAATTCAACATTTTTCTACATAAGGCCATGCCCGACCTGGGTGCGAGGGGTAACCTGGCTTATGTAGATGATGTCCTCATCAAAAGTTCATCTGTGGAGGAACACATAGCGGAGATCCGTTATGTTCTGACACAGTTGAGGGCCGCCGGAGCAAAACTTTCCTTTCAGAAAGCACAGTGGTGTAAAACCTGTGTTAATTTCTTGGGGCATGAGATTACTCCTCAGGGTCTCTGTCCCCAGGAAAAGAAAGTGAAAGCACTTCAGAAACTGAAAGACCCCATAACTCTGCAGGAACTAAGGAGCCTCCTTGGACTGACTAATTACAGCAGAAAGTTCATTGAAGGCTACGCAGAGATCACTAGACCCCTGATTCATCTCTTGAAGGGGGGTCAAGTGGGAATGGGGTCCAGCACAATCCGAGGCAGTTAGACAACTCAAAAGAAGCCTCTCACAAGCGCCTTGCCTAGCTTACCCTGTCAGAAACAAGGAGTTCTTCCTGGAGACAGGGTTCTCTAATACGTGCTTGACGGCAGTATTATACCAAAAGCATGACAAGGTCAATAAAGTAATCTCCTATGCGAGCAAAACTTTATCCTCTGTGGAGGAAAAATTGAACGATTGTGAGAAGGCACTCCTGGCAACGGTGTGGGCATTGAAGAATTACCGCCCGTTTATCCAGGGGGAACACATCATAGTGGAGACTCCACACCAGCCTCTGCAATATCTCCAAAGTGACAGAATCCGGGACGGAAATGTGAGTAATTCCCAAATTACTTCCTGGATTCTGTCAATGCAAGGCTTTCCTGTGGAGGTCAGATATGGCCAAAACAAGAAGAGTCCCCTCGCGCAAGGTCTGGCTGACTTGCATGATTGTGCCAGAGAAAACTGTCTCGAGGACGAAAATCTAAAAATCAAGGACAACATGGAGGCATACCTTAATTCCCCACACAAAGTCTTTGAAGAAGACAAGTGTGAGGGAATGCCCACTTTCTATGTGGATGGATGCTCTTACCATGTTGACAACAACGGGGAGAAAGAACTGGTGGCCGGCGTAGGGAATGCAAGGGTGAAGGAGTTTCCAGAACCCTCTGCTGGATACAAAATTGGTCCCCGAAGTAGTCAGGTGGCAGAAATGATGGCTGTGCATCAGGCCATCCTCACTGCTGTCCAGCATCAACTCCATGAACTGGTCATAATCACAGATTCGGATTATGTACGGAACGGGTTCGTGGAGCACCTGGTCAACTGGAAAACCAGAGGCATGTTATGCGCTAATAACAAACCCCTGAAACATGGGAAGTTAATCCAAAATATTGATGATCTGGTCACATCGAATGGGACGACCATCTACTGGAAAAAGATCAAGGGTCATTCCAAAGTAGAGGGACCAGACAAAACTGGAAATGACTTAGCTGATCAGCAGGCCAAAATCGGGGCCATCCAAGGGGATCTAATAGAAATAGAGTCCCTGTTGGGGAAAATCCAGGTCACTGCTATCACTAGGTCCCAGACAAATGCTCACAATGATCTTTCAACTGAACAATGGAGTAAGGAGACCCCTGATGCTGATTTAATTACAGCTCAGAAGGGGCATCCAATTATTGGTAAGTTTTACCAACACCTTGAGGACCCTGAGAACTTTCCCCTGACGGACACAGATTACATTGGGAAAGAGGACCTAAGAGTGTTGATGAAATGTCCAAAAATGTTCCGAATCCAAGACGGTTTGTTGGTAAGGAAATCCCAAGCTGGCCATGATCAGTGGGTGGTTCCTACCTCATTCCGAAGCCTGATGTTAAGTCATGCCCATGATGCGGCCACCGCCGGTCATAGGGGGTTTCACACAACACTGGAAATCTTAAGAGAGGTTGCATACTGGCCACACATGGGGCAGGACCTCGACCAATACTTGAAGGGGTGTCTTGTGTGTGCACAATTTCAGCCATCATCCCTCACACACCGTGCGCCTCTCCAAAAGAGGGTGATGACACTGCCATGGTCAGATTTGCAAATCGACTTTGTAGGCCCTGTGATTCGCTCGTCTAGAGGAAACAAGTACATGTTGACCGTTACATGCTTGTTTACCAAGTGGGTGGAATGTCTCCCGGCCCCAAACTGCAAGGCAGAAACAGCAGCTGCCCTGATGATTAACCACATCTTTTCCCGTTTTGGTCAACCTCAAAGGATTGAGTCAGACAGAGGTAGCCACTTCACCAGTGAAGTAATGACAAAGATGTGGGAGATACTGGGGGTCAAAAGAAAGCTACATATTGCTTACAGGCCAGCTTCTTCTGGAGCAGTGGAGAGATATATACTCCTTTTGCTGCAATCACGATTCACGCACTCGCGAATTTACCGCGATTTGCGATTTTGGCTCAATTTCTCCACTTGTCAAAATAGCAGCTCCATTCTTTCCTTTGTTAAAATCCGTTTGCAACTTGGTAATAACTCATAGAGCATTGCTAAAGTGAGCCTGAACTAATACCAACACGCATCTCCCACTCACCCTGAATCTCTAGAGGGAAACATTGGCACATTTTCCCATCCATTGCCATCACATTTAAAAAGCATTTTGGGCCTGTGTTTCAAACTCCTACCTGTTTCCTCTAAGCTTGCTGGGGGGGAACGGAATTTCTTATTGTATTTGATTGCATTCCTGAGAACTGTGTGCTTCTCTTTACATCTCCTTCCATTTCTTACATTGCATAGGGGATGGGGGTGAATTGCCAGAGAAAAAGTGATTATCTCATAATTTGCTAAAATCATATCAAGTATTTCTGTACTGCATTTTATTCCTCATTGCTTTTCCCTTGAAATCATAAAAGTATTTTTGCTACTTTATCCATCCTATACTAACTCCTCATTGATTGTAAAGAAGTGTGCTAGTGCCAGATTACCCATTGTTGATCAACATCATATGTCTAAGTGTACTATCAGATATTAATTTATTATAAAGTGTGATATATATATATTGTTTACATTCTCAAATAAACCTTTTAATTTGCAAAACAAACCTACTTCTTGGCTCAGTGGGGTCAGGGGGATTCTAAGAGGGGGGTGTTATACAAGGGTGGTCATCCAGAGTACTGAACTAGACATAAAAATACATTAATAAGGGTTTTCCTCAGCATCCCAGACTAGGCATTGACTTGGCTGTAGTGTTGATTGAATATCGCTTACAAAAGTGGGGGCTCGGAGCTGGGATATTCGGGGTTAGACTTACCATTTGTGCAGATTAATACAGTGTGTCAACTGACCAAATACACATATCCGGTAAGATCACCACGCTGTTTTACACTGTGAAAGCACCCCTCAAAGGAACGCTCTAAGAAAACGGTCTGTTTTGCAAAATAAAATACAAACTTCTGTAAGTCAGGAAGGAACTCAAATTCCAGAATGACGACCTTGGTAGATATGAAAATAGCCAGAGAGCACTTCTTACATAAGCTATTTGTGAGAGGTGAGTGGACTCATCAGGACCAAACGATCTGGCTGCAGGCAATCACGCAACAGGTCACTGAAACAGGGTCAGATATATGGAGAGATCAGGGTCCATTACATGTGGCCCTGAGTGAATTATACATGGCTCCTAAAGTTAAAGATGAACATGACAAGATGGTTAGGATAGCGGCATATTTGTATCTATACATGGGGGCCATGCAGGACAAATGTGCTGAAGGCCAAGATCTGGCAAGTAGGCAACAGCTGGCGTTAGAAAAGGCCCAATCTGACCTGGTCTCTTCTGAGCAGAGGCTGCAGAGGAGCCAGGAGTCAGAAAATGATAGTAGGCAGTATATCATTAAAATAAAAGAGGACATGATTAGACTGCAACAGGAGAAGGCTGACCAGGATACCAGATTTCTGGCCTTGCAGAAGGAGTACCAAGAAGGTTTGGACTCCCTTCTGCAGAGCCAGAAAAAGCTGGAGCAACAACTGGACTTCAACAGGGCATGCACAGAGCAGGTAGCCACCCTGCAAATTCGATTAGACAGAGAGAAAGAGGAAAGCAATACATTGATTCTGAAAGACCTGGATACCCAGGCAGAGTTTGATCAGGAGCGCCAGAAAGCTGGTGCCTTCCAAAGGCAAAGGGACGACCTAGCGGCACAGATGCAGGCTCTTAGTCAGGAAAGGGATACCTTAGGCCAGGAAGTCTGCCACTTAAAAAGGAAAATGGAAGAAAATCACCTGGCCCTCCAGGGACTGGGTGACCTCCAAAAAGAACACCAGAACTTGTTAGAGCACACCAGGAGGGTGGAGGATGCTCTGGCAAGAAAGGAGCAGGCCAATAGGGACACAGCTCAGGAGGTAACCCTCCTGCAGCAGAGACTGGCCCAGTACTCCAGGACCAATCAGGAGGCACAGAGAGAAAATGAGGCTCTCTGTCAGCACAATGATAGGCTCAGGCAACAGGTAGTGATGCAGGAGAGACTGATAGAGTCTAGTAAGGCCTTAACTGAGGAACTGAAAGCGCAGGCTCTTGCATTGCAACAGGAAGCAGGGGCGGATAGAGATGAGGCTCGCTGGGAAAGAGAAACTTCTGAGCATAACCTCAGGAGCCCTAGTACCAGAGGCCTTCATCTCTCCCAGTCCCTGGACTCTGCCACCCCCATGTCCCCTCGCGCACATGAGCCCAGGGCCACGGGGATGGCAGATTACTATCCAGCTAGAAGTATGGGGCTCATAGGCCAGTACCTCCCAGGAATGGATGGGCGGGTATCCGGGTATGGGCACCCAAGCACAGTGCAATTTAGTGGGGAACCCCAGGAGAGTTGGCCCATTAAGGGCATCCTGAAAACCTCTGCCCAGTTAGGTCAGTGGGGGGGATACCCAGCAAATCCTGGTAGCAAGGAGGGATCTGAAGACTCCTCTGAGTGTCACAGGACACAGGAGACCAGGTCCCCACATTCTGACAGCCATTCCCGGGCTCGCAGAATCTGGGAAAACCTGGAAGATCAGACGGGCACCTCTGGGAGCAGCGCTTCTGAGTCGGAGGATGAATGGACCAGGGTTACCCGAACCATAAAGGCCAATAAGGCAAAAAGGGCCTTGCTTAAGGACCCATTGAAACAAATAAAGGCAATAAGGAGTGTCATTACGCCTTATCATAAGAACGCCAAATATTCTGTTTGGGAACACTTTGAGCTCTATGAGCAAATGATGGAGACCTTCCATTTGAAGGACAGCCAAAGCTGTATTCAATATGTAAAGTGGACCTTCTCACCAGAATACTCCAGTTTCTTTGCGGGGCTGGAGGATCAAAACCATTCAAGGTGGTCCACATACAGGGCGGCCATCTTGAAACATTTTTCTGTGCACAGAAATCCTCAAGAGGCTCGCAAGGCAGCCTACAATTTGCAATGTGGGGAGGATCAGGCCCCACAAGAATTTGTGCAAGAATTAAAGCGTGCTTTTGCGCAGACCACCAGAAGGGTGCGCACGGATAGCAGAGAATTTATCAATACGTTTTGCCATGCCTTACCCAAATACATAATGACCCAGCTCGTGAGAGATTTTCATGAGAAAAGATCTTTAGACTGGGTCATTGAACAGGCTACCCGGATCTATGAGGTGCAGAAGCCTATCGAAAATAAAAATAACGCGCCGAAAAACCCCAAAACCAACAGCACCCCTGCTGCTGCCAAGGTGGCAGAGGTAAAGGTTGCCCCCGTTTTAGATTTGGAGATGGGGGGGCCTAAAAACCTGCCTGCATCAAATAATTCACAGCCCAGAAGGCCCTCGGGCCAGTCACAGACAGGGAGTCGAGGAGGTAGTCCCACAAATGGGGCCCCCCGCTCCCCAGACTATGTAAGTCCCCGCTACAAGGGAAACCGACCAATCCTGGGTTATGTGTGGACTCCTCCAGCCCAAGGGGGGGGATCCAGCCAAGCACCTAACCCAGGGAACTTCCCTCCCAACTTCCCACAGGAGGGCAGAAATTCTCCAAATCCTGGCCAGAACTTTTTCCCCAGGTATCCGCCCAATTTCCAGCCCCAAAATCATCCATCCTTCTTTCCCCAATTCCCTGAGCCCAGACAACCTAATCCGGGAGAGGGGAGGCCAAGGGTGGAGGGGTACCAAAATCTTCCCAACCAGGGCTACTACCAGAGAAGGGATAGCTACCCTTCCCGGGATCAGCCCAGGGGAGAAAATAGAGCCCCGTATCAGCCTGAGCGGGTTTCACAACTTGAGCGCCAGGTCCAAAATATGGCACGGGATCTGGGTCACATACTGAGGGCTCAACAGAACCCTCAGATGAGCATGCCACCGCAGAATGCCCCAAACTCTGGACCTGGTGCTCCAGAACAATGACGGGGGCAGCACCCCGATAACCCACCGGTTCCCAGGGAGGAGGCACAAGGGGAAGGGGGGTGTAAAGCCTTGGAGGAAGCTTCCTTCCCAACTTGTAAACAGCCCCTGGAAAACCAGGAACCGGAAACAAAATCTCCTACCCCTGAAAGTCTGCCACCCAAGGAGCAGAGAGGAGGTAGGAGAAACAAAGTACCCAAACAGACCCAGTTTGTGGAGGAGGTACAGATCTTCCAATTTGAGGGAGAGGGATCCTCATAGGATCCTGGGGAAAGGATCTTCTCCTTTAGAGATGGGGGAACTCCTCCCAAGGAAAAATGGGTCCCAAGGGATGCCAATTCAGACTGGGGAGATGTGGAGACTGAGCTACCGCCGCCCATCATCTCATCCCAGAACCGACAATACCAAAATCCCAAGGGTCAAACCCATCCTGATGACTGCCTCCAAAAAGGGGGGGCGGCCCAGAAACGGAACCAGGGGAACCCACAATGGCTCTGATCTCCAGTTGCCAACTTTTTCTTTCAGATTCCCAAGGCTCTCCGCAGAATTCTGCCCAAATCTCTTCGCTAGCAATGTCCAAAACCAGAAAGTTAGCCCACCAGTTGTCCAAAAATGTGCATTATCTGTGCCCCCTTGAGGAGAAGGAGGGAAGATACTATGCCCCGGTACAAGTACAGGGGCAGGGTACAATTTTGGCACTGGTGGACACTGGATCCCAAGCTACCCTTCTGTCCAAAAGGGCCTTTGAGGAACTAAATGCAGGAAGGGGGAAGAATTACCGAATTCCTCTCACCTCTCTTCCGGACAACTGCAGAACTTTGACGGGAAGGAAATTCCCGTTGAGGGGACTGCAGACTTGGACATTAAAATTGGGCGACACAAGGTGAAACACCTGGTCATAGTAGTGACTCCAGAGGGCACCCCTTGTTTACTAGGGAATGACCTCCTGAGAAGGTTGTCACCCCTAATAGATTGTGTAAACAAGGTCCTCTGGACCCAGACTAGCCAACCAATAAAATTAAAACAGAGTGTCAACCATGTTAGTTTAAACGGCACCTGCCACATGGTTGAACAAAAATCTGACCAAGTAGAATTTCACTTCCAGAAAAACCAAATTCCAGGCGTGACAGTAATAGCAGTAGGACAACAGACTAGTGGTGGGGGGGTCCTCTCTATTTCTGAAAATCAACCTTCCTTCCAGTTTAAGGTGGTATTCCACACTGGAAGGAAACACCCTGAAATTCTTTACTAATCCACAATCAGAAACTCCCACTCCGATAGTCCAGAAAGATGTGAAATCAGCTCAGACCCTGGCTGATATTCAGCAAATTGGAGAGCAGTTGTTCATCCCTGTTCAGTTAAATGATGGGAAGGACTCTGTTCTCGCTCGAGTTTGTGTGAACAACGGTAAGAGCTTCATCAGTGAAGCCATGTTCCGCCAACTCCCAAAAGATCCAGCCATTCCCACATTCAAACTGATAGACAAATGGGAAATGAACCTGGAAGCACCCAATTCCAAACATCTCCTGCCAAGCAGGTGTATGCTCAAAATCTCCATTGGCAACAAGAGCATAGTCCATAATTGTTGGGTCGTGCGAGACGTCACTGCCGCCTGTTACTTAGGCAGTGACATTCTCAATCGCTTTGCCATTAGTTTGGACCTAATAAACTTCAAAGCTTGGTCCCGATTGGCGGATAATCCCATGGGCTTTGATGATTCAGAAAAAGCATTTAGGTCAGCTCAATTGCTACCTCATGCAGTTGAACTCAGATTAAAGAGGAAGTCACCATCCCAGAAAGGACCCGACAATTCTCACTGGGAGTGAAAGCTAAAAGAGGACAAAAATTGAAAAACCCTGATGCTTATATTCATCTAAAAGCTTCTCTCCAACAGCAAGGGTTGGGGGTAAACCCAACACCATTAGTCAACATAGAACATGACACCATTCCAATAGAGGTGGATAACAGCGACTTAAAGAGTATTACTCTAGCCGCAGGCACCATTATTGGAATGGCGGTTGATGACCGACATTTCTCCATTGATTTAGGAAATTAACTGTTAGGACCAATCCCCAAGGACTGTTTTGACAGTGACATTGAGGACAATACAACACCAGACAGGATTTTCACCCGGCATGGGGGGAACTTCCTGGTGTACACTTCTTGCCCTTATGGTAAGGAAGATGTGACTTGTGACTTCAGGAGGGATGAGGTGATTTTCCAGGTCCATGAGGGCTGCCTTTCCCACCTGAAGCCTCCAGTCCAAATCAGCACTCTGACCAGGGACTTCTCCACCCAGCTGGAGGAGGCCGCTGAGATAGCCAAACCAGAAGTCTTTCCAGGCTTCAGGCAGATGGTGGAAGAGAGACTCAACCTAGCTGATGCCTGTGTGACTCTGGAACAGAAGCAAAAGTTGAAACAAGTTTTCTTGGATTTCCAAGATCTCTTTGCAGTAGACTCATATGACTGTGGTCGCACCGACATCCACACCACAACAATTCCCACGGACCCTGGAATGACTCCAGTGTTTGTGAAGCAATATCGCTTGCCTCTCGCATCCATGGAGTCCCTTACTGAAATAATTAAGAACCTTGAGTCCCGGGGAATAATCCGTCCAGTCCACAGCACTTTCAATAATCCGGTGCTGTTAATATTGAAGCCAAACGGCCAGTGGAGACTCTGCGCCAACCTTAGGGAGCTCAACAAACGGGTCCATACTTCCCGATGGCCTCTGCCCTACATTGACCAAGGGCTGGCCCAGATTCAGGGGTCACAGGTATTCACTGCAATAGACCTGACCAATGGATACTGGACCGTGCCTGTCAGTAGGGAGGACCAATACAAACTGGCTTTTACCTGTGGGGGCCAGCAGTACACCTGGACCCGGACTCCCTTCGGATACCTCAACTCCGGCAATGAATTCAACATTTTCCTACATAAGTCCATGCCCGACCTGGGTGCGAGGGGTAACCTGGCTTATGTAGATGATGTCCTCATCAAAAGTTCATCTGTGGAGGAACACATAGCGGAGATCCGTTATGTTCTGACACAGTTGAGGGCCGCCGGAGCAAAACTTTCCTTTCAGAAAGCACAGTGGTGTAAAACCCGTGTTAATTTCTTGGGGCATGAGATTACTCCTCAGGGTCTCTGTCCCCAGGAAAAGAAAGTGGAAGCACTTCTGAAACTGAAAGACCCCACAACTCTGCGGGAACTAAGGAGCCTCCTTGGACTGACTAATTACAGCAGAAAGTTCATTGAAGGCTACGCAGAGATCACTAGACCCCTGATTCATCTCTTGAAGGGGGGGGTCAAGTGGGAATGGGGTCCAGAACAATCTGAGGCAGTGAGACAACTCAAAAGAAGCCTCTCACAAGCGCCTTGCCTAGCTTACCCTGTCACAAACAAGGAGTTCTTCCTGGAGACAGGGTTCTCTAATACGTGCTTGACGGCAGTATTATACCAAAAGCATGACAAGGTCAATAAAGTAATCTCCTATGCGAGCAAAACTTTATCCTCTGTGGAGGAAAAATTCTACGATTGTGAGAAGGCACTCCTGGCAACGGTGTGGGCATTGAAAAATTACCGCCCGTTTATCCAGGGGGAACACATCATAGTGGAGACTCCACACCAGCCTCTGCAATATCTCCAAAGTGACAGAATCCGGGCCGGAAATGTGAGTAATTCCCGAATTACTTCCTGAATTCTGTCAATGCAAGGCTTTCCTGTGGAGGTCAGATATGGCCAAAACAAGAAGAGTCCCCTCGCGCAAGGTCTGGCTGACTTGCATGATTGTGCCAGAGAAAACTGTCTCGAGGACGAAAGTCTAAAAATCAAGGACAACATGGAGGCATACCTTAATTCCCCACACAAAGTCTTTGAAGAAGACAAGTGTGAGGGAATGCCCACTGCCTATGTGGATGGATGCTCTTACCATGTTGACAACAACGGGGAGAAAGAACTGGTGGCCGGTGTAGGGAATGCATGGGTGAAGGAGTTTCCAGAACCCTCCGGTGGATACAAAATTGGTCCCGAAGTAGTCAGGTGGCAGAATTGATGGCTGTGCTTCAGGCCATCCTCACTGCTGTCCAGCATCAACTCCATGAACTGGTCATAATCACAGATTCGGATTATGTACGGAACAGGTTCGTGGAGCACCTGGTCAACTGGGAAACCAGAGGCATGTTATGCGCTAATAACAAACCCCTGAAACATGGGAAGTTAATCCAAAATTTGATGATCTGGTCACATCGAATGGAATGACCATCTACTGGAAAAAGATCAAGGGTCATTCCAAAGTAGAGGGACCAGACAAAACTGGAAATGACTTAGCTGATCAGCTGGCCAAAATCGGGGCCATCCAAGGGGATCTAATAGAAATAGAGTCCCTGTTGGGGGAAATCCAGGTCACTGCTATCACTAGGTCCCAGACAAATGCTCACAATGATCTTTCAACTACACAATGGAGTAAGGAGACCCCTGATGCTGATTTAATCACAGCTCAGAAGGGGGATCCAATTATTGGTAAGTTTTACCAACACCTTAAGGACCCTGAGAACTTTCCCCTGACGGACACAGATTACATTGGGAAAGAGGACCTAAGAGTGTTGATGAAATGTCCAAAAATGTTCCGAATCCAAGACGGTTTGTTGGTAAGGAAATCCCAAGCTGGCCATGATCAGTGGGTGGTTCCTACCTCATTCCGAAGCCTGATGTTAAGTCATGTCCATGATGCGGCCACCGCCGGTCATAGGGGGTTTCACACAACACTGGAAATCTTAAGAGAGGTTGCATACTGGCCACACATGGGGCAGGACCTCGACCAATACTTGAAGGGGTGTCTTGTGTGTGCACAATTTCAGCCATCATCCCTCATACACCGTGCGCCTCTCCAAAAGAGGGGGATGACACTGCCATGGTCAGATTTGCAAATCGACTTTGTAGGCCCTGTGATTCGCTCGTCTAGAGGAAACAAGTACATGTTGACCGTTACATGCTTGTTTACCAAGTGGGTGGAATGTCTCCCAGCCCCAAACTGCAAGGCAGAAACAGCAGCTGCCCTGATGATTAACCACATCTTTTCCCATTTTGGTCTACCTCAAAGGATTGAGTCAGACAGAGGTAGCCACTTCACCAGTGAAGTAATGACAAAGATGTGGAAGATACTGGGGGTCAAAAGAAAGCTACATATTGCTTACAGGCCAGCTTCTTCTGGAGCAGTGGAGAGATATAACCGAACCATTGTGAGCATCTTAAAAAAGTTTGTGGCAGATTCTGGGCCAACTTGGGATATCCGATTACCTCTGGTCCTAATGGCCATCAGATCTACCCCTTCATCTGCAACCAAAATGTCACCATTTGAGTTGATGACTGGACGCAAGATGGTGCTTCCCCAGCATTTGCTCTACAGAACCCAAGAGCAAACGTTGATAAATGCCTCCACAACTCATGAGTATGTGGAGAATTTAAGGAAACACCTTCAGCATGCTTTTGCCTATGCTCAGCGGAATCTAGAAAGATCAGCCGAGAGCATGAAGACCCACTATGATTTAAATACTACCCGAAAGGAATATAAGGTGGGCGATCGGGTCTATCTATACAATTTCCAAAGGAACCAGGCCAAACGGCGAAAATTCTTGCCTACATGGAAGGGACCGTTTGAAATTATAGACAAGATCTCCCCTGTTGCCTATAAGATCTGCATCCCCAAAGGCAGTCTGGCGGAAGGGGAAGACAAGTGGGTACATATAAATCAGCTAAAGTGTTGCCATCCCAGGCACACTCTGCAACAACTGGAGGAATCCACTGGAATCCCAGAGGGGGCCGCTCCAGAGTAATTCAGTTCCAACCCTAAAATATTCCACATATAGCATATAAAATTCTGTGATCCTTGTATATATATATGTTCTTGTCTCCTAATTTAAAAAAGAAAATGTATATGTTCATATCTTCTGATTCATAAAATGTATATGTTCGCCACACCATTAATAGTGGTGAAGAAATGTCTACGAATAGGTATTGCTGCTTTGCTTTATCATCCTAGGAGACATGAAACCATGGAGACTGACCAAGGAGGACGACCGGGGACCGGGAGCAGAGACCGAGGGGACCGGGGTACCGCCCAATCCTCCCATCAGGACCAGCAAGGAGAACTGATTGATCGACTGGAGGGAGGAAAAGATGCTGAACTGTGCCATCCATGGAATTGGAAGAAGAGGAGGCGAACATCCCAGATCTTGCGATTCCATCAGCGAAAGGACAGAATGGCCATCGCAAGAGGGGGGGCTTGTGGGATGTTTTTACCCATGCATACAAGCCCTACCATGAAACTGTGCAGTACTGGCATGGAAAACATCATGATGGCCAGAACTCCCCAGAGAGTGCACAGGGAAAACATGAAGAATAGGCTGCCACCCATTTTTGCCTATGTTGTGAGCACAGGATGGCACTGCCTAAAACCACCATTGGGCTACACACACAGTAGCCTGAAACCATTGGGAATGGCAATGCTGATTGCCAAAAAAGCAACTCAGAACTGTGGGGAATTCATTTTCTTAATTCCAAAAATGGTTGCATTACCAGTACTCACCACTATCAGAAAGCCGGCGTTTTAAAACCACCAGACTTTTGTGTAAAACTGAACAAATGAAACAAAATCAGACCAAGGAAAGACTTGCTAAGAGGTGGATACAATGTAAAACTATATTCTGAAATGACTTGAAGAAAGTAATTATTTAATGTATATGTAAAAATTGTAAGTGATTTAAACTGGGAACAAAAAGTGACATTTAGCTGAAACCTGGCTTAATGAAACTGGATTCTGCCTGACAACTACCCCCGACAGGAGTTGAAACCTGCTCAGCCACTCTTCCCCTTGCCAAAAGGAGTTGTCACCCCTCTGATTAGATTAGGGGTGGAGCAGCTGGGGACTACAGGGAGTTGAACAAAGGCCTGTACTGGACTCAGGCAAATGTTATATTGGGGGCGTCGTAAAATAGCTTCCTCTTGGGAGAAACTGGGGGGCAGCTGTGCCTCTGTGAACAAGCTGGCTTGGGGGAAGTGGATAAACCAGTTATTCCACCCTGTGATGGGGGAAGCCACACCCCTTTTTGACCAGGGCATAATTTTAAAAAGATAGATAACTCACAGTGCGGACTTGTCAGAATTATATAAGTAATATCATTATTTTTGTGATTTTTCTGTGAACATTTGAGAGGCGTTAGGACCCTGTGGTGTATTCTGGGGGGTTGCTAGCGGAAAATAGGGTCTCACTCCAAATGTATGCATGTTAAAAATCTGACACTTTATCATCTGTAACCCATATCCCTGGTGCACATTTGTGTAAAATCTGGAAAGGTTTAGAGGTCGTTATCTGGATGAAAAGCGGAGAATTCTGTCAGCAGTGGACACAACATCGTACAAAGACAGGGATCGGATAGTTTGGTGCTACAGAATGTTAACTGGACCTATAATATTAGAAAAATGGTGCATAGATAAATATGTAGTTGGGTCAGAAATAGATTTGTGTGCAATCTGACAAGGGGAGGTTCCTCTGACCATAAAACCTACAGCATCACTCTGACTCACATTTCCTTCCCCCAATCAAGGGAGAGAGGAGGAATTGGCCAATGATAAGTGAGAGGGGCAGGCTTAGCTAGGCCCAGGCACATACCCATTTTCAAAACACATAAAAAGAGACTGCTGGGACAGGTAGAGACATTCAATTCCATTTGCTGCGGAGCATGCTGACCGACGACTTCACATCCAGAGATCCAACACTTAGACTTCCAAGCTAAACAGAGACTACAGAACTTTGAACCAAGAAGGCCCTCTGCAAGCAAAAGTATTTGTCAGCAGGCCTCAAAATCATTTGCAAACTATTCCACAGCCGGGCGAGCTGTCTGAATTCTTTTGCCAAGAACTCTTGCCAGTACCCAGAAAGCAGTGTTACATCCAGAATCCATTTGATCCGGACCGGAAAGCAGAGCAGTATCCAGAACCAGAGGCCGCTGAATCCAGAGAGGCTAGACCAGCAGAGCAGAGCTGACCCAGATCGCTGTGAGCAGAACCGGTGCCTGATTGACCCGCCGAGCAGACAGAACCGCAGCCGGACGTGTTGTCCAGATCCGTGACGAGGCCTGGTTCAAATTTATATTGTGAGTACCTAGCAGAACTGTGCAGAACCAATCTCTTAGTTAAAATAATCTAATCCAAACTATTTTAACCTAAGTAGAACAGCCTCCGAGAAATTGTGTCATCTGTCATTTGTAAAGCTGCACAACTGTCACCTGTCAATTCTGAAGCTGCAAGCTGTCACCTGTCATTTTGAGTTTTACTTTGAATCCGAAAAACTACCTTTATTTAATCGTCCGTATCTCTGGAACCGGTTGGGATAGGAACGAGATTTAACTTTCCTCTGAAAGCTTAGGATCTAAGCTTTCCAACAAGCCTAGAACCGACTTGCTACTCCTTATACTCTTGCCCGAATCACGATTCACGCACTCGCGAATTTACCGTGATTTGCGATTTTGGCTCAATTTCTCCACTTGTCAAAATAGCAGCTCCATTCTTTCCTTTGTTAAAATCCGTTTGCAACTTGGTAATAACTCATAGAGCATTGCTAAAGTGAGCCTGAACTAATACCAACACGCATCTCCCACTCACCCTGAATCTCTAGAGGGAATTAAAATCATTGTCACATTTTCCCATCCATTGCCATCACATTTAAAAAGCATTTTGGGCCTGTGTTTCAAACTCCTACCTGTTTCCTCTAAGCTTGCTGGGGGGGAACTGAATTTCGTATTGTATTTGATTGCATTCCTGAGAACTGTGTGCTCCTCTTTCCATCTCCTTCCATTTCTTACATTGGATAGGGGAGGGGGGTGAATTGCCAGAGAAAAAGTGATTATCTTATCTTTTGCTAAAATCATATCAAGTATTTCTGTACTGCATTTTATTCCTCATTGCTTTTCCCTTGAAATCATAAAAGTATTTTTGCTACTTTATCCATCCTATACTAACTCCTCATTGATTGTAAAGAAGTGTGCTAGTGCCAGATTACCCATTGTTGATCAACATCATATGTCTAAGTGTACTATCAGATATTAATTTATTATAAAGTGTGATATATATATATTGTTTAAATTCTCAAATAAACCTTTTAATTTGCAAAACAAACCCCATGAGGTGGTAACTGGTCGCCACATTCACACACCAATATCTCCCATCAGTAGGGCATCAGATACACATAGGGCAGTAGCTGTTGTAGGTGATGAGTTCAAAAACTATTTGACAATCCTAACACAAACACTCAAATGTATTTCCAGATAGATTTCACCACTCCGATTAGAAGATGTCCCAGGCACCACAGCTGACTCCATGACTAATTCCCCATCCACTCAACCACTTCTGCCAGTAGAATTCATCTGCGTGCAGTCCTTTGTCTGCAGGCGGAATAGCCCCAGCTTCAATGTACCATTTGAGTTAGTATGTTATACTCCGCTGGCGATAAAAGTGAAAGGTCTCCGTTATAGGATCCATCTATCCGACATTCGAAAGACACGTTCAGACATAGCACTAGCACTTCAAGAGACTGGTATTGTGCATCTACCTTATTTGCCTTTCCACTAGCAGCATCCAAATTTGGACTGCCTCACGTAACCTATACACGTGCACATGCACAGTTGCTAAAAACATTACATATGCACAGGGGGCACTTTCTTGTGCCTGCTTTCTCTCTCTCTCTCTCTCTCTCTCTCTCTCTCTCTCTCTCTCTCTCTCTCTCTTTCTCTCTCTCTCGCTCTCTCTCTCACACACACACTCTCTTTCTCTCTACTCTATTTCTCTCTCTTTCCCTCCCTCTCTCTCTTTTTGTGTGCATAGGTTTTGCCTTTCAGTGTTAGAAAAGATTACACTTATAGTATTATATCTAGGTTTTCGTATTCTTGCATGTGTGCTAGGCATTTTATGGCAGGTATATTTGCTATTTCAATGTTTGTTTTAGGGATTTACTTAGGAGCTCCTTTTATATTAAAGGGGCATATAAATGAGGGGATTTGAGGGAGAGGAAGAAATTACAATCTCACTGTGGATAATAGATCAAACACACACTCAAATGAAACTGAATGTTAATTTTTCCCAACTTTACGCGTTAATCTGCCAATAATTCTGTTGACAATAATAATCCAACCCCTCACACTGGATTGTTAGAATATATTGCTAGGTCCCTATTGTTTCCAAAATTTCACAATGCTTTCAATAACACCAACCTTACTGATCTAAATAATATTAGTAGCGTTATTAATGGATATATATGTGCACCCAAACGTACAAAGAGACAAGCACGAAGGGCAAAATACAACGCCTACCACGGGCTTGGTCTTGACACCATAGAAGATGTGCATCACCCAGAACTGTCTAATAGTTGGTAATAGTTGGTATACGGACATGAGCTTGGTGGGGAGAACAAAAGAGAATGGCAGTTGTTATGTGTGTTCGTTGATACCGCATATGTGCCAAGGCACCCAAGGTCCTAGTGCCACACGAAGCACCAATTCTTCTAGAGGCACAATGCCTAGTACATCTTGTACTATGTAGGCTCAGGGCCACTTTCCAGGCACACAAGCATGTGATCCTCAAACTTGTTGATCCAGATTTCCTGCAATGCGACAAAAATCTAAAAGGTGGGAAATGCCTGAAAAGACCCTAGCTGGTGATAAAGGGACTGAAATTCATGAATAACAAATGGCAAGAAATAACAGCTGCATGGCAGAGAGTCTTATCGGAAACAAAGAAGGGGTTATGGCCTGGGTAGAATCATCATGTGCACCATTCTGGACTGAACACATGAGAAAACTAACATGAATTGAAGTAATGGAGAAACAGGTGAAAGTACACAGAGAAGAAACATATGAAATTTCCTTTAGTAGTGCCTGAATAATATCTGTAGGGGCCAAAGAACATTGCAATAAGACTTTGCTCATTCCTGATATCTCAAGAAAGGCATGGCGGTGGTGATGGATTACTATTGGGTGTGCGACCAACAAGCAAGGTTGCCCCTCCCACCATCATGGAGGGGTTATTGTTCGCTGGCCATGCTGCACTCAGCCCTGCTTGTAATCCCAGAAGTACATTTGCAATGACGGCCAACAGAGAAATTTCCCCCTAACGTCCTTCCAGCCTTTGAAGAAGAAAAAAGAAACCCATTGCCAGCATCAGAGTTCCACACCCTTCCTGGGAGAAAAAAAAAAGTGAAACACTGCAGAGGAGGAAGAGGGCAAACTATCTTTCCAAAGACTCATCAAACTTGCTCAATGAAATACCAGATGAATACAGGCACTTCAGCAAAGCAGAGACTTTCTTTGCCTCATTGTTGCTGCCCAGTGTGCAAGCTGCGGCTAACGCTAAATGGCAGCAGAGTGTCTGCTGGCAACTGATCCATCTTGCTAACGACAACAAGCAAGGGTTCAACGTCATAAAAGTGGAACTCTGTGCCCTGAAGCTGATGACGATGCAGAAGCTCTAAATCCTAGATATGCTTACTACAATGGAAGGAGGTGTGTGCAAAAAGATTGGGGATTAATGTTGCACATTCATGCCTCCAGAAGATGCTGAGAATGGCTTTCCTTCACACATAATCAAAGCCGTACACAACCTGAGAGTGCACATGAAGAAGGAAGCTGGAATACAGAGTGATGATTGGTTCAATGTCACCTTTTCCTGAGCTCCATCCTGGATGGGAGCAATTGTGAAAATGCTGGTGCCCATCATTGTCTTCATACTGGTCATATTTTGCATGTGCCAAATGGTAGTTCGATGTTGTCCCAAAGCAGTGCCAAATAGCGCAATTATGTTGGTCTCAATTGGGGTAGCACCCAAAGCACTTTGCGGTACCACAGAGAGCGGTACCCAGACAGAGGACTCAAACAAACCCTGCATGATAGGAATGTATCATCCCTTAAACCCCCGTCCCCCGTGGCACAATCATCACAACCCCACCTAACCCAGAGAATTATACAGAGCACTGGGTTGACTTAGCTGGGGATGGCGTTTGTATTTACATGACATGTACCTTAGAGAAATATGCCCAGTCTGGAGCAAGTTTGCAAGATGTTTGCAGACCCTGTGTCCCAAAGGATGGGTGGCCACCATAATTGGAAGCAGAAAGGTTGGAGAGGGTGAAGAGGGGGAGGAGAATATATATTGGAACTTAGCTGCCAATGACAGTGTGGGGGAGTTTGTTAATTTAGGATTAACTAAAAGGTAGAATGTTGGGAAGGAGAGAGGGTCTTCCCGCCCCATAGATGATACCAAATGAGAAATAAACACTAAGAGAGCACATCCAGGGAGCAAGGGGGAGAGAGTTGCACATAGAGGGGAGTGTGCATGCATTACTAGCTATGAGGTAGATGCGAATGCACACGCCATCTTGGCAAGCAGAGCCATTTTAGAATTTGAGTCCAATCGTAGTGAACGGCATTTTGTGCGTTAGTATTAGACCCCTTGCATGAGCACCAACACCATCCCCACCCTGGCAGGTCTCAGAGATTCACAACCTCCATTGTTCATAAAGGTACAGGCCCTTATGCCCTGGGGAGAATACACCCGCCAAGATCATAAGAAGGGAGCAGAGCGCCTCTTGGCAGTACCATCCCACGAAGCAGATAGCACTGCCCTCCTGCCCCCAACAATCCCCACATGAGAAATACAGCTTTACCATGCTTTCATCCCATGACCACTGCACGCCAAAGCACCATCCAAACCCAGACCATCAACCATATAATGTTTACACCCCTCGATCAATCACTAAGATTAGAAGGCCAGGCTATCGCGCCATCAGAAACATGTCACATGATTGGTGCAGCAAGGTGCAGGGTAGCATCAGAAATATAGCCTAAAACTAAGGTGGAGGACATTGGGAGTTGCTGATCTGTCTGGGAGCAAGTGAAGTATGTGAGTTAGTGTGCCCTCGGCTCTCCCCTCGAGCCCATTCCTGTATCTGCCAGGTGCATTGTTACAATGATAAAATAACATTGTTTCACAGAGTAGCTAATTCATGGTTATTTCAACTTCACCGCAGATGATTAGCCCAGCAGTGCCCACGTGGATTAAGATGGACAGATGAAGAAAGACCAATTGCCTGGACTCCCATTTGGAGTAGGTCCTACATGTATAGGACTCCTCCAATCCGTACTGTAGAATTGTACAATATGTAATGACATCTTTAGTGATGTTGTTTGTGCGTATAATGTGACGCACATGCTTACAGAGCTCAGAACTTTCGGCAGCAGCAGCGTTATTTGCTGATGCACTTCTGTATTGTAGAAATAAATACTTGTTATCCTTAAAAGTGTGTCTTGGGCCTTTTTCCCTAGTGGGCTGTATTTTGTCTGGTGTGAGCGTGCAGGTGCGTGCCTTCATTACTAAGCAATAAATATGGTTTTATATATGTTCTCATGTATGTCTGTATTTCATTTTAGAGTGTTAAACCCCTACTTTGTGACCATGTAGTATATGGTTGGTTAAAAGTTAGTTACACTGTGCTGTTGCACGTTGTTTACCTCCCTGTACAATTTGGTCTTGGCGATGTGTTTTTCACATTGGTAATGATGATATGGAGAACATAACATTTTGCATGCATCAAATATTTAATCAGACACCAGCAGTGATCCAAGTGAGCGGGAACAGTCGGGACTGGTGCTCCACTACTTTTATTTTTCTGTTTACCATTCCTCTACTTTTTACGACCATATTCACCATTCTATGTAGAGGATGTGTCCATTCATGTCTCACTGCAAGTATAAAGTTGTAATAGGAGCCCTGTTTACTAGTCACTTAGACTATTGCAATGCCCCAGCTGCAACACCTTGTCACATGTTACACAATGCTTCCGCCTACCCTCTTCCCTGCCGAGACCACAAGTCCACTACTTTTTGGTACACTTCTACCACTGGCCACCAGACACAGTCACGTGATGACCGGCCCTTCCGCCCTTCGGCTTGAATTTTCTTTGAGCTGGACCGTTCTTTATGAATCAAACACAAATTCAAGTCCATAAAATATAAATGCAATGAACACCCACAAAAGCCAAAACTATTGGCTTTACCAGCTAGAATGGTTCTGAACCCTGAACCCAATCTTCAGTTTTTCTTTAGCAAAGGCATAATGAAACAATGCACACATACCCAATACATATACTTGCGGGAAACAACTTAATGTGAAGACTTTCATTCCAGTATGCAAGGAAGTGCGACCACTTGTTTCAACCAGAGGACCAACATGATTACAAATGCAGACTACACTACAACAAATGAATATTAACAAAGGCTGAGGGCCAATTAATCATTACACCATCAATATCTGATTTGCATAAAAGTATTCTCTTTAAAGACTCTATGTTTAGGGTGACAGGGTTACCTCATCGATTATGTAAATTCCACATCAAGCTTCGCAGAAGCCGTCAAAAGAAATAAAAAGGCTTGTCTGTTGCAGGCCACTTAATATCCAGCAGCCTTTGGCAGTCAAACTTCAAAAAGGAAAAAAAAAGACGATGCACTGTTTACATCTTAAATTGGTTCTAGCTGTGTTACTGTAACATCAGTCCGAATTTCTCTTTCTATGTTTGCGTAAAATTTCTCTGTGACTAATTAATAAACCTACCGGTATATGGACATATATAACTCCTGACACCCGACGTCTGTCGTGGCACTTGCAAGGACCGATCCCCACGAGAGGGTTTCTTTTTTTATAACACATTGTAAACCCGTGTAGCTTTCATGAGATGCAGTTAAACCAGAATGTTCTTTGCCAATGGGAGGCGATTGCCTCAATATCAGACGACAAAAAGTGAGAGGCAACTGTAGCTTGTTCGGCTTTGTCGGTATTGCCCATAAAACACTCTGACTAAGCCTCCTCCACTTCCTCAGTCACATTCACCCCTGTACTGAAGTCCTCCTTGGATTTTAGAGTGGCGCATGTTGCCTATCTCAAATGAACTACCCAAGTGGTAACATCAGTTCCCAATTGCTGGTTTGCTACCACTCGGCGACCCTCACAGTTACCACCGATCATCTATTTTATCCATCTCGACCATTAGTTTGTTGTGGCAGAACTGAGTCGTGCATGGCCCCGGTGGGAATAATACTGCCCACCCTGCAAGTCGTATTTGTTCCTATTGATGCTTGATATGTTTATGACGTGTGCATTTATTAAGAGATACCTTTAATGACTACATTGATCTCGGGTTGCTTCATCTATGCTTCATTTTCACATGCACAGTGTTGTGAGGGAGTTGCTTCCTGGGGAGCATGCCCTTTAAGGGTACGCCATCGAGTGTGAGGGAGGACGAGGGGGTAAGGGCAGTGAATAGCCCACACGTCTCCGTGTCCTTCTTCCAGGCCGTGTAACAGGGGCTATCATTTCCAACACACCGTGCAGTCTTATTTAGTGCAAGCATACATTCATTTGCACTTTATTGCACCTGCGCGAGCGCACTGCAAGCACACAATGCTGTTGTACGTGTGTAACTAAACCTCCCGATATACCACCTTTTTTTCTCATCATTTACACTGCAGCAATTCCTCAATATGTGAATGTATAGCTTAATCAGAGCCATACTCAACACACTCCAGGGACGGTGCCATGGCCTTTCAATGTATTCAGTTAAACGTGGCCTCGAGCCTCAAAGAGGGGCTGGGGGGCTGAGCAACTGGCCCCATTTTGACAGTCAGCAGTCTTATAACATGGCAAAAGATTCCTTTCTTTATTTCTTTCGATCTGGCACATTATCTAGGCACTTTACGGCACTCACCTACAAGCTGCGTTTGCTGGAGCCCTTCTGCCATCACTTCCCCAGGGCTCCAGAAGTGTTGTCACCTCTTTGCCTGTTAACGCTGGTGCGTCCTCATCAGCCACTTGCTGACAAAGAAGGATGTGTAGCTTTTGAGAGGTCATTTACAGTTTCAGTTCCGTATTGGCTGGCTGCCTTGTGATGATCAGTGGCTGTTAACCCTCGGCTGCATTTCCCTTGCTCCATTATAATGTATGCATCCCACGCTCCCCCAAGACTGATTTCCAATCTTAGCAAGAGGAGCCCTCAAACATCATGCTGAAATGTTCCCCTGCACATATTCAGCAGGGCTCCCACACTTGCACACCTGGGTTCTTTACTTCTGGCACCCCTTTTCCTTCCCGGCTGTACCTCTAATCAAGTAGCCCAGCTCAGCCCTCCTGCCACACACTACCTGATCAGGGCAGCTATCAGAAGAGGCCTCGCCGTCATATTGTGCCTTCTCATTGTGCTGACACACCTAGAATTGGGTTCATGTGTCTAATGCAAAATTAACCTTGACACACATGCCCTAATGTTTTAATGCATTAATAAGCCACACATAATTAGTATGTTGAATATTGACAACATATTTGCCAATGTAACTAGCGAAGTATTTGTCTATTATATTTTGCTTGCATGAAAAGGAATGTGTAACTGTTTTAGTTTGCTAAATTAAGGAACGATGGCCACGCCTCATTACATAACATGAAAACAACTTCTCGAGGAATTGATGACACTTTCAAAGTCTGTCAGTTTTAACACCCCCTCACAGAGACAAAAAAAAATAGCAGAGGATACCTTCAACTAGCCGACATATAAGTGCACTTTTAGTTTACCAATGATCGTGGCTTTCTTCGAATTGGCAATCTATATTTATTGTCCAGGGGTACAGAAAATGTGCACTTTGGTGTTTGGGAGAATGACCTACGTTTACAGTTGGTAAACTCCCTGTCCGTGTTAAAATGTATTACATATCAGTCTGCCTGTGGGAATTTAAAACCGAGAATTGTGGAAGAGTACGTTTGTTGCTGCATACAAACCGAGCACTACAAGGATTCCAAAACAGAAATACAATTATTAAAAAATAAATAATGTGAGCGATGCCTTAGGGTAAAGGTAAGCTGCCGATAGCTCCCTAAGGGCAGCTATGACGTGCTGTCTATCCATTAATGTGCATTTCAGTCGAATTCTAATTTTAGTGTTCATTAGTTTATTGGCTATTCCCCAGCCAATCACCCAGTGCACACTCAACCTCATAATATGTGGGCCAACTTTGCTTAAAAACAATCAGACGCCAAATATTGTCTGTACAATGTATCACTACCAATTTCCTTTATTTTCTAAAGTCCTTTTCTTTGATTTCCATGTGCACAACTCTGGCTGACAGTTTTCCTGAGGTAGAAATATTTACAATACTCTGCAAACAAGTGTATGAGTCAGACAAAGGAACGAAAAGTAGGTCGGTGGCATAGAACAGACTGGCAACATAAAGTAAACAGACCGAGGACTGGACTGAGGCATATCTCTTGTATCATGCACTCTTCAGAAGCAGCTGGCACCAGCTACATACATATTACATGAGTAGCATAGGCTGATCGATTATAAGTGATCAGTGAAAATGTACTCTGATGTCATTCATGTTCACAAAATGGTACATCACTGTGACAAATTGACTTTTGTCCTGCAGGAGTAGAAGGATGAGTGGAAGCTAAAGTGCCTACTTCCACAAACCAAGAGCCAACACAATCAAAAATATAAAAGAGGCACAGTTAAAAGACATACCTCCTTTCCCTTTTGTGGTAACATGGGCAATACTCTCAAGAGGAGTGTAAAAGTGAAAAAGCAGCAACACAAACAGCAAAGTATAACAGTCAAAAAGAAAAAACATGTCCTATAAATATATATATACTTTAATTAAACACACCATATCCAATCATATCTAACTAGAAAATGCTACAAAAACCCACTTTTGCAGAAAGAAAACAAACTATGGAAGACACCAATGCAGCACTCTGGGTAAGGAGACAGGGGGAGAAAATGCAATGAAAATCACAATGTTCAAAACGTTATGTTCTTTGTTGCAATAAAAAAGGGATTAATGTGACCTCGCCAGTCTCTTAGGCCCAAAATGGACCAGGAGAGCTGTCACGATCGTGCCACTGGCGCACCAATTGGCACCCATCGTGGACTATTTGGGACTCAATTGCTTCCGTAATACTCCCTGGACAACATCTATTCATATTATTGTCTTTACTTTCAATTCGCAAGGCTTTGGAACTTCTGTATTTACTTTTACAAACTACATGTCCCATAATGCACCCTGTGGCAGTTCCCATTTCCTGGCTATTCCTATACAGCAGTTCTGGCACTACAATCCCCAGAAGCCTTAGAGAACAGTGCAGCTTTCGCTTTCCCAGGACTAGAGAGGGCGGAGGCCAATTACATTCAGCCGTGCTGCTCCAGGTGCTGCTAATTAGCCTACTTCAGCACAGGGCAGCTCAATATTTAAGCAGCTGCCTGCAGGAGCGCAGGCCTCTTGCATTGAGCCTTCTACCAGCCCTTTGTTGCCCTGTTCCTTGGATATTTGCTGTGTCCTGTGGCTTCCAGTTCCTGCTCTTGTTCCAGAGCCCTGTGCTTCCTACCTTGCTGCCCTGCGCCATCTCTCCCCTGCCTTTTGCCTGCTCCTTCCATACTGCAGCCATGCTTCCTTGTTTGCAGCCCCCCTGTTTCCTGGCTACTGATCCCTTGCTCTCTTCCTTGTTTGCAAATCCCTGTTCCCTGGCGACAGCCCCCTTGCTCCCTTTCTTATTCAAAGCCCTCTGTTTTCTGGCTGCAGCCCCCTTGCTTCCTTTCTTTATTAAGCCCTCTGTTTCCTGGCTACTGCTCCCTTGTTCTCTTCCTTGTCTGCAGCCCTCTGTTGTTGATCCCTGTCCTTCTCTTCCTCGAGTCTTCAGTCCTCCCCTTAGGTTATCCACTTCATTTATACTGTTGCCTTAATTTCCTTCTGCTAGCTTTCTCTTGTCTTTCCAGCCAGGTGTTACTGTTCTACTATTCTGTGTACAGTTTCCGGTCGCCATTCCCTACATTTAGATACTAGGTTCCTGCCCTTCCTTTCTTCCGGATTCTGTTCTGAACCTTGTTCTATTTGACTTCCTTTTCCCTGGATATTTCTGTTCTTGTCTTCACTTGTGTTTTATGTAAATCCTTTGTACAGAGCTTGACTGTTGGATTCCGGTAGGCAACCTCTGCCCCTTCCCTTGTCGCGTTTCAGTGTTGTACTTCGTGTCATTTTTTGGTTCCTGCTGGACCCATACAGGCTTCAGTCTTGTGATTACTGTTACCTTGTTTGTGCCTTAGGGTTCAGGTATAGACACCCACTGCTGTTGTTCCCAGCCATGAGCATTCTGAGTGGGCCCCTGTCATAGCAATCTGTGCAGAAGGCTGGAGTTATCAAAGGTCTGTGGAACACTCTTTCCCATTTCTGCGTACACCCCAAGAGGGAACCTAGCTTGTTTGTATATTTGTATTCCCTGCCCCCTTTTTGTTCACAGCTTTTGTTGCCTATCCTTTTTTGTTGTCTACAGGACTCCTTGTAGTTCAGCTTCTTGTGTGTCCTTTCTCCCTTTGGCTTAGTGAGCATGCCTTTACCCTTAGGCCCTTCCTGAAAAGAGCAGTTATCAGGCAATAATACTTTTGCAGTGCTTTGGCAGTTTGACACAGCATACCAGGCTTCTCGGTGCTGCTCGGCGGTTAAATGTGGTTCGAAGGTCAGCAGTCAAAGTAGCTTAGAGGCATGTCGAAGCAGGGTTGAAATGAAGGCAGCTGGGTACGGTGGTCAAGGTTTGACAGCGGACAAGCTGATGATGATATGCACAGGCAAGACAGTTTGATATTCAGTCTTGAAGGATACAGTTCGGGAAGAACAACAAGGTCAGTTTGAATAGTGGACCGTTCAGTGGTGAAGAATCAGCAGGCCCTATCATCAGTTCGAGCAGTGCAGATGCAGAAGTCCTTCGTTGTTCAAGCCGAGAAAACAACGCACATTCAGATGGCATGGTGCAGCAGTGAATGGGTTCAAACATATGGGGCAGCATTTCAAAGATCAGCAAGTACCCCTAACTACCACACCCCAACTGAACACCCTCACTTGTGAAACCCACCCCATACACACCACTCCAGCACACACCACTCCACACAACTGCTCACAACTCCACACAAACACTCCATACCACCACTCCACACATCATACCCTACTACCACCATACTTCACCACCAATCCTCAAATCACTTCATACCACCATCACATAATGCTATTTTGCATTTGTGTTATTGATTTATTACCTAATGTGACACCACACCAGCATTCCATGCCACCACTGTACCACATCACATCACTCCTCCCCAGCACTCTACAAAACTTCTCCTCCTAACCACACACTCCATGACACCACTCACCACTCTAGCCCATCACTCTTTTCCTCTCCACCACCCCAATGCACCATTCTTTGCCACACCACCACCAGACTTCTGTGCCCCCACACACTGCTATACATTTACACTACCACTCTATGCCACCACTCTAAACCACCACTCCACACCACAACCGCTTCAATTCATCACCACTCAACACCATGTTGCCACAAACAGTTCCACACCACCACTTCACACCAATACTCTATGCCACAACATCCCTGCCACACCACAGCAAACCACCACACCAACACTCAACACCAGCCCTCAACACACTATTCCAAATCACCACACTTAATTCACATCAATACTCAGTTACAACGCCACTGCAGTAGCACTCCAAGTCACCACACCACCACACTACACCACCACAAGACCATGCCACACCACCACTCCACAACACTACACCATTCCACACCATGATATCCACACTACTCCATGCCACGATTCAACTCTATGCCACCTCACCACAATACCATACCACCAGTACTCACCAACACCACACATTTACATCTCCACAAAAACAATCACCATACCAAAACCTGACAAATCCATCCCACCCACTACTCCACATCAACACCACTCCACAATACTACCATTGCACGCAACACTCCACCCCATCACTTCACACTACAACTCAACATCACCACTCCACTTCCATGCACCACACATCGCCACCCAGAAAACAACTCTACCCCAAAATGTCACTTGACTCCACCACACCATACCATCTCACTCCACAACACCACTCAAAAACTCCATAACACTCTGCTGCACCACTTTCCCACTGCAGCTCACCACCAGCCAATATCTTTACTACTTCACCATGCCACTCCACCACCTCACCTCACCAGCATACCACACCACTCTACCTCCCACAGACTGTAACCTGCCCCCTCTAAATGTTGCATCCACCCTACCCCCTGCAACTCGCACTCTTTCCCCACCCACAACATATCTGACACAAGTGTGCCCCTTCTCCCATGCATCACAACCCCTAGATAACCATTTCCAACATCACTGTCAACCACTCATCTTTCCTTGCCCCTCTCGAACCCTCACACTTTCTCACCAATTTCTACCACCACCTACTCTTGCTCACCCCTTACTGGCTTAACCACCCTTCCTCCCCCCTTTCTAATGCCCACCAACACTTCCTAACCACAATCAATCCCTCACCTGTCTTTCCCCATGCCCCCTATTACACACACCCCATCTTCACTCCTTTCTTCACATCTCCAACCCTTCCTCTTCCCTCTGTACCCGCAACCCTTCCCTCATCAACCTTCTACCCCAGCTACCCTTACTCAACCCTCACTACCTATATACGACCTTTCTCAACCATCCCTCCTACCACTACCCACCCATTTACTGCCCTGTCTATTCCTACCACCTATCCTCACATATCTATGTTCCCACTCCACTTTACCACCATAACGCAACCTCACTCCACTATTCCATGCTTCCCTCTACTCCCACCCGCCCCCACCTCACTCTAACAGCACTGACCCCTAAATTCCCATCTGTCCCCAATCCACACCCCACTGTAACCCCATTTTCCCACCCACCGTACCAAACCCATGTTCAACCTTGCACCTTGAAACACCGTTTTCTGTATAGGTCAATATATAAATAAAAATAAACAAACCACGCCTATCCCCACCAATCCTATCACCCCTCTGCCTACCCCAAATCATCGTTCTTCATCCATTTCCACTATGCTCACCCAGGAATACTGCTTTCCACCTTAGCTCACCCCTTCTCCCTGATACATTCTCTGCCCTCTACCCCACTACCCTAGCTCATCCTTTAAATCCCCATTCTTACCTTAACAGTTCCAAAACATGTCTGCAAGTTAGTGTTTGCTGACATATAACATTAGAATTACACTAGGTAACAAAAACAACGGATATGTAACTCCGTCTTTCTACTATGTATACTACTAATCTTATTTTTCTGCAAACACTTCTTTGCAGATATGTGTAGAATGACGAGGTAAGTGGATGCCAAGTATGCACGACATTCCTACAAAACAATGTAAAATGCAATAAACACATGCAAACGACAAAAGGAATGACTTTTCTCATCTCTCCTGCTTTATTTGTCCTTAAATGTTCACGTCAGACCTGGCCGTTCTTAAGAGTTCCTCCAAGGCCGATAAGCGACATTGGTGGCATTCCTACTTTCCTCCACTAGATAGCTTCCAGCTTAAGACGTCAAGAAATGCCATCATTTTGTCCAAACATCAATATTGTTATTCATATATTGACACTGATGTCAGTTGTCAAACAGAAGTATGTGTGATATAAAAAGTAATTGCATACACTGCTTCTTTTGTTGTCATTCAATGGATTGACCTCTCTGGCAACCTTCCGCCTTTTTTTAGTAACAAGCTGGAGACCATGGATGTCATTATTCCTGGAGCAACCCTGCCTCTGCCTCCTTCTATGCTTTATACCCCTGATTCTTGTCCCCTTCATTAATGCTTTTTGACTCATGGGCTCCTCTTTTCTCGAAAGACATATAGAACTGTCATGCTGAAGTCTGGTTCCCGTTTGGAACTCTCCTCAGTGAGAATATTGCAATCCTGTGCTTACATTGTTTGCAAGACATCTCTACCCTCCCTGAACACATTTCATTCGCTGGTATTGTTATGCAGTCTCTCAAGACTGCTCTTGTTACCCTGTTGCTTAAGTAGCCCTCTTTGGACCGTCTTATCTCCCACTACTGTCCACAGTCCCTTATTCTGCCTCCTGACACAATTTGTGAGGGCACTGTTACCTCCCAGCTCCAATGCCACAATGAGTGGAAAGCCCTACTTCACCATCGCCAATCTGGGTTTCATTCTGTCTGTGGCATGGAATTGAATCAGTCCCCCTGGCTGTCGTGAATTACATTAGGTTGGTGACTGATGGTGGTAGTGTCATTGGCCTTGACCTGTCAGTGGCCTTTGACACCGTCGTACATGCATTTCTTCTCCAACTTCTTTCTTTGGCATTTCTGGTGTATTTTTTCTTGGCACCCTTCTTTCCTTTCTGATAACTGTCAATCTATGTCTCTTTATCCGTATTCCTCTACAGCAGTTCCCTAGCCTGTGATGTTCCTCAGGTCTCATTACTTTCTACTGTCATGTTTCATCTTTACGTCCAGCCTCTCGCTGCTTCAATGTTTACCTTTGGTATTTCTTTTTTTTACCAATGCTGATGACAGCCAGCTTGGATGAATATTTATTCTCAGCATCATAACTGGGATTGATATTTTTCCGATTCTATGTGTTGTTCTTCCTTCTGGTCTGGGTAGGTTATAGATTCTTGTAAATAATCTTGATTTACTCACATTTCTCATGTTAATATGGTTGCATGTTTGTGGCACTATGTCTGAGGCTTCTTCACCAGATCACCCCTTTACTTTCTGTGTCAGCTCATATCAGTACTGATTCTGTGCTCATCCTATCCCATTTGGATTACTCTAACTCTAAGGGCCCTATTCTCAACTTGGTCCAGTGAAGGTGCTAAGCAGCACGATTCACTATGCCAAAAGAGGACGCCCAGGCTCCACTAGTATTCTCAAGTGGGCCTGGGCGTCCTCGTAGAGCGCGACAGTGCTCTGTGTGGATTGCGCCTGTTTTTAGTTCTAACAGCCCCAATCCAATCTCTGCAGCATTTTTGTAAAATAAGGACACTGCAGAATATCCAGACAAGTCCCGAAAACATGGACAGAGACAGTTATTGTACCAATTTTTAAAAAAGGAAGCAGAGACAATCCGGCGAACTATCGACCCATAGCCCTACTGGACATCATGGGCAAAATATTTGCGACCCTACTCCTATCAAAATTTCAAAACTGGGCAAGAACCTCTCCTTCAACCGATCATTTCCAAACGGGATTTCTCAAGACGGCCTCAACAAGCATAAACATCTTAATCTTGAACATCATCAAAGACAACGTAAAAAACGGGGCTCCGAAAGTTTTCCTCGCATTTATCAACTTATCTAAAGCATTTGATAAAGTAAGCCATCAAAGACTATGGTCGAAATTGTCCAACTGGAAGTGTCCAGAGGAAATATTGAACCCAATAATCGCATTACACACAGAGACAACTATGCGAGTTCGATTAAACCGACAAGGCATGTTATCGGAAGTAGTAAAGGTTGAAAGAGGGGTCAAACAGGGATGTCCCTTAGCCCCTGCTCTATTCATCGCATTTTTGGGTGACTTTCAATATACGCAAACTTCATTGAGAGCATTCCCTCCAAAAGTTGGAAACAGCGCAGTGTCCAGGTTGCTCTACGCCGACGACCTGATTCTGATGGACCAAACTCAAGTCGGTCTTCAGCGCCAGTTGACAAACCTGGCCAGATTCATTACCAAAAACGACTTAGAAATAAACGTAGAGAAATCAAAAATCTTGATCTTGGGGAACAAGCGCTCAAAATCTAAACCAGGTGGCACCTGGTTCTTAGACAACGTAAAGATCGAGATAGTCACAAACATCAGATACCTGGGCGTCATGATTGATGAATCAAGAGCTGAGAACTCAACCATCGTGGCTCTCTGGGCGAAAGTCAAAACACTCACCACTCAAATAAGACTGATCGATAACAAATACGGTAAATTTTCCCTAATACCGGCAATCCAGTTTTACAGACAAAAGGTGGTACCAGCCTTAATCTACGGAATGGACGTAGCGCTCAACATGCACGACTCCATCTGGCCAAAACTAGAGGGATACCTCTGGAAAGCGGTTTTGGGATTGCCAAAATCGACATCCATCGCAGCCATACGACGAGAACTTGGCTTATTATCTCTGTCAGCATCCTTAGAACAAAGCCAAATGAGAGCATTGAGGAAAATCATTGACCCGGACTCGCTGCCAATATACAAAACGATTCGAGAAGAACTTAAGACGGGGCGCTGCAAAGCATTGACCCTTTGGGAAAAGAAACTAACTTCAAAACTAAAAGACCTTGGCCCTCATTACGACCCTGGCGGAGTGGGTTTACGCCAGCGTTATTCGCGGCGGACCCGTCCGCCCTACTACGAGTTCCCGTAGCGCCATGGAGCGTTTTCCGCCTGGTTTTTCCGGGCGGAGAAATCCATGGCGCTACGGGACCCTGTTGTTAATTACGCCACCGTATTTTACGGTGGCGTAATTAACGCCTTCCCCACTCCCATTATACCCTATGGGGCAAAAATGGGAATGGGGAAGGGTAAAATGGGGGATGGGGATTTACCGCCCCGCCAAGGTCGGAATGGGGCGGAAAATCCGCCAACCCCCATGGCGCTATCGGCAGCTTTCCGCCGTGCTCCATGGTGCATTTTGCACCGCGATTTCCGCCAGGGTCGTAATGAGGCCCCTTGCCTGCACCCGCGAGGACTTAATTCAAAACACGGAAAAAATCAAAAGCAAAGTAGCACATGAGGACTGGATCACTACATGCCATCTGGCAACGGCAAACAAACTGCTTTGTCACCTTCCACCCACCACTAATAAACTAAACCTTCCGCTGAACTATTGCATCAAATTCCCAAACAAGAATCTCCGGAAAACGTTCATGCGAACAAGACTAAACCTGATGCCAACGCAAGAAATTCGGGCTATCCGCTCTCAACCAATAAACAAAACCTGCAGACTATGTCTAAACCCAGACATCACAGAAACATCAAGAGATCTGATCTTGAACTGTCCTAAAACCGCCTACCTCCGAGCGGCATTCTTGCTACCGCTTCTCCAGGACTCTACTCTTAGAGAAGAACAGATTTGGTGGTGTAGATTGATCGCCGGGGAAAAAACAAAATGGGTCATAGTGGCAGTCAAGATTCTCGAAGCTGCCTTAAAAAAGGCTACTGAACTCTGACTTAAATAACGAACTTAGCCAACATTGAAATCGGTGAAACTGCACCAACAGACCCCAGAAAAAACGCTGATCTTTTTATACCTTGTAAAAATCAATTCTTTTTGGTTAAAATCAAGTAAATAAAAAAAAAAAAAAAAAAAATAAGGACATATTCGTTATTTTACAAAAATGCTGCAGAGATCACAGATGAACACGTTCCTATACGCCAAAGTGAGCAGCTTCAACATTGCAGGATGTTGAAGCTACTTACTTTGGTGTATAGGAAAGTGTTCATATACACCTGTATAGTGCATATATACCTGTATGGTGTATATGAACACTTTCATTTAAAGCGAGCAGCTTCAACGTTGCAGGATGCAACATTGAAGCTGCTCACTTTGGTGTAAATGAAAGTGTTCATATACACCCGCGCGGTGTATATGAACACATTCACTTAAAGCGAGCAGTTTCAACGTTGCAGGATGCAACACTGAAGCTGCTCGCTCTGGTGTAAATGAAAGTGTTCATATACACCCGTGCGGTGTATATGAATACATTCACTTAAAGCGAGCAGTTTCAACGTTGCAGGATGCAACACTGAAGCTGCTCGCTCTGGTTGTTCATATACACCCGTGCGGTGTATATGAATACATTCACTTAAAGCGAGCAGTTTCAACGTTGCAGGATGCAACACTGAAGCTGCTCGCTTTGGTGTAAATGAAAGTGTTCATATACAACACACGGGTGTATATGAACACTTTCATTTACACCAAACAAGGCTTCTTGTGGCACTCCTCCAGTTTAACGGCACCAAAATGGTACCATATATGTGCGCTAGTTTGGCGCACATATTAAACTGGCGGAGTGCCACAAGAATAGGCTTCCTAAAAGCCAGTTTACGAATGTGTCAGTTGCTAGGTTGGTTTCCAACCCATCCCAGCAACCGTCACATGTATTCCGAAAGTGCCACATTCCTTCCGACTTCGGAGGAATGTGCCACCTTCAGAGTAGGTCTTAAGTACTAAAAAGGTTGTTAAGCATTTTAACGTCCTTTTCGGTACTTAACACCTGGATGAGAATAGGGCCCTGAGGCCCCTATTCTCAACTTAGCACAGTGAAGGTGCTAAACAGCATGATTCACTGCACCAAAAGAGGACGCCCAGGCTCCACTAGTATTCTCAAGTAGGCCTGGGCGTCTTCGTAGAGCACGACAGTGCTCAGTGTGGATTGCGCCTGTTTTAAGGTGTTACGGGCACAATCCAATCTTGGCAGCATTTTTGTAAAATAAAGACATATTTGTTATTTTACAAAAATGCTGCCGAGAACACAGATTAACACGTTCCTATACACCAAAGTGAGCAGGGTCAACGTTGCAGGATGTTGAAGCTGCTTACTTTGGTGTATAGGAAAGTGTTCATATACACCCGTGCGGTGCATATGAACACTTTCATTTAAAGCGAGCAGTTTCAACGTTACAATATGCAATGTTGAAGCATCTCGGTTTGGTGTAAATGAAAGTGTTCATATACACCCCTGTGGTGTATATGAACACTTTCATTTACACCAAACAAGGCTTCTTGTGGCACTCCTCCAGTTTAACGGCACCAAAATGGTACCGTATATGTGTGCTAGTTTAGCGCAGATATTAAACTGGCGGAGTGCCACAAGAATAGGCTTGTATAAAAGCCCATTTACTAATGTGGCGGTTGCTAGGTTGCTTTCCAACCCATCACAGCAACCGCCACATGTATTCCGCAAGTGCCGCATTCCGTCCGACTTCGGAGGAATACGCCACCTTCAGAATAGGTCTTAAGTTAAGCCTTTTAAGGTCCTTTTCGGTACTTAACACCTGGATGAGAATAGGGCCCTGAATATTTCAGCCTCACTTTGCACTCTTTCAAATAAATTCAGGTTACTCAGCACTAATTTAATTGTTGGCTCACGCCATTCAGCTTCTTCTTGTTGGTCCAGTTACCTTGTTTTCTTCTTTTTGCCTGTGGGTGATTTTTAAAACAAACGTACTGTATTGTTCATTTGTGTCTTTGTAACTCGTTCCCTAGATCCAGGTCCTCATGATGGAAGTAAAATATTCCTCCTCATTTTATCCTCTAGATGCAGCGTGATCTTCTCATAGTTGCTAGGTTTTAGCATGCCAGTAAGGATGGACACACCTTCTCTATTCTGGCTCTTTACTTATGGAATTATCTCCACTATGATTTAACACCGTCATCTACTTTTGCTGTCTTTCACCATTAGCATCAAATCTAACCGCCTCTGCTTTTGCCAATTGTCATTCTGATTTTGCTCGGTTCTGGTATCATGGGTAATTTGGGCTTGTTTTTGTTGTTGTTGTTTAACTTTCCTCCTTTAAACCCTTCCCCCACACCTCACCATCTTGTCTTGTGTCGCATGTTTGAAGGAGCGTATGTTCGTCTCCATAATAAGAACTTTCCTACGACATTACTGCTCCATAATTTCCGTCTTCTTTTATTTCTTTTAGATCCCAGGACACTGAAGGGAGAATTATTGAGGGAGAATTATTGACGAGATTTGAAGGCGAAGTATTACCATGTGGAGAAATATGTTTTGCAGAGGTGGAAAGGAGAGTTTTATGGAGGTGAGAAGGAACATTGTTACGATATTTGGAGGGAGTTATTGATGAGATTGTAGGGGTAGATTTATCTGTAAAGGAGGTGTCAAGAAATATTTTTAAGGAGAGAAACATTGCCATCTTAAGATGTCTACAGAGGACATTTAGGGGAGGAATGGAGTTGCAAGATCTAAGGAGCTCAGCGGAATTACAACACCCTTACTAACCTGACACCACAGAGGCTCTGCCAGATCAGGTTGAACCAGAGAAGACTTTAAAGATGGGAGGAGATATGAGTTGGTGAAATATGAAATCTCACTGAAGGACAGGGAGGTTATGATATGGGTACCAAGAAGAGGGTTGTTAAAAAAATAGATGGCTAGAACTGAGTTTCTCAGCTGACAGAAAACATCCCAAGCACATCCTCGAATCCCTGGAAGAATTTAGCAAAGTTCTGAAAACTGCACCTCTGTCTCAGACTATTGGAAGAGAATTTAAGACCCTAAGAATCCTGTTGCATTAGCCTTAGAGGGCTTCTTCCAATCACTCTCTGGAAGTGGGTTCATGAACGCCACAAACTGGCAACACAAAGACAAAGACCATGGTGTTCCACTGGGCATTAAAGCAGACGCAGGACAAGTCTAGAGCAGGAACTTTGTAACAGGCCCTTTCTTTCCTCCTGATTCACCCAATTGGATTGTACTCCCTGTTTGTACACTTGAGAGAACATTGAATTTCAGTCAAGTTTCCCCCTTATCCATTAAAGTTATTATCCACACTCTCACCTGCTAAAACCACTTTATTATATGGTAACTAAGGACATTTTTGGGTTATTGCTATCAACGTGTTGTATACTTACTTGTCACACATAATCTTGAGCTGGCGCAAGTCTGGGAGGTGGGAATCCTTTTCTGACCATCAGAATGCAGAACGTCCAGGTTCCAACAGTGACATCAACCAACAGCAGTTGAGCCTGATCAGACAGAGGAGGTCCTTGTGGGTCCAGACGCACACTACAATCTGACTACAAGTCAAAATGGGAATGGAGGTCCATTAACACAAATATAATGGTGGAGGAGCCAAGTCCTGAATTTTATTTTCACTCAAAAAGATCCTCAGGTGTGGTCTGAAGCAGTAACAAGGATGATAGAAGTGGCCTCCCACTTGTCTACTTATATTCACGATGATCAATTGAAGATTGTTCTCAGTTCAGACAGCTGTTAGGCTAGATGTAAGGTTGAGTGCCGGCACCCCTCATATCCTTACTAAAGTGGTACATATGGTGAAAAAAAAAACAGAGGCATTTTTTAAAAAACGTTCAGCACAGGGCAACCCACACACAGTAAGACAAGACCAAATGGTCTCACACCATTGACCCACTCTTAAACGGGGATATCCAGTTGGCTTACTAGATACCAAATACCGACAGTTAGATGGTCTACAATGATCTATGTCTACTTGGAGAGCCTTGGAAGAGACCAAGAATTCTATGGGCATGCCCTACAAGAAGTGCAGCAGTAAATAGAAGGGATCAACCAGCAGCTATCATAGTGAATCACATTTCAAATAGCGAAGTGGCTAGGGCAGGAATGCACTGTTGGTCTAAAGGAAGCACATACGCTAGAGGAATTCTGAAGCAATCTGTTGCCCTACATGCAATGGCCAGTTTGACAACTCCAGCAGCTACATCTAAGACGGCTAAGGGATCACAGAGGGCTCATCAATGGTGGGAAATGGCGAGTCAAGGACCACTCTATTGGATTCCTACGTCAGTCACCTTTAGAGAACCAAGTGGGGGTCTGGCATCCTGTAAGGGAGAACTGGGCAAAATGAGAATGCCAGAGAACTCGAAAGAACCAGTATAGCCATGCAATATGTTACTAATATACCCAGAGCACAACAGTCAAGATGAAGAAAAAAAAAGTGTCCTGCCCACCAGGGAACCTATCAATTGATGCTATACCTGTGGGAATGGCCCCTTAGCCCACTCCTGTTATAGCTTTCCTGCTCCAGAACATGTAGACACCTGCGACTGTGTCCTCTGGGAGGTGGATGAGGATGAACTAAAATGGCGGCTGTACCCAGAGTACCAGACATAAGAAACTATAGACTTGTTGGCCCAGGAAAAGAGAAGGCAAGCATAATACATTCCCATTCAGATCAAAGAGATGTGGGAAGTTGACATTCTGCGGCAGCATAAACTAAACCAACCCCTTCCCCAGAGAGATGAAATCCATTAATGAAGACAGATGGAACATTTCCCAGCTATTCCATCAATGCCCAAGGGATAATAAAATGAAACTGTTTTTGGATAAGGCGCTTCATGCCGGACACCAGCCTCTAAGTGCGCAACTGGGTATCAAACCTCTGCTTTTCAGCAATGTCTTGTTTTCAAGATGAGTGTGATGCCCCAGAGCTATTCTCCCAGCCCAAATATTAAATGATGGTTTTGGAGGATGATTGGTAGTTCACTATGAGATGCCAGGATTGCTGTGTCAGGCCAAGACAAACCAAGCAACCCTAGAGAAGGGTTTCGGGATGGTGAGGACTTAGGGCCTCATCACGAGTTGGGTGGTAGCCCTTAGAAGCAGCGGTACTGTTGTTATAGATGCATTTAAGGGCTGGTCCTATTATGAGTTGGGTGGTAAGTTTGGAGTTTTACCTCCAGCTTTTTGCTGGAGGTAGAAATCCAGCTTTCTGCCCGTTTTTGGCAATTTTCGGTGCTATTACTGCCAGTGCTAATTGCCTAATTGCGCCATGAATCCCCCGTTGGGTCCAATGGACCCAATGGTGAATGAGAAATTACTGTTAGCCCGCTACTCGTGATCTGGTGCTAATATCGCCGTACCTCGTACCGGTAATGCTATTTCAGTTGGTGGTATCCCGACAGTATTACTTCCGGGATACCGCCAGATTCATGATTAGGCCCTTAGTCTTTTCAGGTTCCCATATCCATGGGAGATTGCAAGGTAGAGAGGGAGATGCATAGCAAAGTCCCTGACTAACTTTGGGAACCAACAGAAGGGTGGTCAAAGTTGTGAGGAGCTGCCCTGAGCAGTTCCATGCGTTAAAATCACAGCAAAAATGGCCGTGAACACAAAATATAGCTGCAAAAAGGCTGTAGTTTTGCTGCCGCAATCCATGTAAAGGATGCAGGGACACCCCTCAATCCCCGGACCCATTATACCATTTAAGAGGGGCGGGGGACACCCCTGCAACTCCCGCTCCCCTTAAATGGTGTAATGGAGTAAACCTTTAACGGGTCAAACCACAGCATTTTTACAGCGATTTGTTGTTCAGGCGACATTTTTGCCACAATTTTATCACTGCATACCCCCTGAACTAGTGGATGCTGGACCTGGAGGAGGTATATAGGGGATGCCCAGACCACACCCACTGGGGCCCCATGCTATGGTAGGGGACAGTCACAGGATCATGCCCATGCCCACAAACACCAATAAAATCCAAGGTCAGGGGGTCAGGTTCCAACCTCTTGAGAATAACAATAATCATTGTACTTGCATTCCTCATGAGGTATTACACCCATTAGCCATACCCAAACACCCAGTGTAGCAATGAATCACTTTGTCCTTAATGGAACAGACTTGCACCACTCTGGATTCACAGATGAATTTGAAAATAGATTGCTGCTGGAGAAAGCAGTCAGGCAAGGAAGCAAATAGCGCAGGAGTCCAAGGAATATTAATGTGTACTTGACAAAAGAATTCAATGAAAACTTTATGCATTTCCAATGCTATAAAGAAAACAAACAAACCCTGCTCTCCCACTTCTTCTAGCATAGCATTTTCCAGAAACAAATGCATTGCATGCACACTGAGCAGCTTTGTGTGCCTTTTCGAACTTTTGATGTACACAAATGGAAAACAGATGAACCCAGTGTGTAGCAGACAATGCCACAAGGACTCCAAAGAAGAGAGAAGGATACCTCACACATTCTAGGGCCAGTTAAACATCCAAAATGATAGTAGGCCTTGATTTCAGGACAAATCCCTTTCAGCCCTCATTGACAACAAGAAGATGGTCCAATGACAGGCCAGCAAAGCCCACACTATTCAAGTGCAACCAAGCCCATTGACCCCACCTAAAGGAAGGAACGTATACATGACAAAAGCTAGCTTGCTCAGTCAAATAATGTACAGTGTTGAGGAAGGAGCTGGAGGAAGGTGTTTGGTGGAGATTAGTGAGTGTGAAAGATTGCCATCTAAGACCCAGCTTTTTGATTTGATTTATAATAAAATGATGTGGGTAATCCATCCTCAAAAGGGTGGTCTTCTAACCAGACCCCCTTTCAGAAAACTACATGCCACAATCATAGTGTACACCTGTGCCCTGCTGCCTCAGTAGCCTGAGCTGCAACTTCTGCTTTCACGTGGCATAGTTCAGGCTCAGAGGTCAAAGGTGCCCTGTTTGACAGCTGCTGGTGACAGCTAAGTCCCTGAAGAGGTTACATTAAAGTCTACACCTTTGTTCCATGTTCAATATAATTCTGAAAAACTATGGTGGCAGGGTAATCTGTAAATATAAGCAATGCCTTTTTTTGGTATGGTGTTTGGGAGTTCACATAACTATTCAAGCCACATCTGATTTGTAATACAACAATGTCATCCGTGTGAGCTCAGAAAGCTATTTGAGGCTATGTGAATTTCAGGCACCTCCCTGGCTGTGTCCCAGTGAATGAGACATGGTGCCTGCCTCTATAGACTAATGGTGAGGGTAGGTAACACCCTCCTTCAAACACGCCACAGCATCCTAAACCCACAACAGCTAGGATCCATGTTTTCATCACCTCAAACCAATCAAACCATGTTTGTGAATCTTTTGCCTCATTTAAACCAGAAGGTTCCATCGGTGCTGCCTTCGGCACTCAAACTTCAGGTCACTGTTGCTCACATCACAGAAATGTTGCTTGCAACATCAAACTAGCTCACATCACCAAACTGGCTCAATGCTGCATTGAATTAGCACCGCCCGGTCACCTGTCCAGCACTATGTAGACAACTTCAAACTGCTGCATAGAACTAAGTATCAAAACACCAGGACTTTGCCTGAAAGCTCGACTCAAACTGTTGGACCATCAAATCACTCACCGATCTGAACCAGTGGTACTCTTTGTTTTGGACCTCACTCGATTGTTGAACCGCTCCTGGTGATCCATTACACCTGTATCACTCGACGCCTTCGAACCCAGTTCGACCCGCATGCAAAACCATCCAAAGCCTGGTTCAGCACAGTCAAACTGTCTGACATTGGAACCAGTTCCTTTCAAGTGAACCTGTCCCCCTGGTCTACCTTTTTCCAGCAAGACACCTTCTTTTGAACAATTTGTTGCATTACTTGCCTTTTTTCCTCCCCGACAAACTACCTGGAGTGCTTATACATTATTGTTAGGAATCTTCTTTCCTTATTATACCGGAGTGGCTTGTATAGTGTTTTTAATAGTTGTATAATTGTTTTGTTTAATTTAAGTATATATTTTCATCAAACCTTGGTTGGACAGTCATTTACTTTGGAATTGTGGTACTATTACTGTTTGTGTTGCGACTAGCTCACATTCACACCCCTTCTGAGACAATGGCATTTCCTCGGCCTATGTTATCACAAAAGGTGACAGGGGTATATTTCCTAGCTGTGCCTGATTTGCTTTTTTTATTGGGATCACTGTTATTCTCTAGGAGTGTGAGGTCGGAGTAAGTTTAGTACTACTACTCACCTTGAAACTCTTGCGCGTAATTTTGTCACAGTGAACTAGAAGTCTGTTGCGAAAAGAGCTGTAAGGAGAACATTGAAGGATGGGGAGAATTATTGACATTGGAGGAGAATGAGTCCCATCTGAAGAGAGAGCTATTGCACAGGTAGAATTGAGAAGTATTGAGGACGTTAGAAGGAGAATTGGATCTATCTGGAAACTGAGTTATTAAGGAAGCAGCAGGAAAGCATATTAAGAAGATTGAAGGATAATTATACAGAAAGATGGAAGGAGAATTATTACCATCTGGTGAAAGCTTTCTTGTGGAGGTAGGGTATTGAGGAGGCTAAAATGAACTGTATTACCATATGGAGAGCGAGTTATTGAGGATGTTGTTGGGGGAGAGTTATCTAGAAGGGAGGCATGAACAATGTTGGAGAAGTAGAGAACATTTACCATTCAGAGAGGAAGATGGAGAACACATAGAAAAGGTAGAGATGTACAACCTGGTGAGGTGGTGGTGAGAGCAGGCATCACTACTTAGCCAGAGTTACCAAGGATGTTTCTGAAGACCAGGTCATCCAGGGCAGAGGTAAGAGTTGGGAAGATGTAGGAGATGTTTTAATCTTTCCAAGGGACAGTGAAGATACAACAGGGGTAGAAACAAGGGGAATGTTCTGGGGACCAGGGTGTTAGTAAAGGAGATGGTCAAGCTACATTAAACTTCCCAAGCATGTCCTTGAAATGCTGAGAGAGAAGACCAGTAATGAGAAAGCTCTGTTTCAGACGTGTGAAAGAGAATTTAAGATTGTGGCAAATCCATGGTGTTGGCCTCACAACTGACTCATTGGAAGTGAGTTTGAGACTCAAAAAACAGTCAAACACATAACCTGTAGATGAAGGCAAAGGTGTGCCACTGAAAATTGGAGCAGGGCCAGGATGAGCCAAAACCAGGAACTTTGTGATAGGACTTTCTTTGCTCACTGTTCCATTGTTGTAGATTTCATGTTCTGCTTTTATCTTTGGTACTATTGTGAGAATCTTTTTATGTGCATATCTTTTGAGTTTCAGCACCGTTGATCACCTTCCCTGTTCAGTTGTAAACACCCAAGAGAGCAGTCACTCGACTGAAATCAATCAATCTTTTAGTTACGTATTTCACCATTTATTCGTTAAGGTTATTACCCTTTCACATTACCCTTCGCATCACCTACTTGATGCATATTATCCTCTGGTTAACAATGAAAACACTCCGTTTATTCTGATCAACTTGTTTTTTATTGTGTCCCTACTCATGACAATTATTATGATTATCATTTTTTTATTTTTTTTATTATTAGGGCATTGAGTGTGGACCTAGCTTTGAGAATGAAAGGAGCATTTTACAATCACTTTCTCTGAAATCTGTGAGAGTCAACTTCGTATGGTGATGCAACAACTCAAATCCTGCTCTCCTTTGGATCCTATTCCATTAGAAGTAATTAAAAAGATGAGTGTAAATTTAGCATCACCCATGACCTCCGCTGTGAACCTTTCACTAGTCATGTTTCAGTACCAACATTTCTTAAACATGCACTGGTGACCCCTCTTCTAAAGAAGCCCACTCTGGACCGAACACTCCTTTCTAATTTTCATCCCATCTCACTTCTTATGTTTTTTATGAAAGTAGTAAAGGCCCTAGTGACACCTGAACTAAGGAATTATTTAGAGGATGCTGGTATTCTAGACCCATTTCAATCTGCTTTCCGTCCATCTATGGGCAGTGAGTCAGTGCTTGTATCAGTTTTTGATAATCTCACCAGGAAAAGTGACCAGGGTAGAGTTGGATTTTTGATTCTGCTGGACTTGTCTACAGCTTTTGATACTATCGACCAATCCTTCATGTGTCATTGTCTAGCTGAGGTTGGTATTTCAGGAACAGTACTGCACTGCTTCAGGTCCTTTCTTTTCTCTTATTCTGTACAGGTCACTGCCATCGGCCCTCACCTGTGGGATCCCACAGGGTCCAGCCATCTCTCCCTTACTTTTTAACATCTATGTTCGACCTTTGGCTAATCTCATTCACTCTCACAGATGTTGTTTCATTTGTATGCTGATGATACTCAGGTGAGGACGAATGATAACTGGCTGAAATTCGATGGGGATAAGACTGAAGTCCTGGTGATTGAACCCCCAGGAGCTTGTTTCCTCTCTTCTTCAAATCTTGGGCTTTCCACTCTGGGTACGTTGCCTACCCCTGTGGACTCGGTAAAACATCTGGGAATTAAACTCTCTGGATCTCTGTCACCTTACCTCCAAGTTAGTGCTTGTTATAGCACGGGCTAAGCTAAACATGTTGAAAAAGGTGGTCCCATTTATACTGTAGCCATTAAGAGAGCTTATGGTGGCCTCTGCAGTTTTGGGTATTCTTGACTATTGTAATACCCCATTGTTGGCGCTGCCTAAATACTGTCTTTATAAGCTTCAAGTTCTTCAAAAACTCAGCAGGTCAACATAAAATATCCAATATACTTTGCATCTTCACACAAGCATCCATACATAGAAAAACAAATATGAATGGCTATTGAAGAAAATGTGTTGAGGTTTTCCACTAGAAAATCACATCTGATTACTGTTTCCCTATAAATATGCACAAAACCTGTCATGGATGGTTTAACGAAAATGTTATTATACTTTAATTGAATTATATCTACATGACTACATGTTTATGATGTTGAAAATGTTGCATATAATTGTAAAGGCTTGCGGTTCCCAGGATCTGTTGCTTTTGGAATGCTGGGATAGGGGACATGACTCACTATTTTCCACAAACCAGGTTTTCCTCTTCCATGTGATAATGTCGCCTAGAAAACGTCGCCAGATAGGTGACTTTTTTTTTCCTGACCCCTAAAATACTTTCTCCAAATATTATAGGAGGGGTATGATTGTATGTTATAAACTCTGATCAAAAATATTTGGGGAAAGTGTTGATTTTACTGAGGGTGCATTATTTTAGAGATTTCTCCCCTGGCAGCCCTTTCCCAGGAGATTTTATCACTGGACACTGGTTTACACTCACAACACCTCAGTTCATGGTGTTCTTTAAGGTACAGATATAAAACTATTCATTTATTTATTTTATTTATTTTTACATTTATAAAAATAAATTAATGTTATTAGTCAATGAATATTATTCACTAAGCAGACACCAATCAAAGACTTTTTATTACAAATTTCAATTTTAGATGTATAAAGCACCCAAAGATCCCAAATTGCCATTGAAAATCCTATGATGATGCTCTCTACGGTTTCAAATGTAATCGCGAATCACAACGCACATATGCCTTGTACTGAAAAAGGTTCCAACAATCATTTCAATACTATCTGAGATTAAATTAAATTTCAGGGAAAAATATCAACATAATCTAGGCTCATGAGTAGTACATGTTTGTTTTTCTTTTAAAGGCCCAGCACAGATATGGCAACCAACTGGACTCTCCCATCTCCATCATGTGGAATCTCCCCTTAGACTATGCTTCTGCTCCAAAACCCCAATCGGGTAATATGGTCATGCTTTTATGAACGCTCACTGCTTTCAGTGCAGCCTAGATACGGCCCTTTTGAAGTAACCACCCCATCCCCTTCATCCGGTTGGTATAAAATCTGCCTCTCTTGTTGGACAGGCTCTCTTGTTTATCTGTGTCCCTTTATCCCTATCCAACCAAGCTTGTATACCTAGCAAACTCCACTCAAGCAGCAATATTTAACACAGTATTTTAGATTGGACTGGCATATACTGTGAAATGTGTCCCTCTCTTTCTAACACCCACCAGGGCACTCCTCCTTACTTGTATTTGTTGATTTAATTGTGATGTCTCTTTAGGGGATGCGTCAGCTACAAACGACCCATGCCTTTAGGAGTGAAAAACGATAGTGAAATGATATATTCAATGATATTTCTAACCAATGACATCTGCTTCCTGCCTCTTTCCATTTGCAGCTGTTGTTCGTATTCCCCCCGTTGCTCAATTTAGTGGAGGTTGTAATGTTGATGGGTCTGGCGGTGAGCACCTAGAATATCCTGGACTGCACTGTCCTCCAGCTCCTGCTGAAGGTCAAAATTCCTCATTGCAGGCAATGTGCACCTGCATGCCCTCATAGGCAATCATGCAGCTGCTCGTGTATGTAGCTAAAGTCATGCTTTTCATCACAGGAGGATGGTGAGCCACTGCTCACTTTATAGCTGAGGTCATTGCAATGGTTGTGGCTAGGATTATGTTTATCCATTATACTCTATGGTGGGGTGTGGAATGACCAGCAACTCCAGACATACTGGGGGATTCTTCCTATGCACCACTCAGAAGACCACTATGTTATTGGTCTGGTAGATGCACTATGGGTCTTAAATATCAATTCATTCCATATTTGAATGTGATCATGCATTGCAGACTTGCCAAATGTATTACATCCTCTCTACGTCACCTGTTGTACACTCACCATTCAGAGCTTGGATTCAACTGCACCCTCCTCTGCTTAGAGTTTCCTTTATGTCAGGTGCAAGTACCGCCAAACTCAGGAGAATTCATTTGTAGAATGTTTTTGGCAGCACCTTTTGAGGCTGTTGCATCCTCTGTCACAGGATAGGAGCCAACAGCATCAGCTTGGTCAGCCTGCTCCTCCTCATCCCCATCCTCCTGTTATTGTTCTTCAACATTATCTTCCTGTCCTGTATCTGTCTCGCTGTCTGTTCATTTCCACCTCCTCCTCATGCTCCACCTGCTGTTTCACATTCACTTTGTCTTGTTCTTCTTAGTCCTGACTTGCACTCGCTACTTCATTTGTAGCATCCTGATGCCCCTCTATTTCTGCCACCACCTGCTCCACTTCCAGTCTCTCCATCACTTTCTTTTCTTGTCCTGTATCTTCAAACTCTCTCTAACTCCTTCCACATCACTTGAAGGCTCGCTCCCACTGAATGCAAGCTACATTAATGTGCTTCCAGCCTTCCCACCTCCTACTTTGGCTGTTCCTGGCCACTACAGGTTTATGGATTTTCACAGAATAAGAGCAAAACAAAATGAAAGCTTAGACATAGAGGATACAATGGGAAGGAAATACATAATAACGGTCTCTAGCGCTGCTTCACAACCTCAGCTGCTCTCTCCTAGTAAGGATAAGCTATGTTTCTTCCCCTAACAGCCAAGCATTAATCAACAGAGAACAAAGAAATGAACAAGGCCTTTGATTTGGCCACTAAATATTCAAGGTGATTCCAGGGCTCAGAGTTGTCTGTTGAATTTTTCAGAGAATATTGGTTGTTCTGCTTAACTCCTGAATTTGGGCCTGTATGCTTAAACTCAAACGTGACTTTGATAATGATTTTGACTCCAGCAGATCCAGAAAGCTCTCACGAGAATGCCAATTCGCAATTACATCATTATACTCATTTTGAGATGTTTGTCCAGCTGTATTCCAGAGTGAATACCAGTATAGTGTACCAAGCACCTGTTGTATGGCCCGCGTTGTCGGATCACCATTGATGGGGCATGCATGTAAAGATGCCAGTCTTGTAGCGATATGGGAAGTCAGCCCTTGTGCGAGGGCAGACTTCCCATTTTATTATAACAGTGACAAGGCTGTCACCTGACAGGGGGATGGCATGCCCATAACATCCCATCCAACCATCATAAACAACTTCAACAAAGAACACAACACATTGCTAAATTAACATCACACACACTTTACTTGTGGGAAGAGGTTCCTCACTCCAGGACGTAGTCCCTCAGTCTCTCGGGAAGGCACCTGCTGGCACCCTCGAGGTATCTGGCAAGAGCATTTGGTGAAGCAGGATCATCCACAGACACTCGGTCGACACCCTCAGCCGATGAGTCCTCCTCTTCGATGCCACACTTGTCCCCAATGTCTTGCGTGGTGAGACCACTGTCATGCCGCCAGTCGGAGTACCTTGAAGGCGCTGCAACCAGCTGCTTTTTCTGGTGAGCGACTCCTGGCCATGGAACACTGTGACTATAGACCCTTGACGGTCAGCCACAGTTCACAGCACTGGATCATGGAGTAGGCAAAGCTTGCAAGAAGGGCACCTGGTTCTTGTGAGCACCTGATCGCTGATCTCCCAAGTTTTCTCCACCAGTCCCCACCGGGCCAACTCTTTCACACTAGAGTGCTCCTGATTCTCTTGGACCCCAACGTGATCTACCACCGCCTGAGGCCAGGAGTCCTGCTCCGGGATGGTAGACCTCACCATCCTGCCGAAAAAGGCTTCCACTGGTGCTAGCCCCATGGTGGAGTGGGGATTAGTGTGGAACGCCATGAGGAAGTCCATGAGGGCCAGCTCTAGGAGCGGCCCTCTCTCCAAGGCGATGAGGAAAGTCTTGTTCAGAGTCCACATGATGCGTTTCACATCCCTGTTGGCCCCTGTCAAGCAGTCAGTATGGCACTAGTGCACGACCCCAGAGGAGTCCAGTAACCTGGCCAGCTCTTGGGGACCCATTGTCGGGCCTCACCAATTCGGGGATCCCATGTACTGCAAAAATATCCTTTAGAAAAGGGAGGATGGTGCAGGCTGCCGTGGAGTCCACAAACTGTACCAGGGGATGTAATCCTTATTCAAAAAGGCAAGCTAAAACAACATGGCACCGGTGTACAGCCATCTCGGACATTCACCTCGCATCACTGCAATGAAAGCCTATGTTTTTTGGGGGCTCAGCAAAGTAAACATGCATCTCAGTGGCGTATGCAAGGCAAGGTCACATAAATATTGTTGCTGAGTGGACTTCCTGTGGAGAACAGTTAGACCTACTCTCCAACCTTGATTCCAACACCCCATGTGTCCTCATCTTACCTGATCTCTCTTCTGCCTTTGACACGGTCAACCATGCCATCCTGCTATACCGTCTCCGTGATAACTTGGGTATAACCAATCAGTCCCTGGTTTAGCTGAATTCTTTTCTCTTGGATAGACACTCCCAGGTCCAACTTGGGTCCTTCCTCTCCTCTATCTCTATCTCTACTTGTGATGTTCCCAGGGGTCTAACCTCTCTCCCTGGCTGTTCAAAAAATAACTGGCACTTCTTGCCCACCGCCTTGCCACTCTCTTACCTGACTTTCAGTGCTATGCGGATGACCATCAACTCATTTTCAGGCTCCCTCCTGCCACCTCTTCTTCTGTCATCGTCTGCTATCCAGGAGTGGTGTGCCACCAATGATCTCTGCCTAAATGCCAGTAAGACTGAGTTTCTCCTCATCAGCACACCTGCTGCCTCCTTTCCTGTCACTCACTGGCCGGCCTCTCTTGGCCCTACTCTTGCTCGCACCTGTGAGGCTAAAAATCTCGGGGTCATCTTTGACTCCACACTCTCCTTCTCTCCTCACATCTCTGATGTCTCTAAGAAGTCACACTACCAGCTGCACCTCCTTGGAGCTATTCTTCCTTTCCTCTCTCTAACCCAAAGAATCTCACTGTCTCCAGAGCTCTGGTTCTCTCTAGGCTGGACTACTGCTACAGCCTCTGTCTAAATCTGCCTATCTTTACTCTCCGCCTTCTGCAACTCATCCAAAACAGGACTGTGAGACTTGTCCTTGGCCTTAAGCCCAGGGATCGTATCTCTCCAGGACTGAAATCTCTGCACTGGCTCCCCGTGGCAGCGATGATTAAGTTCAAAACCCTCTGCATTGTTCACAAGACCTTCTGGGGCCTCAATACTTTCAACTCTCTCTTCCTAAATATCTTCCTTTTCAAGCACTTTGCTCATCCTCCTCAAACTTCCTCAGTTTTAGTTGCTTCTCCAAGCAACGAGTTGGTGATAGATCTCTTTCTTCTGCTGGGGCCTCACTCTGGAAAGCTCCACTGCCATGTATGCTATATGTTGGGAATGAAAATTGCGACATGTTTAGTACCAGTGAGTGTGCCTATACCGCAAAGAATTTGTGAGACAAGGTATCCACTGAGAAAACCGTATATGCATTCACAAAGAAATGATGGATGAGAAAGAGGACTGGTGATGTCATGAAAAGTAGAACTGACACCCCCAGAAAAGACACGAATGAAGAAGGAACATAAACATTCTATAAGATCCGAAGAGGAGGAGGTGTCAAAGTTAAGCAACATTTTGGGATCGAAATGAAGATGTTCGTGCGAAGAAACAATGAAGAAAATGCAAAGTCATTTTACACTTGTGCAGATGCTGTAAAGCAAGTAGACGAAGTAACCCTGAGTCTGGCTACGTAGTGAATAGATTGCGGTGATGCGCAAATGTATATACATAGGAATATATTGAATCTGGATGTTCTACAATGCACTTTAGCAATCTTGAACCCTGTGAATGGAAAGGGCTTGAGTGTGACATAGTTGGAAAATATCTTATGGCGAAGGAGAATTCAAGAAAGGTTGGTTTGCCCAGCACCAAGAGTCGAGGCCACCGTGAACCTGGTTGTCTGTTAAAAAGCTACATGAACGTGAGAAAGAAACAAACTTCTGTTTGAGGTGGCATGAAAAAACACTGAAGACGTCAAGAGTTCATCATTTAACAGTATTATATGCAACAAAGATCTCGGAAACATGGTCTCAAGTCACATGGTCAAATTGAAATAGACTGTGGGTCAAGCTACACTGAAACCAGAAGATAAGACCATGCCAGACTCCCTTCTATTCTCAGGCATAGAGAGCTTCTGCAAGGACTAGTTCAAAGCCTAATTGAATGGTAGAACGCAGGAGTGATGATAGATGTTGGGCTAATCGGGTGGGGAGGCATATCCACCTGATAGTAAAGACCCAATCACAACCCCCGTCGGTATGGAACGTAAACCTAGATGTTCCCTTTAAGCCTATTACATCCTCAAATAGGTTTTTGTAGTTTGCCACGTAGTGTAACGTCAATGATGATGAATTTTTACTATAAAATAATGTATTTTCATGTAACACATTGAGATTGCTTGTGCAATGTCCGTTGATGTCCTTTGTACTCCCTGTTTTAGGTAATTTCTAATAAAACAGTCTTAAGTTTTTCTAACTTCCTGAGTAGTTTGATTATTGATGTATGAATAAGTTCTGCATCCGCATCCATCTCTAAGTATTGCTACCTGGTCTTAAAGGGCTGCAGGACCCAGGGTTCACAGTGATAAGGGGTCCTAGGAATGAATGTGAGGAGAGGGATGCTGGCTTTTTCCACTTTTATCTGTTTTTTCCCACTCTTTGCCCCTTCAACTTGTGATCTGCTCTTTGGCGATGCTCTCTTTTTCTATGTTTCATTATAACTGACTATGGCCCTCATTACGACCCTGGCGGAATTCGGAAAACGATGGCGGAAATGCAATACCGCCATCGAATAGCGCTCGGTGCGACTATGACCCGTCACCGCAAAGTACGAAGCCATTAGCGACACCGTAGTGAACGCCAACGCTAACTGCACCAAGCACGCGCGCGCGCGCCATGCCAAACCGTAAACACCACCATGGCGCAAGGGTACGCTAATTCCGACCCTAGCGGACATGTACCTAACGCCATCAAGCATGGCGGAATGAACCATTCCGCCATGGTGAGAAGTACGGCATCGCGAATCAACCGTAAACGGCCCCACTGAGTGCCTGTACACCGCTCCCTGCCCACAAAGTACAACTCCCCGTAGGTGCAATGAAGTCGCAATGCAACCATTGAAATGTACAAGTCACCCATGCATGCCAACGAACAAATGAAACACAAGAGGGGCCAATGGGAGCTGCAGGGCACAGATGGCACGAATACAGAAGCCATCCCAATGGACATGACCACAGTCCCCCACCAAGAAACGCACGCAAACACAGGCACCTGTGACCAGCAATATTCCGAAAATCACATCATTCCACCAGTCCACCTGGCTGACCGGCATCTGTTACACAAAACCCAATCCCCCGCCCCTGAGCATGACAACATTCAAACAGTCATATTGGCAGCCCCCATCCCTGACCTCACGGGCTTCGTAGGCAAACGCGTCCAGTACAGTACCACGCAACTAAACTCCGAAGCTGGAACCCAATGCAGATCTCCTCACAATACATCGCTCCCCAAATAGGAATATGCCACATCACTTGCAAAGAAGAACGCTACACGGGCCAAATCAGAATAGAAATTTAATGCACAACAAAATCACCAAGCCCATACAGCCATCAGGCCATGAACTCCAAAACACATTTCACCATTGTGGGCTGCATCCGCAAGAAATGACCAGCCACTACTTGTGTGACGCCCTGTTCCATCATGGTACACAGAGCCACATTCACGTACGAAAAGGCAACATGGAAGCGCACAGAACCGCAGGGCCGTCCCAATGGGGAGGCACTAGTCCAGCTGAAAGGCCGAAATGTTGCTCCGAGCCACCAGTACTGCGTAAGGGCATGTGGCCCATTGGCGATCGTCCCATAAGATCGTAATGCTGCTCCACTGATTAACACGAAGCAGCAGGTGTCGGGAGTAAAACCCATCTGCAGGAGTGGCATACAGATGGCAGTGGCAAAAGGGGAGGAGATACCTGTCAACCAAAAGAAAAGAAAAAGAACAGAATGGCCATCAGAACTACATTCGAACAACTCACTTCAATGATCACACTAAATCCACAGCCATATGCATGCTAGCCCACTCCAAAGGTTCATCACCACCCAAAAACCACTTGCGACTCATAACTATCTATATCGAGGTGTAAACACCATCACAAACGAGTGTACCTGTGCATGCGTCTGTCAAAACAGAATCCATCAGATGGGATTGGTAACGTGCATGGACACAAGTGTCTGAGGGCGCGCCGAGACAGGGAGGGCTCAACAAGGCCAGATAGACGATGGTCCCACTATGGCAGCCCTGCATCACATAGCGTAGGGGAGGCGTATAGATTCCAAGAAGCCCTGTACATGGCAAACTCTGCATCAAATCACCTGCCCATGCATCCATTCATCATTCCCTCATCCCGGGATTAAAACGCCAGAATATTTACTCACATTACATTAGAAATATCCATTGAGTCTGTGCGTTATGCAGCCTGCAAAATCCACAGTGCCCCAGCCCGTAATGCCAGTGTTGTGAAGTAACATGTATTTGGGAACGTCCGGCCTCATCGCCCACGTCGCTATTGCGCATCCCAAACCATTCATATCAATCATTGCATCCTCGCCATGGCCCCTGTCCCAAGGACATTGAACAATAGTACGTTATATTTGCAGTCAGACCTGTGGGCATTTCCTCGCCGCTAGCTGAAAACCGAAAGCGCCGCCCTTCGAATTCCTCATTTGCAACATCACGTCGAAGAAGCATCTGTGGCCGTTTGAAATCACTAATTAATCCATCTAGTGCGGCTGTGTGTGAAAATGGCAACTGCCTTCACCCACAAATGGGACGCCCCGCCCGTCGTTGCAACTCGGTACAGTGATGCATGAGGGCCCACCGTTACTCGAGTACTACGTACCACTGACCCTTCACAAGTCTGTTCGCGACTGCACAGATAGTATGTGAAACAATGGGACCATAGCAGAATGAACATATCAACCAATGTTACACGGCCATCGGGTACAAATACATGATTGCAATAGCAAGATGCCATTCCCCGAATTGCAGCGTTGTGTGCGGGACGTGCTCGGCCAAAGGGGAGAGCAGTTTGCACAGGTGGAATGAATCACCACAGGTGGAGGCCATACAGCCTGAAAACACATAAATTGCACAGCCAGTCTCCTCCCACAACCACACCGAAATGCTACCGGCAGGACTCGCGATGTTGGCCCTGGGGGACCTGATAGCACTGCAAGTACTCCAACTCCAGGAAGAAGACGAACACCAACTACAACCGGCCGCACGGAGGAGACGCAGGAGGAGGAGGAGGGCAAGGCAGGGCCAGCAAGGGCCTACCACCACGCAGGCAGCCCGCAATCCCACGCCTCCGAGCACATCCGTTCAACCTCACTGATGAGCAGATCCACACCCTCTACCGTCTGGACCGGGACACCATAGCCGCCATTGTGGACATGACACAGGCTGACCTTGTCAGCATGATAGATAGCCCAACCGCCATCCCACCCCTACTGAAGGTGGTGTCTGTACTCCACTTCCTGGCCACAGGCACCTACCAGCACACAGTCGGACAGTTGCATGGCATTTCTCAGCCACTGTTCTCATGGACACTATTGCAAGTGCTCGATGCCCTCCTGCAGCACGCAGACGACTACATCTCCCTACCACGCTCGGAGCAGGAAATTACCAACACAAAAGTGGGATTCCATGCACTTGCCGGCATACCGGGTTGCATTGGTGCCATCGACTGCACCCATGTGGAATTGGTCGTCCCACATGCCATGGAGGCCCAGTACCGCAACCGAAAACAATTTCATTCTCTGAATGTACAAATGGTGTGTGACTCCAACAGGATCATTACACATTGTTGTGCCAGATTCCCTGGATCAACCCATGATTCTATGGTCTTGAGGAACTCTACTATACCACGCTACATGGAGCGACACGCAGGGAACAGATCCTGGCTACTCGGTGAGTCTCATTACATGCATGATAATGTGGGGTATGTGATTCGGCAATGACCTGGCAGGAAGGGGGGGGGGTGTGCGTACGTAGCAATGGCATTCCACATCATACGTTTCTCATCCACATACAGGTGATGCTGGATATCCACTGAAGAGATGGCTCCTCACACCAGTCCGGAACCCACGGGACCAGCATGAGGAGGACTACAACCATGCCCACTCACGTACCCGTGTAGTCATTGAACAGGCATTCGGCCTACTGAAGGGTCGTTTCCGCTGCCTCAGCAGGTCTGGCGGGGCACTCCTGTACCGCCATGAGAAGGTTGCAAAGATGGTGATGGCATGTGTCATGCTCCACAACATGTGCGTACGTAGAAATGTGCCCATGCCCCCTGACGCAGAACTGCAAGCACCTGATGATGGTCATGATGAGGGCGGGGATGTGGCAGCACCTCAAGGAGTCTGCGAGGCACCGGAGGGCCGTGACATTCGTCAGCATCTCATTGATGTATGCTTCTAGCACTCACGCCTGGTGGCTGATACATGGACACGGGACTCGTGGCACTGTGTGTGTCTGGGACATGCACAATATGGACTGTACGCCTATGATGGCCTAGTACACAAAGATCAATGTCCACACATCTCATTGGTTGATCGTGCACTGTTTATGGCATATGTGATATCATGTTGTACACCCTATCGACCCGCCACCCAAGTGAGCCCAACACACCCCCTCCACCCTCCTACCTCCCCCCCGAACACCAGTGTCCACAGATGCTCGTTGTCAGTGGGCAGTCGCTATTGCAAGCCCCCTCTGCGGGTATCAGGGGCACCCCTGCCTGTGGAGCGCAGGTTCCTCCCAGATCTACGTTGGGGGCTGCCCTGGACGGAACTTGCAACGGATGATGTCTCTGCCTGCTCACGTCCATGCATGTCCCTAAGGGTTTGCGAGAGCTCAGTGAGCACACGGCGCACTGCGGCAAGTTCGGCACATACGTCCTTGGACGTCGCATGCAGTTCCCCCCTCAGGCTCTCGGTGCTTCTCTCCATTTGGACTCCCAGGCTCTCGGTGCTACTCTCCATTTGTGCCCTTAGTGTCTCTGTACCTCTCTCCATTTCTGCCCTAAGTGTCTCAGTTGATGTTTCTATGTCTGCCTTAGTGCCCCCACATTCATCGGCATGGTCCTTGAGGAGCGTGGCCAGTTGCTGCTGTTGCACGATTAACTGGTCGAGGGACTGTTGCCTCTGCTGGGCCATGGCCATTTGCGGTGGTGTCACAGAGGGGCTGGTGACCTCATGTTGCCTTGCCACAGGGCTTGTGGGGGATGGCCAGTCGTCGTCTTGTGGGTGCCCCTGTGTGGTATCCTCATGTTGTACGGGATGGGACAGACAGGGGGATTGGGACAGGTCATGGATGGATCTGTCTTCGACATCCCCGTCTTCTGTGTCGGAGCATGCTGCCATCAATGGGGTGTCACCTATGGTGCTGCTGCCACCAGAGGCAGTGCCTTCTGTGGCATCCGTTGGGGGGACCTGTGGTGGTGGTGGTGTGGGCATGCTGGCTGCTGGGGTGCCTGTTGATGTTCCCTCCTCTGTGCTGCCACCTGATTTGTGCTGCTGCCGTGTCTTGATGCGTGCAGCTGAGGTGGAGGGTCTTTGGCCGTTGGTCTTGGCCCTCTTTGCAGGTGTGCTGGTAGGGGTGTCCTGAAGCTCGTCGTTTGGATCGGACCCTGTGGTGGAGTAAAGGAGGGCGAGGGTTATTGATGGGTCTGTGGGAATTGGAATGGCATTGTATCACATGCATTGGGGTGGTACCTGAGGGTGATTTGGGTCGGGGCCTTGGAGGTGCTTTCATTTGTGTGTGGAGTGAGGGTGCAGTTGTTTGGCAGCCTGCAGTTAGGGTGTACCTGCTGCACGTGTAGTGCGTGTTTTAGGGGTTTTTAATTATTTATGTATTTATTGTGGGTTTTAACGTGCGCTATCAGGCCGATGTGTGTGGACGTTCTCCTGGACATGTGTTTCTGTTGCACTATGTGGACACATGGTACTTCACATGGTTGGACTTTGTGGATTTGGCATTGTTTTATCTGGCCCACCTACCTCAATCTTCGGATGTCTGCACTCCTTTCTCCATCCCTCCGACTCCCTCTATGCTCTCCATTCCGATGGTGGAGGCACAGATTTCTTCCCAGGGGGTCAACTTGATGGGTGATTCAGGACCTCCCCCGGTGGCTGTGGCAATGTTGCGGTTGGCAGAGAGTATGCTGCGGACGCGTATCCGCAGGTCGTCCCATCGCTTTCGGCATTGCTGTGGGGTGCGGGGTGCGGTCCCCACCGCACTTACCCGCTGTGCCACCAGAGCCCATATGGCCTTCTTGTTTGCAAGTGCCGTCCTGGTCATTTGTGTGCAGAAGACGACGGCAGCATTCTCCTGGAGGGTCTCTGTTAGCACGGTGAGTTCCTCACGGGAGAAGTGGACCTGCCGCTTGCGGTCGCACGCTTTCTTCGCTACTTTTCCCATTTTTCTTGGTTTCGCTAGGGTGGATGACGGGTTGGGGTGTGTCTCAGGGTAGTGTTTTTAGTGGTTGTGTGGTTTTAGTGGTTTTATAGGTGTACGGCGGGATGTTTCCCGTTCCGGGCCCATGTTTTAACTTCCGTTTCCGTATATTTCCGGTCACCGTACTTTCCGGTAGGCGCACACTGCGGTGTCCGCTGTGATGGGTGGCGGTATTGCACCTAGGGCGCCGTACGGCGGCGGTGTGGGCCGTTTTGGGGTCTTTTCCGCCATCGCGGACTTTGCACTTCCGCCATGCCGTGGTGCTCGTGCCCGATGGGTCGGAATGGGCCGCACTTTGCTCCTTCGTGCAATGGCGGAAATGCTATTTACGCTGTGGCGGTCCGGTCAGTCACTTTCCGCCAGGGTCGTAATGAGGGCCTATATGTTTACTGGGCACCATGGCCTGGTAAACATTGACACCAATTCCTCTGTTTCATCGTTGTCTAGAATACCATTTTTTTCCTGTGGCCCTGGATGACAAGACAGATAGTCCATCATATTGTCCACTGACGCTGTTACAGGGAGTCTGTTCTTGTGCGAGGGTGGACCTCCCCTTTTATTACAACCGTGACACGGCCATCACCTGACAGTGTGATGGCACGTGCCGTAACAGCACCTTTAAAGTTCACGATACATCAATGTTTCTGAAACGTGGAGTTAGTGAAAACTTTGAGCATATGTGAAGGATAGGGTCAAATATTAACTCTGCTGAAATACAAAGGCAATACAAATATAAAACATGTCACATTACCACCTTATAAAAACAAATACTTTACAAATTAAAAGACAAGGAACATGACAAAACACATCGAGTGAAACTGTTTAACAGAAGCATTATTGAAAGTATACTGCAAAAATAAGTATTTCGAGAAATAACGAGCTTCATGTAACGTCTTCCTAAAACCTAAACCTGAAATGTAAAGTTTTCCAGTGAAGTCCTTAACCGGCGTTTGCTAAATAAAGAAAAAGCATAGGTAAGCTCGAGCAGAGATGTCTATCATTATCAAAGTCATTATCAGACTTAGAACAACTTCGTTCTTTGATCAGAATGGAACATGAGTTACTTAAGTGGGTTTATTTTGCAGTGGCTGGCATTCTCCTCTACTGGGATGTCACTTTGCACAGCCTGACCTCGGGAAGAGAATACTCCTATACGATTTCACTTTTCTAATCAGACTTCTTCAGTTAAAGCAAGCCACCAATCCAATCGTTTCGCCGGTTAGGGTTTTACATGTTTGCAAATGCTAGTATGACAGAACCAGGCTACGGCATCCCTGCACGCTTAGAATTTAGATTTGTACTTGATTTGTCAAGTCAGCAGTTAAATATGGAAAGCATTTGGAACAATGAATATTTTGATAAAAATGTCAAGCAATGACTATGGGATGCAATGCATATCGTACTCTGTGATGTCAGACTATTGCAGCAACCTAAGCTCTCTCTGCCAATCATTAAAAGAAGTGGTTAGCACCAGCCAGCTATATACATTCGTGTTGGGCAAACAGATGTGAGGGTGAAAATGCACTTATCACTAGTGGAAACATGGGCTGCTTTATGGGAAAATAACTTCACAATCCTCTTTTTAAAAAAAAAAAAAAAAAAGATACTGAGATACTTGTCGTATTTATGTATTTGGGAGTTATTATTTGGGGTTCTCACAAATGCAAATTAAAATTAAGAGCTTTAACAGTTGTGCGGACCCCTAAAATGCTACAGCATCACGACTGCTTATGAATGTCCTCATAACCGAGACTGTGTTTCATAATATTGATTGCAAGAAAAGAAAGTGAGCACACCTTGTTTTCAGAACTTTTTAATGCCAAAGGGATCTGCACAGAAAATGAATTTAATGGGCATTGGTTGTTGGAATTCACCAAGCCCTTTCATCATTTCAAGCAAACGTAATGCACCACTCATATGGTCACAGCGATAGGAGTTGCATGCACCTGTCATTAATCTTGCAGTCTATTGACAAAATGACCATTGAAAAGAACATGAGTCCTTGCCACATTAACTATGGTTGGAAGAAGAAAATTGTTCTGCCAATAAACATGGCAGCCATTTTAAAATGGCTACTCCAAACCCTCTAGATAATCACATACTCAGCTTTTTGCAGAAACCAGATTGCATTGTATCCACTCTATCATAAGTCAGAGCCCAGGATTCCTGGCAGCTTCTATTTTCTTTAACTATCGGTATTATTTAGGATTTTTTTCCAAGAATCAGGGAGTGTTCTTCTTACTTAAGCTACAGAAAGTGTCTATATATAATATAAGTCCACAATGCTAGTTTATATTTTAGTGTGAGATTAGAGGTCCAGATGGGAACCACAGACATGAACACATTGCCCCAAATACATTTAAACACAGAGGGGTCTTCGTCAGCAATGGTGCAAAAATACAATGGCTTAAGACAAGGCTGTGTTTTGGCCCCATTGTTGTTTAAGTGCATTTCCAATTTGGGAGATTTTATGCACTAAAATGGAAAAATACCAGGTCAAATGGTTAATATATGCAGATTATTTGTTCCATTTTGACCATACCTCAATTGGTGTCCATCGAACATTGGACGCAGTAATTAATTACATAAAAAAAGGGAAATGTTGGTGGGAATTGAGTAAGAAGAAATTAGAGATAGTTGACCATGAATGATGTGAATCAATAACATATATAGCTTTTATCCCTATCTGTCTGTAGTAAACTATTAAAAATCAAAGGTTATTCCTACACTGCACTATGGTGTTCTATGCTGCGGAGGTCATACATTCTGGTGACCCTTAAATATGGTACAAGCTAGAAGGTCTTTTGTGGAGGAGAGTGCTGGGTTTACCATTTTCGCTCCCCATCTCCCTTATTGCATATGAATTGGGACTAACCTCACTCAGATGAATTGTACTCTGGACAAGTCTGATGTTATATATGAAGAATTGTGACAATCCTGAGAAATCTTTATTTGTGAATGTAAATTGTGCACTCAAAGGCTTTGCTCCTCAATCTCTTATGGTTTGGAAACAAAAATATATGAATATATTACCTTCTATTGATGTATCCATAGAGTTATATATAAAAACCCTAGCCTAGTTAAGAAAACACTGGACTGAATACAGACTAGAAACGAAATTGCTAAACTAAACATGATCAATCCATCCAATAAAGAAGAGAAAAGAAGCCTCTGGCGAAATTACTGGGGTTTTTACTAAGATTCCTGAATGCAATTGTGAGAAGAGGTTTTATGAGATTACATTTCAATCTATATACCACAATAGAAGTCCTGGGAGCCAGGACTGAACTTCTGAGATTAGAACGAGTGTGTAGACTCTATAAGACTAGAGAGTTTGAAACCTTTCCTCACTTATTCTTACCATGTGCTTCTTTGGCGCTTTTACGAGAAGCCTACTTTAGCTCCTTTGCGCATAATTTTAATGGAACATTGCCTAACGCTTGTTGGTCAAGAATTCTGTCTGGTGTACTGACTTCTCTTTCAGTGGCTGCTATTCGTTTTACAGTGATGATTTTAAAGGAAAATGATTTCAATATTAATTGATTTTAATAATATAGATTAACTGAATGATTCTGTTTGAAATCTTGCAAAAACAAACTGTTTTAAATATTGTGTACATTTTCTTTTTTTAAAACTATTTAATGTTCTGAAAAATGTGTTTTGATAAATGTGTAAGGTTTACTAATTAAACCAATTTACAATAAAAAAAGATAACCACATACTCTTGTCAACACCACAGAACTCTTACAAAAGGAAATCCTTCAAACTTTAATTCATTGACAACCTAGCAAAATCCAGCACCACCTCAAAATCTTTGTTATCTCTAAAATGTCACAAGTGCATATCCCACAGTGATCACTCTGACATTACCCGTACCAACCCCTCGCAATTTACAAATAGATCACATTGGAAGAAAAGAAATAACTCTCCTAGTTAACAACCGGGTATCACCCTCAGAATATGATCAAATACTAAGATAAAGGAATTATACCCTTGGAAATGTCCCAAGATTTAAGTGCAAATGCCATTAAGGATTGCCCTTTTCCTACTTCTTAACCACATTTTTTAACTATCTGTGAAAATACCTGTGCACAGATGAAAACCACTTTTCCCTCAGAAATCAACTAAAGACCTGTCTATTCAACTAACACAATCATGAGACTTGCATGGAAAGGTCAAGTAAATACTGTCCAATGCACTCCCTGTCCCTCATTATTTGGTGTACCTAACACATTTTCAGAGACAGTGAAGAACTTGGAATGCATCTGCAAAAATCCAGGTGTACTGTCGTCAACGACAAATTCGCTCAAAGGACCAGTACCTTCTGCAAGTCCCACTGATGAGAACAAATACTTAGGGTGACAAGTGGTTATCCTCTTTTGGCCCCCAGTCTTGGAATTCCCTTCTATTGGAACTCCAGGGATCAACTCATTGACTGTTTTTAGGAAACATTTAAAAACACACCTCTTCCGATAAAATGTCTCAATCACCTGACAAGTCTATGAGGTCTTGCATCAGCACCTAGATGCAGTCAATGCATGGTCCCCTCAGGGTATGCAAATATCGGAGAGGTGGGCACCACTAGTTTCTCTTTTATTATCTTTACTTAAATTGCATCTATAAGTTTCACCTTCGGTGTCAGGTAAGAGTCATTTTTTGACCTGGAGCTGCCAGTTTAAATTTGATCCTATAGCACAAGGATCACACTGATCTGAAATTGGAGAAACAAGGCAAATCTGCCTTATTATAACTGGCGCATCTCAGTTGGCCCTACTATGGGGCTGCTAATTTTCAAAAGATATTTTTCAAAAAAATTCACGAAAAAATTCAAATTCAAAAAATCTTCTTCTAAATCTTATTTCAATCAATTTTTACAAAAGTTTTTAATCAAGAATGTTTATTAATATTCTTCTTTATTGTTTCACATAGTGCTATGTTGGGCGATCAGATTTTGCCTTCAATATAAATTTTGCCAATGCATTTCGGTATAAACCTTCGTCAGGGCTATATAGAGGCACTTGATTGCATCATCAAGCTCGTAATGATTTTATCTTCATTAGTTTCAATACACTTTATGATTTCAATACAGAGTTTTAACATATTAACATAATCACACATACCGTTTGGAATGTCCCACGTATAAGCAATAGTTCCGCCAAATGAAAGATAAACAACCAGAGAAAGCCATTTAGTTTCAGCGTTACCAGTTCTGTTTACATTGATTTCTTGCCAAAAACAAGTCCTACCTGATCGCTCTGTATGCGTTTTTTCTCTCGCAGCCGTGTGTGTTTGAATGCGTTACGAGTCATAAATTTCCATCGTCTCTCTGTTGAAGAGATAGGCGGTTAGGGCGGCCATTCTCAACTTCTTATATCTAAAGCGCGGCGAGTGTTCACCGGTGCTTACCTCAAGTACTAACGTTGTCCTGTTGTCTGTAGAGAGATGTGCGCGCGCAGGCGTCTATGTGTGTCATTTATACGTAGTCATGGAGACGGAGGCGGGGCGCCGTGGTCCAACCATGTTGCCGGAGCACGTACGCCTCGCGCCCCACTCCCGGGTGGTAACCCAGGAGCGGGGAAGTCTCCATGGCAACCTATGTTCCGCTAAGTTCGGTAAATCGAGCTTGCAATGTCTAACACATATACTCTACTTTAAATTCCGATGGCTAGATATACTAATAGTTAAATGCTATATGTGTGATTTTACGTGAGTTCCTACAGTACCTTACGTATATTATGTGTGTGCTGTGTTATCTTTCATCTATGAGTTCAAGCAGCAGACATTTCCCCAAATCGACTTTTATACAATTAAAGCATGCAATGATTATTCAGCATAACTTAATTATTAATATACATCTTAAAGTTAACCCGTTACGTGTTCCGATGCCTGAAGTGCATCTTTAGTTGTCCAGCATCTGTGAATATACATATACAATCGACAATACTAGGTTACAAGAAACACATATAGTTAATCTCTTCGTTCATTCCTTTAGGCATCAGAGAGCTCAATCGGTCAATCCAAAAGGTTTCTCGTTGGTCCATAGTTTTCTGGAAATTTTCATGTGGATCTCTCTTCTCTACTAACTCCAGAATTGCAAATCGTATTTGTGCCAAGTTGTGTCTCTTCTCTTGCCAGTGTCTTGCCACAGCCGAGGTTATGTTTTTATTGCGTATGCAAGATCTGTGTTCGTTCCATCTTGTTTTGGCTGTTCTCATGGTTTGTCCAACATAATGTAATCCACAGGGACATTTAATTGTGTATATCACATTTACAGAGTCGCATGTCCCGAAACTCCTTAATTTAATGGTTTCTCCTGTGTACGGATGTTTCAAAGTGTCCCCTTTCATTATATAGCCGCAGTTGTTACAATTCAGACAGGGAAAGGTGCCACATCTTTTCGTAGTTTTCTTTTTTTGTGCTGGTCTGGTTTTTACTAGTTTATCCTTAAGATTATGGCTTCGTTGGTATGCGAATACCGGAACTTCTTTGAAGAGGTGTTCAACTCGGTGGTCGCAGGTCATTGTGTTCCAATGTTTTTTGATGATTGTCTTGATTCGGTTACTCTGTCTTGAATATTTTGTCACAAAGACTAAGGGAGATTCATCTTTCTTTTTAGTTTTTGTTTTCAATAAGTCTCCCCTTACCTGTGTTGCTATGCGTGTTTCTGCTGCCAACACTTCTTCTTGCTTGTAACCGCGGTCAAAGAATTTCTTTCCCATTTCTTTAACCTCCCTTTCGTACTCTATTGGATCGCTCACTAATCTTTTCACACGGAGCATCTGACTGTATGGTAAATTTTTAATGAGGCTTGGTTGGTGAAAGCTTAATCGATGTAGTAAATTATTTCGATCCGTGGATTTACGAAAAATACTTGTTTGATATCCTGTATTTGTTATTTTGATTTGTACATCCAAGAAATGTATGCTTTCGCGAGAGTGCTCATGTGTGAACTGTATTCGCGTGTCTATACTGTTGAGATAATCAAAGAATTCAAGTAGTTCCAATTCACTGCCTTTCCATATTCCGAATATATCATCAATGTATCTTATCCAGATCCCTAGCTGTTGTTGCCACCGTTGGTTTAGTAGGATGTTTTCAGTTTCGAATTTGTGCATGAATGAGTTAGCGTAGGACGGTGCCATGGTTGCTCCCATGGCTGTGCCAGCTACCTGTAGGTAATAATGTTCTTCGTATCTGAAGTACGAGTTGTTACTAATGAACTCGAGGAGTGCCATTATGAATTCTTTTTGTGCTCCTATTTCATCCGCTTTAAGGAGTATCCACTCCACTGCTTCATTTCCTAGATCGTGTGGAATTGACGTGTATAAGCTTTTAACATCGATTGTGAAGCAAATGTTTCCAGGGTCGAATGGTGTTGAATTCAGATGTTGCAAGAAATGGGTGGAATCTCTGATGTATGTACTTGTTTTTTGTATAAGGGGTTGTAAGAAGTAGTCCACATATTTACCTAGGGGTTCTAGGATGCTGTTTATTCCTGCAACAATAGGTCTGCCTGGTGGTTTCACTGGATCCTTGTGTACCTTTGGGAGAGTGTAGAAATGTGGTATCCGAGGATATGAGTTTATTAAGAATTTCTTTGTGTGCTGATTGATCCACGCGAGTTCCTCTGCTTTATTCAAAAGGGTCTCCAAGTTCTGTCTGATCTCTGCTGTCGGATCATTCACTAGTCTTGCGTAGGTGTTACTGTCTCTGAGTTGTCTTTCACATTCCTCATTGTAGTCGGTCGTATTCAACAGTACTAGACTCCCTCCTTTGTCTGCCGCTCTTATTGTAATATTGGCATCACCATATAGATCTTGTATTAGTTTTAGTTCATGTGGTTTCATATTTCGTCTACTTTTAGACTTGTAATGTATCTTTTCAAAATCTCTCGTTACTTGTTTTTGGAAAATATCTATTGATGGGACACTAATTGGAGGGATAAAGGTACTTTTACTTCTGAACTCTTTAAGGTCTTCTTCTTTTTCCCTTATGCTTTCAGTCTCCAATTCTTCGAAAAATACTTTCAGCTTCATCTTTCTGATTAGTTTATATAGTTCAATTTTGGATTGTATAATTTCTCTTTCTCAGCACAATTGAGGCGGAGGCACACGGATCTGAAAAATTGTACAAAAAGAAGACCCTAAGCAAGAATGTCATATATAGAGATTGAGGCTCTGACAAGTAACAGAGCGGATACGTTGGGCTTCACAACAGAAGAAGCAGAAACAATTCTCGGGTTAATCAAAGATAGCGGATTTGGAACAAGTAGCAAGAAGACACAAGATCCTAAACAACAGATTAAACAATTGGAATATCTGATACGGAAAGAAATAAATCGCAAATTGCATGCAATCACACTAGGACGATATCACAAGAGCCAAAGGATCCCAAGAGGACTACGAATACAACTACGACCGACATTGTGTAAAGAGAGCAAAAGTTTTGTTAAGAAATGGGAAGCCATATTGAATAAATGCTCACTGGACCTCATACTATTGACTATCCAAGAGTTAGCAAACAATCTAGCAGACCTCAACAATGAAATTCAAGAGATAGAAAAAGAACTGGTGGCAACATTAAATAGAGAAGAAGTTGATATAATTTTGGAAGAAATAAATAACAAACTAGCCGAATACAAGGCAGAGCTGGAAACAAAAAAGATTCGAAAATTCAAAAGAGATACATACGATTATTTAAAGAACGAAGTTTACACCTGGATGGACAGATATGGTCCTCCTATAAGAAAACCTAAACCCACGAATACGAGTGAAACGTCCAGTTCAGGCACAGATACAGAAAGAGAGTCAACTAATGTGGAAGAAGAAAATCTGCCAACAACCTCAGAGAATACAAGACCCTCAGAAGTCTCAACAAGAGGTAGAACAGCTTTTTTAGAAAAAGGCAGAGGCGAACAAGAAGGGGGAAGAGAAAGACAAAGAGGGAAACCGAGCACAAGATTACAACAAAAGAAAATATCGTGATAAACCTGTCAACAAGGATATTGACGACCCAAGAACTACAGACACTACAAAAAGGTTTAAGTTTTGTACCAACATATGATAGTACTTTATTTGAATCCAAAATTGAACTATATAAACTAATCAGAAAGATGAAGCTGAAAGTATTTTTCGAAGAATTGGAGACTGAAAGCATAAGGGAAAAAGAAGAAGACCTTAAAGAGTTCAGAAGTAAAAGTACCTTTATCCCTCCAATTAGTGTCCCATCAATAGATATTTTCCAAAAACAAGTAACGAGAGATTTTGAAGAGATACATTACAAGTCTAAAAGTAGACGAAATATGAAACCACATGAACTAAAACTAATACAAGATCTATATGGTGATGCCAATATTACAATAAGAGCGGCAGACAAAGGAGGGAGTCTAGTACTGTTGAATACGACCGACTACAATGAGGAATGTGAAAGACAACTCAGAGACAGTAACACCTACGCAAGACTAGTGAATGATCCGACAGCAGAGATCAGACAGAACTTGGAGACCCTTTTGAATAAAGCAGAGGAACTCGCGTGGATCAATCAGCACACAAAGAAATTCTTAATAAACTCATATCCTCGGATACCACATTTCTACACTCTCCCAAAGGTACACAAGGATCCAGTGAAACCACCAGGCAGACCTATTGTTGCAGGAATAAACAGCATCCTAGAACCCCTAGGTAAATATGTGGACTACTTCTTACAACCCCTTATACAAAAAACAAGTACATACATCAGAGATTCCACCCATTTCTTGCAACATCTGAATTCAACACCATTCGACCCTGGAAACATTTGCTTCACAATCGATGTTAAAAGCTTATACACGTCAATTCCACACGATCTAGGAAATGAAGCAGTGGAGTGGATACTCCTTAAAGCGGATGAAATAGGAGCACAAAAAGAATTCATAATGGCACTCCTCGAGTTCATTAGTAACAACTCGTACTTCAGATACGAAGAACATTATTACCTACAGGTAGCTGGCACAGCCATGGGAGCAACCATGGCACCGTCCTACGCTAACTCATTCATGCACAAATTCGAAACTGAAAACATCCTACTAAACCAACGGTGGCAACAACAGCTAGGGATCTGGATAAGATACATTGATGATATATTCGGAATATGGAAAGGCAGTGAATTGGAACTACTTGAATTCTTTGATTATCTCAACAGTATAGACACGCGAATACAGTTCACACATGAGCACTCTCGCGAAAGCATACATTTCTTGGATGTACAAATCAAAATAACAAATACAGGATATCAAACAAGTATTTTTCGTAAATCCACGGATCGAAATAATTTACTACATCGATTAAGCTTTCACCAACCAAGCCTCATTAAAAATTTACCATACAGTCAGATGCTCCGTGTGAAAAGATTAGTGAGCGATCCAATAGAGTACGAAAGGGAGGTTAAAGAAATGGGAAAGAAATTCTTTGACCGCGGTTACAAGCAAGAAGAAGTGTTGGCAGCAGAAACACGCATAGCAACACAGGTAAGGGGAGACTTATTGAAAACAAAAACTAAAAAGAAAGATGAATCTCCCTTAGTCTTTGTGACAAAATATTCAAGACAGAGTAACCGAATCAAGACAATCATCAAAAAACATTGGAACACAATGACCTGCGACCACCGAGTTGAACACCTCTTCAAAGAAGTTCCGGTATTCGCATACCAACGAAGCCATAATCTTAAGGATAAACTAGTAAAAACCAGACCAGCACAAAAAAAGAAAACTACGAAAAGATGTGGCACCTTTCCCTGTCTGAATTGTAACAACTGCGGCTATATAATGAAAGGGGACACTTTGAAACATCCGTACACAGGAGAAACCATTAAATTAAGGAGTTTCGGGACATGCGACTCTGTAAATGTGATATACACAATTAAATGTCCCTGTGGATTACATTATGTTGGACAAACCATGAGAACAGCCAAAACAAGATGGAACGAACACAGATCTTGCATACGCAATAAAAACATAACCTCGGCTGTGGCAAGACACTGGCAAGAGAAGAGACACAACTTGGCACAAATACGATTTGCAATTCTGGAGTTAGTAGAGAAGAGAGATCCACATGAAAATTTCCAGAAAACTATGGACCAACGAGAAACCTTTTGGATTGACCGATTGAGCTCTCTGATGCCTAAAGGAATGAACGAAGAGATTAACTATATGTGTTTCTTGTAACCTAGTATTGTCGATTGTATATGTATATTCACAGATGCTGGACAACTAAAGATGCACTTCAGGCATCGGAACACGTAACGGGTTAACTTTAAGATGTATATTAATAATTAAGTTATGCTGAATAATCATTGCATGCTTTAATTGTATAAAAGTCGATTTGGGGAAATGTCTGCTGCTTGAACTCATAGATGAAAGATAACACAGCACACACATAATATACGTAAGGTACTGTAGGAACTCACGTAAAATCACACATATAGCATTTAACTATTAGTATATCTAGCCATCGGAATTTAAAGTAGAGTATATGTGTTAGACATTGCAAGCTCGATTTACCGAACTTAGCGGAACATAGGTTGCCATGGAGACTTCCCCGCTCCTGGGTTACCACCCGGGAGTGGGGCGCGAGGCGTACGTGCTCCGGCAACATGGTTGGACCACGGCGCCCCGCCTCCGTCTCCATGACTACGTATAAATGACACACATAGACGCCTGCGCGCGCACATCTCTCTACAGACAACAGGACAACGTTAGTACTTGAGGTAAGCACCGGTGAACACTCGCCGCGCTTTAGATATAAGAAGTTGAGAATGGCCGCCCTAACCGCCTATCTCTTCAACAGAGAGACGATGGAAATTTATGACTCGTAACGCATTCAAACACACACGGCTGCGAGAGAAAAAACGCATACAGAGCGATCAGGTAGGACTTGTTTTTGGCAAGAAATCAATGTAAACAGAACTGGTAACGCTGAAACTAAATGGCTTTCTCTGGTTGTTTATCTTTCATTTGGCGGAACTATTGCTTATACGTGGGACATTCCAAACGGTATGTGTGATTATGTTAATATGTTAAAACTCTGTATTGAAATCATAAAGTGTATTGAAACTAATGAAGATAAAATCATTACGAGCTTGATGATGCAATCAAGTGCCTCTATATAGCCCTGACGAAGGTTTATACCGAAATGCATTGGCAAAATTTATATTGAAGGCAAAATCTGATCGCCCAACATAGCACTATGTGAAACAATAAAGAAGAATATTAATAAACATTCTTGATTAAAAACTTTTGTAAAAATTGATTGAAATAAGATTTAGAAGAAGATTTTTTGAATTTGAATTTTTTCGTGAATTTTTTTGAAAAATATCTTTTGAAAATTAGCAGCCCCATAGTAGGGCCAACTGAGATGCGCCAGTTATAATAAGGCAGATTTGCCTTGTTTCTCCAATTCCCCTCAGGGTATGCGCCATACAAATACCTAAATCAAGCAAAGAAGCCCATCCACTTTCGCTAACAATGACACAATGGAAATCTTCATACAAAGCTATTAAAATTAACTGCAAACCCACACTGGACTAGTTAGAGAGTGTATGCTTTTGGGATGTAATCCATGCATCCTTAATAGATCTGACACTATTGCTTTCGAACTTAATAAAATATTTACTGTTTTAAAGAATGGCACAAATGTTATTTAAATATTGTATTTATTTATTTATATTTATTTATATTGTGCATGAAGTGGATCTATGTGATCACTGCGCCCCTGTAACTGCGACGGCCGAAAATGCCGACACCAGTTACGGCGCGGCGCAGTGATCACATGGATCACTGTGCCTGCCTCCCCCGGCCTACATTACCCCTCCCAACTCCCCCACTCCACTCACCTTTAGGGCAGCACACGCAGAAGTGTGCCGCCCGCCCCCTGCGATCCCGGCAGCGTCAGCTCTTCCCACTAACGTGGGTTTTAGCTAACCCTGCAGGGTGCTTTTTTTTTTTTCTTTCGTGTCCCCTGCTTTCCAAAATGGTAAGCGGGGGACACCCCCGCAACCCTCGACCCCCATTACTGCACCCAGGTAGAGCGGGGGGACACCCATGCAACCCCTGCTCTGCTTGGGCGCAGTAAATATCACCCTCATTTTGTGCGCCTTCAAAGTCGCAGTGACTGCGGGGGCGCACAAATGACGGTGACATTTTTGTACAATACCCATAAAGACAGGCCCATGGGCATGGTAGCACACGCATAACAGACACACATAAAACAGCAAACCTAAACAATCTCAGGGGTTGAAGGGGATCCAGAAATTTCAGACGAATAAGAGTGTCTTCAACGGTTGTTTAAATTTGGGCAAGGATCGACACAACCTTGGATCAAGTGGGAGATCATTCCAGCTCTTTGAGGCAGCATAGAGGAAAGACCCTTGAAACACCATCTTAAGCTTGGCTTCAGGAATCTGAAGGAGGCCAGTGTTGTTAGACCTCAGTGCCCTGCATACCGGTAACCAGGTTAGCCAATTAGATAGATAGCCTGGGCTGGTACCATATAGGCATTTATATGTCAGACACAACGCGCAAAAAGAGGTCCTGGTAGTCACAGGAAGCCAATGCAATGTGCGCTGAGCTTCTGAGACATGTTCCTTTCCCCTCATGCCTTCCACTACTCTAACCGCACTATTTTCAACAGTTTGAAGGCGCCTTATTTCTCCTTTGCTAACAGCTTGAAGCAGACAGGAGCCATAATCCAGCTTAGCACCCACCACTGCTCTAGCAATGGTAGTGCAGTTTTCCCGTGATAGGACTGGTCTTAACTGTGCCAGCAGTTTGAGGTTGTATGATGAGGATGCCACTAGGCAGCTCACATGTGCCCTCATGCTCATTTCCTAGTCAGTAACTACACCTAGAGTCTTAACCTTAGGAAGAGTTGGAATACTTATGCTAGCTATCTGAAACACCTGGTAGTCTGGAGTAAGTTTTTTTAGCCATGCCGCTGTGCCGATGATCATCAACTCTGTTTTTGTGTCATTAAGTGCCAGATCATTCTCCAGCATCCAGGATTGTATAATGGAGTATACAGAATTGATGACCTCAGTGTCCCTGATGTGATCACCAGAAAGCGGGATGAGACACTGAGTATCATCAGCATAATTGGCATACAGAACTTTGTTGGCATCGAGGAGTTCAAAGAGCGGCATAATGAAAATGTTGAAGAGAATGTATTTGTATTTTATTAATTTGTATAAAGCGCTTTTATCCAAATCGCTTTACATAGTACAAAAACAACGGTACAACATTTTAGAAATAAGATAATGCAAATATCAAGTCAGAAAGCAAACAGTCATGAACAGTGAAGTAGGTGATTTTTCAAAGAAACACGGAAAGAAGACTAAACAGTGATAGAATTAAGAGATAGCGGAAGAAGGCTCCAATGGAGAGAAGCAAGAAGTTCAAAGGAATGGGCGATAGACAAGAGCCCTGAAAGACTCCACAGGATACCATGAAGTAATCCGCCTTGTTGGTATCCGAGAATACTTTGGCAGTGCTGTCAGACAGGAAAGATTGCACCCACCTTGCTGCAGAGTCAGAGAAGTAGACAGATTGGACGAGCCGGGCGATCAATTTAGAATGATCCACCAGGTCAAAGGCAGCCGAGAGATCAACCAGCATCAAGAGAGCTGTACTTCCATTATCCAGAAGTTCTAACATATTTGCATTGAGGTATAGCAAAGTGGTTTCTGTGCTGTGGGCTCTGCGAAGACCTGCCGGACTACACAGCCCAAAACGCTGAACAGGTTTATACCAGGTCGAAAACAACTTGGGCACAAAGCATTGACTTGCGATCCTTTTATAGTTTGGGGTTATTCTGTACAGTACTTTTTTTTAGTATTTGACAGAAAAGGGGGTGACCCTTCTCCAAAAGAGATAGCTATATCTCGAGTAATTTGCCAAGAAACTCACAGGGTAATTCATAGAATTTCGCAGAAAAGTGTCGCAAGCGGCTGGCGCAGAGTGTCCGCGTGCGATTGTCTGCGCCAGGCACGTGCGCTAAAACCGATTTCCGCGCACAGCGTATTCATGGATTTTAGGCTCCCAAACCAGCCGTGGCGCAGAGTATCGCAGCGACCCTGCAGCAGCGCCAGTAACGCCCCCAAGAACGCCCTCGCGCAAGGAAAAGCCATCAAAATCGCTAAATCATCGCAAAGGGCAGCGCTAACCCTGGACCAGTCCACAGGGCTGCCAAACAAGGAACGCAAAGCGGGTAACGTGCATATCAGGGGTACGCGTGAAGTTATACACGCGATTAGCCAGGGTACGTGTATTACAGGGGTACGCGTGAAGTTTTACACGCGATTAGCCAGGGCACGTGTATCACAGGGGTACGCAGGAATTATCACACGCGATTTGGCTGGGTACGTGTATTACAGGGGTGCGCGGGAATTATCACACGCGATTTGGCTGGGTAGGTGTATTACAGGGGTACACGGGAAGTTCTACACGCGATTCGGCTGGGTACGTGTATTACAGGGGTGCGCGGGAATTCTCACATGCGATTTGGCCAGGTACGTGTATTACAGGGGTGCGCGGGAATTATCAGACGCGATTTGGCTTGGTACGTGTATTACAGGGGTGCGTGGGAAGTTCTACACGCGATTGGCCAGGGTACGTGTATTACAGGGGTACGTGGGAATTATCACACGCGATTTGGCTGGGTACGTGTATTACAGGGGTACACGGGAAGTTCTACACGCGATTCGGCTGGGTACGTGTATTACAGGGGTGCGCGGGAATTCTCACATGCGATTTGGCCAGGTACGTGTATTACAGGGGTGCGCGGGAATTATCAGACGCGATTTGGCTTGGTATGTGTATTACAGGGGATGCGTGGGAAGTTCTACACGCGATTGGCCAGGGTACGTGTATTACAGGGGTACGTGGGAATTATCACACGCGATTTGGCTGGGTACGTGTATTACAGGGGTACACGGGAAGTTCTACACGCGATTCGGCTGGGTACGTGTATTACAGGGGTGCGCGGGAATTCTCACATGCGATTTGGCCAGGTACGTGTATTACAGGGGTGTGCGGGAATTATCACACGCAATTAGGCTGGGTGGGTCCTCACAGGTGTTCCCTGTACACCCTCCACGGCCCCTGCAGGCAGCCCACAAAACAGGGGACTACCCTGCACACCTGCTCATGTCCCCCTGCACCCCCACACCCCAGCATCCAGGGTCACCCTCCACCAGGCCCCCACTCATGTCTCCCACCACCCCCACCCCCCGGCAGTGCAGGGGCAGCCTCCACCAGGCCCCCACTCATGTCTCCCACCACCCCCACCCCCCTGCCACCATGGGCAGCCCCCACCAGGCCCCCACTCATGTCTCCCACCACCCCCACCCCCCAGCAGTGCAGGGTCAACCTCCACCAGGCCCCCACTCATGTCCCCCTGCACCCCCACCCCCCGGCAGTGCAGGGGCAGCCTCCACCAGGCCCCCACTCATGTCTCCCACCACCCCCACCCCCCTGCCACCATGGGCAGCCCCCACCAGGCCCCCACTCATGTCTCCCACCACCCCCACCCCCCAGCAGTGCAGGGTCACCCTCCACCAGGCACCCACCCATGTCTCCCACCGCCCCCACCCCCCAGCAGTGCAGGGACACCCTCCACCAGGCCCCCACCCATGTCTCCCACCACCCCCACCCCCCAGCAGTGCAGGGGCAGCCTCCACCAGGCCCCCACTCATGTCTCTTACCACCCCCACCCCCCTGCCACCATGGGCAGCCCCCACCAGGCCCCCACTCATGTCTCCCACCACCCCCACCCCCCAGCAGTGCAGGGTCAACCTCCACCAGGCCCCCACTCATGTCCCCCTGCACCCCCACCCCCCGGCAGTGCAGGGGCAGCCTCCACCAGGCCCCCACTCATGTCTCCCACCACCCCCACCCCCCTGCCACCATGGGCAGCCCCCACCAGGCCCCCACTCATGTCTCCCACCACCCCCACCCCCCAGCAGTGCAGGGTCAACCTCCACCAGGCCCCCACTCATGTCCCCCTGCACCCCCACACCCCAGCATCCAGGGTCACCCTCCACCAGGCCCCCACTCATGTCTCCCACCACCCCCACCCCCCGGCAGTGCAGGGGCAGCCTCCACCAGGCCCCCACTCATGTATCCCACCACCCCCCTGCCACCATGGGCAGCCCCCACCAGGCCCCCACTCATGTCTCCCACCACCCCCACCCCCCAGCAGTGCAGGGTCAACCTCCACCAGGCCCCCACTCATGTCACCGACCACCCCCACCCCCCAGCCACCAGGGTCACCCTCCACCAGGCCCCCACTCATGTCACCCACCACCCCCACCCCCCAGCCACCAGGGTCACCCTCCACCAGGCCCCCACTCATGTCACCCACCACCCCCACCCCCCAGCCACCAGGGTCACCCTCCACCAGGCCCCCACTCATGTCACCCACCACCCCCACCCCCCAGCCACCAGGGTCACCCTCCACCAGGCCCCCACTCATGTCACCCACCACCCCCACCCCCCAGCCACCAGGGTCACCCTCCACCAGGCCCCCACCCATGTCTCCCACCACCCCCACCCCCCAGCCACCAGGATCACCCTCCACCAGGCCCCCACTCATGTCACCCACCCCCCCCACCCCCCAGCCACCAGGGTCACCCTCCACCAGGCCCCCACTCATGTCTCCCACCACCCCCACACCTCAGCAGTGCAGGGGCACCCTCCACCAGGCCCCCACTCATGTCTCCCATCACCCCCACACCCCAGCAGTGCAGGGGCAGCCTCCACCAGGCCCCACTCATGTCTCCCACCACCCCCACACCCCAGCAGTGCAGGGGCACCCTCCACCAGGCCCCCACTCATGTCTCCCACCACCCCCCACCCCCCAGCAGTGCAGGGGCACCCTCCACCAGGCCCCCACTCATGTCTCCCACCACCCCCACCCCCCAGCAGTGCAGGGGCACCCTCCACCAGGCCTCCACCCATGTCTCCCACCACCCCCACCCCCCAGCCACCAGGGTCACCCTCCACCAGGCCCCCACCCATGTCACCCACCACCCCCACCCCCCAGCCACCAGGGTCACCCTCCACCAGGCCCCCACTCATGTCACCCACCACCCCCACCCCCCAGCCACCAGGGTCACCCTCCACCAGGCCCCCACTCATGTCACCCACCACCCCCACCCCCCAGCCACCAGGGTCACCCTCCACCAGGCCCCCACTCATGTCTCCCACCACCCCCACACCCCAGCAGTGCAGGGGCACCCTCCACCAGGCCCCCACTCATGTCACCCACCACCCCCACCCCCCAGCCACCAGGGTCACCCTCCACCAGGCCCCCACTCATGTCTCCCACCACCCCCACCCCCCAGCCACCAGGGTCACCCTCCACCAGGCCCCCACTCATGTCTCCCACCACCCCCACACACCAGCAGTGCAGGGGCACCCTCCACCAGGCCCCCACTCATGTCTCCCACCACCCCCACACCCCAGCAGTGCAGGGGCAGCCTCCACCAGGCCCCCACTCATGTCTCCCACCACCCCCACACCCCAGCAGTGCAGGGGCAGCCTCCACCAGGCCCCCACTCATGTCACCCACCACCCCCACCCCCCAGCCACCAGGGTCACCCTCCACCAGGCCCCCACTCATGTCACCCACCACCCCCACACCCCAGCAGTGCAGGGTCACCCTCCACCAGGCCCCCACTCATGTCTCCCACCACCCCCACACCCCAGCAGTGCAGGGTCACCCTCCACCAGGCCCCCACTCATGTCTCCCACCACCCCCACACCCCAGCAGTGCAGGGTCACCCTCCACCAGGCCCCCACTCATGTCTCCCACCACCCCCACACCCCAGCAGTGCAGGGGCAGCCTCCACCAGGCCCCCACTCATGTCACCCACCACCCCCACCCCCCAGCCACCAGGGTCACCCTCCACCAGGCCCCCACTCATGTCACCCACCACCCCCACCCCCCAGCCACCAGGGTCACCCTCCACCAGGCCCCCACTCATGTCCCCCACCACCCCCACCCCCCAGCCACCAGGGTCACCCTCCACCAGGCCCCCACTCATGTCACCCACCACCCCCACCCCCAGCCACCAGGGTCACTCTCCACCAGGCCCCCACTCATGTCACCCACCACCCCCACCCCCCAGCCACCAGGGTCACCCTCCACCAGGCCCCCACCCATGTCTCCCACCACCCCCACCCCCCAGCCACCAGGGTCACCCTCCACCAGGCCCCCACTCATGTCACCCACCACCCCCACCCCCCAGCCACCAGGGTCACCCTCCACCAGGCCCCCACTCATGTCTCCCACCACCCCCACACCCCAGCAGTGCAGGGGCACCCTCCACCAGGCCCCCACTCATGTCTCCCACCACCCCCACACCCCAGCAGTGCAGGGGCAGCCTCCACCAGGCCCCCACTCATGTCTCCCACCACCCCCACACCCCAGCAGTGCAGGGGCACCCTCCACCAGGCCCCCACTCATGTCTCCCACCACCCCCCACCCCCCAGCAGTGCAGGGGCACCCTCCACCAGGCCCCCACTCATGTCTCCCACCACCCCCCACCCCCCAGCAGTGCAGGGGCACCCTCCACCAGGCCCCCACCCATGTCTCCCACCACCCCCACCCCCCCAGCCACCAGGGTCACCCTCCACCAGGCCCCCACCCATGTCACCCACCACCCCCACCCCCCAGCCACCAGGGTCACCCTCCACCAGGCCCCCACTCATGTCACCCACCACCCCCACCCCCCAGCCACCAGGGTCACCCTCCACCAGGCCCCCACTCATGTCACCCACCACCCCCACCCCCCAGCCACCAGGGTCACCCTCCACCAGGCCCCCACTCATGTCTCCCACCACCCCCACCCCCAGCAGTGCAGGGTCAACCTCCACCAGGCCCCCACTCATGTCCCCCTGCACCCCCACCCCCCGGCAGTGCAGGGGCGGCCTCCACCAGGCCCCCACTCATGTCTCCCACCACCCCCACCCCCCTGCCACCATGGGCAGCCCCCACCAGGCCCCCACTCATGTCTCCCACCACCCCCACCCCCCAGCAGTGCAGGGTCAACCTCCACCAGGCCCCCACTCATGTCCCCCTGCACCCCCACACCCCAGCATCCAGGGTCACCCTCCACCAGGCCCCCACTCATGTCTCCCACCACCCCCACCCCCCGGCAGTGCAGGGGCAGCCTCCACCAGGCCCCCACTCATGTCTCCCACCACCCCCACCCCCCTGCCACCATGGGCAGCCCCCACCAGGTCCTCACAATCCCCAATCATGTGCGTAATGTTCAGCCTCCACAGCCAAAAAGCCCTACCAAGTAACCCATTCACCCACATGGAAATGAAAACACATGTTACACCCCCAATGTTCATGAAGCAAATGAACCCATGTCCGTCACACACATTTTCCAATTGAATGGGAAAACACACAACATGACATGCATGAAACCAATGAGATGAAACCACACAGTGAACAATGGAAAAAAAAATGTATTGGACAAAAATACGAATGATAAAGAAAGAAAAATAACTACAATGTAAATGTGAAAAAATAAGCTGCATGTCCGCATAAAAACACAAAAGTAGAAAATCAAATCCAAAAAATGTTGTCCAAAGTGAAATGTAAAAACTCTCCATGCAACAAAGAACTATGTACAAAAATAACAAGGGTCCATCATCACAACTGAACTAAGGAAACCTCCTAAAAAACCTACCTAAATATCAACTATATACAAAAAGTGGAGCAGTGTCCGTCGACTCCAAATCATAAGAAAAAACAAAGGAAACCTAAAACTAAAGAACTATATACAAAGGCGGCGGGCAAGTCCAGCGGCTCACTCCGTGGTGTTCCGGGCCAGGGCATCATCGAACTCCTGTTCGATGTCCCGGAGGCGGTCCAGTTCCATGGCCCCAAGGGTCCGCAGGGACGACGCCGTGTCCTCCTCCAACCCCCTGCGGATTGCCTCGAGGCACTCGGCCCGCCTCAGGGCCCTCCGCATGGAGTTCTCCGCCCTGACCATTGTGAGCCGCGCCTCTTCCGCCCGCCGCCGCTCCGCACCTATGGCGTGGCCCAACCGCTGCCACACGGAAGACACTCTCTGTCCTGGGTCCTCCTGCCCTCCGGCCGATGCCTGCCCCTCCGATGTCGAAGGCCCCGAGCCTTCATGGCTCCCACCATGTTGCTGCTGCTGCTCTGCCTCTGCCCGTGCACTGCCTCCTGCTGCCTGCACATCCTCCGCCGGCTGGGGTGCAGTTGTTGATGTGGCCACCCCTGCTGGACGTCCGACTCCCGACTGTGGCAGGGATGCCTCCTCCACCAGCCTGGCCGCACTGTCAGAGGCAGCTCCACAGGGCACCCAGGTGACTGATGGGTGGGAAGATGGCACAGAGGACGACTGGCGCGTAGGGGGTCCAGTTGAGGAGGGGGTCGGAACAAGCCCCATCAGACGGAGGAATCCGGTCTGGGTGACCTGTCCCAGCAGGCTGACGTGGTCAACGAGCCATTCGAGATGACGTGCAGTCTCTCCATGAAAAGACTGCAGGTCACCTCGCATGGCCCGTTGACGCAACGCCACACCAGCCAGGACAGGCTCAACCCGGACCTGGATAGCCACGTCCGCAGGCAGAGGAAGGCCAGTTGACGTCAGCTCATCCCCTGCCTGGAAACGGGTCTGGACGTAGGCATCCCTGCTGGTGCAAGATGATGCAGGGACAAGATCGGGGACAGGATTGCACACAGGCACCTCCGCGGCGGCCTGTGCTGCCTCATGTCCCTGGTCCTGGACTGCACCACTAGCACCAGTGGGATCCCCACCTCCAGACCCCGTCTCTGGTGCTTGCACGGCCTCCTCCTCCACCAGACCCCCCACCAACCTGGATGACTCCGTGCCATCTTCCCCTGTTGGGCCCTCTGGGGTCCCAGCTGCCCCTTCTGCTGCCGAGGAGTCCAACTCCAACCTCCGCCTCTTGGACCTCCCCCCGGCAGCTGCGGCCTGGGACGCGGCACCGGACTCCTCACTCCCCGACGAGATGACAACACGGGAGGGGAGCCGGGCCTTGCGTCTCCGGCTGGCGGTCGGATCCCCGCCGCTGTGCTCCACAGCACCTTCTCCGCCCTCTTCATCAGTTGACGCTGCAGACAGGGAGAAACAAAACACAGGCATCAGGGCACTGTACAATGGACACATACACACATGACAGTTGCACATGAGTGGCATTGGCAAACCTCAGACATGTCATCACAATCCCCAACACACATGTCATTGCAACTCGCACACATGAGCCATACCACAGCCATATCACAACTGCCACCACCATCCATACACATACAACAGCATGAGCAGCCAAAGGTGACCCAGACATCACATGCAACACAGGAAGTGCACCACACATGTACACACACCACCACACTTGCATGCATGTGTACACCTCTGCCAAGTGTCGCACTGTTCAGACGGGCATCCATGTCACATCTGCCAATCAGGCTTACACATACCGCAGTCACATGCATCCATGTTGCATCACTGTTGCACCCTTGTCAAATACACACACATGCACATGTACACAGTGCTCATACATGCAGCCCAAAACAACATACATGCGTGACATCACGGACATGTCTACTTACATACACATACATACAAACATGTGTGCACGCACAACTGCATTTGCCATGCAAGCCTACACACACAAGCACCATCCATGTCTCACACATTACAGCCCTCGCATGTGTCAGCCCCACGGCCATGTACACCCCCACCCATACTCGACCCCATACAAACAGATGTGCAACCTGCACAATACCGAATAATCACCACACGCACTGCTCACAATCAGGATGCATGTACACTCACCGCTCGACTCCAGACGGGTCTGCTTCTCCAGGACCTGGACGTGGAGCGCTGGGGATATGCGTTCCAGGACCCCCATCTGTTCTTCCGACAAGTGGCCCCGGCGCCCCTTGGCATCCGCTGCCTTCAAGAGGCGCCGGGCCTTGTTCAGGGTCCTGGACCTGAAGTCCTCCCAGCGCTTCCTGACATGTTGTAAGTCCCGGACTGCCACCCCCTCCGCGTTGATGGCAGTCATGATGTCAGTCCAGATCCGAGTCCGTCCTTCCTTGTCGGCGCGGGAACTTCCGAAGAGGGCATCATACTGCCCCAGGACTTGCTCCACCAGGACACCAACTTCGGTGGCACTGAAGCTGGTGCCCCTCTGCCTCTCTGGCCGGGGGTTGTCAGTGGTCACAGATGGTGTTTGCCCCGACATGACAACCCCAGAGGCAGGAGTGGGTGGGCAACTGGGTCCTGGGGCTGGGCTGTGGAGCGATGGAATTCCAGTCGGGAGTCTTCGGTTCCAGCAGGGGTGGTCACAGCAACAGCACCCCTGGCTGATGTGCAGGCAGCAAATGGCAGTGCACGTGGGCAGCAGGCGGTCAGGCAGCAGCAGATGGTAGGTGGGAGCGTGCTCGGGGCTCTGGGGGGCAGTAGTTCGGCCTTCTGGGCAGGAGCGTGGTCTTCCGTGTGCTTACGCGTGGCCAGCTTGGTACGGAGTGATTTGGCACGTGAAAATCATGCACGTCAGCGTGAAAATCGAGGAAAGGCCCTTAGCGCGTAAGCGCGTCAGCACGCATACGCGATTCTATTGGACCAAAGGCCCTCAGCGCGTAAGCGCGTCTGTGACGTGACCCGCACGGGTGTTTCCCACACAGCACGTGATGACAGAGCACACGTGGAAAGACTGCACGTCAGAGTCTCATCGCGTGTGATTGGTGGAAATGGCCCTACACGCAGAAGTGACAAAGCGTGTAATTGGTGGAAATGTCCCTACACGCAGAAGTGACAAAGCGTGTAATTGGTGGAAATGGCCCTAGCGCGTACACGCCGCGTAAGTGACGCTGGACGTGTGGCCCTGTATAAAAGGTATGTGTAGAACACGTTTTCCTTGTACGTGCTTTTCGTGGAGAGCGAGTGGGTGAATTCTGTACTTCTTGTCGTTTCACACGCGATTTACTTCACGGCGTTTCAAGTTCGTATTCCCTGTTACCTCTGACAGCTTTTTCTCTTTTTTCGCTTTTACTGGTTTACCTGGGCCTGTTCCCTCAAACAGTGTTCCCTTCTACTGTTGTCCTGTCTCCTCAGACAGCGTACAAATCTTCTTTTGGCGGGGGTGTTGCCAACCAAACGTGCTCCTTTTACACGCTCGTTTACCAGGCAGACGGTGAGTCACGCACGTATCTAACATCTGTGCTTGCCCCGTGTGTAGCCTACCCCTTCAGAGGTCATTCTAGGCTGCGTGTGACACGCATACGTTCATTCTTGTGTTACTGGGTGCCACAGCGTAGTGCAGGTTTTTCTTTCTGCACACGTGGTCTAGGAGGGGTTGCGTGCACGTCATCTCCCTTTTTTGGGGCTCCTGTGCGTAGCGTGACCCGTCATCTTTCCCCAGGGGTTACAATCAGCCTTGCAAGAGCACTAGGGTACAATTACCATCTGGTACCCAACCCCTTTGACCCCCTATTGCCCAGGACAATAGTTTCCAGCCACTCCCATACGCACATTTACATCAGTGCCATGGCTGGGAGGCGAGGATTCCGTAAGGGTGGCAAAGGTGGAAGAGCCACAAGTGGTGGCCGTGGTGGATCCGGTAGGGGACGTGGTCGTTACTTGCAGGGTGAGCCTGTCCCCCCATGTGTGGAGGACCAGTCAAGGGCACCCATAATCCCCCCCCTCCCGTTGAGGCTGATGTGGCTGACACCATCCATGCTCAGCCCTTGTTGGACCAGCCCATTGTGGCACCAGATCTGGCTGACTCCATGGCTGACTTCCAGGTCAGCAGGCCTATGACACGTGCGCTGGTGCACGTTGATGTCACCATGCCACGTGCATCTGGGCCAGCAAGGTCATCTGCTGCACCAAGGAGGCAGGGCGGAGAGGCTGCAGGGGCAGCTGCGGCTCCATCCACCCCAGCCCTCACACACCCAGCCAGGACAGTGTCGGTCCTAGTCCATGCTGCTGACATTCCCCCTGACACCATCACACTAGAGCCAATGCCTGCACCAACTCCCATGCTGAGTGTGCAATCCCACACTCCTGATACAGAGTCCACCAGGGCTCCTGCCCCTAGTGTCCAGAGCGGCGCAGGACACTCAGGATCACCACCACCTTCCAAGCGGAAGAGGAAGAGTGCTCGTCCGGCATTGGCTGATGCCCCAGACACGGCTACACAGTCCGGCCCATCCAGGAAGCCCAGCTTCACGGATGACGAACTGAATGCACTTGTCGAGTATGTGTCCGGACATGACAACGAGATGGTCATTGTTGCAGGATCCAAGACCACACCTGCACAACGCCAGGCACACTGGCAGACCGTTGCGGACATCGTAAGTGCCCTTGGAATCGTGAGGCGCACAGCCAATGATTGCTATAAGCGCTGGAATGACCTAAAGCGCAGGGCAAAGAGTAAGCTGGCCTCAAGTCATGCCGCAACTCTAGTGACTGGAGGTGGGTCTCCAGTAGTAGACATGGAACTCACTCCACATGAGTCAGTCGCTGGGACCTACGTCACGGAGGAACAGATCCAAGGCGTGGGAGATCTGGCTGATTACGAGGCATTGTCCGGTGAGTGCACATGCATGTGTGTGTCATCCATGTGCATGGTGTGTGTGTGAGGGCTTCTGTTTGTGTGCCAGGTGAGAGTGTGTGCGCCTGAGTCGTTTGGGTCAGCCATGTGCTTCATGCAATACTTCCTGCGCAGCTGCATTTGGCCATAGCAGTATCCCTTCTGCCAACAGTAGACATCTAGCCCAACTGCACGCCAGTTGCCCTTGAAGTGTCACCTTGCCACAACATAGTTGCTTATTTTTCACTGTTCATTCAGTCAGTTTGTTTGCATTCCACCACTTTCACTAGGCATGTCGCTGTCCACTAGTCACATGTCTGACATGGGTATGGTAAAGTGGAGTGACTTTGTTACCTGGATATCATTTGTACACACATGTCCCTGTGCAATTGGACCATTTCAGACTGGCAGCTCCAGGTGAAAAATCTGACCTGTTAGAATTAGAAAAGCGATTACATGCGGGAACTGGACTGAATGAATAGGTGCTGCCCTCCTCTCCATCTTCACTCAATAGCAATGGTACAAGCCATCTGTGTGATGGCATGTGTGTTTCACCTGGCAATCACAGGCCAATGTGTGATGCCACTGCCAGGCAGCATGCAGAAAATGTGTTCATCTTCCATCTTGGTGTCATCAGTGTGTGCCATTTGCCTGCACTTCATACGCAGTGAGGGTGCATGCATGGGAGGGTTTTAGTCATGTGGGACATGTGTCAATCAAGTACTGGTTCTCTTGCTTCTCAGCCCTCATTGTGTGCCATGGTGCTAATGCCTGTTTCCATTTCTTTGTTTTCATGTCTTTGCAGGGGAAGACGCACCTGATACTGCTGGGGTTGTGGAGATGGTGCAGACCCAGGAGGGGTCCGAGGGCCGACCAACCACCAGTGAGGGACGTGGTGTGGTGGTGGGGGAGAACCCACAAGTGCTGCAGGTCGTGCTCTCAAGGGGTGTCTCTGGCTGCACCTCCCCCGAGCTGTACTCAGGTGTTGATTCGGATGAGACCTACGTGCCGTCGCAGGTGAGTGTTCCAGGGAGGGATTCTGTTCTGTCTCACCCACCTGCACCAGGGTCAGAACCCTCCATGGGGATTTCAGTGTTGGCAGCTACGCCTTCGGTGGTTACGGATGCAGGGTCACACTCCGCGACATCTGATCCTGTTCCTGGGCCAGCAGATCAGAGGGGGAATGCAGTCCTGCAGCCTCAGGCAGTGCCGGCACAGCAAGGCGCAGTTCGCCTTGCCCCAGACAGGTGTGGTGCCCGCCGACGTGGTGGCCGTACGCCACCCGGCAATACCGCATGGGAGCAATCCATTTACGGTATGGCAACCCAACAGGCTGCATCATCCGAGATGATGGCTCAGGCCATGGATAGGGTGGCCACTTCCATTGTCCCCCCAGAAAGGCTGATGGAGCGACTAGAGCAGGCAACCGACTCCATCTGCCAGTCACACAGGGAGGACATGTTGGGGTCCAACAGGGACAGGCGGGCGGCACTGGCGACTCTGCAGGAGGCCATCTCCATTGAGTCCCAGGGCCACAGGGAAGCCCTGAGGCAGGAGCTCCTTCACCTCAGGACGACTCTTGTTGAGCTTGAGGCTTCAACACACCAAAGGACAGAACAGCAGCTGGAGCGTCTCACCCGTACGCTCTCAGCTGAGATGCAGGCAACGAGGGCGGAGGTCCGGGCATCCCGTGAGTTGTTGCATGGGGACCTCCGCACACTCATCCTCCAGAACCAGACCTACCACACCCGCATGCTTACAGCCATGGAGGAGCAGACTAGGGCCTTGCGTGGGCTGCCTCCCATAGTGCAACCACCTCCGGATGCAGCTGCACAGGGTGATAATAGCGACAGCAGTGATACTCCCACAATAGGGTAGCCGTGTGGGCCATGAGCCCATGGAGGTGTTTTATCTTCCCAGGATCCACGCAGGTGGGTTCTGGTGTGTATCCTGTCCTCGGACCTCCTGGGTGGCCTCCCCAACCCCCCCGGGCCCATCAATGGCCATTTTTGATTGTTTCTTATTTTTATTTTTATTTTCATTTCTTTTATTCCCAATTTTTTTGGGACGATTTGTTGGCTTCCGTGGTTCCTGTGGGCATACGCTGCATTGTGGCTGGGCACATGCAGGCTTGTAATGTATTTGGTTCAGATGCTTGGGTTTGAGTCACACACACCCCTCCTGCTTCCCGTTTCCATGGGCTTGCAAAGGGTGTGCCCAAGTGACAGTGAATTACACAGTGACGTTGGACTCCCATGAGCTGTGTGGGCAGTCTGTAGTCAATACTGTGTATACATTCCTAGTGCATATTGCTGTTGTGTTGTACACTGCATGTTGCATTGATGTGTAACTCTTCTTCTGTGTCTACCTCCCAATTTGCAGGTCCCTTCCTCATGTCTACACAAGGACCTCTAGTCTGGAGATGGGGTCCATGTTGGCAGCAGTGCACCTACAACTCTACATGGCGCCAACACTGCACAGTTGGTAGTGGTGGGAGTGCAGGCATTTCCGGTGGTGAGACTACTAATATGTAACATTTGTGATGTCATGTTAATGGTAGTACGTGCTCAAGTTTGTTGTTGGTCCGGCATTGCTGTGAGCATTTCAGGTGTTGCAGGTTTCTAATAGGGACACTGTACATAGTGAGACTGATGTCATGTTGTGGGGATTACTTTGTTTACCTGCAATTAGCATGACATGGCACGGTGTGTCGTGTGGCGGTGCTGGGGTTGGGTTGGCTGACATGGCACTGTCCTCTTGTTGCATTTTGCAAGTGGGTATTCATTTTAGCTGCTTCAATGTGTAACTTCACAAAACTGCATTGGTGGTGTCTGTGTGGGTAGGGATGCACACATTGTGACACTTCCAGGTGAACAATCTCAGGCTGATATGGTATTCACGGTTCATTCTCCAGACATTCAGGATCAGTGTCAGGTTGAGTCATCATTGATTGTCAGATGGAATGTGCCAGGGCAGTGTGCACTCCACAGGGGTGTGATTTCTATGTGAAGTAATTAGCCACTAGCTGTGTACGGGCTGCCTCCCCCCGTGCCCTTTCCCCTCCCATGCGCAGCGGCTGTGCATGTGGTTGGGGATGTGGGGCCACCACCATGTCCACGGCCAGGCCCCGGCGTGTTGCAACGTTGTGCAGGACACATGCTGCCACTATGATCCTGCACACTACTGGGGGAGCGTATAACAGCTGCCCGCCAGAACGGTCAAGGGAGCGAAAGCGTGACTTTAGCACTCCGAATGTGCGCTCCACTATGCCCCTGGTTGTAATGTGGGCTGTGTTATATCTTACCTCGGGTGGCGTGGTGGGGTTCCGAATTGGCGTCATCATGTGGGGGCTGAGAGGGTAGGCACTGTCCCCTGTGGAGGTGGTGATTGGTATCATTGGTGGGGTTGTGACCTTGCTCAGTATCCAACATGCATGCATGTGCAGTGGCATACATACTCACCAAGCAGCCATGTATCGCCATGCCGCCCAGCTTCTAGGTCCCGGCTTAGGGTGGACATTCGGTAAATGAAGCTGTCGTGGGTGGAGCCGGGATAGTTGGCATATACTGAGGTGATGATTCCCTTGGCATTACATGCTACCTGCACGTTGATGGAATGCCAGTGCTTGCGGTTCCTATAGATGTGCTCAGATGCCCTGGGGGGACGTAGAGCCACATGGGTGCAGTCGATGGCACCTAGCACTTTGGGGAATCGTGCCACAGCGTAAAAATCCAGGGCGGCAGCATGCCTTTCTGCAGGTGTTCTGGGCAGGTATATGTGCCTGCGGACTGATGGGCGTGCAGTGATGATGTTCAAGACCTGGTGTAGGCAGCGTGACTGGGTGGCCTGTGACACCCCACCCACTATGGCACTTGTCCGCTGAAATGATCCAGTGGCTAAGAAGTGCAGTACATTGAGGACCTTCTCCAGGGGGCTGAGTGCTTGGGAGCACAGGGTGGGTGATGTGAGGTCATCCTCCCACTCACTCACCAGGTCCAGTATAATGTGTGGTGGAAACCTGTACCTCCCATACACCTGGTCATCAGGCATCCCGAAAAGGCTGGTTCTGGGTGTGAATATTCTGGCCCTGACTATCCTCCTCCTCCTCCTTTGGTAGCCCACTGCCACTGCTGCTAGGAACGGTATGTTCATCCTGGCGTCTGAGCTTGTTATTGTTAAAGTCCGCAAATTTATGCTTTGCGCGTGTTCTAGGCGAGCGTGTGACCCGCGCACCCCTGGAATCCAGTTCACAGTCCAATAGCGTGTGGAAATTCACACGCACCACGGGATACAGGTTCGCTGACGTACTTGCGTGTGTAAGTGCCCGCGCACCCATGAAATACACGTACATAGGCCAATCGCGTGTACGCGCACTTTTGTCCAACTACACGCGATGACACTCTGACGTGCAGTATTTCCACGTGTGCTCCGTCATCACGTGCTGAGTGGGGAACACCCGTGCGGGTCACGTCACAGACGCGCTTACGCGCTGAGGGACTCTGGTCCAATAGAATCGCGTATGCGTGCTGACGCGCTTACGCGCTAAGGGCCTTTCCTCGGATTTCACGCTGACGTGCAGGATTTTCACGTGCCAAATCACTCCGTATCAAGCTGGCCACGCGAAAACACACGGAAGACCACGCTCCTGCCCAGAAGGCCGAGTTACTGCCCCCCAGTGCCCCGAGCAGCCTCCCACGTGCCATCTGCTGCTGCCTGCCTGCCTGCCTGCTGCCACCGTGCCCTGCCATTTGGTGCCTGCACATCAGCCATCTGCAGGGGTCCAGTTGCTGTGTCCACCCCTGCTGGAACTGAAGACTCCCGACTGGGATTACATCGCTCCACAGCCCAGCCCCAGGACCCAGTTGCCCACCCACACCTGCCTCTGGGGTTGCCATGTCGGGCACTTCCACATCTGGCACCAGTGGCAACCCCAGGCCAGAGGGGCACCAGCTTCACTGACAACGAATTTGGTGTCCTGGTGGAGCATGTCCTGGGGCAGTATGATGCCCTCTTTGGATCGTCCCGCGCCAGCAAGGAAGGACGGGAGAGGATCTGGGCCGACTGTGTGGTTGCCATCAACGAGGAGGGGGTGGCAACCCGCAACGTCCTGAAGATCAAGAAGCGCTGGGAGGACTTGAGGTCCAGGACCCTTGTGAAGGGCCGGCGCCTCGTGGAGGGGGGCCGGTGCCGCATGAGTTCCATCCAGATGAGGGTCCTGGAACGCGTACGCCCAGCGCTCCACGCCCAGATCCTTGAGAGGGAGGCCCGTCTGGAGTTGAGCGGTAAGTGTCCAAGCATTACTGTGTGAGACAGGGCATGTTGCGGTGTGCTGGTTCTATGATACTTGCCTGTATGTGTGCCATAGGCCATGTATGCATGTATGTGTGCAGGGACATCATGGTAATGCATGTGCGACCAGTGATGTGTGACCCACATGGTTGTTGCATGTGTTCAAATGCTGCATGGGGAGCCCTATGCAGATTTTGAACATGAGAGCATGCCAGTCTCTGTACCTGGACATGGGTGGGGGTGAGGGATGGGTGCTGATGCCAGGTACATATATGGTAGCCATGTCTGTGTGCCTGACCTGCGTGTCTGTGACTTGTGCATGCCATGGATGCATGACACATGTGTGTGACAATGCACAGATTCAGTGAAGCAGCCAAATTACCCTTGTATCCGCTGTGTTTGGTGTGTTTGGGGCCAGATGGATGTGACTGAGGTGAAGTGTGTGCATGTGATAGGCATGAGCCATTATGCATGTGAGTTACATATCATTGAATGTTTCAAGAGTCCATTGGACATGCATGGAAATGTCCATGGCATGCACCATGCCTGTTACTGTGTGTGTTTTGCCTGGACTGACCCATGTGTTGTGGAGGGACATGATGGAAGTGTACTTTGACAGTGGTGCTCATCTGCTATTGCTTCCTGTCTAGGGGACCATTGTACAGTGCCCTGATGCTTGTGTTCTTTGTCTCCCTCTACGCAGCGGCTAGTGAAGAAGAGGGCGGAGACGGCGCTGTGGAGCAAGGCGGCGGGGATGCCCCCACGGCTGCAGCGGAAGGGGTGGGTGAGCCCCCACAGGGGCCTGCTACGGTGGGAGACGGTGAGGAGCCATCCAGGTTGGTGGTTTGCTCAGAGGAGGAGGAGGCCGCCACTGGGGCACACATGGGGCCTGGTGGGGGCATCCCTGCTGGTGCAAGTGGTGCAGTCCAGGGCCAGGGGCAGGAGGCAGCACAGGTCACCGTGGAGGGGCCTGTGCATGTCGCTGTCCCTGACCCTGTGAGTGCACCACCATGCACCAGCAGGGATGCCCCGTCCCAGGCCCGTCCGCAGGTAGAGGGGATGTCCATGTCACCTGACTCCACTCCACCTGCGGAGGTGGGAACCCCTGGCCGTGTGGAGAAGGTCCTGATTGGGGTCGCGATGCGCACGGCTGTGATTCGTGATGCCGTGCGTGCTTCCCGGGAGGAGGACGCACGTCATCACGAAGTGCACCGTGCCGACGTGGCCCAATTGGGATCGGCCATGTTCGGGGGTTTCCTGCATGTGTTGTCCAATCTGGCGGCCCTCTCCTCCTCTGTGCAGGCTATACACCAGTCGTTCTCCTTGCCGTCTTCCGGCCCAGATGCCACCAGGGCCCCCTGTGTACCTGCCCCGACCAATGCAGCCAGCTCGGTGGGGATCCCATCCCTGCCACAGTTGGGAGTCGGAGGTCCAGCAGGGGTGGACAACACAGCAACTGGACCCCAGCAGATGGAAGATGTGACAGCATCATCGGGCAGGGCACGTGCACGACGGCGTCGGTGGTTTCCATCAGCCTGGATGCCGTCGTGCTGGCAGAGGCAGTGGCGTCGGAGGCAGCAGCAGGCTCGACGTGGGAGGCATCATGGCTCGGGGCCTTCAAGATCAGAGGGGCAGGCATCGGCCGGAGGGCAGGGCAACCCTGGGATGGTGGTGTCTTCCGTGTGGGAGCAGTTGGTCCAGCGGATAGGTGCGGAGCGGCAGCGGGCGGAAGAGGAGCGGCTCACCATGGTCAGGTCGGAGTTCTCCATGCGTCGGGCGTTGAGGCGGGCTGAGTGCCTCGAGGAAGCTCGCAGGGAGTTTGAGCTGGACATGGGGTTATCCCTGCGAGACCTCGGGGCCAGGACAGAGTCCCGCCTCCAGGACATCGACATGGAGTTCGATGATGCCCTGGCCAGCAACATCACCGAGTGAGCCGCAGGACTTGCCCGCTGCCTTTGTATATAGTTATTTAGTTAGTTAGTGTTAGGTTTCCTTTATTAATTTTTGTATTTTTGGACCGCTCGGACAATGGCCACTTTTTTGTATATATTATTTTCATTAGGTAGTAGTAGGTTTCATTTATGGTGTTGGGCTCATGGACCCTGGAATTTTCGTGTATATAGTTTGCTTTTTGAAGAAACATTTTTTTTTATTAATTATTGTGTTCACCATGAGGAAATGGTTTTTCATTATTTTACTTACACATGATTTTGCTTTGGACAACATTTGTTTTTGGATTACTTTGTTTTTTTTATTTTTACATTTGTTCTCGGACATGGACCATTTATTTTGTTATCCCCATTGTTGTATGTTTGATTTTTTTACTTATTTTTCATCTTTAATACATGTTTTTTTAACTTTCACTTGTGGTATTTTCTCATTGGTTTCATACATGTCATGATATGGGTTTTGACATTCACTTGCACCCATTGTGTATGTGTGTGTGACAGACATATGTTCATTTACAGACTTGCCATTGGGGTTGTATCATGTAATTGCATTCACTATGTGGGTGGATGCAATCCTTGCCTGGGTGTTTGTGCTGGGTATGCTGGCCATTACTGCCATGATTGAGTATCGTCAGGACCTGGGGGCAGGGGGACATGTGTGGGTGCCTGGTGGAGGGTGCCCCTGCACTGCTGGGGTGTGGGGGGTGGTGGGAGACATGAGTGGGGGCCTGGTGGAGGGTGACCCTAGTGGCTGGGGGGTGGGGGTGGTGGGTGACATGAGTGGGGGCCTGGTGGAGGGTGACCCTGGTGGCTGGGGGGTGGGGGTGGTGGGTGACATGAGTGGGGGCCTGGTGGAGGCTGCCCCTGCACTGCTGGGGTGTGGGGGTGGTGGGAGACATGAGTGGGGGCCTGGTGGAGGCTGCCCCTGCACTGCTGGGGTGTGGGGGTGGTGGGAGACATGAGTGGGGGCCTGGTGGAGGGTGCCCCTGCACTGCTGGTGTGTGAGGGTGGTGGGAGACATGAGTGGGGGCCTGGTGGAGGGTGACCCTGGTGGCTGGGGGGTGGGGGTGGTGGGTGACATGAGTGGGGGCCTGGTGGAGGGTGTTAGGTGGAAACCTGTGCAGCTCCCTCTGGGACCACTGCAAAAGATTTAGGACTACAGGTGTTGCGATGAACCCACTTGGTAGCAGTCTGTACCACACAGATTCAGTTGGTAGCTGTGGCTGAGCAGTCAGACTTCTCTCAAGAAAAGTTGGTCAGTATAGGGAGCATACAAGATAGGGTAATTCTTCGCAGCAAAACGAGTAAACACGCAACCAGGCTTTAGTATAAAGATAGCAAGTTATTTATTAATAACAGAACATCTACGGAAAATACTAAAGCGAACCACGGCAAACAAATCAAAATGCAATTACTCTGCAGAATGGAATAAAGCTCAATCCCCGACAACACAATATCGACAACTCTAGGTCCTACGGTACCACTTATTTTCAGACAGAGGTGTATACCTCAACCCAGATGACACTCGACTATTTTAGTGAGGAAGGGAGAGAAGAGATAGGCAGGTAATGAAGTCAACACGGTTCGTACTGCAGCAGGTAAAAATGCAAGGCAAGAAGGCATTAATCACACTAGATCATACAGTTCGGCGGCCAGGCCCACTCGGTGAGAGGTATGGCACGATGTCCTGGAAAGTCTCTATGGGTGATGCGTTCAAGTCTTAGTTAGCAGTTTGGTTAGCGACAGGTGGAACCAGTTCAGAACAAAGAGTGAATAAAGCTTGGAGGCAACCCAACGGAACGGAGAGGAAACAAATACCTCACACGGACCGATCGATAAGGGAAGCCAGGCGGTTACGGTACCTTGTTGTGAAAGACCACTCCAGCGGGGGCAGTTGTTCCTGGTGGTGGATGCACGACGGGTCTTGGCCAAGAGAAGAGATGCTCTCGTCGTCGAAGAGAAGATGTCCGGTGCACCACCAGGGAAGAAACCAGCCGCGGAGGGCTTCGTCACAAGGCACCACTTTTCGATCACGATGCCGGAGTAGTGGCTATCCGGTTGCCGGGTGCTCTGCACGGGCAATTCGACCACTGCGTCCAGGGCGATCAAAAAGCACAAAGAAGAAGAAGACTGGTTGTTCCCACCAGCCAGGGAAAGAGCCTCTCCGGCAGGGAGATCTCTTCTGTCGTCGGGAGATTGTGAGACGGTTCCGCAGGGCTCCACCGGAGGTGTCGTCGTGCAGGTCGGCTCAGCGTTACCCTCGTCGGATTTTTTAGGTCCAGTGGCGACGTTCCTAAAGATCCAGTCCCAAAAGCCCTGCTTTTATGCAGACGTCCCCCATTCATTCAGCCTAGCTTGTCAATCAATACATGCTAAGTGGTGAGCGGGAAGGCTCACCACCTGGGCCAATCACTCCAGAGTGCGACCTGAGTTGGCAAGGCAACTCGGTCCAGGGTGCCTAAACCCCCTCCCACACCCCTGAGGTAACCCAGACAGAATGGCGCCACCTTGGAGGGTCACTGTCCAGAGGCCTGCCAAAAGTGGAACAAAGGGCTCAACCTTTGGTTTAGGAGTCACAGAGAAAAACACAGACGCCATTCTACAACCCGAGTTCTGGCAGAAAATACCACTCGATAAACCTATTTAAGATAAGTAGATCGGTGGTACGTTGGAGATTAACGAAAAACAGTATCAATCTTCAACAATGGGACGAATCCCATAGGGTTATGCTCGGGGTCGAACATAACAAGTAGTTTCCACTGCCACCAGCCAAAACTCGACGAGGAGGGACGGGACAGTGCCCCCTCGAGTAACAGATCCAGGAGTAATCGAATTACCCCTACTAGCACGTCCACAATAAGATGGTTGGTACTAGTTCTGTTAGCAAATTTAGGTCTAGTAAAGCCAATGGTGACTTTACATGCCCGGGGAGACGGTAGTCAGTCCCCGGGTAGGGAGTCTATGGTGGGGGGACCAGCTAGGGTGCCCCCGTGTCACGACACGTAGGGTGCGGAGTGACACACATATAAAAACTTATGAGACCCTATGGAGTAAAAGACCCCATAGCCCATCGAACACATTGACAACTCAAAGGAATCACACACATACATGTCCAAGAGTGAGAGGAAAAGGGTCACACTCTTGGCAGGATGGAAAAAACAAACTCCAGAAATCCAGCAAAGCTGCTGGGGGACTCACTAGGTTAGGAAATTCAGCCTAAACAGAGAATTCTCCCTAACACTCGCCCCCCCCAGACTAAGGGACAGGAGGATTTAATCCACTCCTGGATGAATCTCATACCTCTAGTCGATGATATACATCCTAGAGAGACCATCAGCATTTTGGTGGTGACACCCTGACCTGTGCTCAATGGTGAAATCGAACCCTTGCAGGCAGATCGACCATCTCAGTAGTTTCGGGTTTTCCCCTTTCATTTGCATTAACCATCTCAAGGGTTGGTGGTCAGTCTGAATAACAAAAGTAGAACCATACAAGTACGGCCTAAACTTCTTCAGAGCCCACACGATAGCAAAGCATTCTCTTTCGATTGTTGCCCACCTTGTTTCAGGATCCTTCAGCTTGCGGCTGATGTAGCAAACGGGGTGCTCCCTACCTTTCCCATCCAGTTGACTGAGTACGGCACCTATCCCTACATTGGAAGCGTCTGTCTGCACAATGAAGTGTTGGCGGTAATCAGGAGCTCTGAGTACTGGGGCTTGGCAAAGAGCCTTTTTCAGGTTTTCAAAAGCCTGATTGCACTCCTCGTTCCATTTAACCTTTTTAGGGAATTTGGGCGAGGAGATGACATTCAGTGGAGAAGCTATGGTCCCATAGTTCTCTATGAAATTCCTGTAATACCCGGTGAGGCCTAGGAAGGCTCTCACCTGAGTCTGAGTAGTCGGTGTTGTCCAATTTTGCACAGCTTCAATCTTACTGAGCAAAGGCCTTATTTCTCCACCGCCTACCTCATGCCCAAGGTAGACTACCTTACTCTGTCCAATTTGGCATTTACTCGCCTTTATGGTCAGATTGGCTCGTCCAAGAGCCTGCAAAACATCTCTTAGGTGGGTTACATGTTCGTCCCAGGAATTGCTGAACACTGCTATGTCATCCAAGTATGCCATGCAGAAGTCCTCCATCCCGGTTAGAACCTGGTTTACCATCCGTTGAAACGTAGCAGGTGCATTTTTTAGTCCGAAAGGCATTACCGTAAACTGGTATAAACCAACGGGGGTAGAAAATGCAGTTTTCTCCTTGGCATGGTTGGTCAGGGCTATTTGCCAATAGCCTGACGTCAAGTCAAATGTGCTGAGGAATTTGGCGGCGCCAAGTTTATCCACCAACTCATCTGTCCTTGGCAAAGGGTGGGCATCAGTCGTGGTGACTGCATTAAGAGCTCTATAATCCACGCAGAATCTAAGTTCTTTCGATCCGGCCTTTGGTACTAACACAACTGGGCTAGACCATGGACTAGTAGAGGGCTCTATTACCCCGAGATCAAGCATCTTGCTGACCTCGCCTTTGATGTGGGTTCTTACGTTTTCTGACATGCGATATCCTCTGCTTTTGACAGGCAGACAGTCACCAGTGAGTATCTCGTGCTGGCCCCAAGGGGTCAAGCCTGGTGAGAGCGAGAACAGAGAGGCAAACTGATTCAACATAGACTTGCACTCTTCTTGTTGCTCGGGTGTCAGATTGGAGGAGAGATTTACTCCTTCAATTTTTTCATCTAAAGGTAAGCCTCTGAGGAGATCCGGAAGAGCTTCACTCTCTTCTTCTTCCTCGGCTGATGCTAGAAGCAACGCTCCTACATCAGGTCGTGAGACATACGCTTTAAGTCGGTTGGTGTGAAAGACTGTCGGAGCCTCCTTGGGGTTGCCCAAGTCCACCAGATAGTTAACCTCGCCGAGCTTGCCCACTACTCGGTAGGGTCCCATCCATTTATCTTGCAAGGCCCTCTGCCTTGTGGGGATCATAACAAGAACAAGCTGGTTTTGAGCGAACTCAACCATGTTAGCCTTTTGATCGTGCCAGTGCTTGACCAATGCTTGTCCAGCTTTCAAGTTATCGCTTGCTTCTGTCATCAGGTGTGACATTCTCCTCCGGAGACCTATCACGTAGTCAGTCACTCTGACTGGCTTGGGGGAAGGAGCACTCTCCAACCCCTCCTTAATCAGGGCCAATGGACCTCTGACGGGATGACCATAGAGCAGTTCGAAGGGAGAGTAGCCTACTCCCTCCTGAGGGACTTCTCTATAAGCAAAAAGAAGGCATGGCAATAGAAGGTCCCACTTACGTTTAAGGGGTTCTTCTAGAACACCTATCATGCTCTTCATGGTTCGGTTGAATCGTTCTACCAACCCATTGGTTTGTGGGTGGTAAGCCGTTGAGAACTTGTAAGTTACCCCGCAGGTTTTCCACATGGCTTTCATGTAGTGGGACATAAAATGTGACCCCCTGTCAGAGATAACTTCCTTAGGAAATCCGACCCTAGTAAAAATACCAAGGAGGGCCTTAGCCACAGCCGGAGCTGTAACAGTCCTCATAGGAATTGCCTCAGGATACCTAGTAGCATGGTCTACTACAACAAGTATAAACCTGTTGCCTGAGGAGGTTGGAGGATCAAGGGGACCAACGATATCAATCCCTACTCTCTCAAATGGGACTCCCACAACGGGAAGAGGCACTAACGGTGCCACATTCTTGGACCCAACCTTACCAGAGATCTGGCAGGTATGGCAGCTTCTGCAGTGTTTTTCTACTTCGGCCCCCATCTTTGGCCAATAGAAGTAGAGCGAGAGCCTTTCCTTAGTCTTCTTGAAACTCAAGTGACCAGCCAAAGGAATCTCGTGGGCTAACTGCAAGAACTGTGGTCTGTTCTCTTGGGGTACTACAAGGCGTTTGTAGTCTCCAGGTGCAGACTCGGTCGGTTCACTATAGAAGAGGCCATCTTCCCAGTGCAACCTATGTTTCCCAGGCTCTTGCCCTTCAGCCTGAGTTTCTGCCTGACGGCGAAGACCTTCCAGAGTTGGACATTCTCTCTGTCCCTTACTGAAGTCCGCCCTGCTGGGTCCACCTTCTGCCAGTAACGACTGCAGCTCAGGATGGTCAACAGGATCCAGATCTCCAATGAGTTCTTGGCCTTCCATTAGCTCTTCTTCAGAGTCTAATTCTACCATACAGGGTTGTATTTCCCCCTCAGCCTCAGCTGGAGGTGGAGTTACGGGTGTGACGTTGGACAACCGCGGGGAAGTCCGTGTCGGCTGCATTGGAATGTGGGCTGTTGGTTTTGGTTTAGAAGTTTTAGGTTTCCCTTTTACTTCTGTGTTCCTAGAGACAGCGGCCGCCATTTCCAATGGAGCAGGAGTGATTTCTTTCTTCATCATCTCCCCGAGAGTTCCGCGCAGGGTCCTCTCTCTTGCAGGTCTGGTTAGCTCCTGTAACCGTTTACTAGGAGGTCTGGGAGTATGCGATACAACTCCGAGAGTTTTCAAATCGTTACCCAACAGTACGCGTCCTGGTACCTCACTCTGTATGCTGACAGGTATCTTTACAGTCATGTCGTTACACTGGATGAGAACTGGTAATTGGGGAAGCATCTGCACAGGCCCTCCAGCTAACTTGGTGAGGCGTTTGGGTGCCTTAGCAACATCCTCAGCCTGAAAAAACGATTTATCCACCACAGTTATGCTGGCCCCAGTGTCCCTAATGGCAGGCGTCTCCTGACCATTCACCTGGACACTGTCCTTATAATACTCTTTAGTATTATCGGGGATAGAATTATAGACATCTAAATTCTGTTGTTCCCACAACCCCAGAGATACTAAAGAAACGCTGGCTGAGACTCCAATGGGTTCGTCAGCTAGCAGTAGAAAGTTTCCACTTGCCATTTGGACTTCCTCCTCTGGAGCGAAGGCTAAGGAGACAAGCTGGACCCCTGAAGGTTTACCCTTACACCTGGGATCTCCTTTCACGTGATCAGTCGAGCCACAAACAAAGCATTTCCCGAATGCTTTCTGGAATGGTGGCTTGTTCTGACCTCCTTCCGGTTTGGCACCAGAAGACATACTATTCTGCTGTGGTTTTCCCGGTGGCTTACCCTTCTGGTTTTGTTTGGGGCCCTCTTTGGAATGTGAGTTATTCGAATTCTCCTTTGAGTCTTTTTTAGGCTGTTTTCCCCCGTCCTTCTTCTGAGTTGCCCCAGAATCCTTGTGAGTAGCCCTGTTGGCAACCCACAAGTCAGCAGCCTTAGCTAGAGCCCTGGAATCTAATTCCTTCGAGTCAGCCAAGTGCTGTCTGAGCTCGGGAGAACAGGCATCATAAATCGACTCCAACATAAAAAGATTTCGCATACCCTCGTAAGTGTTAACTTTGTAACCCTTAATCCATCCCTCTAAGTTTTTCAACCCTTCACTCACCCAGGTAGCCCAAGGGGTACCATCATGCTTTTTGAGGGTTCTAAACCTCTTAAGATACTGGGAAGGGGTCTTCCCGAATCTAGCTATCAATGCTAGTTTCACACTTTCGTAATCCGTCTTATCCACCTCCCCCAATTCCATTACCACATCAGTCGCAACAGGAGGAAGCCTAGAGAACAACCAGGGAAGCAACGCATTCCCGGTGATGTCCTGGAGCCCATGATTGTATTCAAACAGTTTCAACCAATCCAACACATCCAATCTCGGTTCGTACATACCCACTAATTCCTTCGGCATCCGGGGTCTTTTGGGACTGGAGCTCCTAGAGGAACCAGAGGAGAGAGAAGCATTTTCCATAGACAACTTTTTCATTTCTAACTCATGATTAAGCTCTATTTCCCTGAGTCTCAACTCAGCTTGTTTCTGCTCAGCCTGGGCATTCATTCGTCTGAACTCGAGTTCTTGGTTTCGTTCAGATTGAGCCAAGAACCGTTTATATTCTAATTCGAGCTTCATTTTTTCAAGTTCAAAATAAGCAGGATTACTTGTGGGACCTGGTATTGGCCCCGTAGGCACAGTTGGTAAGGCAGGTAGAGGAACAGGTGAGACAGTTTCGTTAGCCTCGCCGTCCTCGTCAGCCTCTTCATCGCTATCATCAGAATTACGATTCAGATCAACACCATTACTGTTATCTACAGTTGCTGGAGAGTTTGGTTCCTCTGAACCAGTACCCAGACTTTGGTTCGCCAGCAATCTCTCTATCAGTTCTAACTTCTTGCCTTTTACAGGAAGATTCTCTTGTCTACAGAGAGCTCGCAGACTCTCAGTATTTTTATCTGACAAAGACTCTTGGCTGTAAATTTCCATCGTAGACATGTTTTTTGAAAGTTGCTTTTGTAACGTTTTGTGGTTAGTCGTCCTACAGCGTCGAAAAACACTCTAAACTGTATGCTCGATACTAATCCCACCGCTGTACACCAGTGTTAGGCGGAAACCTGTGCAGCTCCCTCTGGGACCACTGCAAAAGATTTAGGACTACAGGTGTTGCGATGAACCCACTTGGTAGCAGTCTGTACCACACAGATTCAGTTGGTAGCTGTGGCTGAGCAGTCAGACTTCTCTCAAGAAAAGTTGGTCAGTATAGGGAGCATACAAGATAGGGTAATTCTTCGCAGCAAAACGAGTAAACACGCAACCAGGCTTTAGTATAAAGATAGCAAGTTATTTATTAATAACAGAACATCTACGGAAAATACTAAAGCGAACCACGGCAAACAAATCAAAATGCAATTACTCTGCAGAATGGAATAAAGCTCAATCCCCGACAACACAATATCGACAACTCTAGGTCCTACGGTACCACTTATTTTCAGACAGAGGTGTATACCTCAACCCAGATGACACTCGACTATTTTAGTGAGGAAGGGAGAGAAGAGATAGGCAGGTAATGAAGTCAACACGGTTCGTACTGCAGCAGGTAAAAATGCAAGGCAAGAAGGCATTAATCACACTAGATCATACAGTTCGGCGGCCAGGCCCACTCGGTGAGAGGTATGGCACGATGTCCTGGAAAGTCTCTATGGGTGATGCGTTCAAGTCTTAGTTAGCAGTTTGGTTAGCGACAGGTGGAACCAGTTCAGAACAAAGAGTGAATAAAGCTTGGAGGCAACCCAACGGAACGGAGAGGAAACAAATACCTCACACGGACCGATCGATAAGGGAAGCCAGGCGGTTACGGTACCTTGTTGTGAAAGACCACTCCAGCGGGGGCAGTTGTTCCTGGTGGTGGATGCACGACGGGTCTTGGCCAAGAGAAGAGATGCTCTCGTCGTCGAAGAGAAGATGTCCGGTGCACCACCAGGGAAGAAACCAGCCGCGGAGGGCTTCGTCACAAGGCACCACTTTTCGATCACGATGCCGGAGTAGTGGCTATCCGGTTGCCGGGTGCTCTGCACGGGCAATTCGACCACTGCGTCCAGGGCGATCAAAAAGCACAAAGAAGAAGAAGACTGGTTGTTCCCACCAGCCAGGGAAAGAGCCTCTCCGGCAGGGAGATCTCTTCTGTCGTCGGGAGATTGTGAGACGGTTCCGCAGGGCTCCACCGGAGGTGTCGTCGTGCAGGTCGGCTCAGCGTTACCCTCGTCGGATTTTTTAGGTCCAGTGGCGACGTTCCTAAAGATCCAGTCCCAAAAGCCCTGCTTTTATGCAGACGTCCCCCATTCATTCAGCCTAGCTTGTCAATCAATACATGCTAAGTGGTGAGCGGGAAGGCTCACCACCTGGGCCAATCACTCCAGAGTGCGACCTGAGTTGGCAAGGCAACTCGGTCCAGGGTGCCTAAACCCCCTCCCACACCCCTGAGGTAACCCAGACAGAATGGCGCCACCTTGGAGGGTCACTGTCCAGAGGCCTGCCAAAAGTGGAACAAAGGGCTCAACCTTTGGTTTAGGAGTCACAGAGAAAAACACAGACGCCATTCTACAACCCGAGTTCTGGCAGAAAATACCACTCGATAAACCTATTTAAGATAAGTAGATCGGTGGTACGTTGGAGATTAACGAAAAACAGTATCAATCTTCAACAATGGGACGAATCCCATAGGGTTATGCTCGGGGTCGAACATAACAAGTAGTTTCCACTGCCACCAGCCAAAACTCGACGAGGAGGGACGGGACAGTGCCCCCTCGAGTAACAGATCCAGGAGTAATCGAATTACCCCTACTAGCACGTCCACAATAAGATGGTTGGTACTAGTTCTGTTAGCAAATTTAGGTCTAGTAAAGCCAATGGTGACTTTACATGCCCGGGGAGACGGTAGTCAGTCCCCGGGTAGGGAGTCTATGGTGGGGGGACCAGCTAGGGTGCCCCCGTGTCACGACACGTAGGGTGCGGAGTGACACACATATAAAAACTTATGAGACCCTATGGAGTAAAAGACCCCATAGCCCATCGAACACATTGACAACTCAAAGGAATCACACACATACATGTCCAAGAGTGAGAGGAAAAGGGTCACACTCTTGGCAGGATGGAAAAAACAAACTCCAGAAATCCAGCAAAGCTGCTGGGGGACTCACTAGGTTAGGAAATTCAGCCTAAACAGAGAATTCTCCCTAACACTCGCCCCCCCCAGACTAAGGGACAGGAGGATTTAATCCACTCCTGGATGAATCTCATACCTCTAGTCGATGATATACATCCTAGAGAGACCATCAGCATTTTGGTGGTGACACCCTGACCTGTGCTCAATGGTGAAATCGAACCCTTGCAGGCAGATCGACCATCTCAGTAGTTTCGGGTTTTCCCCTTTCATTTGCATTAACCATCTCAAGGGTTGGTGGTCAGTCTGAATAACAAAAGTAGAACCATACAAGTACGGCCTAAACTTCTTCAGAGCCCACACGATAGCAAAGCATTCTCTTTCGATTGTTGCCCACCTTGTTTCAGGATCCTTCAGCTTGCGGCTGATGTAGCAAACGGGGTGCTCCCTACCTTTCCCATCCAGTTGACTGAGTACGGCACCTATCCCTACATTGGAAGCGTCTGTCTGCACAATGAAGTGTTGGCGGTAATCAGGAGCTCTGAGTACTGGGGCTTGGCAAAGAGCCTTTTTCAGGTTTTCAAAAGCCTGATTGCACTCCTCGTTCCATTTAACCTTTTTAGGGAATTTGGGCGAGGAGATGACATTCAGTGGAGAAGCTATGGTCCCATAGTTCTCTATGAAATTCCTGTAATACCCGGTGAGGCCTAGGAAGGCTCTCACCTGAGTCTGAGTAGTCGGTGTTGTCCAATTTTGCACAGCTTCAATCTTACTGAGCAAAGGCCTTATTTCTCCACCGCCTACCTCATGCCCAAGGTAGACTACCTTACTCTGTCCAATTTGGCATTTACTCGCCTTTATGGTCAGATTGGCTCGTCCAAGAGCCTGCAAAACATCTCTTAGGTGGGTTACATGTTCGTCCCAGGAATTGCTGAACACTGCTATGTCATCCAAGTATGCCATGCAGAAGTCCTCCATCCCGGTTAGAACCTGGTTTACCATCCGTTGAAACGTAGCAGGTGCATTTTTTAGTCCGAAAGGCATTACCGTAAACTGGTATAAACCAACGGGGGTAGAAAATGCAGTTTTCTCCTTGGCATGGTTGGTCAGGGCTATTTGCCAATAGCCTGACGTCAAGTCAAATGTGCTGAGGAATTTGGCGGCGCCAAGTTTATCCACCAACTCATCTGTCCTTGGCAAAGGGTGGGCATCAGTCGTGGTGACTGCATTAAGAGCTCTATAATCCACGCAGAATCTAAGTTCTTTCGATCCGGCCTTTGGTACTAACACAACTGGGCTAGACCATGGACTAGTAGAGGGCTCTATTACCCCGAGATCAAGCATCTTGCTGACCTCGCCTTTGATGTGGGTTCTTACGTTTTCTGACATGCGATATCCTCTGCTTTTGACAGGCAGACAGTCACCAGTGAGTATCTCGTGCTGGCCCCAAGGGGTCAAGCCTGGTGAGAGCGAGAACAGAGAGGCAAACTGATTCAACATAGACTTGCACTCTTCTTGTTGCTCGGGTGTCAGATTGGAGGAGAGATTTACTCCTTCAATTTTTTCATCTAAAGGTAAGCCTCTGAGGAGATCCGGAAGAGCTTCACTCTCTTCTTCTTCCTCGGCTGATGCTAGAAGCAACGCTCCTACATCAGGTCGTGAGACATACGCTTTAAGTCGGTTGGTGTGAAAGACTGTCGGAGCCTCCTTGGGGTTGCCCAAGTCCACCAGATAGTTAACCTCGCCGAGCTTGCCCACTACTCGGTAGGGTCCCATCCATTTATCTTGCAAGGCCCTCTGCCTTGTGGGGATCATAACAAGAACAAGCTGGTTTTGAGCGAACTCAACCATGTTAGCCTTTTGATCGTGCCAGTGCTTGACCAATGCTTGTCCAGCTTTCAAGTTATCGCTTGCTTCTGTCATCAGGTGTGACATTCTCCTCCGGAGACCTATCACGTAGTCAGTCACTCTGACTGGCTTGGGGGAAGGAGCACTCTCCAACCCCTCCTTAATCAGGGCCAATGGACCTCTGACGGGATGACCATAGAGCAGTTCGAAGGGAGAGTAGCCTACTCCCTCCTGAGGGACTTCTCTATAAGCAAAAAGAAGGCATGGCAATAGAAGGTCCCACTTACGTTTAAGGGGTTCTTCTAGAACACCTATCATGCTCTTCATGGTTCGGTTGAATCGTTCTACCAACCCATTGGTTTGTGGGTGGTAAGCCGTTGAGAACTTGTAAGTTACCCCGCAGGTTTTCCACATGGCTTTCATGTAGTGGGACATAAAATGTGACCCCCTGTCAGAGATAACTTCCTTAGGAAATCCGACCCTAGTAAAAATACCAAGGAGGGCCTTAGCCACAGCCGGAGCTGTAACAGTCCTCATAGGAATTGCCTCAGGATACCTAGTAGCATGGTCTACTACAACAAGTATAAACCTGTTGCCTGAGGAGGTTGGAGGATCAAGGGGACCAACGATATCAATCCCTACTCTCTCAAATGGGACTCCCACAACGGGAAGAGGCACTAACGGTGCCACATTCTTGGACCCAACCTTACCAGAGATCTGGCAGGTATGGCAGCTTCTGCAGTGTTTTTCTACTTCGGCCCCCATCTTTGGCCAATAGAAGTAGAGCGAGAGCCTTTCCTTAGTCTTCTTGAAACTCAAGTGACCAGCCAAAGGAATCTCGTGGGCTAACTGCAAGAACTGTGGTCTGTTCTCTTGGGGTACTACAAGGCGTTTGTAGTCTCCAGGTGCAGACTCGGTCGGTTCACTATAGAAGAGGCCATCTTCCCAGTGCAACCTATGTTTCCCAGGCTCTTGCCCTTCAGCCTGAGTTTCTGCCTGACGGCGAAGACCTTCCAGAGTTGGACATTCTCTCTGTCCCTTACTGAAGTCCGCCCTGCTGGGTCCACCTTCTGCCAGTAACGACTGCAGCTCAGGATGGTCAACAGGATCCAGATCTCCAATGAGTTCTTGGCCTTCCATTAGCTCTTCTTCAGAGTCTAATTCTACCATACAGGGTTGTATTTCCCCCTCAGCCTCAGCTGGAGGTGGAGTTACGGGTGTGACGTTGGACAACCGCGGGGAAGTCCGTGTCGGCTGCATTGGAATGTGGGCTGTTGGTTTTGGTTTAGAAGTTTTAGGTTTCCCTTTTACTTCTGTGTTCCTAGAGACAGCGGCCGCCATTTCCAATGGAGCAGGAGTGATTTCTTTCTTCATCATCTCCCCGAGAGTTCCGCGCAGGGTCCTCTCTCTTGCAGGTCTGGTTAGCTCCTGTAACCGTTTACTAGGAGGTCTGGGAGTATGCGATACAACTCCGAGAGTTTTCAAATCGTTACCCAACAGTACGCGTCCTGGTACCTCACTCTGTATGCTGACAGGTATCTTTACAGTCATGTCGTTACACTGGATGAGAACTGGTAATTGGGGAAGCATCTGCACAGGCCCTCCAGCTAACTTGGTGAGGCGTTTGGGTGCCTTAGCAACATCCTCAGCCTGAAAAAACGATTTATCCACCACAGTTATGCTGGCCCCAGTGTCCCTAATGGCAGGCGTCTCCTGACCATTCACCTGGACACTGTCCTTATAATACTCTTTAGTATTATCGGGGATAGAATTATAGACATCTAAATTCTGTTGTTCCCACAACCCCAGAGATACTAAAGAAACGCTGGCTGAGACTCCAATGGGTTCGTCAGCTAGCAGTAGAAAGTTTCCACTTGCCATTTGGACTTCCTCCTCTGGAGCGAAGGCTAAGGAGACAAGCTGGACCCCTGAAGGTTTACCCTTACACCTGGGATCTCCTTTCACGTGATCAGTCGAGCCACAAACAAAGCATTTCCCGAATGCTTTCTGGAATGGTGGCTTGTTCTGACCTCCTTCCGGTTTGGCACCAGAAGACATACTATTCTGCTGTGGTTTTCCCGGTGGCTTACCCTTCTGGTTTTGTTTGGGGCCCTCTTTGGAATGTGAGTTATTCGAATTCTCCTTTGAGTCTTTTTTAGGCTGTTTTCCCCCGTCCTTCTTCTGAGTTGCCCCAGAATCCTTGTGAGTAGCCCTGTTGGCAACCCACAAGTCAGCAGCCTTAGCTAGAGCCCTGGAATCTAATTCCTTCGAGTCAGCCAAGTGCTGTCTGAGCTCGGGAGAACAGGCATCATAAATCGACTCCAACATAAAAAGATTTCGCATACCCTCGTAAGTGTTAACTTTGTAACCCTTAATCCATCCCTCTAAGTTTTTCAACCCTTCACTCACCCAGGTAGCCCAAGGGGTACCATCATGCTTTTTGAGGGTTCTAAACCTCTTAAGATACTGGGAAGGGGTCTTCCCGAATCTAGCTATCAATGCTAGTTTCACACTTTCGTAATCCGTCTTATCCACCTCCCCCAATTCCATTACCACATCAGTCGCAACAGGAGGAAGCCTAGAGAACAACCAGGGAAGCAACGCATTCCCGGTGATGTCCTGGAGCCCATGATTGTATTCAAACAGTTTCAACCAATCCAACACATCCAATCTCGGTTCGTACATACCCACTAATTCCTTCGGCATCCGGGGTCTTTTGGGACTGGAGCTCCTAGAGGAACCAGAGGAGAGAGAAGCATTTTCCATAGACAACTTTTTCATTTCTAACTCATGATTAAGCTCTATTTCCCTGAGTCTCAACTCAGCTTGTTTCTGCTCAGCCTGGGCATTCATTCGTCTGAACTCGAGTTCTTGGTTTCGTTCAGATTGAGCCAAGAACCGTTTATATTCTAATTCGAGCTTCATTTTTTCAAGTTCAAAATAAGCAGGATTACTTGTGGGACCTGGTATTGGCCCCGTAGGCACAGTTGGTAAGGCAGGTAGAGGAACAGGTGAGACAGTTTCGTTAGCCTCGCCGTCCTCGTCAGCCTCTTCATCGCTATCATCAGAATTACGATTCAGATCAACACCATTACTGTTATCTACAGTTGCTGGAGAGTTTGGTTCCTCTGAACCAGTACCCAGACTTTGGTTCGCCAGCAATCTCTCTATCAGTTCTAACTTCTTGCCTTTTACAGGAAGATTCTCTTGTCTACAGAGAGCTCGCAGACTCTCAGTATTTTTATCTGACAAAGACTCTTGGCTGTAAATTTCCATCGTAGACATGTTTTTTGAAAGTTGCTTTTGTAACGTTTTGTGGTTAGTCGTCCTACAGCGTCGAAAAACACTCTAAACTGTATGCTCGATACTAATCCCACCGCTGTACACCAGTGTTAGGCGGAAACCTGTGCAGCTCCCTCTGGGACCACTGCAAAAGATTTAGGACTACAGGTGTTGCGATGAACCCACTTGGTAGCAGTCTGTACCACACAGATTCAGTTGGTAGCTGTGGCTGAGCAGTCAGACTTCTCTCAAGAAAAGTTGGTCAGTATAGGGAGCATACAAGATAGGGTAATTCTTCGCAGCAAAACGAGTAAACACGCAACCAGGCTTTAGTATAAAGATAGCAAGTTATTTATTAATAACAGAACATCTACGGAAAATACTAAAGCGAACCACGGCAAACAAATCAAAATGCAATTACTCTGCAGAATGGAATAAAGCTCAATCCCCGACAACACAATATCGACAACTCTAGGTCCTACGGTACCACTTATTTTCAGACAGAGGTGTATACCTCAACCCAGATGACACTCGACTATTTTAGTGAGGAAGGGAGAGAAGAGATAGGCAGGTAATGAAGTCAACACGGTTCGTACTGCAGCAGGTAAAAATGCAAGGCAAGAAGGCATTAATCACACTAGATCATACAGTTCGGCGGCCAGGCCCACTCGGTGAGAGGTATGGCACGATGTCCTGGAAAGTCTGTATGGGTGATGCGTTCAAGTCTTAGTTAGCAGTTTGGTTAGCGACAGGTGGAACCAGTTCAGAACAAAGAGTGAATAAAGCTTGGAGGCAACCCAACGGAACGGAGAGGAAACAAATACCTCACACGGACCGATCGATAAGGGAAGCCAGGCGGTTACGGTACCTTGTTGTGGAAGACCACTCCAGCGGGGGCAGTTGTTCCTGGTGGTGGATGCACGACGGGTCTTGGCCAAGAGAAGAGATGCTCTCGTCGTCGAAGAGAAGATGTCCGGTGCACCACCAGGGAAGAAACCAGCCGCGGAGGGCTTCGTCACAAGGCACCACTTTTCGATCACGATGCCGGAGTAGTGGCTATCCGGTTGCCGGGTGCTCTGCACGAGCAATTCGACCACTGCGTCCAGGGCGATCAAAAAGCACAAAGAAGAAGAAGACTGGTTGTTCCCACCAGCCAGGGAAAGAGCCTCTCCGGCAGGGAGATCTCTTCTGTCGTCGGGAGATTGTGAGACGGTTCCGCAGGGCTCCACCGGAGGTGTCGTCGTGCAGGTCGGCTCAGCGTTACCCTCGTCGGATTTTTTAGGTCCAGTGGCGACGTTCCTAAAGATCCAGTCCCAAAAGCCCTGCTTTTATGCAGACGTCCCCCATTCATTCAGCCTAGCTTGTCAATCAATACATGCTAAGTGGTGAGCGGGAAGGCTCACCACCTGGGCCAATCACTCCAGAGTGCGACCTGAGTTGGCAAGGCAACTCGGTCCAGGGTGCCTAAACCCCCTCCCACACCCCTGAGGTAACCCAGACAGAATGGCGCCACCTTGGAGGGTCACTGTCCAGAGGCCCGCCAAAAGTGGAACAAAGGGCTCAACCTTTGGTTTAGGAGTCACAGAGAAAAACACAGACGCCATTCTACAACCCGAGTTCTGGCAGAAAATACCACTCGATAAACCTATTTAAGATAAGTAGATCGGTGGTACGTTGGAGATTAACGAAAAACAGTATCAATCTTCAACAATGGGACGAATCCCATAGGGTTATGCTCGGGGTCGAACATAACAAGTAGTTTCCACTGCCACCAGCCAAAACTCGACGAGGAGGGACGGGACAGTGCCCCCTCGAGTAACAGATCCAGGAGTAATCGAATTACCCCTACTAGCACGTCCACAATAAGATGGTTGGTACTAGTTCTGTTAGCAAATTTAGGTCTAGTAAAGCCAATGGTGACTTTACATGCCCGGGGAGACGGTAGTCAGTCCCCGGGTAGGGAGTCTATGGTGGGGGGACCAGCTAGGGTGCCCCCGTGTCACGACAAGTAGGGTGCGGAGTGACACACATATAAAAACTTATGAGACCCTATGGAGTAAAAGACCCCATAGCCCATCGAACACATTGACAACTCAAAGGAATCACACACATACATGTCCAAGAGTGAGAGGAAAAGGGTCACACTCTTGGCAGGATGGAAAAAACAAACTCCAGAAATCCAGCAAAGCTGCTGGGGGACTCACTAGGTTAGGAAATTCAGCCTAAACAGAGAATTCTCCCTAACAGAGGGTGACCCTGGTGGCTGGGGGGTGGGGGTGGTGGGAGACATGGGTGGGGGCCTGGTGGAGGGTGACCCTGGTGGCTGGGGGGTGGGGGTGGTGGGTGACATGAGTGGGGGCCTGGTGGAGGGTGACCCTGGTGGCTGGGGGGTGGGGGTGGTGGGTGACATGAGTGGGGGCCTGGTGGAGGGTGACCCTGGTGGCTGGGGGGTGGGGGTGTTGGGTGACATGAGTGGGGGCCTGGTGGAGGCTGCCCCTGCACTGCTGGGGTGTGGGGGTGGTGGGAGACATGAGTGGGGGCCTGGTGGAGGGTGACCCTGCACTGCTGGGGTGTGGGGGTGGTGGGAGACATGAGTGGGGGCCTGGTGGAGGGTGACCCTGCACTGCTGGGGTGTGGGGGTGGTGGGAGACATGAGTGGGGGCCTGGTGGAGGGTGACCCTGCACTGCTGGGGTGTGGGGGTGGTGGGTGACATGAGTGGGGGCCTGGTGGAGGGTGACCCTGGTGGCTGGGGGGTGGGGGTGGTGGGTGACATGAGTGGGGGCCTGGTGGAGGCTGCCCCTGCACTGCTGGGGTGTGGGGGTGGTGGGAGACATGAGTGGGGGCCTGGTGGAGGGTGACCCTGCACTCCTGGGATGTGGGGGTGGTGGGAGACATGAGTGGGGGCCTGGTGGAGGGTGACCCTGGTGGCTGGGGGGTGGGGGTGGTGGGAGACATGGGTGGGGGCCTGGTGGAGGGTGCCCCTGCACTGCTGGGGTGTGGGGGTGGTGGGAGACATGAGTGGGGGCCTGGTGGAGGGTGACCCTGGTGGCTGGGGGGTGGGGGTGGTGGGTGACATGAGTGGGGTACTGGTGGAAGGTGACCCTGGTGGCTGGGGGGTGGGGGTGGTGGGAGACATGGGTGGGGGCCTGGTGGAGGGTGCCCCTGCACTGCTGGGGGGTGGGGGGTGGTGGGAGACATGAGTGGGGGCCTGGTGGAGGGTGCCCCTGCACTGCTGGGGTGTGGGGGTGGTGGGAGACATGAGTGGGGGCCTGGTGGAGGGTGCCCCTGCACTGCTGGGGTGTGGGGGGTGGTGGGAGACATGAGTGGGGGCCTGGTGGAGGGTGACCCTGGTGGCTGGGGGGTGGGGGTGGTGGGTGACATGAGTGGGGGCCTGGTGGAGGGTGACCCTGGTGGCTGGGGGGTGGGGGTGGTGGGTGACATGAGTGGGGGCCTGGTGGAGGCTGCCCCTGCACTGCTGGGGTGTGGGGGTGGTGGGAGACATGAGTGGGGGCCTGGTGGAGGCTGCCCCTGCACTGCTGGGGTGTGGGGGTGGTGGGAGACATGAGTGGGGGCCTGGTGGAGGGTGCCCCTGCACTGCTGGTGTGTGAGGGTGGTGGGAGACATGAGTGGGGGCCAGGTGGAGGGTGACCCTGGTGGCTGGGGGGTGGGGGTGGTGGGTGACATGAGTGGGGGCCTGGTGGAGGGTGACCCTGGTGGCTGGGGGGTGGGGGTGGTGGGAGACATGGGTGGGGGCCTGGTGGAGGGTGACCCTGGTGGCTGGGGGGTGGGGGTGGTGGGTGACATGAGTGGGGGCCTGGTGGAGGGTGACCCTGGTGGCTTGGGGGTGGGGGTGGTGGGTGACATGAGTGGGGGCCTGGTGGAGCGTGACCCTGGTGGCTGGGGGGTGGGGGTGGTGGGTGACATGAGTGGGGGCCTGGTGGAGGGTGACCCTGGTGGCTGGGGGGTGGGGGTGGTGGGTGACATGAGTGGGGGCCTGGTGGAGGGTGACCCTGGTGGCTGGGGGGTGGGGGTGTTGGGTGACATGAGTGGGGGCCTGGTGGAGGCTGCCCCTGCACTGCTGGGGTGTGGGGGTGGTGGGAGACATGAGTGGGGGCCTGGTGGAGGGTGACCCTGCACTGCTGGGGTGTGGGGGTGGTGGGAGACATGAGTGGGGGCCTGGTGGAGGGTGACCCTGCACTGCTGGGGTGTGGGGATGGTGGGAGACATGAGTGGGGGCCTGGTGGAGGGTGACCCTGCACTGCTGGGGTGTGGGGGTGGTGGGTGACATGAGTGGGGGCCTGGTGGAGGGTGACCCTGGTGGCTGGGGGGTGGGGGTGGTGGGTGACATGAGTGGGGGCCTGGTGGAGGCTGCCCCTGCACTGCTGGGGTGTGGGGGTGGTGGGAGACATGAGTGGGGGCCTGGTGGAGGGTGACCCTGCACTGCTGGGGTGTGGGGGTGGTGGGAGACATGAGTGGGGGCCTGGTGGAGGGTGACCCTGGTGGCTGGGGGGTGGGGGTGGTGGGAGACATGGGTGGGGGCCTGGTGGAGGGTGTCCCTGCACTGCTGGGGGGTGGGGGGTGGTGGGAGACATGAGTGGGGGCCTGGTGGAGGGTGCCCCTGCACTGCTGGGGGGTGGGGGGTGGTGGGAGACATGAGTGGGGGCCTGGTGGAGTGTGCCCCTGCACTGCTGGGGTGTGGGGGTGGTGGGAGACATGAGTGGGGGCCTGGTGGAGGCTGCCCCTGCACTGCTGGGGTGTGGGGGTGGTGGGAGACATGAGTGGGGGCCTGGTGGAGGGTGCCCCTGCACTGCTGGGGTGTGGGGTGGTGGGAGACATGAGTGGGGGCCTGGTGGAGGGTGACCCTGGTGGCTGGGGGGTGGGGGTGGTGGGTGACATGAGTGGGGGCCTGGTGGATGGTGACCCTCGTGGCTGGGGGGTGGGGGTGGTGGGAGACATGGGTTGGGGCCTGGTGGAGGGTGACCCTGGTGGCTGGGGGGTGGGGGTGGTGGGAGACATGGGTGGGGGCCTGGTGGAGCGTGCCCCTGCACTGCTGGGGGGTGGGGGGTGGTGGGAGACATGAGTGGGGGCCTGGTGGAGGGTGCCCCTGCACTGCTGGGGTGTGGGGGTGGTGGGAGACATGAGTGGGGGCCTGGTGGAGGCTGCCCCTGCACTGCTGGGGTGTGGGGGTGGTGGGAGACATGAGTGGGGGCCTGGTGGAGGGTGCCCCTGCACTGCTGGGGTGTGGGGGTGGTGGGAGACATGAGTGGGGGCCTGGTGGAGGGTGACCCTGTTGGCTGGGGGGTGGGGGTGGTGGGTGACATGAGTGGGGGCCTGGTGGAGGGTGACCCTGGTGGCTGGGGGGTGGGGGTGGTGGGTGACATGAGTGGGGGCCTGGTGGAGGGTGACCCTGGTGGCTGGGGGGTGGGGGTGGTGGGTGACATGGGTGGGGGCCTGGTGGAGGGTGACCCTGGTGGCTGGGGGGTGGGGGTGGTGGGAGACATGGGTGGGGGCCTGGTGGAGGGTGCCCCTGCACTGCTGGGGGGTGGGGGGTGGTGGGAGACATGAGTGGGGGCCTGGTGGAGGGTGCCCCTGCACTGCTGGGGGGTGGGGGGTGGTGGGAGACATGAGTGGGGGCCTGGTGGAGGGTGCCCCTGCACTGCTGGGGTGTGGGGGTGGTGGGAGACATGAGTGGGGGCCTGGTGGAGGGTGCCCCTGCACTGCTGGGGTGTGGGGGTGGTGGGAGACATGAGTGGGGGCCTGGTGGAGGGTGCCCCTGCACTGCTGGGGTGTGGGGGTGGTGGGAGACATGAGTGGGGGCCTGGTGGAGGGTGACCCTGGTGGCTGGGGGGTGGGGGTGGTGGGTGACATGAGTGGGGGCCTGGTGGAGGGTGACCCTGGTGGCTGGGGGGTGGGGGTGGTGGGAGACATGGGTGGGGGCCTGGTGGAGGGTGACCCTGGTGGCTGGGGGGTGGGGGTGGTGGGTGACATGAGTGGGGGCCTGGTGGAGGGTGACCCTGGTGGCTGGGGGGTGGGGGTGGTGGGTGACATGAGTGGGGGCCTGGTGGAGGGTGACCCTGGTGGCTGGGGGGTGGGGGTGGTGGGTGACATGAGTGGGGGCCTGGTGGAGGGTGACCCTGGTGGCTGGGGGGTGGGGGTGGTGGGTGACATGAGTGGGGGCCTGGTGGAGGGTGACCCTGGTGGCTGGGGGGTGGGGGTGGTGGGTGACATGAGTGGGGGCCTGGTGGAGGCTGCCCCTGCACTGCTGGGGTGTGGGGGTGGTGGGAGACATGAGTGGGGGCCTGGTGGAGGGTGACCCTGCACTGCTGGGGTGTGGGGGTGGTGGGAGACATGAGTGGGGGCCTGGTGGAGGGTGACCCTGCACTGCTGGGGTGTGGGGGTGGTGGGAGACATGAGTGGGGGCCTGGTGGAGGGTGACCCTGCACTGCTGGGGTGTGGGGGTGGTGGGTGACATGAGTGGGGGCCTGGTGGAGGGTGACCCTGGTGGCTGGGGGGTGGGGGTGGTGGGTGACATGAGTGGGGGCCTGGTGGAGGCTGCCCCTGCACTGCTGGGGTGTGGGGGTGGTGGGAGACATGAGTGGGGGCCTGGTGGAGGGTGACCCTGCACTGCTGGGGTATGGGGGTGGTGGGAGACATGAGTGGGGGCCTGGTGGAGGGTGACCCTGGTGGCTGGGGGGTGGGGGTGGTGGGAGACATGGGTGGGGGCCTGGTGGAGGGTGCCCCTGCACTGCCGGGGGTGTGGGGGGTGGTGGGAGACATGAGTGGGGGCCTGGTGGAGGGTGCCCCTGCACTGCTGGGGGGTGGGGGGTGGTGGGAGACATGAGTGGGGGCCTGGTGGAGGCTGCCCCTGCACTGCTGGGGTGTGGGGGTGGTGGGAGACATGAGTGGGGGCCTGGTGGAGGCTGCCCCTGCACTGCTGGGGTGTGGGGGTGGTGGGAGACATGAGTGGGGGCCTGGTGGAGGGTGCCCCTGCACTGCTGGGGTGTGGGGGTGGTGGGAGACATGAGTGGGGGCCTGGTGGAGGGTGACCCTGGTGGCTGGGGGGTGGGGGTGGTGGGTGACATGAGTGGGGGCCTGGTGGAGGGTGACCCTGGTGGCTGGGGGGTGGGGGTGGTGGGAGACATGGGTGATGGCCTGGTGGAGGGTGACCCTGGTGGCTGGGGGGTGGGGGTGGTGGGAGACATGGGTGGGGGCCTGGTGGAGGGTGCCCCTGCACTGCTGGGGGGTGGGGGGTGGTGGGAGACATGAGTGGGGGCCTGGTGGAGGGTGCCCCTGCACTGCTGGGGTGTGGGGGTGGTGGGAGACATGAGTGGGGGCCTGGTGGAGGCTGCCCCTGCACTGCTGGGGTGTGGGGGTGGTGGGAGACATGAGTGGGGGCCTGGTGGAGGGTGCCCCTGCACTGCTGGGGCCTGGTGGAGGGTGACCCTGGTGGCTGGGGGGTGGGGGTGGTGGGTGACATGAGTGGGGGCCTGGTGGAGGGTGACCCTGGTGGCTGGGGGGTGGGGGTGGTGGGTGACATGGGTGGGGGCCTGGTGGAGGGTGACCCTGGTGGCTGGGGGGGTGGGGGTGGTGGGAGACATGGGTGGGGGCCTGGTGGAGGGTGCCCCTGCACTGCTGGGGGGTGGGGGGTGGTGGGAGACATGAGTGGGGGCCTGGTGGAGGGTGCCCCTGCACTGCTGGGGGGTGGGGGGTGGTGGGAGACATGAGTGGGGGCCTGGTGGAGGGTGCCCCTGCACTGCTGGGGTGTGGGGGTGGTGGGAGACATGAGTGGGGGCCTGGTGGAGGCTGCCCCTGCACTGCTGGGGTGTGGGGGTGGTGGGAGACATGAGTGGGGGCCTGGTGGAGGGTGCCCCTGCACTGCTGGGGTGTGGGGGTGGTGGGAGACATGAGTGGGGGCCTGGTGGAGGGTGACCCTGGTGGCTGGGGGGTGGGGGTGGTGGGTGACATGAGTGGGGGCCTGGTGGAGGGTGACCCTGGTGGCTGGGGGGTGGGGGTGGTGGGAGACATGGGTGGGGGCCTGGTGGAGGGTGACCCTGGTGGCTGGGGGGTGGGGGTGGTGGGTGACATGAGTGGGGGCCTGGTGGAGGGTGACCCTGGTGGCTGGGGGCTGGGGGTGGTGGGTGACATGAGTGGGGGCCTGGTGGTGGGTGACCCTGGTGGCTGGGGGGTGGGGGTGGTGGGTGACATGAGTGGGGGCCTGGTGGAGGGTGACCCTGGTGGCTGGGGGGTGGGGGTGGTGGGTGACATGAGTGGGGGCCTGGTGGATGGTGACCCTGGTGGCTGGGGGGTGGGGGTGGTGGGTGACATGAGTGGGGGCCTGGTGGAGGGTGACCCTGGTGGCTGGGGGGTGGGGGTGGTGGGAGACATGGGTGGGGGCCTGGTGGAGGGTGACCCTGGTGGCTGGGGGGTGGGGGTGGTGGGAGACATGGGTGGGGGCCTGGTGGAGGGTGCCCCTGCACTGCTGGGGGGTGGGGGGTGGTGGGAGACATGAGTGGGGGCCTGGTGGAGGGTGCCCCTGCACTGCTGGGGTGTGGGGGTGGTGGGAGACATGAGTGGGGGCCTGGTGGAGGCTGCCCCTGCACTGCTGGGGTGTTGGGGTGGTGGGAGACATGAGTGGGGGCCTGGTGGAGGGTGCCCCTGCACTGCTGGTGTGTGGGGGTGGTGGGAGACATGAGTGGGGGCCTGGTGGAGGGTGACCCTGGTGGCTGGGGGGTGGGGGTGGCGGGAGACATGGGTGGGGGCCTGGTGGAGGGTGACCCTGGTGGCTGGGGGGTGGGGGTGGTGGGTGACATGAGTGGGGGCCTGGTGGAGGGTGACCCTGGTGGAGGGTGACCCTGGTGGCTGGGGGGTGGGGGTGGTGGGTGACATGAGTGGGGGCCTGGTGGAGGCTGCCCCTGCACTGCTGGGGTGTGGGGGTGGTGGGAGACATGAGTGGGGGCCTGGTGGAGGGTGACCCTGCACTGCTGGGGTGTGGGGGTGGTGGGAGACATGAGTGGGGGCCTGGTGGAGGGTGACCCTGCACTGCTGGTGTGTGGGGGTGATGGGAGACATGAGTGGGGGCCTGGTGGAGGGTGACCCTGGTGGCTGGGGGGTGGGGGTGGTGGGAGACATGGGTGGGGGCCTGGTGGAGGGTGACCCTGGTGGCTGGGGGGTGGGGGTGGTGGGAGACATGAGTTGGACATGGGTGGGGGCCTGCTGGCAGGTGCCCCACAGTGCTGGGGGGTGGGGGTGGTGGGGGACATGAGTTGGACATGGGTGGGGGCCTGCTGGCAGGTGCCCCACAGTGCTGGGGGGTGGGGGTGCAAGGGGACATGAGTTGGTGTTCATTAGTTCAAGGAGACATGTGCCTTTGCTGGGGGGCATGCCCATGTTGGGTGGGCTGCCTGCGGGACATGACCAGGGATGCAGGGTAGTCCCCTGTGGTGTGGGCTGCCTGCAGGGGCCGTGGAGGGTGTACAGGGTACACCTGGGAGGACCCACACTGTCAAATCACATGTGGGACTCCCCGGCACCCCTGAAATACAGGTACCGTGCAGAAATTGCGTGTAAAACTTCCCGCGCACCCCTGAAATACACGCGCACAGGCTATTCGCGTGTGGAACTTCCCGCGCACCCCTGAAATACACGCGCCCAGGCTATTCGCGTGTAAAACATCCCGCGCACCCCTGAAATACACGCGCACAGGCTATTCGCGTGTGGAACTTCCCGCGCACCCCTGAAATACACGTAGCCCGCTCCCCCAGGCCCGATCGCGTGTGAAAGTTCACGCGAACCCCTGAAATACACGTAGCACGCTCACCCAGGCCCGATCGCGTGAGAAACTTCACGCGAACCCCTGAAATACACGTAGCCCGCTCCCCCAGGCCCGATCGCGTGAATGACTTCACGCGCACCCCTGAAATACACGCGCCCAGGCTATTCGCGTGTGGAACTTCCCGCGCACCCCTCAAATACACGCGCCCAGGCTATTTGCGTGTGGAATTTCTCGCGCACCCCTCAAATACAGGCGCCCAGGCTATTCGCGTGTGGAACTTCCCGCGCACCCCTGAAATACACGCGCCCAGGCTATTTGCGTGTGGAACTTCCCGCGCACCCCTCAAATACAGGCGCCCAGGCTATTCGCGTGTGGAACTTCCCGCGCACCCCTGAAATACACGCGCCCAGGCTATTCGCGTGTGGAACTTCTCACGCACCCCTGGAATACACGTAGCCCGCTCCCCCAGGCCCGATCGCGTGAGGAACTTCACGCGAACCCCTGTAATACACGTAGCCCGCTCCCCCAGGCCCGATCGCGTGTGAAACTTCACGCGAACCCCTGAAATACACGTAGCACGCTCCCCCAGGCCCGATAGCGTGAGAAACTTCACGCGAACCCCTGAAATACACGTAGCCCGCTCCCCCAGGCCCGATCGCGTGAATGACTTCACGCGAACCCCTGTGATGCACGTACCCTGCTGAAATCGCGTGTGAGACTTCCCGCGCACCCCGGTATACACGCACACGTATTTTTTGTCAGCGGGTGTCCGTGTTTGTGGCTACCCCTTTGCACGTTATTTTTCCTGGAGGGCCACAGTATGGGACATTCATCATGGCAGTATATAGGTGCTATTTGTTGGCGCACCTTTTGGCGCACATTTCTTACAGCCGCAGAGACGCTACCGCCTGCTTTCTTGTGGCGGTCGTGTTTGTGCCTGTGCGCTGGTTTGAGCGTGCGCTTTTTTCCCCTATTCTATTCCATGAATACGTGTTGTAGGCGAGCGTGTGGGCGTTCCGCGCACTTGTGCCCTGTACTTCCCCCGTGACGCCCACGTTTTGGCAAGTTGTTCCCCATTCCGAGTGTTACGCCCGTGTTCCGCCTACTTTTGTTGCGTGCGCCGCGCTATGTGCGAATTTCGCTGTGGCCTGTGCGATTTTCTCTGTGACCTGGCGCACGCTGTTAGATGGCCTGTGCGCCAACGTGCGCCGCGCACTTTTTTATCGCACATCCGCTGGTTTTCTCGCGCACGGCCTTCCATGAATCGACGTGCGCTGCTTTTCGTGCGATTTTCGCACTTGCACTGCGATTTTCGCTATTCCACTGCGCATCGCACGTTTTTTCCCACTTGCGCCGCGCTAATTATTCCATGAATCGGCCTGTCAGTGTTTATAAATGAAACAGCTGCCATTTTGTTTTCTCAATATGAGAGAGAGCCAAGGTTATAACCCAGGTTATAGCCGACGGTATCAGAAAATAAAACACTGAAAAAAGTAATTTGCCTGGAAAAAAACTTCCAAATACCTATAATCTAGAGGTGGGGGAGGTCGAGAGGACATCAAGTGAAATTTGGAAGTTGGAGGGGGGCTTGGGACAAAGTTTGAAACACAAGGCTCAAACATTTGTCACATACCATCGGTTATAACCTGGGGTATAAGTGCAGCTACACAACACGTCAACTGAAACTGTTTTGTGGAAACAACAAGTGTTTTAGGGGGGATGGGAGGGGGCACAGGATAATTATTTATTTATTTATATAAAGGTGGAACAATGCTCTTTTAATCACAAAAGAACGTACAATAGATTAGAAATCAGATATGACGGGAAGCAGTGAGCTTCTTACAATGGGGCGAGTTTGAGGTAAATTCTGACCAGGTTGTGGAGGGGAGTAAATGGAACAGTCACCAGGAACAATGCATGAGTGGACCTATATAGATTAAGGACAGCCAACAATGGACTTTTTTAAGTGCAGGTAGGCGGTATGGCCAGCTCTACTTGGGACATGACCATGATGGGTGAAGTGCTAGAATGGAAGCAGAGGAAGTGAGAGACAGAGGGCCTCATTACACGGTAGGCGGTAACCATGGTAACCATTACGGTACCGCAAATTGCGGTACCGTAATTAGCTCCAAGGTCCCTCTGCGGCACCCTACTTTAACGGCTGGTAAAACCAGCCGTTAAAGTCGGGTCCCGCAAAGGAAACTCGTAGTAAGGCGGTAAGGGTTTACCGGTACCGGTGCCCTTACCGGTACCGCTAAACCCTTACCGCCTAACGTGTAATGAGGCCCAGAGGCAGGTTAGAAGCGAGGGAAAATTGTCAACTAGCAGGCAGATGCGAGGTAAGTTAAGAGGGTAACTCCGAGGCGAGGAAATAGGATTTTAGTTTGGTTTTGAACAAAACAGTGTGTCTGTGGGAAGAGAAGTCCATGCAAGTTGAGCAAGAAGAGAGAAAGAGCAGAAGTGAGAGGAAGCACAGGGAGGACGAGGAGCCACAAGGGTAGTCAAGGAGCCACAGCAGATATTATGAGAAGGCTCATAGAGTTGGATAGAAGAGGATAGATACAGTGGTGCCTTACCATGGATAGACTTGGATAAAGACTGGAGGCGCTATCTGCATTTCTGCACCCTATATGGTAGGGTAGAGATACAGAGCGCCCCAGCCAATGTTTGCTATATGATAGCTATGGACGAGCAACCAAGGCTTAAGCTCTCAGGAGGTGATGCGGGCTGGAGCAAGTCCCCAAACCCCCACAAAGGAATGTCCACGCACTATGTTATGTGCTAACACAGTTCTGTATATAAGGTTCAGAGACATATTTACAATCCAATAACACACTTTGTACTCTGGTAATTCTACAATGACAAATCTATACACTTCTATGTGGTACCACACTTAGACTTTACATTTCTTTAAAATGCATCAATTGCTGGCAGTTATAATAAAGCATACAAATCATTCAGTAAGGTGTATCAACATAGATAATAAGGAAGGAAGGCAGGATAAGGTTGAGCAATGGCAGAATGCGTTCTTTGGACATAGATGCACAATTCTGAATCAGGATCCCTGACCTGGGCAACCTGTAATACATGAATTAACAAGCCCAGTCACATCAGCGAGTAACTGCCACCAGCCCATACCCTGCTCTGTGGGCAACACACAGGTGTCCAAAAACCATAAGGGTATCAAAAGGGCCTTGGTTAACCACAACCAAAAAGAGGAAGAGCTGCACTGCCAGGGGTCTCAACTCTACTTGTATGCAGGAAAAATAACACAGAACACACATGATAATGGAGTACAGGACAAGGACAGGGAGGCCCTGTCCCTTCAATGCATTTCCAGCATCACAGTCATCCCTTCAGACTGAGGTTAGGGTGGTCTAATCTCCAAAGAGATTGACACCCTCATTAAGACGGTCAACATACCTTCTGGAAAGGCCATCTGCATCATCATGACTCTTCCCTAGTGTATTCTCAACAGTGAAGTCTACCCTTTGCAGGTTAATGGACCACCTGAGCAGTTTAGGGTCTTCACCCTTCATCTGCATAAGCCACTTTAAGGGCTTATGGTCAATTTGGACCTTGAAGGTAGACCCAGTAAGGTAAGGCCTAAAACGCCTAAGGCCCTAAATTATACTAAAACATTCCTTTTTAACAGTAGCCCACGTAAGTTCTCTACCTTTGTGTTGTCTACTGATACAAATAATGGGATGTCTCACCCTTTGTCATCTAACTGGGACAAGACAGCTCCAATTCCGGTGTCACAGGCATCAGTCTGAACAATAAAGGGTTTGCTGTAATCAGGCACACACAACACACGGTGCCCTACACAGACTTTCCTTCAAGCCAACCAAGGCCCGCTGACAGTCTTCCCTCTGAATAACCTTCATAGGTCTCTTGTGTGATGTCAGAGCTGTCAGAGGGGCAGCTATGGTGCCATTGTCTGCCATGAAGTTTCGGTAGTAGCCCAGTGAGTCCCAAAATCACTCTCACTTGGGTTTGAGCAGTCGTAGTCTCCCAGTCATGTACATCCTGTACCCTACTGGGGAAGGGTTGGATTCAACCCTCTCCTGCCTCATGACGAAGGTAAGTAATTTTCCCCTGAACTATCTGGCACTTGGTAGCCTTGATAGTGAGGTTAGCCCTTTTCAATGCCTGTAACACCTTATCCAAATGAGTCAAATGCTCATCCCCGGTGGAACTGCAGACAGCATTGTCTTCTAGGTAGGCCACACAAAAGGCTTCCAGTCCACTGAGTGCTTGATTGCCAATCTTTGGAAGGTGGTAGGTGCATTCCTCAATCCAAAAGGCATGACTCTACAATGGTAGAGCCCCTCAGGTGTTGAGGACACAGTTATTTCCTTGGCCTGGCGCATCAGAGCTATTTACCAATAGCCTGATGTGAGGTCAGAGGTGTTTACAAAATTACGAGCACCTCTGCTGTCCATGAGCTCATCAGCCCTGGACAATGTTTGAGCATCAGTCTTGGTGACTGCATTGACTCCTCTGTTGTCCACACAGAACCTCCAATCCTTGTTACTTGCCTGGGAACTTGCCTTGGGGACAAGGACCACGGGGCTGGACCAGGGTCTGGTGGATGGTTCAATAACACCCAGACCCAACATCTTGGTGACCTCGGCCTGGATGTGGTTCTTAACCATGTCTGACATCCGATAGCATCTGCTTTTAACAGGTAAACTTTCACCAGTGTAAATTCGGTGCCTCCACCATGGGGTGAGGCCTGGTGTCAGTGAGAACAGAGGGGCATACTGCCGGAGCAAAGCCCTGCAGGCTCTCTGTGCTCTGTTGTCAGATCGGGAGAGAGATGTACTCTCTCCACTGAGCCATCCTGGGGGTTGATATGCATCAAATCGGGAAGGGGCTCACCCTCACCCTCTTCTTGCTCTGAAGCTAGCAGAAGACATGAGACTTCCTCTCTTCGGTGAAAAGGCTTGAGCCTGTTAACATGGTATACCTGAGCGGCTACCCCAGGGACTCCCATGTCAACCAAATAGTTGATCTTGCCCATCTTGGAGATTATCCTGAAGTGTCCAGTCCACTTGTCTGCCAGAGGTCGAGGCTTGGTATGCTCCATCACAAGGATCTCCTGGCCTGCAGTCCAATCCACTTGGGAGGCCTTAAAGTAATGGCAGTACTTATTCAATTCTTGGCTTGCGTTAAGATTAGCTGATGCCTGGCCCATCATCTGTGCCATCCTCCTTCTGAGCCCTAACACATAGTCCCCCACTTACTTGGCAGGGCCTGCAGGCATGTCTTCCCAACCTTCTCTGATTAAGGCAAGGGGCCCCGTCACTGGATGTCCAAAGGGAAGCTCAAAGGGGCTGAAACCAACACCCTCTTGAGGCACTTCTCTATAGGCAAACAGCAGACATGATAGGAGGATATCCCATTTCCTCATTAGGGGCTCTTCCAAAGCATTCAACATGCCTTTGAAAGTTTTGTTACATCTCTCAATGAGACCATTGGTCTGGGGTGTTAGGCTGTAGAGAATATGTATGTAACCCCACATTCCTTCCACCGCTTGCATGTAACTATACATGAGGTTAGATCCTCGGGCTGAGACAACCTCTTTAGGGAAACCAACTCTGGTGAAAGTGCCCAGGAGAGCCCTGGCAACCACCTTGGCAGTAATGATCCGAAGGGGTATAACCTCAGGGCACCTGATGACATGATCAACCAGTACAAGGATTAACCACTGTCCACCTGATGTGGGAGGGTCCAAGGGAACGACAAAGTCGATGCAACCCTCTGAAATGGTGTGCCAATCACTGGCAATGGCTGCAGTGGGGCAATGACAATGCCTCCAGTCTTGCCAGGCAACTGACAAGTGGGGCAGGTCCGGCAGTGGGAGTCCTCTTCTACTTCTATTTTGGGCCAGTAGAAATGTGCAGAGAACCTTTTCTTGGTCTTCTTAGTGCCAAGATGGCCAGCTAAGGGCACCTCATGCACCAACTGTAGAAAGAAGGGCCTGTAAACCTTGGGTACCACCAAACTCTTGAGCGCACCAGGTTCAGGCTTAGTGGGCTCACTACAAATGAGCTCACACTCCCAATACTTCTTGAAAGACCTAGGCACTTCACCATGTGCCTTGGCCTGTTTTCTTAGACCCTTGAGATTGTGGCACTCTCTCTGACCCTTACAGAAGTCTCCCCTAGAGGGCCCACTTTCAACCAACAGGCATTGAAGGTCAGGGTGATCCTCTGGGTTGAGTACCTCTCCCTGAGGAGAGTCTTCTGGATCTTCTCCCTCAGGAGTTCAGTCTCAGTTTGAAACTGGGCCTAGCCCATCCGGACCTTGGAGCTCAGTGGGTGCTGCTGAAACAACAGGAAGAGAAGGAGCCCCTTCAGAGAGGCGGTCTTCTTGCTCTTCTGTTTTGCCTTGGGTCTCCCCTTTGGCGTGGGTCAGACCCTGAGTGACCTGAGACCTAGTGACTATAGCAGCAGTCAGGAGTAGCCCATCAGAGATAAAGACCAACTCTACTAGATCATTCCCTAACAATATGTGGGCAGACACATTGTACTGAACTAGGGCGGGATGATTTACTGTCTTGTTCTCAATCTGTATGGTGACTAGGGCTACAGAGGATAATTTGGGAGGCCCAGCAACTAACCTGGTAGTTCTCAGAAGAGTACCTACATAGTCCTCTGGCATGAACAGGGTCCTGTCCACCACTGTCATGCTTGCCCCAGTGGAAGGCTGGCCATTCAGGAGAACACTTCGCAAAAATCTGCAGGTATTCTGTGGGATAGTAGCCAGTACTTCTGAGGTGAGAAGAAGGGAAGGGGAGGTAAAGCGGAAAGTCTTCAAGAGCTTCTGTAGTTTAAGAAAGTCATGTTCAAGGTTCAGAGACAGGGGGATGCTGTTCCATAGGAGGGAGCCAGCTGAGGAAAGCGATTGACCACCCTCTGTTTAGCAAAGCACTTTACACAAAGAGGTGGTGCCAGAGGGACATATTGGTCTAGAGGGAGAGTGTTTAGTAAGATAAAGTTGAAGATAGTGTGGTTGTCAGGCCCAGACAGCCATGTGGAGGATGCAGAGGGATCTGAATTTAATCTGTGCAGCAACCGGGAGCCAGTGAAGACTTTTTAGGGGAGGAGATATGCGGTCCCTGGGCTTAATACCAAGGAAAAGTCTTGCTGTCCTATTCTGGATTAGCTGGAGGGGTCGCAGAGTGAAAGAAGGTAGATTCAGGAGGAGTCTATTGCAATAGTCAAGCCTAGAGAGAACCAGGGCTCGGGTCACATTGAGCCTCTGGGGGAAAGTGAGAAAAGGAGAATTCCTTTGAGAAAGAAGAGCAGAAAGTGGGACTTCTTGGCAATGTCCTGAGTGTGAGAGAGGGAGGAGAGAGAGGAGTAAAAGATGACTCCAAGGTTTTTGGCTCCAGAAGAAGGAGACAGGGAGAGCCAAATGAGGAAGGCCAGAGCGAAGGGAAGGAGGAGGGAGCAGGGGTGCTAATGGGAAGGATCTCAGTTTTACAGGCATTGAGGCAGAGATCGTTGGAAGTGCCATCAGGGCTGGATGACAGATAGGCAGTCAGGGATGATGGAGGGTGCAAGAGGATCAGCAGGAAGTTTGAAAAAGATCTGTGTGTCATCTGCATAACACTGAAAGTTGGAGGAGAAGGAGGAGATGAGGCATGCAAGCTGAGCAAGATAGATGTTAAAGAGCCAAGGGGAGAGGATAGAACCCTGGGGGACATCCCAGTTGGAGAAGGTGCCCAGGATGACTTGGGAAGAGAGGTCAGTTAGGAAGAAAGTCAGCCAATTGGGTGCCCATTGCGAGATACCAAGGGTATTGGGGATCCTTTTCATGGGGATGGAATTGTTGACTTTGTCAAAGGCAGAGGAGAGATCGAGAAGGATGAGGACAGCTGGGGAGTTGAAGTCCAGAGATGCGAGCAGTTCTTCAAGGGTGTTCAGAAGAGCAGTTTCAGTGCCTCTGGATGCTCAGAATCCACACTGATGGCCGTGGAGACGACCATGATAAGACATGAAGTGTTTAAAGATGTGATGGGGTGCATGAGGGCTATGTGCATCAGATCATAGATCTCATTCCGAGATTGGAGGTAGCCATGACGCTATTTGCACCATGGCTGCCTCCAATACCGGGTCCGGCACTGGTCTGGTTCAATGGGGACTTACCGGTGCATTCTGACCCTGGAGGGACCCGTAAGTCCCTATTGAACCAACCATTCCCCATTCCCAATTGAGCCCCCATAGGGCTCAATGCGAATGGGGAGGGCGCTAATAACGGGCTTGCGAATAGCAGGCCCGTTATTAGCGCCATGGTCCCTTAACGGGACCCGTAAAGAACGTGTGGCCCGACCACACGTCCCTTGCGGTTCCCGCTAAGGGATCTTGGAATTGGGTGGTAAGAGATTTCTTGCACCGGTCTCCTTACCGGTGCCCGGTATCCCTTACTGCCCAACTTGTAATGACCCCCCATGATGGCAATTAATTCAGTTCCTGTGGTGCACAAAGTAAGAAATATTCCAATCTCTTTTAGAGAAGAAGTGATAGTCAAATTGAATGAGATGGAGAGACAAGGGGTGATGGAAAGAGTGGAATCTTCCTACCTTTGGTGATAGTATGTAAGCCAAATGGAAATCTGATACTATGGGCCTCATCACGAGTTGGGCCTCAACCCCTAAATGTGGCGGTAATTCTATTACCGCTGCATTTAAGGTTGGCCCAATCTCAAGTTGGGCGGTAAAGTTGTAGTCTTGCCTCCAGCAAAAAGCTGGAGGTAAATATTTCCACTTACCACCTGTTTTTGCCACTATTACCACCGGCACAATTACCTGTGCCCCCAAACCCCATTGGATACTATGTACCCAATGGGGAATGGGCAATAACCGACCAACCGCTACTCATGATCCGGCGCTTACTGAGTAAAGGTAACGCTATTTGCACTGCCAGTATCCTGGCGGTACTAATGCCGGGAGACCGCCAGACTCCTGATGAGGCCCTATGTATAGACCTGAGATCATTGAACAGATGCATAATGCTAGACAGGCATTCCCAACTGAACATCACTGAGATGTTAGGAACCATATGTGAGGGAGAAGTGTTCTCTACTTTAGACTTAAAATATGCTGGTGACCAGATTAGATTCCATGCCTCTTCCAAAAAAAACTGACAGTGTTCATAATACCTGAGGGTTTATTTCAATCGGCCTCATTACGAGATTGGAGGTAGCCATGTGCTACTAGCACCATGGCTACCCCCTTACCGCATTCCGGGTCCGGGTTCTCGGAATAGGGACTTACCGGGTCATTCCAACCTTGGAGGACCCGGTAAATCCCCATTCTGAGAACCATTCCCCATTCCCATTCGAGCCCCCATAGGGGTCAATGGAAATGGGGATGGAGCTAATAATGGGCCCGCTAATAGCGAGCCCGTCATTAGCTCCCTGGTCCCTTAGCGGTTCCCGCTAAGGGACCTCGTAATGCGGTGGTAAGGGGTTAACAGCAACGGCACCCTTACCGTTGCCATTAACCCCTTACCACCGACCTCGTAATGAGGCCCAATGTCTTGGAATGGCATTTGGCTTGGTGTCTGTGGCTGCAGTTTTTTAGCGTGTTATGTACCAACTGTTTCATGGTGAGAAGGGTGTGCTTTGTTTCCAAGACAATGGGCCTCATTCTGAGATTGGAGGTAGCCATGGCGCTATTTGCGCCATGGCTGCCTCCAATACCAGGTGCGTGTCCGGTCTGGTTGAATGGGGACTTATCGGGACATTCCGACCTGTGCGGACCCAGTAAGTCCCCATTCAACCAACCATTCCCATTCCCATTTGAGCCCCCATAAGGCTCAATGGGAATGAGGAAGACTGTTATTAGCGCCCTGGTCAGACCACACATCCTTTGCGGCTCCCGCTAAGGGACCTCCGAATTGGGTGGTAAGGGTTTAACGGCACCGGTCTCCTTACCGGTGACCATTATCCCTTACCGCCCAAGTCGGAATGAGGCCCGATGTCTTTTATATGGGATGGACATGAGTAAGCATGACAAGAGATTAAGAAGAGTGTTATATATATTAACGTCTGCTTGAATTACTTTGAGCAAGGAGACATTTTCATTTTGCAGGAATAGTACACAATACCTGGGACATATCACAATCAATACAATATATATACAAGACCAAGGGGGTCTAAAGGGTAAATGCACGAAGGATGTCGACAACCTAGAGCGGAAGAAAACAGGCAGTGCAAATAGTCTTTAGGCACAGTTCCGCATCAATAATACACCTAACTAAGAGGCAGTCCAAGCCCTACGAAGAGAGGAGCCTTGTGCTCAAAAGTACATGCTATGCAGGTGCACGCGCTTATGCCAATGGGCAGGATAGGGTCTCTTCCAGGGTCTCTAGCAGCTCTGGAAGGTGTATGCGGCGAAGCAGAACAAGTTCCCACTGTTCACGAAGGGCCTCCACTGGGGGCAGAGGCAGTTCGAGAGTGCAGGATGGGGTTGCTATCTTGCAATGGCAGTGGAAAGGATAGGGACCCGCAAGGGCCACTCGTGCGTAACAATGGGCTCTTGCGCTAGGGGCCACCGGTTGGGATATGGAGTACTCACCGGTCCCCGATGCAAGCAGACCCAGACTTCGCCACTCCGATCCACTTCTCTGGCAGGTTTGAATGCGGCAAAAAGGACGTCTCGGCAAGAGGGTCACAAAGGCAGCAAACTTGCTCAAGTCGTTGCCACAGCAGGACAACAAGGTAACCGCGTATACTCCGGTCCGGGCGCACTCGTCTCACTTCAGACCTGGGAATGCCAAGTGTATGAAATTCATTGTGAGGGTGCCGTGGACACAGGGTTTGCAGTATACCAAGTTTCGAGGGCCTCCTCGAAACGGAGGCGGTGACAGAGCAAAGGACCTGCGTAAGCTGGTCAGCACACTGGTTGGCCCAGAGACACCTCCGAAAAGGCTTACTTGCAGGGTTTGATGATGGTGTTGAGAATAGTTGGTCCTACTATTCCAATTGGTCGAAGTGTCTTTGCAGACCCAGCAGGCTCAGGGTGCCAAACCTTCCAGCAGGTCACCAGTGGTTCCTCGACTCGGCTTCTTGTTGCAGGATACTTGGCTCCTTTCCTTCGTTCGGTGTGAACTCAGAAGATCGACATGGTAGTGGTATTTCCAGCCTCCTCTTATCCAAAGTTCCCTTCACGCCAAAACAGAGAGGACCCAATGGGAGATCTGCTCACAAACACTCACTCCATACGTGGACCAATCATGGACCATGGTGGTCCCAGGCATTCAGGACACTCCAGACTCTCTGGCACCCAGGATGTGTATTGGGAACAGACATCCCAGCCCACATCCTGGAGGCACACACACAAGGCATGCAGAAGCCCGCAAAAGCATTGGGTTTTGTGGGAAAGTGCATGACCAAATAAGGACTGACCCGGGTAGACTCGACCTGGGGAAGGTGAAGGGGCAAGATGGCCAAAGGACAGGACAAAAGACCTTGTGGCGTGTCCATTTTGGGAGCCAGGCCACCTATTTGTGCCACACGCGGTTAACGCGGTTAACATGGCAGAAAAGGGTAAAAAATAATGTGAAACGATAGCTGCCACTAGTCTTGTCCTTGACACATCGACACAGTTCATAAAAGTCCAGTGAGAGTATCTAGGGCCTTTTGGAAATGACTAGAGATCCAAGTGTGCGGTATATTAAGATAGTTTGCACACTTGTTACATGTTGCACAAAAGCTGCAACATGAGGAAAGGACTAAGGGAAACAAAGTCTCCCAGTACTGACTGTCTTAAGGGTATGTCAGTTTCCCCATAAAAAGTGAGCAAAAGCCCTGAGGGCTGTGCTTCTCTGGCAAAGTCAGTCACGTATGTTCAAACAGCAGCAAAAAAATTTGGGGGTTGACACATGGAGGGAAGATTACATACATTTATGAAATCCTTCCTAACACATCCTTCCCCCTACTGTAAATACAATATATTTATTGTGATTATATAGTGATTTATATATGTTTTATTAAGGGTAAGGACAAACATAATTCATTTTTAAAGCTACATTAACTTTATTTGAACATGACATCATAATTAAAGTGTCAAAGGGGCCATCCAATTGTTCTAACATAACAGAATTAAACTTCACAAGCATCACTATCATACAAAAGGCAAAAACAAAAAGCAAAGTAATGCTGAACTTTCTTACAAGATATTTAATAAAACATAAGTTACTCAATGGGTCTCTTTATTATATGACCCCCTCAAGATTACTAAGCAGTTCATGTTCGTTCGGGGGGCAGGGTAACGTTAATAGAAGGTGTAAAAGCCTTGAGTAAGGCTTTAATGCCTTCCATTAACGCCACACCCATTTTTAATCCCTTGTATGTGGACGAGGTGGGGGGAACACAACTTGCGTTTCTGCCACCTTCCTTCCGCTCTGCCACACAAATGGTCCAGTATTTTCGCAGGCATGGATTTTAATGTCAGAGCAAATACTGTAGATCCTATGTAGTGTGTCTGCTTTACGCACCTCCATAAAACAGGTGGGCCCCATAGAGAGCCATTGTAAACGCTGCCTGCCCTGCTCGCATTGCATGCTGCATTTACAATTCCAATTAAACACTGCCTTTAATGCTCACGTGTCGGGCATCATTTCATTGTACACATGATAGCTGCTTACCATGCAGGCATGCCAGGCAGCGTTTACTCACTTTGCATGGCAGAGTTCAAAAGGACGGGGCATTGCATGCCACCATGCAAATCATGAACATTTGGAGGGGGTGGGACCTGGCTATGTCTGAGTGTAAAGCACCAGATCCCCACAGTCAGATTATGAACTGGAGCAGCATGAGCTCTTTAATGTTTTACCTTTTTTAATATATGTGTCCTCTAAACAAGCTGAGATCAGAAGACTGTATAGTTATTCCAAGAAAATAAGTAAAAATGCCTGACATGCACGGTTTGGTGTATAAATTGTATTTTGCCATGCCTTCATCAGGTCTGAAGAATTTTCATAATTGTCTTGAGACTTGTAATCAGTACAGAACATCTGGTTTTATGTGCAATATAAAAACATGTCCAAGTTACTTAATATTTAGCTTTTGGCCAGGTCAAAGAATTCCCATTCAAGAGTGGAATGTGGTGCGCCACCAGTGAGAGAAATACTGTTTCTTGATTGCAATACCCCTAACCAAATCGTGACATCTCAGTAGTAGGCAGGAAACGTTCATATGTAAGGTGAGCAACAATTAATTACTGTTCGTTTAATTATAACGGGAAGTAATGAGTGGCTTTCATAGCTTAGAATAGCCTATGAATAGATTAGAATACGGCCACAGATTTACAAATAGCCAGATATATTAAACGGCGTTACTGACAGAGAGCGAACCCATCAGAGAAACCAGGGTAAATTCTCTGCACTACCACCACAATATCAAAGATTCAAAAAAGAAACCATATAATCAAAATATTTTTGGTGCTAGTTCCTGTTGAGTGCTGTCACGTCTGCACGTATGCTGCTTTTCTGCTAATTCGAGCCCTCTTCATCACGGACTGGCACTGTTTATCTTCGTCATTACCTTGACGGTGTGAGAAGCAATACTAGTGGAGCAGCCCACGAGCTTCATTCATTCTATTCATTCTATTGGCTTCCTTGATTGCTCCCGCCCTACGGATGTGGAAACAGCATAAAACAGGCATCCGCATGCACTTGTGCAAGCACTGGTTCGAGTGTCTGTTGAGTGCTGTCATGATGTCCTGCTGGACGCTTTGCCTGTGACGAAGACTACTAAGCTGAGTTTGGACTACATTTTCAAATTACATCATTTGCTTTTGCAACTGCTTTAATGCTCTACGAAGTTGCTTATTATTGTGATTTTAAGTAACGGCTCCACGTTTGACTCTATAACAATGCCAACCAAACCTAAAACAAACATAAGTAAATATAACTTGCTCAAAGGTAGGGCGTCCCTTCAATAGTAAACAAATCTCAATTAAGGAGAGGTTTTTCAGTGGAGCAGACTACTGTAAATGCAGCCAACCAAATTCCTTAGCCTCAAAACCTTGCATGTTGGCGTCAGATCCCTTTGAAACAAGTAATATTGAAGTTGTGACAACACTAAATAAGACTCTGCCTACTGCTAGTAATGACAGAATGGAGGAGAGCTGTAACTGCGGGAATAGTGATATAATGGTAATATTTCACTGTTAGAGCTCTGTTACCCCCTCCAGGACGGTATTGCTGCAGCAATTGATAATGCACCTATGTGGCCAGAGGAAATATTGGTATCTGATGAAATATATCACGAGAGACGTGTCAACCCCCCTAAAGACCAAGAAGGTTATCTGCATCACCTAACATCTACATACCCTCAGAGTCTGCTGCTTCATCAGATGAGCCATCTCTCCTTGCACACTCTTATGCGGAAATTCACTCGTTCATGGTAACAATTCAATTTGCCATGAAGGTACTATTTAAATTGTGTGACAAAATCAATGAAAATCTGAACAATGACTATACCTCAAGGCACCCAAACAATGTATCTGCCCAAAAGAACAATATTAACACTGGGGTGATTATTGTGAATTCCCAATCTAAAGAAACTGGCCAATTAATGTACAACTCTATTCTGGAGACAGATGTAATTGAGGTTGAACAGGAACTAGAACCCATACAAATGCATTTTCTGCTCAAATTTCCAGTGCTATGCTGACGACACTCAACTCATTTTTAGGCTGCCCCCTGCCACCTCCTCTCCCTCCCTCTCTCATCTCTGATTGCCAAACTGCCATTCAAGATTGGTGTGACGCCAATGATCTTTGTCTGAATGCCAGCAAGACGGAGATCCTCCTCATCGGCACACCTTCACCATCCTTTCCCCTCACTCTCTGGCCGGCCTCCCTTGGCCCTCCTCCTACCCCCACCTGCGAGGCTAAGAACCTCGGGGTCATCTTTGACTCCACCCTTTCCTTCTCCCCCCACATCTCTGAGGTCTCTAAAAAGTCAAATTTCCGTCTGCACCTCCTCAGAGGTACTCTGCTTTTCCTCTCCTTCCCCCAGAAGCTCATGATATCTCAAGCTCTGGTTCTCTCTAGCTTGGACTATTGTAACAGCCTCTTTCTAAATCTACCTGCCTCTACTCTCCGCCCTCTGGAACTAATCCAGTACAGGACTGCAAGACTTGTCCTTGGCCTCAAGCCCTGGGATCGTATCTCTCCAGCTCTGAAATCTCTCCACTGGCTCCCAGTGGATGCAAGGATTACATTCAAAACCCTCTGCATTGTCCACTAGGCTTTCTGCGGCCTGGGTCCAAAATACCTTCAGCTATCCCTCCGCAAAAACCTCCCCTCTCGAGCTCTTCACTCCTCTACTTCCAACTCACTCAGGGTCAGTGGTTTTTCTAAGAAACGAGTGGGGGTATATCTCTGTCTTGAGCTGGGGCCTCCCCCTGGAACAGCCTCCCTGCCACTCTAAAACTTGAGGAGAACCATATCCGGTTCCGGAAGCACCTCAAGAACGTCCTCTTTTCTTCTGCCTTCGTTCCCCCTCTCCACTGCTGATCTGTTCTCTCTTGGCACCGTGCACCTGGCCACCCTCTGTCTTTTGAGCCCAGGTACTTTCTCATCCTGCCACCCTCCCGCACTGCCTCCGGGCCACCCCTTGCACTGGGGTCTGTATCTGTACCCATACACCCCCCCCCTTTTTATTCCTGCACTTATCAGACCTGCCCTGTCTGCTGCCTTAAACCTAGCACTTGCAAATTGCTGGCTGCATTACCACTGTTTGTTGCCTTTATTATTTATTTATTGTTATTTATCTGTTTCTCCTCTGCTTCGTACTTTCCACCTCTACCCCCTTCCATGCACTTTTTCCCTCCCCCCTCTCCCATGCACTTGCGCGTTCTCAATGTCATTGGGCCTAGTAAGATCGCTGTTTTGTTCTCCCCTGTTCCCCTCCCTTGCCTTGTCGTGCTCTGAAAGACTTATGTACGAGCGCGATAGAAATAAAATATCAATCAATCAATCAAAGAGATGGTTCTGAAATATACTTATCTCGTAAGGAGAGGCGTATGGCTTTATGTAAATATAAGTCCAGTAATAAACAACCTTGTGTTCATGTGAGCTCCTCAGACCCAATAGAACGCAATGCAATTATCCAGTAAATTTGGGAAATATCACAACAAAACAGCTTGTCGGAAAAAGAGACTTTCAAAGAAAGCAGGGACATTGCTCCTGGATAGTGAGAAATACATTTCAAGCATAGACATGATTGATAATGTGGGTGATGTGGCTGAAACCAGTCAAAATGTACGAACCAGTTAAGGGTTGAGCTCAGATTATAGCTCAACGCTGGATCGCCATTTGACGGTTCCATCAGCATCTCAGCCATTAGTGATATCTTCTGAGGGGAAAATCACTCCAGAGCCCGGGGTGACTATCTTGATGGTAAAGTGGCTGCATCAAAAAAAAAATGAACACCAATGGGTTAATAGATCAGCTCTCCTTGATCTTCAGAAACAGATTCCACCTTTGTGAGTATTGGTTTCAGAGGTCCTGGATTTGTGGAACAAATGGAGTGTAAATTATCCCAATGTTACCCATATACATTGCAAAGTGAGTGCTACTGTAACTATGATTCGCAATTACAGTAATCAATTGCGTAACCTGGGCTTGGAATTGGATGCTGATCCTGATAAAACTGACCCTTGCCTACCGTCATTGAAATCTAATTTGAATATGGCCTGCGGCAAAATGGTTCTTGAACCGCTGAGTGGTGGAAAGAGTGAAACAAACCTTGAGGATGTCCAGAAGGCTTTAAAGTGGCTTGTCCAGTCTTTATCTTCATTGCAAAATTAAGTAGTGCTGGTGACTTCTTGGAACATACTGTAACACAATGGGTGTTTTTCTTTTTTTGGACCTATTAAAAGTCAAACTTACATTCCTACCGTGTATTTGAAATACATGTTAACACTCTATCACGGTCTATGGAGAAGTGATTCTGCTAAACATCTTATATGTGTATACTCAGTACGTCATATACTCTTAGCAGCACTTATTAGTGGGGCCATCCCTAGCATAGGGTATAGCAACACTTGTAATGGAAAGTAGAAGGGTGGTGACTTATTCCGATTCTTGCAGATACAGAAGTTTAAAAATCAGACTTAGGGCCTCATCACACGTTATGCGGTAAACCATGGTGCTGTTAGCACCATGGTTGCCGCCGCTAAAATACCGGTACCACCATGGAGAAAAGGGGAATTACCACCCCATTCCAAGGTTGGCAGGGCGGTAATTCCCCCTTTCTCCGTGGCCCTTCCCCATTCCCATTTTTGCCCCATAGTGCTCAGTGGGAATGGGAAAGGAGCTAATTACGGTACCGCAAATTGCAGTACCGTAATTAGCACCAAGGTCCCTTTGCGGGTCCCAACTTTAACGGCTGGTCTACACCAGCCGTTAAGGTCAGGTCCCGCAAAGGGACCACGTAGTAAGGCGGTAAGGGTTTACCGGTACCGGTGCCCTTACTGGTAAACCCTTACCGCCTACCGTGTAATGAGGCCCTTAGTGTTTTAGTGGCAACTCCGAAAAATGGGGCATTTTACATTAGACAATGCCCAGTTCTAGATTTTTCTAGAGCTTACTATGCACAGCGTTGTGTTCTATTTTATTTTATTGACGTATGATGCAAAACACCAAATAAAGAGTACATGAAAAGTGACCATAAATCCAAACCCATCACGAGTTCTTCACAAACTCCATAGCCCATTCATTGCTTTAATGCACACCCTTGTGTTATTGTTTACTCTAGTCATCATTCAAACTCTAACTCTTACCCTAACCACTGCTCTACTCTAACCCCTATGTGTATTTTTCCCAACCTCCAAAACACTGTTCCTTTCCCTAACTCTCCGCCCAACCCTTACTGTTAACATTGACCTTACCCTCTATCCTACCCTAACTCTAACACGTACCTTACCCTTATTCTGCTGTAACCACTATGCAATTCACAACATCGCCTGATTCCGGCAGAAGCAAATCCTAATGTAATTTACTTCATGCTATCTGCTTGGAACTTTGTATCTTACAACCGTCTTGCTATTGTGCAACTTGAAACTCCTTATTTTACCAACTCTGCACCCCAACGCCTTGCATTGACTATGTAGCCCCCAGCCCTACTGGGTGTGGTTTTTCCGTTGTGCATCATGTGTCACTCTACACTACTGTTCTCCATATTTGCTCGAAGTGATCCCGCTCACCTACAATGCTCTAACTCGACCCCAGGAGGCGGTGGCACGTTTTAGCCTCTCCCCTGCATAATCAAATTTGAAAGTTGTTTAGTTCATGATAACTGCTTTTGAGTCATGTATCTTATAACGATCTCGCAAGTGTGCAACTGAAACATTCTTGTAACTGTAACTAATGCCTAGATGCTTCAGAGCTTTGTGTGCTGCGATAAATGCAAAAATAAAATTAAATCACAAGACCTCCTCAACCTCCCTGGCATTGTCCCTTACACTAATCCCAACACAAATCTTTGCTCTAACTCTAAACCCTAGCCTTACTGTAACACTAAACTCTATCCCAACGCCCCTCTCCCTAAACAAGGACATCACAAACCCTCCACAATCATTTTTGGCTTCTTTTTACTTGGTCACTTTCACTGCCAGGGCATTTTCACAGGAATTTTTTCACTGACTATGTTTCATTTGGTAATATGTTCACTGGATACCCCCTTTCTATGTTGCCCATAAAACATTACACTGCAACACCTGGTCCACTGCTGGTTTAGCTTATACCTTGACATTTTTCAAAGCACCTGCAAAGGGATTGGCCATCTGTTATGATGTTCTCATACAGTGTTTCTGATTCCTTTCGCTTTTGGAAATGTGCACAAATTAAAAATACGAACACAATCAAGCAGTTGTCTGTAAAATGCCAGAAGGTGGCTGCATTGTCTAGCAAATACATTTCTCAACTCCAGGATGGCCTCACAGGTGCATTAAATGGAAAAGCCTACCATACGGAGACACCCACAGGGACCTTGTGCTTACCAATGATCAGTTATCTGTTGGTGCGTTTCGTGTTTGTCAGACAGGTTGGTGGTGCTGCAAGTCTTTTGAAATGTGTTGCCAAATGAAGGCACGTCTGGGCAAAAATAGGTGCGAAACTTCTGGAAGGGGGATTCATGTCTTAATTAATTGAGGTGGAAGGATGTTCTAGATGTGTGTGCCCTGAACCTTTCTGCGCCCATTTTCGAATTCCAAGTGAAAACACAGGGACCTGTTACATTTACACATTTACGTACACAGGTCCCCACCATGTATGTTTCGTCATTTGCACAGCAGAGTGCAAAGGGAGAGTGTAAAAATATGGCTTACATGCTTAATTGCCCTCCCATTGCACTCTCCATGCCAATTGAGTTTAAAATGAATTCCTAAAGATGTTGACTTTTCTTTTTTGAAAATGTCATGCTGGCATAAACGCTGGAGGATTTGCAAAGTGGAGAGTGGGAGATGCAATCGTAAATTACGATGTACCCGTCCTCTCTGCTGTGCAAATACTTAAAAATAAGGTGTGTTGTAAACGACATGGGTAAAAGTCTTACACAAGGATTTTACACATTTACACAAACACGAGTTTGGAGGTAGTCAAAAAGGGCATGGCTGCCACCAAACTCGGGTCCGGGTCAGTGGTCCCTGAATGGGGAAATACCGGGCCATTCTGAATTTGGAGGGCCTGGTATTTCCCCATTCAGGGAACCCGGACCCGTACAATCCCCATTCCCATTTGAGCCCCCGTAGGGCTCAATGGGAATGGGGAGCATGCTAATAACGGGCCTGTTAATGACAGACCAGACGTCAATGTCTGGTCTGACCAGACGTCCAGAGCGGGTCCCGCAAGAGAACCTCGTAATGAGGCGGTACGGGGTTAACGGCGCCGGCACCTTTACCTGCGCCGTTAACCCCTTACCGCCTCAGTTGTAATGAGGGCCTTTGTTTACCTTAGCCTTCATCAAAAATGAGCTCCTTAATCTTCAAAAGCATGTGTTTCTTGTTGTGCATATGGTGAGTCAAATGTGAGTGACTGATCTCAGGTGGCTGTCTCATAAGGCTGAATAACATCAGAAAGTCATCCATTGGTTGCGTCATGTAGATACTTATGTTTCATGTAAAGAACAGGTAATTGCCTTTTCTCTTTGAATGGAGGCCAGTTGAATGTTTCGATTGAGGCATAATTTGACTCACACTCTCCATACCAGTATAAACCTACAGAGGCAGTTTTTGATGTTTTAGAACTTTGTTAGGGGCTTCAGGATAGGGACTCTAGATGTAGTCCAAATTTGTCTGGATCACTGCATGGATGATGGCAGTTCTGTGGGATAGCAGCAGCAGGAGTTGGACCCCTCATAAAAGGTGATGTGGTATGATGCATGTTTTGTTACATCATTTTCTTGTCTTGTAAAACGAAGTTTGCAGTCAAATATAAGACAGATGGTGGGCAGTCATAATTTCGACAGTAAAAATGTCGACAGTCAAAATTTCGAAAAATAAATGTCGAAAAAAATAATGTCGACAAACAATAATGTCGACATTTTTTCGATATTTTTTCGAAATTTTCTATTTATTGTATAAATAGATAAATAAATAAATATATAACTAAAATGTGTTGAGTATGAGGGGTGAGAGGGTGGTGGGGGGTTTGGGGGTGGCAGGGGGTGTTGGGTGAGGGGGGTTGGGGGGGACATCCCCATAGTAAATGATACTCTTTTTATTTATTTAATTATTGAATAAATAAATAAATAAATATATAATTACTATGTGTTGAGAATGAGGGGTGAGAGGGTGGTGGGGGGTGTGGGGGGGTGGTAGGGGGGTGTTGGATGAGGGGGGGTTGGGGGGGACCCCCCCATAGTAAATGATACTCTTTTTGTTTATTTATTTCTTGAATATATAAATAAATAAATAAATATATAATTAGAATGTGTTGCGTATGAGGGGTGAGAGGGTGGTGGGGGGGTGTGGGGGGGTGGCAGGGGGGTGTTGGGTGAGGGGGGGTTGGGGGGACCCCCCCATAGTAAATGATACTCTTTTTGTTTAATTATTTATTGAAAAAATAAATAAATAAATAAATATATAATTAGAATGTGTTGAGTATGAGGGGTGAGAGGGTGGTGGGGGGTGTGGGGGGGTGGCAGGGGGGTGTTGGGTGAGGTGTTGATAGTTCTAATTGACATTTTTTTTTCTAAAAAATGACTTTACATTATATGTATAGGATGTCAACATTATTGTTTTCGACATTTTTTTTTCGACATTTTTTTTTCGACATTTTTTTTTCGACATTATGACTATAAACCAAGACAATTGTGTATCTTCATTTTTGGATCAAACTCAAATAGTGACTGTACATTGACGCAGGAAAGCCAAGAGAGCAATAGTGTGTGACTATATACAAAGCCAGTGACTACCCTGCTGTGCCTCTAGCGTTAACTGTGGTGGATGACCCCTTGGTATCGATGGAGAGGGCAAAACGAGTGGAAATTCAGGTGAGTTCAAACCATCGTTTGATATGTAAGAAGTGGGGCGCAGCCAATAGCAAAATGGTTCAGACATGGATCAGCAGAGGGGTCTGAGTGCTCATCCTCTCTTGTACATCGCCTGCTGGAGACCCTTGAACCCTAATTATTGTAGAGGATCTCCTGGCATAGCTGGCTGATGGCCAGGAGAGCACATGTTCATGCAAGCTTAAAGTCTCCTGAAAGTGTCTTGTATCTGGTTTAACAATAGACCATAGTACAAACTAATTTAAACCATCAATGTGCTGCTTAGCTAAGCATTCAACCTTGCTTGTTGCTTCCCAGGTACTGAGGATACTCTGCCGCAACTAAAAAGGATTCATTCCTATCGACAAGGATGGAAGGTGGCTAAAGGGAGCAGATGTTCATATGAGGGCACACTAGCCTGTGAATGCTGATGATATGGAGCTGTGGAAAGAAGGGCAAACCAAAGTGCACCACAATATGTTCCAGGGCAGCTGAGTACTAAACCACCCATGGTGCTGAGCATGGCTTGATACTGCTCTGCAGCCCATAGAGCCCTAATTATAGTTCATAGCAGGTGTGGTTGTTGGGCCAAGAACTTGAAGTTCAGTCAAGGACAAATTGATCTCTGTTTGCAGGTACGAAGGATGAGCAAAGGGTCAGAATCCAAACCAACATGTTTTCTCACTGCCCTGTGCGGTTTTAAACACCCACCTACCACCTTGCTTTTAAGCAGCAAAGTGATGCAAACAGTGCCTTACACAAATTCCAAAAATGAAAATGTTAGTTATGGAGCACTTGGGTAATCATGCAGCCACAAGTGAAGCTTCAGTGTTGTCTGTGTATTTTAATATCCTGCTAAGCTGCACACAGAAACCAGAACTCTAAAACAGCAGCATTGTGTCAGCAAAGGCAAGAAAGAATGTCATCTGCCCTATCAAAAAATGCTAGGAACGATGACAGAGTGAAAGAAGACAAGGCACTCAGAGCATGTTGCTGTTTGTACAACTACGAGTTTGCTGGTATTGTGGTGGTAAAACCGCAAAAATACCGACAAATGGATTTACTGATACTGCTACTCGGTCCGGTGCAATGTACGCCGGATTACGAGTGGTGTTACATGGTGTTAGTTCGCATTACATGGAGTTCCACTGGACTCCATTACAGATTTTGACAGTATTACCGGGTGCGGTAATACCAACGATTTTTCCTGGTAAGGTGGTAGAATGATCTCCAACTTTTAGCTGGAGGTCAATCCGCCACCTTTCCGGCAAGCTCGTAGTTGGATGGTGCAGTAATGTGGAGGTACACGTTAATACTACCACATTATTCTCACAACGCCCAACTCATAATGAACCTGTGATTTGGACAGGGAATTCATTAATCTAGCACCTTTTAAGGTATACGTGCTTCACCTTAAGCAGAAAAAAAATAGGGTTTGGCATTAGAATGGGAGATACAAATGTGAAGTTAAAATATACACCAAGAGTGTATAAATATGGTAATATGATGATCAAATGTAATACAAGATGAATGCGTTGAGTAATGAGAGTCTGCATAGAAATGTGCAGGGATATTGCTCCATGAAATCGGCAGGTAATGATAGTTAGGTTTTCCGTTCAGAGCAGCGAAGAGAAGAAAGGTGTGCTGATATGCCCAGCAACGGAATAGCAATTGTGTATTTCCAAGGGACATGCTGACAGAATTCATCATATTTGAAAGTACTGTACTCACTTGATCAAAGAGCCCTAACAGGATTCAGTAACACTGAAAACTATATATCTAATAGGATTATGATCAAATTAAGTGTGTGAGCCTGTCATAACTCATGACGCTGTCCCACTTTGAAGCCTGCCTTGAGCTCATTTTCCATTTCTTACACACCAGAACCATATTGTGGCATGAAAATGTCTTAAGCTATCTCACAGCCATTAGCTTTGTAGCAGTCAGTATGAAATGCACAATTTATATATGGCTCCAGGAATTCTTCCATCTGGAAATCTAAATCTGTGCTGCCAGTTCTGTGATTGGCTGTATATCATGACATACATTGTTAAACACACATAGGGCCTCATTACAACCCTGGCGTGTTGGACTTTAACGCCTGCAAAAAAGCAGGCGTTAAAGTGTGAATCTGGCGTTAAGGGTTTAACGGCGCCGCAGCCTTTTACGGCGCCGTTAACCCCTTAACGCCAGGGTTGTAATGAGGCCCATACAGTTGTTTTGCAATGTATGTCTACAATTGCTTTTAATTCCCTTGTAGCCGAACTCTAGACGATGCATATTAGGCCTTGGTGTAAATCCGCTGCCCACTGATGCAGAATGAGTACAAGTGGCACTGTTTTTGGTGGAAAAGGTTGCTGAGTGTTGATTTTAAGTCATATTTTTTCCATCCTGCTTGGTGCATTTTATAATATGATTCTTATGTATGCTGCTGGATAAATTGATGATTTATAATGTCACTGTTATTTACAAGAAGGTCACTTTATCGGAGGCTCTTTGTCAGCGTGTGTTTAATGCAATAAATTGGGGAGATGACTACAAAGGCAGACGTTGCACCTTGTCAGGTGTTAGCTGTTCAGCCATTAAACGTTTTAAGATAACAACACTTTCCATTGTGGTACTACCACTAGGCACAAATGTATAAAGGGAATAGAAATAACAATACAAGTGCATTACAGGAATGTAAAATGACATGAGATATAATCTAGGAAGTGTAGAACATCAAAAGAGGCCCAGTCATTTAAAAAAAAAAATGTTGTGCATGCATGATCTGGGACTGAAACTAGGAAGTTTTGTAATCATTAGTAGGTTTTGTTGACATTCAGCATATGCTCCTCAGCAGTTACTTACCATGAATATTAATACTGAGTGGCTACGAAGAAACTGTTTACAGTCAGAGAGGAGATTGTATCAGCAGGGGCAAGGACAGATAAACGTACTAACAGTGAATGGCTTTGCTTTGCTGTGAACATACTTATTCTGCCATCATTTCCTGTTGTGTTGTCTATTTCATGTGATAATTAGTCCCACACTTTCTTTTTTCAGATTTATTTCCAACATTATGCTAAATACATCACAGCACTATACTACAGGAATATCCTATTTCCATCATATGTATTTTAACTTTGAGCTATATGTCATGAAATGTTATGATTCACTATAATGATGGAATCTCTGTATTACAAAGGTATACATTTTGACTAAGTAGGGCTCCCAGTCTATTCTTCAAAATGTTAACTACTGGTAATCAGTCAATTACAAGGGTAGGATCGAAACAACTTTAGGAGGCAATTCATCACAACTGCATTTTATTACAAATAGAATTGTTTTCATCATGAAAACATCTGTTTATGTACCTCTATATTTCATGTACTTATATTTCAAGACATGCATGACTTACCTAAACATTAATCTTATATCACATACAGATCAACACATAATTTACACTGTTGACATCTACAATAGTGCATCATTCCAAATGCACCTCCAAAACACACTGCATAATATTTGAAGCTGATAGAAATGGAGCAACCATGTACCTATTTTGCATATAACTCACATTGTTATTACAACATGTTAATAACTTGTGCCCTTAGTCACATAGACTACTTATGTATCCAACATGTTTCCATCATATCTAACTAAACAATGCCATTCTTCAGGGAGAACTATTTGATCTTCTGAAACTTGCTGCCTCTAGGATGAGAATCTCTTTCACAACCTCAGTGCTTTTTTCGTAGAGGTAGGTCTGACAATCTCTTTTGTTTCGGAGTAAACCTGAAGAGGTGACTTGACGATTCAGCAGATGTGTGTGGGTCTTTAAGAATTACATGTGAGGAACAACTTTGTGAATATTCTTGATCCGTGTTACTCATTTCAGAGTTCCTACCAACAACAAAAACATAAGTATCTTCATCCTTCTATGCTGTGTATGTTTTTTGCCTGGTCTGGTTTTCTGGGTGCTTCATATACCTAATATAAAATTGTCAGACATTCACACCGTCATAGTGACTTGAATAATTTGAACTGGAACGACATAAGAAATGGGTATATAAGAGGTGCTAGACCCCTCCCCCATTAAACTAAATACAGATAACATAATAGGCTGATCAATGGTTCCAGTATTGCAAAAATCAGAATTTGTATTTACTTGTATTTGTATTTATTGTTTTATATAGTGCCTTAATCCAAGGCACTTTAAAGTTAACAACAAGAACACAATAAACATGGAACAGTAGAAGCAATAACAGTAAACATGAATCAAACCAGAAAATTTGCATGTAGAAGAATTTACATAACATAAGGGGAATGGAGAGGAAGGGGTGGGGAAGGAGGGAAGAGGGAGAGAAAGTGGTGAATAAAGTGAAGAGTAGGATAATTTAGAAGAGATGGGAAAAGATGAAAAGAACAAAAGGAAGGGTACTAGAGGGAGGGAGAGAAGGATGAGAGGGGGAAGGAAGTCAGAGAGGGGAATGAAAAAGGAGACATTTCAAAGAGGAGCGGAAGGACTAATAGGTAATGGAGGAGCAGATAGAAAAAGGTAGGATGTTCCAATGTAAGGGGGCCAGGAGCTGAAGAAAGCGGAAACAAAAGGAGGCCCAAGGGGTTGGGGGAACAGAGAGTAAGAAGAATCAGCAGAACGAAGAGAGTGAGAGGGGGTGTAGAAGGAGAGGAGAGGTAAGGAGGAGCAAAGTTGTGAAGTGATTTAAAGACAAGACAAAGGAAGTGGAATTTAAGTTACTATGGAATTATAGTGCTTTTTGAAGATAAAGAGTGTATGTAGGGGGACATATTTTTGGGGTCAGAATGACTCAGGAAGTGGAGGGTGTCTCTGATATTACACGCACATCATGAACATGTAAAAATATAGTCCGGAGGCTGGATAGAAAATGAGTTATGCTCAAAAGTAAATTGGTTTTCCATTTGGTAGCGAGGCTGAATAAACTGAGATATTTTCTAAGATGGATGCCAGATACAAAATGGTGTCTTGGAAGCAGGTGTCAAAAGGCATGACTCATTCTGATTTGAAATATTTTTTATGAAACAATGGGGGTGTCCTGCCACATACATTTATACCGACTCACATTAATTAATGTAAATGTTAAGTGTTTTACAGCCAATGTTTTGGTTGGGGCTTCCATTCGTCCACCCATTCACATCCTTAGCAAAGATCACTCTGAATCTGCTGGTACAAACATGCAAATACGCTTACAGTTTTCAAGATTGTATCCAACAGCATTTATTAATTAGCTGATGAGGAATCTTTTGAAATTAATCATTTTATCTTGTTTCATTTAACACAAATAGTGGAGCATTGAAATACAAAAGAGTTACCAAACATAAAAACTGTTTCTTCAATGTGTATACAAGGCAAACATTGTTGTGCAGTGCCATCATTAGCATGTAGGGCGGCAGGTACACTCCAGTATCACAAATGTAGGTGGCACTTTAACAGATACAAATAATCACATACATAAGTGAGTATATGCAATGCAGCAACTATTCCAAATTTTGGTTGCTAACAGAGGTATGCTAAATATATGTCCTCTCTCTTGACCTCTTAGGGGTCAACTTCCAGACAAAAAGGTAAACTGACCTTAGGTCTACGTCAGGGAATAATTCACTTGATATTGTGAGGACTGCTGTGCACCTAAAGTGCTGCGTCTAGTGACATTTCGACTTTCGATGGAACTGCCTTCTACTGGGCCATAGATAAGGTCTCCGTATGGGAGGAACATATACATGCATAAAATGAGTGAAAAACTAATCTTTACTACGTGTGAAGCAACTTCGAGGGATGTATTAAAAACAAGTTAAAAACATTGTACGAGATAGTGATTCTCATTGGCGCACAGCCAGTGCTCCACTGACCTTGTCTGTGTTGCTCTTGGGGGCACCCAAAGGCACGGGCTACCATTAGCTCATGGTGGCATTGTCACAAATCCATGTGTGCATCTAGGATGGGTAGCTTCCCTGGGGTCCTATAGGTAGAGAAATGAGGAAGTCTGTACCTCTGCTGTGTCTGGGGGACATGCTATGTCTCATTCAATGGATAAATCAAAGAGCAGCTTGTAAGGCTACAATGTATGGGCCGGTTAAATGGAAGATCAGGAGGAATTTTACCTTAGTTCTCCCTGTTGAAACAAGGCGTGGCCCATTTGCAGAGTGCAGTGGCTCTGGGTTCCTCAGCTGTCATTGTGCACTGCGTCAGCCTGCAATAGTTAGAGCGTTGTGTTAGAAGTGCAGTGTGGAGGTGACTATGTGCACATTATGTGTGTCTGCTTGTCAGGTATAGGGGTGAGTAACTTCATGGTGGAAGGAAATGGGTGGGAGAAGGGGGCGATTGGGGTGCTGGTACAATGGGTACCCAGCCTCCCTTGTCGGTAGTGCATCTTACTTTGGTGATATTTCGTCAGCAGGCAAGAACGGTGACCATGGGGGGCGTGGCTAGCATGCATGGTGTGAAGACGGAATCTGGCAGCGCTCATGCCTGAGATCCTGTAACGGACCATGTCGCTCAGATAAAAGGCAACATATGGGCATAAATTCAGCAGCAGAGTGAAGGGGAACCGTTTTTCTACCCCTGACGCTGCCTCCAAGAGGAAATTGGACCCGCACAATAAAGAAACAGAACGAGTGACGCGGAGCCCCTCCGACTCACAAGATGGCAGTGACCGCCACTATCAAGTAAGCCATGGCGAAGCAGAATAGATCAGCTGGGAGCCCATCCTGGACAAAAAGGACGCCTCGGACATGACCCGTGCTCACCGCTGGACCCCCGGCGCCTGCAGGGAACCACAACCCGGAGAAGAAGGTACCGCGATCCCTGTTCCCCGGACTATGCACTGGTACAGGGGCAACGCCAGTGTGAAGAAAGCCCCGAACGAGAAGAAGGTAGGGGGAGATAAAAGCCCTGCTGTGACTGGGAGCGGCCACGCTGGGCAATCACTGCCCAACCGATTGCTGTAAGCCGGGAAGCGAGCTCTGAGTGGGCAGCTGAACTGACGGGCCCGGTGACGGAGCCGAAGAGGCTGAGGACAACTACCCTTGACACACGGCAGCAGCCTGAAAAATCCGAGATAAGGGATGTCTCCCCCTACAAGTAAACTGAAACTGCAACAATGGACTCCTACACGACGGTCAGGCCCAAACAGCAACAAGACGTAATGGCCGAAGAACCACTGACCCACGAAGGTGACCCTAAAGATACGCAAGTCCAGCAGGCCATAGCAGCGCTCCGCACGTTTGTCGATACCAAAATAGTCGGACATGCAGCTGATGAGAATGGACGCCCGCAACCTGACTGAAAGAATGACTACTGCGGAGGCCACACTACAGGACAACGTTGAAAATACGATGGACCTGAAAACTAGAGTCCAAGACCTTGAACTGAAGGTGGCACGACTAGAGGCAAAATCTGAGGATGCGGAAGGGCGAGCCCGACGCAACAATATCCGAATTCTGGGTGTCCCGGAAGAGATGGAAGGCCCAGACCCAACAGAATTCATAGAAACAATGCTACAACAGGAACTTGGGGCAGGCAAACTCTCACAGGGATTTTCGATAGAATGGGCCCACAGGTCCCTACAGAAGAGACCTCCCCCAATCTCCTACCGATGTCCAATAATCGCAAAAGTCCTAAACTTCCGCGACAGAGAGACAATACTGCGATACTCTGGGGAAATCAAGAGACAAGATGCCACGATAGTCATGTACCCAGACTACACTCCCGCAGTGCAACGTGCAACGTGTAAGGAACTCATTAATTCCGGTGAAAGCAAGATTACGGAAAGTCAATCTCAAGTACATGCTACTGAACCCATCGCGCCTCAAAGTACTGTACAAAGGAAAAGCCATCTTCTTAGAAACTCCAGCTGCAGCAAATATGTGGCTCAAACACAATAACCTTGCAGACGATAAGGAAGGAACAACGAAAGCTACCACAAGTCAATGAGTTAATGAACATCTAAAGAAACAGGAAACCACTGATGCTCGCATAATGAAAGAATGGACTATTGGGCCGTACTAGGAACTACAACACTACGATAGCAGCATTGGGCATGAGCGCAAAGGCTCGACCCACCCCTCCAGAAAATGTGCAGGCCGAATACCAACACACCACCTGCACCGAAAGGCCTGGTAAGGCCCAGAAGGCTCACGTGCCGCTGAGCACTGCAAGTTGGAAGCAACTGCTGGGGGCAGTTCAAAGTTGACCAGTTTGTTGTTCTCATTCACCAGAATGAAAGTTACTACCGTTGAGAAAGTCTCCAAGTAATACCATGAAGAACGGGGGAGGTGAGCGGGAGGTGGGAAAAGGATGGGCCCTAGCCCACACACAGGGGGTGTCTTCGGCAACCAAACCACAACCCCGAGCAATCAAGCCAAGGAAGCAAGACACCTGTAACACCCTCTCTGAGCCACCAGGACTGCAACAAAAAAATTGATGACATGGAAAGACTTACCTCCGCAGGAACAGAATTAAATCCTATTTACACACAAAAGGGGTGGAGATAGCACTACTGCAAGAGACCCACTGCACAGTAGAATCCATGGCCAGACTCCAAGTGCACAGTGGGGGGCGACAGGGATTTGGTACTACTTACTCTAAATACGCCAGGGGAGTCTACACCTGGATCCACCCACAACTCCCATTCCGCCTGACCAAGTCAGAGATAGACCCAGAAGGCAGATTTGTGATAATATGGGGGCACATTGAACAAACAGAAATATGCATAGTGAACTCTTATCTCCCCAATAACAATATCCCGGCTTACCTGAACTCACTGTACACCAGAATCACGCAATACAGGAATTGCCTTTTCATCTGGGGGGGAGATTTCAATTGTGTACACAACCCATTGCTTGACACATCCACACCCCAACCAAAAGGCCCATCGGCGGCAACAACTGCCCTGGCCGCCATGACGGACAGGCTAGACCTGGCAGATGCATGGTGAGAACCACACCCGGCAACGCAAGGATATTCATATTTCTCGTCCCCGCATGACCTACACAAGGCTAGATTATATCTTCATAGGCAGGGAACACTTGCCACAAGTGGAAAGAGCACAATACTTGGAAAGAACTATCTCGGATCACTCCCCGCTCTTAGTGGAATGGAACCACACTGGTCCCAGACCCCCGATCCCCATGTGGAGAATGCCCTTAGAAGCCCTGAAAGATCCAGCATTTAGAGATGAATTACAAGTTTCCATTGACAACTACATAGAAGTGAACATGGGAAGGGTAGAACACATGAGCACAATGTGGGATGCCCTAAAAGTAGTGACACAGGGAGAAATCATTGCAAAAGCAGTGGGTATCAGGAAACTACTCCGAAAGGAACTAGATCAAACGGAACAAGAGATGGAGGGGTTGGTGGCCACTCCCATAGGTACCCATCAGAGGGAAGCTGAACTCAAACAACTCAAAGACAGGAACATAAATGCGTGGAGCAGACTTGAAAAATGTGACTACACCACCAAAACAAACAGAACACATGTAGAAGTGGACAGACCGGGCAGGCTACTGGCCTGGCTCTGCAAAAAGGAACACCCCAGACATCCTACCACCACACTGCAATACGAGGACGGAAACTTACACCAGTCACAGCAGGGCATAAAAGACACCTTCAAATGTTTTTATGCGCACCTATACTCTCACAAAGATCAGATACCTCAAGATCAGGTAACAAACACACTGGAAGAGATAGGGCACCACAGACTGTCCCCTGCACAAGCTGAAACTCTAGATAGAGACATCACACCAGAAGACATAACTGAAGCCATTAGGTCTCTGGCCATGTGCAAAGCTCCTGGCAGCGACGGATTACCTTCGGAGTTTTACAAAACATATGCGTCCTCCCTGACTCGCCTGCTACATGAAGTTTACCAAGAGGCATACGAAAGGGGGATATTACCTGAAAGCATGAGAGAGACTCGTATGGTCCCGGTCCTCAAGACAAATAAACCGGCAGATAGATGTGACTCCTACCGCCCTCTCTCGATGCTTAATTATGATGTGAAAATCTTAACCACAATATTAGCCAAGCAGTTGTCCAGATTAATAGGAGACATAATACACACAGACCAAAGCGGTTTTGTACCAGGTCGTAATACATCCATGAACCTATGCGGGTTGCAACATGTTATAGCGCAAACTGACAATGACAAGGAGTCATACGCACTACTCTCCCTAGACTGGGAGTGGCTGGTGGCTGTCCTCAAAGAATTTGGATTTGGACCTGGGTTCACTAGATGGATTAAAATACCCTATACTAAACCAAGAGCAAGGGTGAAATCCGGGAAACACGTATCAGAGGCCTGGGACATATGTAGAGGCACAAGACAGGGCCGCCCGCTGTCTCCTATGCTTTACATACTAGGATAAGAGCCCATAGCCATCTACTTTAGGAAGCAATTCTTCGATGCAGGCATAAGGCTAGGAGGGGTAGACCACATCATCTCACTCTACGCAGATGATATTCTCTTATACGTCAAAAACCCACACCTCAATGTGCCCACCATGCTCGAAGTTCTAGACAATTACTCTAAAGTCTCTGCAATACAATTTAGCAAGTCGAAATCCTGTCTGTTCCCCCTAGCGGGTCTGAAAAACATGGACACAGAAGTACTCCCTGCAGTAGCGATAGGATGACAGACTACCTCATTCCGATGCCTCGGAGTCCAAATAATGCATACCCCTGAACTAATGCATGAACACAACAAAAAGGCAGCACTCCTAAGGCTGTGCAAATCAATGAACTTCTGGGTGAAACTCCCTCTATCAATGATGGGCAGAGCCTCGATAGTCAAAATGATTGTCCTCCCACGATTCCTCTATGGGTTCCAGAATGTGCACTACTATATCAATAGACCCTTCTTCCACCTACTCGAGACAATAATAGGAGAGTTCCTGTGGGGGAAAAGCAGACATAGGATAGCACTATCGACATTAGTCCTACCACACAAACAGGGTGGAATACAACTTCCAAATCTGGAAAAATAATACTTGGCAGCCCAACTCAGCTTTGTGACCAAATGGCTAGCGGACAAACCCACATCTAAAACGCCCCTGCTGCAGGCCATGATCCTCCCGAGACAACTGAAGGAACTGATCTGGGCACCCCACATCTGCTGAAAAACACACCCTCCCTAGCTGCCCTGGGGAGGAAAGTATGGCACAGAGCGAAAATGCTTATCCACTTGCAGCACCCCTATTCCCTAGGGTGCCACTGATTGCAGATCTATGCACAATGGATACGGACCTGAAACATATCAGACTATGGGAAAAAGAAGGGGTCTACACCTGGGGGACCTATATGATGAGGGCACCTTCAAGGAGTTTGCCGCAATACAAGAAAAGGAAGGTATCCACACTGGCCAATTCCTGTGGTACGAAAAGGTCCGCAACGCAGAACGATGCAAGTGGGATACCTGGCCTGTAGAACCGGACACGGACCCTTTCATGACGCTGATGTACAACCTGGGGGAGGGCTGGAAACCGGTATCCCAAATATACAGCCACCTGAGTGACACTCCCAACACCCAAAGCATGGAAATGAAAAGTAAGTGGGAAGCAGACATTGGTCGAGAAATGACAGAAGGGGAGTGGAACAGAGTGCTTACATTCCCTAAAGAGGTGTCCAGAAACCACAGATTCCGGCAGATACAGCTGAATGTACTGCACCGCACTTACCTAACCCCATGCCGAATAGCGAAATTTAACAAGCAAACCCATCCCAATTGCGTCTGGTGCAAGGGGGAAAAAGCTGATTTGATCCACATGCTGTGGGAATGCCCCAAAATACAGTCCCTGTGGGACAAAATAAGACAGATGTGCAAGAAAGCAGGCATGACCAAGTATAAATGGACCTATCCTAGACTAGCCAAACTCAAACATTCTGTAAGACTCATGGACATAACGTGCATACTGGCCAAAAGAACCATCGCAATGTCTTGGAAAAAAACGTCAGGACCACAGTACAAAGTATGGCACAGCGAACTGGAATGTTGGGTGAGTGCTGAGACCAAGGGATGGGAGGACTGCATTGGCAGATCCACTGACGACTCCAGTATGGCGCTCGAGGCATGGAAATAACTCACCAGAAACATGTTCCACCCCTCTGATGATAAGCCCCCATGAACCAAAGACCTCAGACCACGCTAACCTACAACCAAAGCAGAGATAACCAAAGAAATTCTTGTGTGGACTATGGTGGTCCCCCGAGGATCCCCCCTTGTTGACACCTGGATACTTCTCCCCCCAACCCCACTGGGACATATGCTACTGAAACACATGGACAAAACACAGAGACAGTTAATGTTGTTTATTAGAATGTTAATGTTATATTATGAACGTATTGTTATTATCACATGTGAAAGGTACATTTGAACGCCATGTAACAGCTGCAAATAATAAATGCCAATAAACAAATTTAAAAATCAAAAGCCAAAAAAAATAACGGTCACCATCCGTATGAGTACGGACAGCTGTAGATGGCTGTATGCCACATCCGCAAGAAGAGCTATGCCGCTTGTTACTGCACAGAGGCGCAGGGTCAGTGTTTCTAGTTAAGTTCTTTGGCAGCATTTCAATGTGAGATAAGTACTCTGGTATGGTATATTTAGAATTTCTTGGCAAGAAAAGCAGACAATGATTGATAGTAAATTAGATAAAGGCCTGGCAAAGCTACCAATTAGACAAGAACAGCTGTTTACTTTTCAACAAATAAGGTGAACTCATGAAGTTGTTCACAGTATAAGCTGCCAAGTCAATTTGGGAGGACCTCGAGAGCAAATAAAAACTGTTTCTTGGCAGGAGTTTAAAGATGTTAAATTATGTTTAGCTGAGACTGGAATGGGCTAATCAGTCTATGTGTCAGTCAGACAGAGCTTGCCAAAAAATGTGCTAATGTGGCTTGGTGAGCGTCAGTTAAGCCAACCAATCAAAGACAAGATGTGGTTTGTTTTTGGCTGAAGGGACAAATCAAATATGTGTTCTGAAATTGTATGAAATGTTGCATCATTCTCAAAATGCCTATAATAGGTAAGCTAATTGTAGGAGCTCAGTGCTTCCAGTGTATCTTCCTGACCCTTTATTATAGATGACTCTGAACCAAATGGCATCCGTCTTTCCTGCTTTTGTCTTGTCTCCAGTCCCAGAGTCTATAGATGTCAAAGCTGATGAAGGGCAAAGGGTCCCCCTTTGCATGGGGCCTAGAAGAAACAAGACACTGATGGATATTTCTCCTCTGTGAAGAGTACATTGAGATAAAACATAGTTGTAGACCCTGAGTTGAAGAAATTCCATAGAACAGGGTATTTGACCCATGTTCTTTCTCAGTAGAGGGGCTCCCACACTCTTTTGTAACTTTGTAAAACGTGAGGTTTCACCCTAAGTTACCCAGGCTAATCTAGACGTTGAAAACAAAAAAAGGAAAAGGATTCGACTTGGGAATCCTCCCGTCCCCTGCACACTTTTAAGTGTTTGGAACAAGTCCAATACTGTTATTTTAATGTATACAAAAAGTATTTCACAATAATTAACAAAGGGATGTCAATAGACAAAAACGTACAAAAATATTTTTTATGTAACACAAACAATGCGATTCAATTCTTTCAAAATGAAATTAACAACATGATTCTTTAACAAAAAACAGAAGAATAGTCATTTAGTTACTTATAAATTTGGAAACTATCATTTTTGAAATAGACACCATATTTCAGTAAGCTATATACATGTCTATTTCAACAATGAAGGAAATTCTGCAGTATTTAAAGCAACTGAGAACAACACATTTAAATTGTACATCTACTTAACTCGTTGCAATTGATTAATATTTTCCAGATTTATAAGTAACTAAATGACTATTCTTCTGTTTTTTGTTAAAGAATCCAATTTGGCCCATTTGAAGAAGAGGAAAACATCCTCGAAAAGCGTTGCCAAGTGAATTGGATTTCACACATATATAAACCCCTTTTATTTGCACACTTTCTCTCTCTAAACTTGATGTGCTCTTTTGATACCATTGATGCATTTTCATGTTGTTAATTTCATTTTGAAAGAATTGAATCACATTGTTTGTGTTACATAAAAAATATTTTTGTACATTTTTGTCTATTGACATCCCTTTGTTAATTATTGTAAAATACTTTTTGTATACATAAAAATAATAGTATTGGACTTGTTCCAAACACTTAAAAGTGTGCAGGGGACAGGAGGATTCCCAAGTCGAATCCTTTTCCTTTTTTTGTTTTCATGTGTCGGGGTTTTGTGCCATGACTCCAGTTCCTCCCCCGCACCTTAAATTACCTGAATATAACATTAAATTGCTTAAAAACCTTCTTTGAACTAGTGGTGTGCACCTATACCCAACCTTTTTCTAATCTAGATGTTGACCCCTTGCTCACTGTGTCTTAGAGAGGCTCAGCTTCACCTCACTGATGAGACCTGACTAGGCTGAAACACGTGTCTGCGGTTGCTGATGGTACTCTTGTTCAGAGGAGATTTTCCTAGCATTTTGGTGCTCCTCTGCCCTTGTGGGTGGGACAAAGACTGGTATGCAAATAGATATTTCTCCTCTGTGAAAAGTGCAATGAGCTAAATTGAGGTTGTAGACCCTCCTGAGTGGAAGAGATTCCATAGACCAGGGTATTTGACCAATGTTCATTCTCAGTAGAGGGGCTCCCACGCTCCTCTTTAACTATGGAAAACGTGGGGTTTCATCATAAGTAACCAGGTTAATCCATAAGTGGACCCCTTGCTCACTGTGTCTTAGAGAGGCTCAGCTTCACCTCACTGATGAGGCCCGACTAGGCCGAAACACATGTTTGGAATTTTTGATGGTACTTTTATTCAGACGAGATTTGCCTAGCATTTCAGTGCTGGGCTGCCCTTGTTGGTGGGACAAAGACTGATATGTAAATGGATATTGTTCCTCTGTGAAGGTGCAGTGAGCTAAAACATGGTTGTAGACCCTCCTGATTGGAAGAAATTCAATAGAACAAAGTATTTGACCCATTTTCATTCTCAGTAGACAGGCTCCAACACTCTTTTGTAACTTTGTAAAACTTGGGGTTTCACCCTAAGTAACCCAGGGTAATCCAGACATGGACCCCTTGCTCAATGTGCCTTAGAGACGCTCAGCTTCACCTCACTAATGAGGCCTGACTAGGCCGAAACACATGTATAGGATTGCTGATGGTACTCTTGTTCAGAGATTTGCCTAGCATTTCGGTGCTGAACTGCCCTTGTGTGTGGGACAAAGATTGATATGCAAATGTATATTTCTCTACTGTGAAAGGTGCAGTGTTATGTTATGTTATTTGGCATCTATAAAGCGCTCTATATATCATTGGTATGATCTCAAAGCGCTGGTAGGTTGAATGTCATCGGGGACCGTAGTCCAGGTCAGTTGAAAGAAAAGGGTGTCAAAGGATGCTTGGGTGCACCAGTTAAGTGTGCAACTGGTTTAATTGCTTGATGGTAGCTGCATTCCATCATTAGATTTGGTGGTATTGGTATTGGTTCAATGTGTGCAGTCTGGCCGGTGGACACCAATATGGGTTCTGGTAGTGTTAGGCCTGTGGGGCGCTTATGTGTGCAGCTAGGCTGGTTTTTGTGGGACAAAGCTGCGTTTTATAAGAATGATGAGGTGTTCATGAGCTAAAACATGGTTGTAGACCCTGCTGCATGGAAGAATTCCCATAGATCAGGGTATTTGGCACATGTTCGTTCACAGTAGAGGGACTCCCACACTCCTTTGTAACTTTGTAATACTTGGGGTGTCACCCTGGGTAAGCCATGGTAATGCACATGTGGAACCCTTGCTCACTGTGTCTTAGAGAGGCTCAGCTACACCTCAATGATGAGGCCCGACTAGGCCGAAACAGGTGTCTGGGGTTGCAGATGGTACTCTTGTTCAGAGGAGATTTGCCTAGCATTTTGTGCTACACTGCACTTGAGGGTGGAACACAGACTGATATGTAAATGGATATTTCTCCTATATGAAGGTACAGTGAGCTAAAACGTGCTTGTAGAGCATCCTGAGTGGAATACATCCCATAGAACAGAGTATTTGACCCATGTTTGTTCTCTATGGCAGTAGAAGGGCTCCCATACTCCATTGTCAACCATTAATTAGCCTGCAGAATGTTCTTATACAAACGTGTGTGTAAAACATTACCACAAATATGTCAATGTATTCAACCAACCAATTTTTCATAAATAACAATATTATCCAAATTGAAAAATACAGAATATTAGTACAATCCTCAAAATAAAGCACACGCTTACAATCCTTGACTCTCAGTCTCCATTTGCTATTATAATTACAAAGATCACAATCCACGTTTTCTTCTTTTCCTGTGATTAGTTAACAATTAGTTTGATGCACTAAAGTCAAAACGGTCATCTCTTGGATAATTTTCTTTTAGATGCACAGTCACCTGTACTGTCAGATCCCAACAAACGTATGTTTATCTCTGAGTGCTAATTGATTGATTTCATCCACATGCTGAAATAAAGAGAGGGCCATTCTATTAGTGTGCAGGCTAAACACTAAAACTGGTAGTTCCAAGAAATAATAAAGAATGATACATCAAATAAGAGTGATCATGGAATAGGATGTGACAGCACATCAATTGACCTGGATAACAGAACACATCATCAAATGTCCTTTGGTCTCAATCATCATGGGATGCAATTACACATGGCACTGGACCCAGATGGCATCACAGGAATTGACATCAATGAAGTAACAAAAACAATACTAATATAAGATTAATTGATCAAACATTAATTAAGTAGATAAAAACATGTTTTCCATGCCAAGAATAAATCCTCATTTATTAATTGCAGCCATCATATGTCCATCCAAACACACTATATGATGCCCAGGTATTGCCATCATATGCATATGTAGAAATATCCTAGAGCCAGTCGTGTATACCAGAAACAAGTATAACACGCCTGTTCAAACTCTCGTACACCCAAGTACAACCACTTGATGCTCTGATCCACTTTTTTTGTTCCGACCCAGTTTCACATATCCAACTAAAGCTTTCCTTCCACTATTTCATAATATGCCCAATGCAACATATTATAATCAGCACAATTCTCCTAAATATGTTCTTAGGGCAAGAACTCCCAACTTTGCATCATTTCAATTTGTAAGGTTATACTTGAATTCAAAAGTTTTGCCCAGTATCAACAGCCCAGCATATTTCAAAATGCATACTTATTATTTTCTAAAATGTCCTTTGGGAAGATGGCCAAATACCTCCTGTCTGTTGGTATTTAAATTCTCTCAGGCATTGACTAATGTTACCAGTACAGTGTTACACTGTCTTTAATCCCTATAAGACATTGTGCAATGTTACTGGCCAAATGCATTTTTATATTGTATTCGTTTCCACTTTGTTTCCTGACACAATGAGGAGACTGAGGGTTAGGGCCAGCCTCGCCAATTGTTTGCCTAACATATCCACGTGGGTGAAACGAGTACAATTAGTGGGAGTTACTCTCCTTTTGGTGCAGTGACATCTACTCTCTTCCACTCTGTGAAACACCTGTGAGACTGTCACCCTCTGCAGTGCATTGAGGGTTGTTGCAGCACCTGGAATACTGACACCCTCTACAGTACATTGTGATTTGTTACTCTGAACTCATCCTTGTACCCTGGATGACGGCACAGTCTGCCTTACAGCTTCCGCCAGTGAACGAAGGCGAGGAACATTCAAAGAGGCAAGCAAGATCCCACCCCTTAACTTCTCCCAGGGAACAGAGGGAGAAGGGAACTCAGAAGAGCCTCCAGCCACTTCAGAACCAGTACCCAGCCAGCACACGCGGGAGGATAGCTCAGGGGCAACGTGCTCACCTTGGAAGCAAGACAACACGGAGCAACACATGTTCGATCCCTGGGTCCGCGCTTTGAAACCTTTGGGTATTAAGCACATTGTAAATAACCTATCATATCATATCACACAGAGTGCTCTGTTAGGCTCTGCAGCAAGATCCCTGCACAGTGAGTGCCAGAAGGTCTCTCATCCCTAACCCAAGAACAAGGCAGCTGCCTGCAATACACTCCCTAGCCCGGGGCCGTCTGCCTTAAAAGAACATGCAAGCCCATTGAAGAGGTGGGGAGAAGTGGAGAGATAATCACCTGCCGCCATCTGCAACCACCTTCAATGCTGACCGCCGTCAAGCCTCGAGCTACTGCTGTCAAGCCGCAGTCACTGAATGAACCTGAGACATCGCTAACAGCACTTCAGATCCACCAGTCAGCACTGGATCATGCCACATTTCCATGAATCTATCATGGCTGATGTTTTAATCATTTCCACATTAGCACTTTGAAGAGGGGTCAGAGGCCTGCTAGCCAATCTGTATTCTTTTAACAGGGCCTTTAACCCAAGGTAAACTCTGCATGCTGATCCTCCTCAGAAGTGGGAGTCCACCATCATCTCGGGAGGATAGCTCAAGGGGCAACGTGCTCGCCTTGGAAGCAAGATGGCACAAAGCAACACAGGTTTGATCCCCGTGTACATGCTTAGAAACCTCTGGGTATTAAGAGCGTTATAAATAGCCTATCATATCATATCGTCCCAGCCGGGCAATGGATACATTTGCCTGTGCCCCTTCCTTCAACCAGCCCCCCATTCCACCTCCCCCGGCCACTTTCCCCACCCCAACCTCTTTCCCATTTATCTTCAGCTGCCTCATCCCCCACCGGTGCCTGGAACACTTAATGTTCTGGAGCTTTCCCTGCCATCGAAAGGGTAGATGGGACTAGAAATAGTTTCTGTCTCCCTTGTTGATGGCAGCCATCTTGTTTTGTAGTTTTCTTCTAAAGTTGAGAAACGGCAACCACACTGTTTATGAAATAAAAAATTGAAAAAAATAGCATATTAGCCTGCCAGAAAGGCATTCCGAGATGCTAATAGAAATAAAACCTCTGTTTGGGGCATTTCTGCATTAGGTAATGCTCCTGCAACATCTGGGGTTTATTGCTGAAGCAAAAACAATCAAAAAGCACCTGTTTATGGGATAGTGGATCCTCAGATCCAGTTCTGAATCCGGATCCACGAATTTGGAACTGGACTCGCAAACCCAGACAATTTGCAACTAATTCATTCAATCAGAAAATACTCGGAGCAAATCAATATTTAACGTTTAACCTCCCAGATCAGTGAATGTATCTATCACTATACCTAGAGGAAAAAGTGTTCTAGGTTTTAGGGTTTCTTAAAGTAAACACTGGATGTATGTTCACCAAACCAAGAAAAGCAAGCAAGTTGTCCCAGACTAAACTTTGGTGAAAATCCATCCAGCAGTTTTTGCTATAAATAGGAAAGCATTTCCTATGAGAGTTTGAATGGGAAATGTAAATGCTTGGTAGCCCCCTATAACTTTCCCCCCTGGATTCATCTTCACAGAACTTTATAAAAACACATTAAGAGGTGCGTGCACGTTTTTTGTCATTTTTTGTGCAAATCAATTGAATGGCCCCAAGGTTATAAGCATTTGAAAATGGGCTCTTCCAATGTAAAGTCTCACTTAACCATAATTAAAGAGATGATATTGCTGATTCTGTAATACATAGAAATAATAGAATAGAAGAGCAATTAAAAAAGGTGTTTGTGGAGATGGTAATGTAACCAGGTTTTTGTGTCTTTTGGAGGGTCATGTCATATTCACTTGCCGAAACTGCATTCACACCATGCGCTCAGCTCAGGCAGAACCTTGCACATTTGAGGCACAGATTCTGTACAGGACCCCTATGCGGAAAGAGCAGAAAGGCTCAGTTACTTACTCTCAGGGACATGAAAGGAAATAATACATACATCAATCAGAGGTTCAGTCAACCAGACAATGGGCTAGTCGACTACTGAAATGGCCTTGACAGGATGGTTGACATTTCAACTGTCATTGGAAGGTACTGTGTATGGTGCAATTCCTAATACGTGAGAAAACAGTATTCAAAGCTCTGTTAATATGGTATTTCCAGCAATTAGCTACATTGCCTACAGGTACTTCAAAAAAATGTGATCTGTCTTATTTTTTTGAGGCACCATGGTTTTGGGTCTCAGTCAGAAGTCATTGCACTTGCATCATTCTGTGGAGTGGCAGTTAATGGTTAAGGTTTTGTGTAGACTTTAAAATGTTTGCTTGCTATTACCCTGAAGTATCTAGAGACCAATATTAACCCAAACAAGCTGTCAGGATCTCTCGTGGTGGGATATCCTGCCTAACCAATCATTCACGTGCACGGGCTCTGCTTGTGTTGCACGGGCCCTAGACATTTATCAATACAGTCTACTATTCTTTCCTGGGGAATAGAGCAGCATTGAAAGATTCATACCCAGTTTAGTACCTCCCAGGAGGCACCTGCACAAATCATGTTTCTAATGATAGTTGGTGGGGTGAGGGATTAATATTAGGGTTGTCAAAATGTCCAAAATCAGCTCTTCAGAGTAATACTTTCACCTACCCCTAATAATGATCTCATTGAGAATCAGTCCAGCCACCCTCCTCCTTCGAGCTGTTCATTCTACACATTTGATCTTCCAATACATTTTGATTAGAGTTCATTGTCTTCCAAATAGGATAGTTTTATAGGGCACAATGTCGGTAAAACTAGTTTAAGTATTATGAAATTGCTTTTCACGTGCACAATAAATTACCAACACCAATGGCATAGTAACTATCTAAAGTTGCCATAAGGAACACCAGTTATATCTTTAAAAAAATGCAACCATTCAATTTGAAAAATGTTCACCACATTTGATTAGGATGGCGCATGGAGCGGTGCTTCTTAGTGTACATTCAGACTACCTTAAAAGTCATCTTCACAAGTCCTTGGAAAGTCCTCTTATGATATATTGGGTTGTGGCAGAGAGATTTAGGGGTCGATTCATGGAATTAATGTGCGCCGAAAATTCCCGCGCAGAGGTGCCAAAACGTGCGATTCGCAGTAAAAGTGCGAAAATCGCAGTGCAAGTGCGAAAATCGCAGGGAAACCAGCGCACATCGATTCATGGAAGTCCGTGCGTGAGAAAAACATTGGATGTGCGCTGAAAAAGTGCGCCGTGCACGCCGGTGTACAGGTCATCCAACAGCGTGCGCCACGGCCACTGCGAAATCGCACATAGCGCGGCGCACATCACAAAAGTAGGCGGAAGACGGGGCGTAACACTCGGAATGGGTAACAACGCGTGAAAATATGGGCGTCATGGGGGAAGTACAGGAGGCAAGTGCGCGGAACGGCCACACGCTCGCCTACAACCCGTATTCATGGAATCGAATAGGGCAAACCAGCGCACGGTCAAAGATGCGCACAGGGCCAAACAAGTACGCCACAAGAAAGCAGGCGGTAGCGTCCCTGCGCCTGAAAAAAATGTGCGCCAAAATGTGCGCTAACAAAAAGCACCCATATACAGCCATGATGAATGGTCCATACAGTGGCCCTCTAGGACAAATGAGGTGCAAAGGGGTACCGACAAACACGGACACCCGCTGTGTGAAAAATAGCGTGTGCGTGTGTTCCTGGGTGCGCAGGAAGTCCCACACGCGATTGGCCTGGGTACGTGTACTTCGGGGTGCGCGGGAAGTTCCACACGCGATTGTCCTGGGTACGTGTACTTCGGGGTGCGCGGGAAGTTCCACACGCGATTAGCCTGGGTACGTGTACTACGGGGTGCGCGGGAAGTTCCACTCGCGATTAGCCTGGGTACGTGTGTTTCGGGGTGCGCGGGAAGTTCCACACGCGATTGGCCTGGGTACGTGTACTTCGGGATGCGCGGGAAGTTCCACACGCGATTGGCCTGGGTACGTGTACTTCGGGTGCGTGGGAAGTTCCACACGCGATTGGCCTGGGTACGTGTATTCCGAGGTGCGCGGGAAGATTCACACGCGATTTCAGCATGGTACGTGTATTTCGGTGGTGCCGGGGAATGCTACACGTGATTTGGCCGTGTGGGTCCTCCCAGGTGTTCCCTCTACACCCTCCACGGCCCCTGCAGGCAGCCCACACCACAGGGGACTACCCTGCACCCCTGCTCATGTCCCACAGGCAACCCATCCACCATGGCAATGCCCCCAAGCCAACCCACATGTCACCTTGCACTACTGATCACCAACACATGTCTCCCAGCACCCCCATCCCCCAGCATCCAGGGGCACCCTCCACCAGGCCCCCACACATGTCTCCCACCACCCCCATCCCCCAGCAGTGCAGGGCACCCTCCACCAGGCCCCCACACATATCTCCCACCACCCCCACCCACCAGCAGTGCAGGGGCAGCCTCCACCAGGCCCCCACTCATGTCTCCCACCACCCCCACCCCCCAGCAGTGTAGGGCACCCTCCACCAGGCCCCCACACATGTCTCCCACCATCCCCACCCCCCAGCAGTGCAGGGCACCCTCCACCATGCCCCCACTCATGTCCTCCTGCACCCCCACCCCCTAGCAGTGCAGGGGCAGCCTCCACCAGGCCCCCACTCATGTCTCCCATCACCCCCACCCCCCAGCAGTGCAGGGGCAGCCTCCACCAGGCCCCCACTCATGTCTCCCACCACCCCCACCCCCCAGCAGTGTAGGGCACCCTCCACCAGGCCCCCACACATGTCTCCCACCATCCCCACCCCCCAGCAGTGCAGGGCACCCTCCACCATGCCCCCACTCATGTCCTCCTGCACCCCCACCCCCTAGCAGTGCAGGGGCAGCCTCCACCAGGCCCCCACTCATGTCTCCCACCACCCCCACCCCCAGCATCCAGGGGCACCCTCCACCAGGCCCCCACTCATGTCCAACTCATGTCTCCCACCACCCCCACCCCCCAGCAGTGCAGGGGCAGCCTCCACCAGGCCCCCACTCATGTCTCCCATCCCCCCACCCCCAGCAGTGCAGGGGCAGCCTCCACCAGGCCCCCACTAATGTCTCCCATCACCCCCACCCCCCAGCAGTGCAGGGCCCCCTCCAACATGCCCCCACTCATGTCTCCCACCACCCCCACCACCCAGCAGTGCAGGGCACCCTCCACCAGGCCTCCACACATGTCTCCCACCACCCCCACCCCCAGCAGTGCAGGGGCAGCCTACACCAGGCGACCACACATGAATCCCACCACCCCCATCCCCCAGCAGTGCAGGGGCAGCCTCCACCTGGCCCCCACACATGTCTCCCACCACCCCCACCTCCCAGCAGTGCAGGGCATCCTCCACCAGGCCCCCACTCATGTCTCCCACCACCCCCACCCTCCAGCATCCAGGGGCACCCTCCACTGGCCCCCACTCATGTCCAACTCGTGTCTCCCTGCACCCCCACCCCCCAGCAGTGCAGGGGCAGCCTCCACCAGGCCCCCACTCATGTCTCCCACCACCCCCACCCCCCAGCAGTGCAGGGACAGCTTCCACCAGGCCCCCACTCATGTCTCCCTGCACCCCCACCCCCCAGCAGTGCAGGGCACCCTCCGCCACGCCCCCACACATGTCTCCCACCACCCCCACTCCCCAGCAGTGCAGGGGCAGCCTCCACCAGGCCCCCACTCATGTCTCCCATCACCCCCACCCCCCAGCAGTGCAGGGGCAGCCTCCACCAGGCCCCCACTCATGTCTCCCACCACCCCCACCCCCCGGCAGTGCAGGGCACCCTCCACCAGGCCCCCACACATGTCTCCCACCACCCCCACCCCCCAGCAGTGCAGGGGCAGCCTCCACCAGGCCCCCACTCATGTCTCCCATCACCCCCACCCCCCAGCAGTGCAGGGGCAGCCTCCACCAGGCCCCCACTCATGTCTCCCACCACCCCCACCCCCCAGCAGTGCAGGGCACCCTCCACCAGGCCCCCACACATGTCTCCCACCACCCCCACTCCCCAGCAGTGCAGGGGCACCCTCCACCAGGCCCCCACTCATGTCTTCCATCACCCCCACCCCCAGCAGTGCAGGGGCAGCCTCCACCAGCCCCCACTCATGTCTCCCATCTCCCCCACCCCCCCGCAGTGCAGGGGCAGCCTCCACAAGGCCCCCACTCATGTCTCCCACCACCCCCACCCCCCAGCAGTGCAGGGCACCCTCCACCAGGCCCCCCCACACATGTCTCCCACCAACCCCCCCCCCAGCAGTGCAGGGGCAGCCTCCACCAGGCCCCCACTCATGTCTCCCATCACCCCCACCCCCAGCAGTGCAGGGGCAGCCTCCACCAGGCCCCCACACATGTCTCCCATCACCCCCACCCCCCAGCAGTGCAGGGGCAGCCTCCACCAGGCCCCCACACATGTCTCCCACCACCCTCACCCCCAGCAGTGCAGGGCACCCTCCACCAGTCCCCCACTCATGTCTCCCACCGCCCCCAGCCCCCAGCATCCAGGGGCACCCTCCACCAGGCCCCCACTCATGTCCAACTCATGTCTCCCTGCACCCCCACCTCCCAGCAGTGCAGGGGCAGCCTCCACCAGGCCCCCACTCATGTCCCCCTGCTCCCCCACCCCCCGGCAGTGCAGGGCACCCTCCACCAGGCCCCCACACATGTCTCCCACCACCCCCACCCCCCAGCAGTGCAGGGGCACCCGCCACCAGGCCCCCACTCATGTCTCCCATCACCCCCACACCCCAGCAGTGCAGGGGCAGCCTCCACCAGGCCCCCACTCATGTCTCCCATCACCCCCTCCACCCAGCAGTGCAGGGGCAGCCTCCACCAGGCCCCCACTCATGTCTCCCACCACCCCCACCCCCCAGCAGTGCAGGGCACCCTCCACCAGGCCCCCACACATGTCTCCCACCACCACCACCCCCCAGCAGTGCAGGGGCAGCCTCCACCAGGCCCCCACTCATGTCTCCCATCACCCCCACACCCCAGCAGTGCAGGGGCAGCCTCCACCAGGCCCCCACTCATGTCTCCCATCACCCCCTCCCCCCAGCAGTGCAGGGGCAGCCTCCACCAGGCCCCCACTCATGTCTCCAACCACCCCCACCCCCCAGCAGTGCAGGGCACCCTCCACCAGGCCCCCACACATGTCTCCCACCACCCCCACCCCCCAGCAGTGCAGGGGCAGCCTCCACCAGGCCCCCACTCATGTCTCCCATCACCCCCACCCCCAGCAGTGCAGGGGCAGCCTCCACCAGGCCCGCACTCATGTCTCCCACCACCCCCACCCCCCAGCAGTGCAGGGGCAGCCTCCACCAGGCCCCCACTCATGTCTCCCACCACCCCCACCCCCCAGCAGTGCAGGGCACCCTCCACCAGGCCCCCACACATGTCTCCCACCACCCCCACACCCCAGCATCCAGGGGCACCCTCCACCAGGCCCCCACTCATGTCCAACTCATGTCTCCCACCACCCCCACCCCCCAGCAGTGCAGGGCACCCTCCACCAGGCCCCCACACATGTCTCCCACCACCCCTACCCCCCAGCAGTGCAGGGGCAGCCTCCACCAGGCCCCCACTCATGTCTCCCATCACCCCCACCCCCCAGCAGTGCAGGGGCACCCTCCACCAGGCCCCCACACATGTCTCCCACCATCCCCACCCCCCAGCAGTGCAGGGCACCCTCCACCATGCCCCCACTCATGTCCTCCTGCACCCCCACCCCCTAGCAGTGCAGGGGCAGCCTCCACCAGGCCCCCACTCATGTCTCCCACCACCCCCACCCCCCAGCATCCAGGGGCACCTTCCACCAGGCCCCCACTCATGTCCAACTCATGTCTCCCACCACCCCCACCCCCCAGCAGTGCAGGGGCAGCCTCCACCAGGCCCCCACTCATGTCTCCCATCCCCCCCACCCCCAGCAGTGCAGGGGCAGCCTCCACCAGGCCCCCACACATGTCTCCGATCACCCCCACCCCCAGCAGTGCAGGGGCAGACTCCATCAGGCCCCCACTCATGTCTCCCACCACTCCCACCCCCCAGCAGTGCAGGGGCAGCCTCCACCAGGCCCCCACTCATGTCTCCCACCACCCCCACCCCCCAGCAGTGCAGGGCACCCTCCACCAGGCCCCCACACATGTCTCCCACAACCCCCACCCTCCAGCAGTGCAGGGGCAGCCTCCACGAGGCCCCCACTTATGTCTCCCATCACCCCCACCCCCAGCAGTGCAGGGGCAGCCTCCACCAGGCCCCCACTCATGTCTCCCATCACCCCACCCCCCAGCAGTGCAGGGCACCCTCCACCATGCCCCCACTCATGTCACCCTGCACCCCCACCCCCCAGCAGTGCAGGGCACCCTCCAACAGGCCCCCACACATGTCTCCCACCACCCCTACCCCCCAGCAGTGCAGGGGCAGCCTCCACCAGGCCCCCACTCATGTCTCCCATCACCCCCACCCCCCAGCAGTTCAGGGCAGCCTCCACCATGCCCCCACTCATGTCACCCTGCACCCCCACCCCCCAGCAGTGCAGGGGCAGACTCCATCAGGCCCCCACTCATGTCTCCCACCACTCCCACCCCCCAGCAGTGCAGGGGCAGCCTCCACCAGGCCCCCACTCATGTCTCCCACCACCCCCACCCCCCAGCAGTGCAGGGCACCCTCCACCAGGCCCCCACACATGTCTCCCACCACCCCCACCCTCCAGCAGTGCAGGGGCAGCCTCCACGAGGCCCCCACTTATGTCTCCCATCACCCCCACCCCCAGCAGTGCAGGGGCAGCCTCCACCAGGCCCCCACTCATGTCTCCCATCACCCCCACCCCCCAGCAGTGCAGGGCACCCTCCACCATGCCCCCACTCATGTCACCCTGCACCCCCACCCCCCAGCAGTGCAGGGCACCCTCCACCAGGCCCCCACTCATGTCTCCCACCACCCCCACCCCCCAGCAGTGCAGGGGCACCCTCCACCAGGCCCCCACTAATGTCTTCCATCACCCCCACCCCCAGCAGTGCAGGGGCAGCCTCCACCAGCCCCCCACTCATGTCTCCCATCTCCCCCACCCCCCAGCAGTGCAGGGGCAGCCTCCACCAGGCCCCCACTCATGTCTCCCATCACCCCCACCCCCAGCAGTGCAGGGGCAGCCTCCACCAGGCCCCCACACATGTCTCCCACCACCCCCACCCCCCAGCAGTGCAGGGGCAGCCTCCACCAGGCCCCCACACATGTCTCCCACCACCCTCACCCCCAGCAGTGCAGGGCACCCTCCACCAGGCCCCCACTCATGTCTCCCACCGCCCCCAGCATCCAGGGGCACCCTCCACCAGGCCCCCACTCATGTCCAACTCATGTCTCCCTGCACCTCCACCTCCCAGCAGTGCAGGGGCAGCCTCCACCAGGCCCCCACTCATGTCTCCCATCACCCCCACCCCCCAGCAGTGCAGGGGCAGCCTCCACCAGGCCCCCACTCATGTCTCCCACCACCCCCACCCCCCAGCAGTGCAGGGGCAGCCTCCACCAGGCCCCCACACATGTCTCCCACCACCCCCACCCCCCAGCAGTGCAGGGGCAGCCTCCACCAGGCCCCCACACATGTCTCCCACCACCCTCATCCCAGCAGTGCAGGGCACCCTCCACCAGGCCCCCACTCATGTCTCCCACCGCCCCCAGCATCCAGGGGCACCCTCCACCAGGCCCCCACTCATGTCCAACTCATGTCTCCCTGCACCCCCACCTCCCAGCAGTGCAGGGGCAGCCTCCACCAGGCCCCCACTCATGTCCCCCTGCTCCCCCACCCCCCAGCAGTGCAGGGCACCCTCCACCAGGCCCCCACACATGTCTCCCACCACCCCCACCCCCCAGCAGTGCAGGGGCACCCTCCACCAGGCCCCCACTCATGTCTCCCATCACCCCTACACCCCAGCAGTGCAGGGGCAGCCTCCACCAGGCCCCCACTCATGTCTCCCATCACCCCCACCCCCCAGCAGTGCAGGGGCAGCCTCCACCAGGCCCCCACTCATGTCTCCCACCACCCCACCCCCCAGCAGTGCAGGGCACCCTCCACCAGGCCCCCACACATGTCTCCCACCACCCCCACCTCCCAGCAGTGCAGGGCATCCTCCACCAGGCCCCCACTCATGTCTCCCACCACCCCCACCCTCCAGCATCCAGGGGCACCCTCCACTGGCCCCCACTCATGTCCAACTCGTGTCTCCCTGCACCCCCACCCCCCAGCAGTGCAGGGGCAGCCTCCACCAGGCCCCCACTCATGTCTCCCACCACCCCCACCCCCCAGCAGTGCAGGGACAGCTTCCACCAGGCCCCCACTCATGTCTCCCTGCACCCCCACCCCCCAGCAGTGCAGGGCACCCTCCGCCACGCCCCCACACATGTCTCCCACCACCCCCACCCCCCAGCAGTGCAGGGGCAGCCTCCACCAGGCCCCCACTCATGTCTCTCATCACCCCCACCCCCCAGCAGTGCAGGGGCAGCCTCCACCAGGCCCCCACTCATGTCTCCCACCACCCCCACCCCCCGGCATCGCAGCGCACCCTCCACCAGGCCCCCACACATGTCTCCCACCACCCCCACCCCCCAGCAGTGCAGGGGCAGCCTCCACCAGGCCCCCACTCATGTCTCCCACCACCCCCACCCTCCAGCAGTGCAGGGGCAGCCTCCACGAGGCCCCCACTTATGTCTCCCATCCCCCCCACCCCCAGCAGTGCAGGGGCAGACTCCATCAGGCCCCCACTCATGTCTCCCACCACTCCCACCCCCCAGCAGTGCAGGGGCAGCCTCCACCAGGCCCCCACTCATGTCTCCCACCACCCCCACCCCCCGGCAGTGCAGCGCACCCTCCACCAGGCCCCCACACATGTCTCCCACCACCCCCACCCCCCAGCAGTGCAGGGGCAGCCTCCACCAGGCCCCCACTCATGTCTCCCATCACCCCCACCCCCCAGCAGTGCAGGGGCAGCCTCCACCAGGCCCCCACACATGTCTCCCACCAACCCCCCTCCCCAGCAGTGCAGGGGCAGCCTCCACCAGGCCCCCACCCATGTCTCCCATCACCCCCACCCCCAGCAGTGCAGGGGCAGCCTCCACCAGGCCCCCACACATGTCTCCCACCACCCCCACCCCCCAGCAGTGCAGGGGCAGCCTCCACCAGGCCCCCACACATGTCTCCCACCACCCCCACCCCCAGCAGTGCAGGGCACCCTCCACCAGGCCCCCACTCATGTCTCCCACCACCCCCACCCCCCAGAATCCAGGGGCACCCTCCACCAGGCCCCCACTCATGTCCAACTCATTTCTCCCTGCACCCCCACCCCCCAGCAGTGCAGGGGCAGCCTCCAGAAGGCCCCCACTCATGTCCCCCTGCCCCCCCCACCCCCCAGCAGTGCAGGGCAACCTCCACCAGGCCCCAACACATGTCTCCCACCACCCCCACCCCCCAGCAGTGCAGGGGCAGCCTCCACCAGGCCCCCACTCATGTCTCCCACCACCCCCACCCCCCGGCAGTGCAGCGCACCCTCCACCAGGCCCCCACACATGTCTCCCACCACCCCCACCCCCCAGCAGTGCAGGGGCAGCCTCCACCAGGCCCCCACTCATGTCTCCCATCACCCCCACCCCCCAGCAGTGCAGGGGCAGCCTCCACCAGGCCCCCACACATGTCTCCCACCAACCCCCCTCCCCAGCAGTGCAGGGGCAGCCTCCACCAGGCCCCCACCCATGTCTCCCATCACCCCCACCCCCAGCAGTGCAGGGGCAGCCTCCACCAGGCCCCCACACATGTCTCCCACCACCCCACCCCCCAGCAGTGCAGGGGCAGCCTCCACCAGGCCCCCACACATGTCTCCCACCACCCCCACCCCCAGCAGTGCAGGGCACCCTCCACCAGGCCCCCACTCATGTCTCCCACCACCCCCACCCCCCAGCATCCAGGGGCACCCTCCACCAGGCCCCCACTCATGTCCAACTCATTTCTCCCTGCACCCCCACCCCCCAGCAGTGCAGGGGCAGCCTCCAGAAGGCCCCCACTCATGTCCCCCTGCCCCCCCACCCCCCAGCAGTGCAGGGCAACCTCCACCAGGCCCCAACACATGTCTCCCACCACCCCCACCCCCGAGCAGTGCAGGGGCACCCTCCACCAGGCCCCCACTCATGTCTCCCATCACCCCCACACCCGAGCAGTGCAGGGGCAGCCTCCACCAGGCCCCCACTCATGTCTCCCATCACCCCCACCCCCCAGCAGTGCAGGGGCAGCCTCCACCAGGCCCCCACTCATGTCTCCCACCACCCCCACCCCCCAGCAGTGCAGGGCACCCTCCACCAGGCCCCCACACATGTCTCCCACCACCCCCACCCCCCAGCAGTGCAGGGGCAGCCTCCACCAGGCCCCCACTCATGTCTCCCATCACCCCACCCCCAGCAGTGCAGGGGCAGCCTACACCAGGCGACCACACATGAATCCCACCACCCCCACCCCCCAGCAGTGCAGGGGCAGCCTCCACCTGGCCCCCACACATGTCTCCCACCACCCCCACCCCCCAGCAGTGCAGGGCATCCTCCACCAGGCCCCCACTCATGTCTCCCACCACCCCCACCCTCCAGCATCCAGGGGCACCCTCCACTGGCCCCCACTCATGTCCAACTCGTGTCTGCCTGCACCCCCACCCCCAGCAGTGCAGGGGCAGCCTCCACCAGGCCCCCACTCATGTCTCCCACCACCCCCACCCCCCAGCAGTACAGGGACAGCTTCCACCAGGCCCCCACTCATGTCTCCCACCACCCCCACCCCCCAGCAGTGCAGGGGCAGCCTCCACCAGGCCCCCACTCATGTCTCCCATCACCCCCACCCCCCAGCAGTGGAGGGGCAGCCTCCACCAGGCCCCCACTCATGTCTCCCACCACCCCCACCCCCCAGCAGTGCAGGGCACCCTCCACCAGGCCCCCACTCATGTCTCCCACCACCCCCACCCCCCAGCAGTGCAGGGCACCCTCCACCAGGCCCCCACACATGTCTCCCACCACCCCCACTCCCCAGCAGTGCAGGGGCAGCCTCCACCAGGCCCCCACTCATGTCTCCCATCACCCCCACCCCCAGCAGTGCAGGGGCAGCCTCCACCAGGCCCGCACTCATGTCTCCCATCACCCCCACCCCCCAGCAGTGCAGGGCACCCTCCACCATGCCCTCACTCATGTCCCCCTGCACCCCCACCCCCCAGCAGTGCAGGGTACCCTCCACCAGGCCCCCACACATGTCCCCCACCACCCCCACCCCCCAGCAGTGCAGGGGCAGCCTCCACCAGGACCCCACTCATGTCTCCCATCACCCCCACCCCCCAGCAGTGCAGGGGCAGCCTCCACCAGGCCCCCACTCATGTGTCCCACCACCCCACCCCCCAGCAGTGCAGGGCACCCTCCACCAGGCCCCCATACATGTCTCCCACCACCGCCACCCCCCAGCAGTAAATGGGCAGCCTCCACCAGGCCCCCACTCATGTATCCCATCACCCCCACCCCCAGCAGTGCAGGGGTAGCCTCCACCAGGCCCCCACTCATGTCTCCCATCACCCCCACCCCTCAGCAGTGCAGGGCACCCTCCACCATGCCCCCACTCATGTCCCCCTGCACCCCCACCCCCCAGCAGTGCAGGGCACCCTCCACCAGGCCCCCACACATGCCTCCCACCACCCCCACCTCCCAGCAGTGCAGGGGCACCCTCCACCAGGCCCCCACTCATGTCTCCCATCACCCCCACCCCCCAGCAGTGCAGGGGCAGCCTCCACCAGGCCCCCACTCATGTCTCCCTGCACCCCCACCTCCCAGCAGTGCAGGGGCAGCCTCCACCAGGCCCCCACACATGTCTCCCACCACCCCCACCCCCCAGCAGTGCAGGGCACCCTCCACCAGGCCCCCACACATGTCTCCCACCACCCCCACCCCCAGCAGTGCAGGGGCAGCCTCCACCAGGCCCCCACTCATGTCTCCCATCACCCCCACCCCCAGCAGTGCAGGGGCAGCCTACACCAGGCGACCACACATGAATCCCACCACCCCCACCCCCCAGCAGTGCAGGGGCAGTCTCCACCAGGCCCCCACTCATGTCTCCCACCACCCCCACCCCCCAGCAGTGCAGGGACAGCTTCCACCAGGCCCCCACTCATGTCTCCCTGCACCCCCACCCCCCAGCAGTGCAGGGGCAGCCTCCACCAGGCCCTCACTCATGTCTCCCATCACCCCCACCCCCCAGCAGTGCAGGGGCAGCCTCCACCAGGCCCCCACTCATGTCTCCCACCACCCCCACCCCCCAGCAGTGCAGGGCACCCTCCAACAGGCCCCCACACATGTCTCCCACCACCCCCACCTCCCAGCAGTGCAGGGGCAGCCTCCACCAGGCCCCCACTCATGTCTCCCATCACCCCCACCCCCCAGCAGTGCAGGGGCAGCCTCCACCAGGCCCCCACTCATGTCTCCCACCACCCCCACCCCCCAGCAGTGCAGGGCACCCTCCACCAGGCCCCCACACATGTCTCCCATCACCCCCACCCCCAGCAGTGCAGGGGCAGCCTCCACCAGGCCCGCACTCATGTCTCCCATCACCCCCACCCCCCAGCAGTGCAGGGCACCCTCCACCATGCCCCCACTCATGTCCCCCTGCACCCCCACCCCCCAGCAGTGCAGGGTACCCTCCACCAGGCCCCCACACATGTCCCCCACCACCCCCACCCCCCAGCAGTGCAGGGGCAGCCTCCACCAGGACCCCACTCATGTCTCCCATCACCCCCACCCCCCAGCAGTGCAGGGGCAGCCTCCACCAGGCCCCCACTCATGTCTCCCACCACCCCACCCCCGAGCAGTGCAGGGCACCCTCCACCAGGCCCCCATACATGTCTCCCACCACCGCCACCCCCCAGCAGTGAATGGGCAGCCTCCACCAGGCCCCCACTCATGTCTCCCATCACCCCCACCCCCAGCAGTGCAGGGGTAGCCTCCACCAGGCCCCCACTCATGTCTCCCATCACCCCCACCCCTCAGCAGTGCAGGGCACCCTCCACCATGCCCCCACTCATGTCCCCCTGCACCCCCACCCCCCAGCAGTGCAGGGCACCCTCCACCAGGCCCCCACACATGTCTCCCACCACCCCCACCCCCCAGCAGTGCAGGGGCACCCTCCACCAGGCCCCCACTCATGTCTCCCATCACCCCCACCCCCCAGCAGTGCAGGGGCAGCCCCCACCAGGCCCCCACTCATGTCTCCTTGCACCCCCACCCCCCAGCAGTGCAGGGGCAGCCTCCACCAGGCCCCTACTCATGTCTCCCTGCACCCCCACCCCCCAGCAGTGCAGGGGCAGACTCCACCAGGCCCCCACTCATGTCTCCCACCACCCCCACCCCCCAGCAGTGCAGGGCACCCTCCACCAGCCCCCCACACATGTATCCCACCACCCCCACCCCCCAGCAGTGCAGGGGCAGCCTCCACCAGGCCCCCACTCATGTCTCCCACCACCCTCACCCCCCAGCATCCAGGGGCACCCTCCACCAGGCCCCCACTCATGTCCAACTCATGTCTCCCACCACCCCCACCCCCCAGCAGTGCAGGGGAAGCCTCCACCAGGCCCCCACTCATGTCTCCCATCACCCCCACCCCCAGCAGTGCAGGGGCAGCCTCCACCAGGCCCCCCCTCATGTCTCCCATCACCCCACCCCCCAGCAGTGCAGGGCACCCTCCACCATGCCCCCACTCATGTCCCCCTGCACCCCCACCCCCCAGCAGTGCAGGGGCAGCCTCCACCAGGCCCCCACACATGTCTCCCACCACCCCCACCTCCCAGCAGTGCAGGGCACCCTCCACCAGGCCCTCACTCATGTCTCCCATCACCCCCACCCCCCAGCAGTGCAGGGCACCCTCCACCATGCCCCCACTCATGTCCCCCTGCACCCCCACCCCCTAGCAGTGCAGGGCACCCTCCACCAGGCCCCCACACATGTCTCCCACCACCCCAACCCCCCAGCAGTGCAGGGCACCCTCCACCAGGCCCCCACACATGTCTCCCACCACCCCAACCCCCCAGCAGTGCAGGGGCAGCCTCCTCCAGGCCCCCACCCATGTCTCCCACCACCCCCACCCCCCAGCATCCAGGGGCACCCTCCACCAGGCCCCGACTCATGTCCAACTCATGTCTCCCACCACCCCCACCCCCCAGCAGTGCAGGGGCAGCCTCCACCAGGCCCCCACTCATGTCTCCCAACACCCCCACCCCCCAGCATCCAGGGGCACCCTCCACCAGGCCCCCACTCATGTCCAACTCATGTCTCCCACCACCACCACCCCCCAGCAGTGCAGGGCACCCTCCACCAGGCCCCCACACATGTCTCCCACCACCCACACCCCACAGCAGTGCAGGGGCAGCCTCCACCAGGCCCCCACTCATGTCTCCCACCACCCCCACCCCCCAGCAGTGCAGGGCACCCTCCACTAGGCCCCCACACATGTCTCCCACCACCCCACCCCCCAGCAGTGCAGGGGCAGCCTCCACCAGGCCCCTACTCATGTCTCATATCACACCCACCCCCCAGCAGTGCAGGGGCAGCCTCCACCAGGCCCCCACACATGTCTCCCACCACCCCCACCCCCCAGCCGTGCAGGGGCGCCCTCAACCAGGCCCCCACTCATGTCTCCCATCACCCCCACCCCCCAGCAGTGCAGGGGCAGCCTCCACCAGGACCCCACTCATGTCTCCCATCACCCCCACCCCCCAGCACTGCTGGGGCAACCTCCACCAGGCCCCCACTCATGTCTCCCACCACCCCCGCCCCCCAGCAGTGCAGGGCACCCTCCACCAGGCCCCCACACATTTCTCCCACCACCCCCACCCCCCAGCAGTGAAGGGGCAGCCTCCACCTTGCCCCCACTCATGTCTCCCATCACCCCCACCCCCAGCAGTGCAGGGGCAGCCTCCACCAGGCCCCCACACATGTCTCCCACCACCCCCACCCCCCAGCAGTGCAGGGCACCCTCCACCAGGCCCTCACTCATGTCTCCCATCACCCCCACCCCCCAGCAGTGCAGGGCACCCTCCACCATGCCCCCACTCATGTCCCCCTGCACCCCCACCCCCCAGCAGTGCAGGGCACCCTCCACCAGGCCCCCACACATGTCTCCCACCACCCCAACCCCCCAGCAGTGCAGGGCACCCTCCACCAGGCCCCCACACATGTCTCCCACCACCCCCACCCCCCAGCAGTGGAGGGGCAGCCTCCTCCAGGCCCCCACCCATGTCTCCCACCACCCCCACCCCCAGCATCCAGGGGCACCCTCCACCAGGCCCCGACTCATGTCCAACTCATGTCTCCCACCACCCCCACCCCCCATCAGTGCAGGGGCAGCCTCCACCAGGCCCCCACTCATGTCTCCCAACACCCCCACCCCCCAGCATCCAGGGGCACCCTCCACCAGGCCCCCACTCATGTCCAACTCATGTCTCCCACCACCACCACCCCCCAGCAGTGCAGGGCACCCTCCACCAGGCCCCCACACATGTCTCCCACCACCCACACCCCACAGCAGTGCAGGGGCAGCCTCCACCAGTCCCCCACTCATGTCTCCCATCACCCCCACCCCCCAGCAGTGCAGGGGCAGCCTCCACCAGGCCCCCCCTCATGTCTCCCACCACCCCCACCCCCCAGCAGTGCAGGGCACCCTCCACTAGGCCCCCACACATGTCTCCCACCACCCCACCCCCCAGCAGTGCAGGGGCAGCCTCCACCAGGCCCCTACTCCTGTCTCATATCACACCCACCCCCCAGCAGTGCAGGGGCAGCCTCCACCAGGCCCCCACACATGTCTCCCACCACCCCCACCCCCCAGCCGTGCAGGGGCGCCCTCAACCAGGCCCCCACTCATGTCTCCCATCACCCCCACCACCCAGCAGTGCAGGGGCAGCCTCCACCAGGACCCCACTCATGTCTCCCATCACCCCCACCCCCCAGCACTGCTGGGGCAACCTCCACCAGGCCCCCACTCATGTCTCCCACCACCCCCGCCCCCCAGCAGTGCAGGGCACCCTCCACCAGGCCCCCACACATTTCTCCCACCACCCCCACCCCCCAGCAGTGAAGGGGAAGCCTCCACCTTGCCCCCACTCATGTCTCCCATCACCCCCACCCCAGCAGTGCAGGGGCAGCCTCCACCAGGCCCCCAGTCATGTCTCCCATCACCCCTACCCCCCAGCAGTGCAGGGCACCCTCCACCATGCCCCCACTCATGTCTCCCTGCACCCCCACCCCCCAGCAGCGCAGGGCACCCTCCACCAGGCCCCCACACATGTGTCGCACCACCCCCAACCCCCAGCAGTGCAGGGGCACCCTCCACCAGGCCCCCACTCATGTCTCCCATCACCCCACCCCCCAGCAGTGCAGGGGCACCCTCCACCAGGCCCCCACACATGTCTCCCACCACCCCCACCCCCCAGCAGTACACGGGCAGCCTCCACCAGGCCCCCACACATGTCTCCCACCACCCCCACCCCCCAGCAGTGCAGGGCACCCTCCACCAGGCCCCCACTCATGCCTCCCACCACCCCCACCCCCCAGCATCCAGGGGCACCCTCCACTGGCCCCCACTCATGTCCAACTCATGTCTCCCTGCACACCCACCCCCCAGCAGTGCAGCGGCAGCCTCCACCAGGCCCCCACTCATGTCTCCCACCACCCCCACCCCCCAGCAGTGCAGGGGCAGCCTCCACCAGGCCCCCACTCATTTCTCCCTGCACCCCCACCCCCCAGCAGTGCAGGGCACCCTCCACCAAGCCCCCACACATGTATCTCACCACCCCCACCCCCCAGCAGTGCAGGGGCAGCCTCCACTAGGCCCCCACTCATGTCTCCCATCACCCCCACGCCCCAGCAGTGCAAGGGCAGCCTCCACCAGGCCCCCACTCATGTCTCCCACCACCCCCACCCCCCAGCAGTGCAGGGCACTCTCCACCAAGCCCCCACACATGTCTCCCACCACCCCCACCCCCCAGCAGTGCAGGGGCAGCCACCACCAGGCCCCCACTCATGTCTCCCATCACCCCCACCCACCAGCGGTGCAGGGGCAGCCTCCACCAGGCCCCCACTCATGTCTCCCACCACCCCCACCCCCCAGCAGTGCAGGGCACCCTCCACCAGGCCCCCACACATGTCTCCCACCACCCCCACCCCCCAGAAGTGCAGGGGCTGCCTCCACCAGGCCCCCACTCATGTCTCCCATCACCCCCACCCCCAGCAGTGCAGGGGGAGCCTCCACCAGGCCTCCACTCATGTCTCCCATCACCCCCACCCCCCAGCAGTGCAGGGCACCCTCCACCATGCCCCCACTCATGTCCCCCTGCACCCTCACCCCCCAGCAGTGCAGGGCACCCTCCACCAGGCCCCCACACATGTCTCCCACCACCCCCACCCCCCAGCCGTGCAGGGGCGCCCTCAACCAGGCCCCCACTCATGTCTCCCATCACCCCCACCCCCCAGCAGTGCAGGGGCAGCCTCCACCATGACCCCACTCATGTCTCCCATCACCCCCACCCCCCAGCATTGCTGGGGCAGCCTCCACCAGGCCCCCACTCATGTCTCCCACCACCTCTGCCCCCCAGCAGTGCAGGGCACCCTCCACCAGGCCCCCACACATTTCTCCCACCACCCCCACCCCCCAGCAGTGAAGGGGCAGCCTCCACCAGGCCCCCACTCATGTCTCCCATCACCCCCACCCCCAGCAGTGCAGGGGCAGCCTCCACCAGGCCCCCACTCATGTCTCCCATCACCCCCACCCCCCAGCAGTGCAGGGGCAGCCTCCACCAGGCCCCACACATGTCTCCCACCACCCCCACCCCCCAGCAGTGCAGGGGCAGCCTCCACCAGGCCCCCACTCATGTCTCCCACCACCCCCAACCCCCAGCAGTGCAGGGCACCCTCCACTAGGCCCCCACACATGTCTCCCACCACCCCCACCCCTCAGCAGTGCAGGGGCAGCCTCCACCAGGCCCCTACTCATGTCTCCCATCACCCCCCACCCTCCAGCAGTGCAGGGGCAGCCTCCACCAGGCCCCCACTCATGTCTCCCACCACCCCCACCCCCCAGAAGTGCAGGGGCAGCCTCCACCAGGCCCCCACTCATGTCTCCCATCACCCCCACCCCCAGCAGTGCAGGGGGAGCCTCCACCATGCCCCCACTCATGTCCCCCTGCACCCTCACCCCCCAGCAGTGCAGGGCACCCTCCATCAGGCCCCCACACATGTCTCCCACCACCCCCAGCCCCCAGCCGTGCAGGGGCACCCTCAAACAGGCCCCCACTCATGTCTCCCATCACCCCCACCCCCCAGCAGTGCAGGGGCAGCCTCCACCAGGACCCCACTCATGTCTCCCATCACCCCCACCCCCCAGCAGTGCTGGGCAGCCTCCACCAGGCCCCCACTCATGTCTCCCACCACCCCCGCCCCCCAGCAGTGCAGGGCACCCTCCACCAGGCCCCCACACATTTCTCCCACCACCCCCACCCCCCAGCAGTGAAGGGGCAGCCTCCACCAGGCCCCCACTCATGTCTCCCATCACCCCCACCCCCAGCAGTGCAGGGGCAGCCTCCACCAGGCCCCCACTCATGTCTCCCTTCACCCCCAGCAGTGCAGGGCACCCTCCACCATGCCCCCACTCATGTCTCCCTGCACCCCCACCCCCCAGCAGCGCAGGGCTCCCTCCACCAGGCCCCCACACATGTGTCCCACCACCCCCAACCCCCAGTAGTGCAGGGGCAGCCTCCACCAGGCCCCCACTCATGTCTCCCATCACCCCCACCCCCCAGCAGTGCAGGGCACCCTCCACCATGCCCCCACTCATGTCTCCCTGCACCCCCATCCCCCAGCAGCGCAGGGCACCCTCCACCAGGCCCCCACACGTGTCCCACCGCCCCCACCCCCCAGGAGTGCAGGGGCACCCTCCACCAGGCCCCCACTCATGTCTCCCATCACCCCCACCCCCCAGCAGTGCAGGGGCAGCCTCCACCAGGCCCCCACTCATGTCTCCCTGCACCCCCACCCCCCAGCAGTGCAGGGGCAGCCTCCACCAGGCCCCCACTCATGTCTCCCATCACCCCCACACCCCAGCAGTGCAGGGGCAGCCTCCACCAGGCCCCCACTCATGTCTCCCTGCACCCCCAACCCCAGCAGTGCAGGGGCAGCCTCCACCAGGCCCCCACTCATGTCTCCCTGCACCCCCACCCCCCAGCAGTGAAGGGGCAGCCTCCACCAGGCCCCCACTCGTGTCTCCCACCACCCCCACCCCCCAGCAGTGCAGGGCACCCTCCACCAGCCCCCCACACATGTGTCCCACCACCCCCACCCCCCAGTAGTGCAGGGGCAGCCTCCACCAGGCCCCCACTCATGTCTCCCATCACCCCCACCCCCCAGCAGTGCAGGGCACCCTCCACCATGCCCCCACTCATGTCTCCCTGCACCCCCATCCCCCAGCAGCGCAGGGCACCCTCCACCAGGCCCCCACACGTGTCCCACCGCCCCCACCCCCCAGGAGTGCAGGGGCACCCTCCACCAGGCCCCCACTCATGTCTCCCATCACCCCCACCCCCCAGCAGTGCAGGGGCAGCCTCCACCAGGCCCCCACTCATGTCTCCCTGCACCCCCACCCCCCAGCAGTGCAGGGGCAGCCTCCACCAGGCCCCCACTCATGGCTCCCTGCACCCCACCCCCCAGCAGTTCAGGGGTAGCCTCCACCAGGCCCCCACTCGTGTCTCCCACCACCCCCACCCCCCAGCAGTGCAGGGCACCCTCCACCAGCCCCCCACACATGTGTCCCACCACCCCACCCCCCAGCAGTGCAGAGGCAGCCTCCACCAGGCCCCAACTCATGTCTCCCACCACCCCCACCCCCCAGCATCCAGGGGCACCCTCCACCAGGCTCCCACTCATGTCCAACTCATGTCTCCCACCACCCCCACCCCCCAGCAGTGCAGGGGCAGCCTCCACCAGGCCCCCACTCATGTCTCCCCTCACCCCCACCCCCAGCAGTACAGGGGCAGCCTCCACCAGGCCCCCACTCATGTCTCCCATCACCCCCACCCCCCAGCAGTGCAGGGCACCCTCCACCATGCCCCCACTCATGTCCCCCTGCACCCCCACACCCCAGCAGTGCAGGGCACCCTCCACCAGGCCCCCACACATGTCTCCCACCACCTCCACCCCCCAGAAGTGCAGGGGCAGCCTCCACCAGGCCCCCACACATGTCTCCCACCACCCCCACCCCCCAGCAGTGCAGGGCACCCTCCACCAGGCCCTCACACATTTCTCCCACCACCCCCACCCCCCAGCAGTGACGGGGCAGCCTCCACCAGGCCCCCACTCATGTCTCCCATCACCCCCACCCCCAGCAGTGCAGGGGCAGCCTCCACCAGGCCCCCACTCATGTCTCCCATCACCCCCACCCCCCAGCAGTGCAGGGGCAGCCTCCACCAGGCCCCCACTCATGTCTCTCACCACCCCCAACCCCCAGCAGTGCAGGGCACCCTCCACTAGGCCCCCACACATGTCTCCCACCACCCCCACCCCCCAGCAGTGCAGGGGCAGCCTCCACCAGGCCCCTACTCATGTCTCCCATCACCCCCACCCCCCAGCAGTGCAGGGGCAGCCTCCACCAGGCCCCCACTCATGTCTCCCACCACCCCCACCCCCCAGAAGTGCAGGGGCAGCCTCCACCAGGCCCCCACTCATGTCTCCCATCACCCCCACCCCCAGCAGTGCAGGGGGAGCCTCCACCAGGCCCCCACTCATGTCTCCCACCACCCCCACCCCCCCAGCAGTGCAGGGGCAGCCTCCACCAGGCCCCTACTCATGTCTCCCATCACCCCCACCCCCCAGCAGTGCAGGGGCAGCCTCCACCAGGCCCCCACTCATGTCTCCCTCCCCCCCACCCCCCAGAAGTGCAGGGGCAGCCTCCACCAGGCCCCCACTCATGTCTCCCATCACCCCACCCCCAGCAGTGCAGGGGGAGCCTCCACCAGGCCTCCACTCATGTCTCCCATCACCCCCACCCCCCAGCAGTGCAGGGCACCCTCCACCATGCCCCCACTCATGTCCCCCTGCACCCCCACCCCCCAGCATCCAGGGGCACCCTCCACCAGGCTCCCACTCATGTCCAACTCATGTCTCCCACCACCCCCACCCCCCAGCAGTGCAGGGGCAGCCTCCACCAGGCCCCCACTCATGTCTCCCATCACCCCCACCCCCCAGCAGTGCAGGGCACCCTCCACCATGCCCCCACTCATGTCCCCCTGCACCCCCACCCCCCAGCAGTGCAGGGCACCCTCCACCAGGCCCCCACACATGTCTCCCACCACCTCCACCCCCCAGCAGTGCAGGGGCAGCCTCCACCAGGCCCCCACACATGTCTCCCACCACCCCCACCCCCCAGCAGTGCAGGGCACCCTCCACCAGGCCCTCACTCATGTCTCCCACCACCCCCACCCCCCAGCATCCATGGGCACCCTCCACCAGGCCCCCACTCATGTCCAACTCATGTCTCCCTGCACCCCCACCCCCCAGCAGTGCAGGGGCAGCCTCCACCAGGCCCCCACTCATGTCTCCCAACACCCATGTTAGGCAGAAACCTGTGCAGTTCCCTCTGGGACCACTGCAAAAGGTTTAGGACTACAGGTGTTTGGCAGTAAACCCACTTGGTAGCAGTCTGTACCACACAGATTCACTGTTGGTAGCTGTGGCTGAGCAGTCAGACTTCCCTCAAGAAGAGTTAAGCAGTATGTGGAGTATACAAGATAGGGCAATTCTTCACAGGAAGACAAGCAAACAGGCAACGAGGCTCAGTGTAAAGATATTAAGGTATTTATTCATAACGAAACATCTATATAAAAACACTAAGGTAATATCACGGCAAACAAATCAAATACAATTACTCTACGAAGAAGAAACGATCAATCCCCCTAGCAATATTTTGACAAGTCTAGGTTTTACCGGCACCAACTTTTTTACAGACAGAGGTGTATGCCTCAACTTAGATGGCACTCTAATATTAGTTAGGACGGGAGAGAAAAATAGGCAGGTTATGAAATCAACACAGTTCAATACTTCACGGGAAAAATGCAAGGCAAGAAGGCAAGAACCACAATAGATCATAAAGTTCAGAGGCCAGGCCCACTCGGAGAGAGGCAAGGCGGTATGTCCCAAAAGTCTCTCGTGGGAATGCGTTCGAGTCTTTGTAGCAAATTGTTATCGGCAGATTGAACCAGTTCAGAACAATATGTGAGAAAGCTTGGAGGCGACCCAACGGAAAGGAGAGGATTAAGACACCTCACTCGAACCGATCGAAAGGGAAGCCAGGCGGACACGGTACCTTGTTGTGGAGGGCAGCTCCGGCGGGGGCCGTTGTTACTGGTGGTGGATGCACGTCGGGTCTTTGCCAAGAGTAGAGATGTTCTCGTCGTCGAAGAAAAGTGAAGTCCGGTGCACCACCAGGGAAGAGACCAGCCGCGGAGTGCTCCGTCACAAGGCACCACCTTTTGGTCGCGGTACAGGGGTAGTGGCTATCCGGTTGCCGAGGTGCTCTGCACGGGCAATTCGACCAATGCGTCCTGAGGTGAATAAAAAGCAAAGGGGACTGGTTGTTCCCACCAGTCAGGGGAAGAGACTCTCCGGCAGGGAGATCTCCTCTGTTGTCGGGAAGTGGTGAGTCGGTTCCGCAGGGCTCCACCGGAGGTGTAGTCGTGCAGGTCGGCTCAGCTTTACCCTCGTCGGATTCTTAGGTCTTGTGGCGACTTCTGAAGATCCAGTCCCAAAACCCCTGCTTTTATGCAGAAAACCCCCATTCATTCAGCCTAGCTGTCAATCAACACATGCTAAGTGGTGAGTGGGGAGGCTCACCACTTGGGCCAATCACTCCAGAGTGCGACCGGAATTGGCAAGGCAACTCGGTCCAGGGTGCCTAAACCCCCTCCCACACCCCTGTGGTAACCCAGCCAGAATGGCACCACTTTGGAGGGTCTCTGTACAGAGCCCGCCAAAAGTGGAACAAAGCGCTCAACCTTTGGTTTAGGAGTCACAGAGACGAACACAGACGCCATTTTACAAACCGAGTTCTGGCAGAAAATACCATCCGATAAACTTATTTAAGATAAGTAGACCGGTGGTACGTTAGAGATTAACGAGAAAAAGTATCAATCTCCAACAATGGGACGAATCCCATAGGGTTATGTTCGGGGTCGAACATAACAAGTAGTTTCCACTGCCACCAGCCAAAACTCGACGAGGGGGGACGGGACAGTGCCCCCTCGAATAACAGATCCAGGAGTAATCGAATTACCCCTACTAGTACGTCCACAATAAGATGGTTTGTACTAGTTCTGTTAGTAAATTTAGGTCTAGTAAAGCCAATGGTGACTTTACATGCCCGGGGAGACAGTAGTCAGTCCCCGGGTATGGAGTCTATGATGGAGGTCCGCTAGGACGCCCCAGTGTTACGGCACGTAGGGTGCGGTGTAACACACATAGGAAAACATATGAGACCCTATGGAGTAAAAGACCCCATAGCGCATAGAACACATTGACATTCAAAGGAATTACACACATACATGTCCAAGAGTGGGAGAAAAAAGAGTCTCACTCTTGGCAGGATGGAAAAAACAAACTCCTGAAATCCAGCAAAGCTGCTGGGGGACTCACTAGGTTAGGAAATTCAGCCTAAACAGAGAATTCTCCCTAACACTCGCCCCCCCCAGACTAAGGGACAGGAGGATTTAATCCACTCCTGGATGAATCTCATACCTCTAGTCGATGATATACATCCTAGAGAGACCATCAGCATTTTGGTGGTGACACCCTGACCTGTGCTCAATGGTGAAATCAAACCCTTGAAGGCAGATCGACCATCTCAATAGTTTTGGGTTTTCCCCTTTCATCTGCATTAACCATCTCAAGGGTTGGTGGTCAGTCTGAATGACAAAAGTAGAACCATACAAGTACAACCTAAACTTCTTCAGAGCCCACACGATAGCAAAGCACTCTCTTTCGATTGTTGCCCACCTTGTTTCAGGATCCTTCAGCTTGCGGCTGATGAAGCAAACGGGGTGCTCCCTACCTTTCCCATCCAGTTGACTGAGTACGGCACCTATTCCTACATTTGAAGCATCTGTCTGCACAATGAAGTGTTGGCGGTAATCAGGAGCTCTGAGTACTGGGGCTTGGCAAAGAGCCTTTTTCAGGTTTTCAAAAGCCTGATTGCACTCCTCGTTCCATCTAACCTTCTTAGGAAATTTGGGCGAGGAGATGACATTCAGTGGAGAAGCTATGGTCCCATAGTTCTCTATGAAATTCCTGTAATACCCAGTGAGGCCTAGGAAGGCTCTCACTTGGGTTTGAGTAGTCGGTGTTGTCCAATTTTGCACAGCTTTAATCTTACGAGCAAAGGCCTTATTTCTCCACCTCCTACCTCATGCCCAAGATAGACTACCTTACTCTGTCCAATTAGGCATTTACTCGCCTTTATGGTCAGATTGGCTCGTCCAAGAGCCTGCAAAACATCTCTGAGGTGGGTTACATGTTCTTCCCAGGAATTGCTGAACACTGCAATGTCATCCAAGTATGCCATGCAGAAGTCCTCCATCCCATTCAGAACCTGGTTTACCATCCGTTGAAACGTAGCAGGTGCATTCTTTAGTCCGAAAGGCATTACCTTAAACTGGTATAAGCCAAAGGGGGTAGAAAATGCAGTTTTCTCCTTGGCATGGTCTGTCAGGGCTATTTGCCAATAGCCTGACGTCAAGTCAAATGTGCTGAGGAACTTGGCGGCCACCAACTCATCTGTTCTTGGCAAAGGGTGGGCATCAGTCTTGGTGACTGCATTAAGAGCTCTATAATCCATGCACAATCTAAGTTCTTTAGATCCGGCCTTTGGTACTAACACAACTGGGATAGACCATGGACTAGTAGAGGGCTCTATTACCCCGAGATCAAGCATCTTGCTGACCTCACCTTTGATGTGGGTTCGTACGTTTTCTGACATGCGGTATCCTCTGATTTTGACTGGCAGACAGTCACCAGCGAGTATGTCGTGCTGGCCCCAAGGGGTCAAGCCTGGTGAAAGTGAGAACAGGGAGGCAAACTGATTCAACATGGATTTGCACTCTTCTTGTTGCTCGGGTGTCAGATTGGAGGAGAGATTTACTCCTTCAATTTTTTCATCTAAAGGTAAGCCTCTGAGGAGATCCAGAAGAGCTTCACTCTCTTCTTCTTCCTCGGATGATGCTAGATGCAACGCTCCTACATCATGTCGTGAGACATACGCTTTAAGTCGGTTGGTGTGGAAGACTGTCGGAGCCTCCTTGGGATTGCCCAAGTCCACCAGATAGTTGACCTCTCCGAGTTTACCCACAACTCTGAAGGGTCCCATCCACTTATCTTGCAAGGCCCTCTGCCTTGTTGGGATCATAACGAGAACGAGCTGGTCTTGAGCGAACTCAACCATGTTAGCCTTTTGATCGTGCCAGTGCTTGACCAATGCTTGTCCAGCTTTCAAGTTATCGCTTGCTTCCGTCATCATGTGCGACATTCTCCTCCGGAGTCCTATCACATAGTCAGTCACTCTGACTCGCTTGGGTGAAGGAGCACTCTCCAACCCCTCCTTAATCAGGGCCAATGGACCTCTGACGGGATGACCATAGAGTAGTTCAAAGGGAGAGTAACCTACTCCCTCCTGAGGGACTTCTCTATAAGCAAAGAGAAGGCATGGCAGTAGAAGGTCCCACTTACGCTTAAGGGGTTTTTCTAAAGCACCTATCATGCTCTTCATGGTTCGGTTGAACCGTTCTACCAATCCATTTTTTTGTGGGTGGTAAGCTGTTGTGAACTTGTAAGTAACTCCACAGGTTTTTCACATGGCTTTCATGTAGTGGGACATAAAGTTTGACCCCCTGTCAGAGATTACTTCCTTAGGAAACCCGACCCTAGTAAAAATACCAAGGAGGGCCTTAGCCACAGCCGGAGCTGTAACAGTCCTCATAGGAATTGCCTCAGGATACCTAGTAGCATGGTCTACTACAACAAGTATAAACCTGTTTTCTGAGGAGGTTGGAGGATCAAGGGGACCAACAATGTCAATCCCTACTCTCTCAAACGGGACTCCCACAACTGGGAGAGGCACTAAAGGTGCCACATTCTTGGAGCCAACCTTACCAGAGGTCTGGCAGGTGTGGCAGCTCCTGCAGTGTTTTTCTACTTCGGCCCCCATCTTTGGCCAATAGAAGTAGAGAGAGAGCCTTTCCTTAGTCTTCTTGAAACTCAAGTGACAAGCCAAAGGAATCTTGTGGGCTAACTGCAAGAACTGTGGTCTGTTCTCTTGGGGTACTACAAGTCATTTGTAGTCTCCAGGTGCAGACTCGGTCGGTTCACTGTAGAAAAGGCCATCTTCCCAGTGCATCCTGTATTTCCCAGGCTCTTTCCCTTCAGCCTGAGCTTCTACCTGGTGGCGAAGACCTTCCAGAGTTGGACATTCCCTCTGTCCCTTACTGAAGTCTGCCCTGCTGGGTCCACCTTCTGCCAGTAAAGACTGCAGCTCAGGATGGCCAACAGGATCCAGATCTCCAATGAGTTCCTGGCCTTCCATTAGCTCTTCCTCAGAGTCTAATTCTACCACACAGGGTTGTACCTCCCGCTCAGCCTCGTCTGGAGGTGGAGTTATGGGTGTAACTTTGGACAACCGCAGGGAAGTCCGTGTTGGCTGCACTGGAATGCTGGCTGCTGGTTTCCGGATAGAAGTCTTAGGTTTCCCTTTCGCTTCTGATTTCTTGGAGACAGCGGCCGACAATTCCAGTGGAGCAGGAGTGATTTCTTTCTTCATCATCTCCTGGAGAGTACCGCGCATGGTCCTCTCTCTTGCGGGTCTGGTTAGCTCCTGTAACCGTTTACTAGGAGGTCTGGGAGTATGCGATACAACTCCGAGAGTTTTCAAATCGTTACCCAACAGTACGCGTCCTGGTACCTCACTCTGTATGCTGACAGGTATCTTCACAGTCATGTCGTTACACTGGATGAGAACTGGTAATTGGGGAAGCATCTGCACAGGCCCTCCAGCTAACTTGGTGAGGCGTTTGGGTGCCTTAGCAACATCCTCAGCCTGAAAAAACGATTTATCCACCACAGTTATGCTGGCCCCAGTGTCCCTAATGGCAGGAGTCTCCTGACCATTCACCTGGACACTGTCCTTATAATACTCTTTAGTATTATCGGGGATAGAATTATAGACATCTAAATTCTGTTGTTCCCACAACCCCAGAGATACTAAAGAAACGCTGGCTGAGACTCCAATGGGTTTGTCAGCTAGCAGTAGAAAGTTTCCACTTGCCATTTGGACTTCCTCCTCTGGAGCGAAGGCTAAGGAGACAAGCTGGACCCCTGAAGGTTTACCCTTACATCTGGGATCTCCTTTCACGTGGTCAGTCGAGCCACAAGCAAAGCATTTACCGAATGCTTTCTGGAATGGTGGCTTGTTCTGACCTCCTTCCGGTTTGGCACCAGAAGACACACTATTCTGCTGTGGTTTTCCTTGTGGCTTACCCTTCTGGTTTTGTTTGGGGCCCTCTTTAGAATTTGAGTTATTAGAATTCTCTTTTGAGTCTTTTTTAGGCTGTTTTCCCTCATCCTTTTTCTGAGTTGCCCCAGAATCCTTATGAGTAGCCCTGTTGGCAACCCATAAGTCAGCAGCCTTAGCTAGCCTCCGGGAATCCAATTCCTTCGAATCAGCCAAGTGCTGTCTGAGCTCAGGAGAACAGGCATCATAAATACACTCCAACATAAAAAGATTCCTCATACCCTCATAAGTGTTCACTTTGTAACCCTTAATCCATCCCTCTAAGTTTTTCAACCCTTCACTCACCCAGGTAGCCCAAGGGGTACCATCATGCTTTTTGAGGGTTCTAAACCTCTTAAGATACTGGGAAGGGGTCTTCCCGAATCTAGCTATCAAAGCTAGTTTCACACTTTCGTAATCCATCTTATCCGCCTCCCCCAACTACATTACCACATCAGTCGCAACAAGAGGGAGCCTAGAGAACAACCAGGGAAGTAAATCATTCCCGGTGATGTCCTGGAGCCCATGATTGTACTCAAACAGTTTCAACCAATCCAACACATCCAATCTCGGTTCATACATACCTACTAATTCCTTCAGCATCCGGGGTCTTTTGGGACTGGAGCTCCTAGAGGAACCAGAGGAGAGAGAAGCATTTCCTATAGACAACTTTTTCATCTCTAACTCGTGATTAAGTTCTATTTCCCTGAGTCTTAACTCAGCTTGCTTCTGCTCAGCCTGGGCATTCATCCGTCTGAACTCGAGCTCTTGGTTTCGTTCAGATTGAGCCAAGAACCGCTTGTATTCTAATTCGAGCTTCATTTTTTCAAGTTCAAAATAAGCAGGGTTATTGTGGGACCTGGTATGGGCCCCGTAGGCACAGCTGGCAAGGCAGGTAGAGGAGCAGGGGAGACAGTTTCGTTAGCCTCTCCGTCCTCGTCAGCCTCTTCATCGCTATCATCAGAATTACGATTTAGATCAACACCATCACTGTTATCTACATTTGCTGGAGAGATTGGTTCCTCTGAACCCGTACCCAGACTTTGGTTCGCCAGCAATCTCTCTATTAGTTCTAACTTCTTGCCTCTTACAGGAAGATTCTCTTGCCTACAGAGAGCTCGCAAACTCTCAGTATTTTGACCTGACAAGGATTCTTGACTGTAAGTTTCCATCGTAGACATGTTTTTGAAAGTTACTTTTTAGTGCTAAGTTTTGTGGTTAGTTATCCTAAAGTATCGAAAAGCACTCTAAACTGAATACTCGATACAAATCCCCACCGCTGTACACCAGTGTTAGGCGGAAACCTGTGCAGTTCCCTCTGGGACCACTGCAAAAAGTTTAGGGCTACAGGTGTTTGGCAGTAAACCCACTTGGTAGCAGTCTGCACCACACAGATTCACTGTTGGTAGCTGTGGCTGAGCAGTCAGACTTCCCTCAAGAAGGGTTAAGCAGTATGTGGAGTATACAAGATAGGGCAATTCTGCACAGGAAGACAAGCAAACACGCAACGAGGCTCAGTGTAAAGATATTAAGGTATTTATTCATAACGAAACATCTATGTAAAAACACTAAGGTAATATCACGGCAAACAAATCAAATATAATTACTCTACGAAGAAGAAACAATCAATCCCCCTAGCAATATTTCGACAAGTCTAGGTTTTACCGGCACCACTTATTTACAAACAGAGGTGTATGCCTCAACCTAGATGGCACTCTAATATTTGTTAGGACGGGAGAGAAAAATAGGCAGGTTATGAAATCAACACAGTTCAATACTTCACGGGAAAAATGCAAGGCAAGAAGGCAAGAACCACAATAGATCATAAAGTTCAGAGGCCAGGCCCACTTGGAGAGAGGCAAGGCGGTATGTCCCAAAAGTCTCTCGTGGAAATGCGTTCGAGTCTTTGTAGCAAATTGTTATCGGCAGATTGAACCAGTTCAGAAAAATACGTGAGAAAGCTTGGAGGCGACCCAACGGAAAGGAGAGGATTAAGACACCTCACTCCTACCGATCGAAAGGGAAGCCAGGCGGACACGGTACCTTGTTGTGGAGGGCAGCTCCGGCGGGGGCAGTTGTTCCTGGTGGTGGATGCACGTCGGGTCTTTGCCAAGAGTAGAGATGTTCTCGTCGTCGAAGAAAAGTGAAGTCCGGTGCACCACCAGGGAAGAGACCAGCCGCGGAGTGCTCCGTCACAAGGCACCACCTTTTGGTCGCGGTACAGGGGTAGTGGCTATCCGGTAGCCGAGGTGCTCTGCACGGGCAATTCGACCACTGCGTCCTGAGGCGAATATAAAGCAAAGGGGACTGGTTGTTCCCACCAGTCAGGGGAAGAGATTCTCCGGCAGGGAGATCTCCTCTGTCGTCGGGAAGTGGTGAGTCGGTTCCGCAGGGCTCCACCGGAGGTGTCGTCGTGCAGGTCGGCTCAGCTTTACCCTCGTCGGATTCTTAGGTCCTGTGGCGACTTCTGAAGATCCAGTCCCAAAAGCCCTGCTTTTATGCAGAAAACCCCCATTCATTCAGCCTAGCTGTCAATCAACACATGCTAAGTGGTGAGCGGGGAGGCTCACCACTTGGGCCAATCACTCCAGAGTGCGACCGGAGTTGGCAAGGCAACTCGGTCCAGGGTGCCTAAACCCCCTCCCACACCCCTGAGGTAACCCAGACAGAATGGCACCACTTTGGAGGGTCTCTGTGTCGTAACACGGGGGAGCCCTGCGCAACCGACTCACCACTTCCCGACGACAGAGGAGATCTCCCTGCCGGAGAGTCTCTTCCCCTGACTGGTGGGAACAACCAGTCCCCTTTGCTTTTTATTCGCCTCAGGACGCAGTGGTCGAATTGCCCGTGCAGAGCACCTCGGCAACCGGATAGCCACTACCCCTGAACCGCGACCAAAAGGTGGTGCCTTGTGACGGAGCACTCCGCGGCTGGTCTCTTCCCTGGTGGTGCACCGGACTTTACTTTCCTTCGACGACGAGATCATCTCCACTCTTAGCCAAGACCCGACGTGCATCCACCACCAGGAACAACTGCCCCCGCCGGAGCTGCCCTCCACAACAAGGTACCGTGTCCGCCTGGCTTCCCTTTCGGTCGGTTCGAGTGAGGTGTCTTAATCCTCTCCGTTCCGCTGGGTCGCCTCCAAGCTTTGCTCATTCTTTGTTCTGAACTGGTTCAATCTGCCGATAACAATTTGCTATAAAGACTTGAATGCATCTCCACTAGAGATTTTTTGGGACATCGCGCCTTGCCTCTCTCCGAGTGGGCCTGGCCTCTGAACTTTATGATCTATTGTGATTCTTGCCTTCCTGCCTTGCATTTTATCCGCGTAGGATTGAACTGTGTTGACTTCATAACCTGCCTATCTTTTTTTCTCTCCCTTCCTAACTAATATTCGAATGTCATCTAGGTTGAGGTATACACCTCTGTCTGAAAATAAGTGGTACCGGTAGAACCTAGAGTTGTCGATATTTTGCTAGGGGGATTGATCGTTTTCTACTCCGTAGAGTAATTGTGTTTGATTTGTTTGCCGTGATTTGCTTTAGTGTTTTTCATAGACATTTTGTTATAAATAAATACCTTAATATCTTTACACTAAGCCTCGTTGCGTGTTTGCTTGTCTTGCTGTGAAGAATTGCCCTATTTTGTATACTCCACATACTGACCAACTTTTCTTGAGAGAAGTCTGACTGCTCAGCCACAGCTACCAAGTGAATCTGTGTGGTACAGACTGCTACCAAGTGGGTTCACCGCCAACGCCTGTAGTCCTAAATCTTTTGCAGTGGTCCCAGAGGGAACTGCACAGGTTTCCGCCTAACACTGGTGTACAGCGGTGGGATTTGTATCGAGTATACAGTTTAGAGTGCTTTTCGACACTGTAGGATAACTAACCACAAAACTTTGCACAAAAAGCAACTTTCAAAAAACATGTCTAGAATGGAAACTTACAGTCAAGAGTCTTTGTCAGGTGAAAATACTGAGAGTTTGCGAGCTCTCTGTAAGAGGCAAGAAGTTAGAACTAATAGAGAGATTGCTGGCGAACCAAAGTCTGGGTACTGGTTCAGAGGAACCACTCTCCCCAGCGAATGTAGACGACAGTAATGGTGTTGATCTGAATCGTAATTCTGATAATAGCGATGAAGAGGCTGACGAGGACGGAGAGGCTAACGAAACTGTCTCCCCCGCTCCTCTACCTGCCTTACCAGCTGTGCCTACGGGGCCCATACCAGGTCCCACAAGTAACCCTGCTTATTTTGAACTTGAAAAAATGAAGCTCGAATTAGAATATAAACGGTTCTTGGCTCAATCTGAACGAAACCAAGAGCTCGAGTTCAGACGGATGAATGCCCAGGCTGAGCAGAAGCAAGCTGAGTTAAGACTCAGGGAAATAGAACTTAATCACGAGTTAGAGATGAAAAAGTTGTCTATCGAAAATGCTTCTCTCTCCTCTGGTTCCTCTAGGAGCTCCAGTCCCAAAAGACCCCGGATGCCGAAGGAATTAGTGGGTATGTATGAACCGAGATTGGATGTGTTGGATTGGTTGAAACTGTTTGAATACAATCATGGGCTCCGGGACATCACCGGGAATGCGTTGCTTCCATGGTTGTTCTCTAGGCCCCCTCCTGTTGCGACTGATGTGGTAATGGTGTTGGGGGAGGCGGATAAGACGGATTACGAAAGTGTGAAACTAGCTTTGATAGCTAGATTCGGGAAGACCCCTTCCGAGTATCTTAAGAGGTCTAGAACCCTCAAAAAGCATGATGGTACCCCTTGGGCTACCTGGGTGAGTGAAGGGTTGAAAAACTTAGAGGGATGGATTAAGGGTTACAAAGTGAACACTTATGAGGGTATGAGAAATCTTTTTATGTTGGAGTCTATTTATGATGCCTGTTCTCCTGAGCTCAGACAGCACTTGGCTGATTCGAAGGAATTGGATTCCAGGGCACTAGCTAAGGCTGCTGACTTGTGGGTTGCCAACAGGGCTACTCATAAGGATTCTGGGGCAACTCAGAAAAAGGATGAGGGGAAACAGCCTAAAAAAGACTCAAAAGAGAATTCGAATAACTCACATTCCAAAGAGGGCCCCAAACAAAACCAGAAGGGTAACCCACCGGGAAAACCACAGCAGAATAGTGTGTCTTCTGGTGCCAAACCGGAAGGAGGTCAGAACAAGCCACCATTCCAGAAAGCATTCGGTAAATGCTTTGTTTGTGGCTCGACTGACCACGTGAAAGGAGATCCCAGATGTAAGGGTAAACCTTCAGGGGTCCAGCTTGTCTCCTTAGCCTTCGCTCCAGAGGAGGAAGTCCAAATGGCAAGTGGAAAATTTCTACTGCTAGCTGACGAACCCATTGGAGTCTCAGCCAGCGTTTCTTTAGTATCTCTGGGGTTGTGGGAACAACAGAATTTAGATGTCTATAATTCTATCCCCGATAATACTAAAGAGTATTATAAGGACAGTGTCCAGGTGAATGGTCAGGAGACTCCTGCCATTAGGGACACTGGGGCCAGCATAACTGTGGTGGATAAATCGTTTTTTCAGGCTGAGGATGTTGCTAAGGCACCCAAACGCCTCACCAAGTTAGCTGGAGGGCCTGTGCAGATGCTTCCCCAATTACCAGTTCTCATCCAGTGTAACGACATGACTGTGAAGATACCTGTCAGCATACAGAGTGAGGTACCAGGACGCGTACTGTTGGGTAACGATTTGAAAACTCTCGGAGTTGTATCGCATACTAGCAGACCTCCTAGTAAACGGTTACAGGAACTAACCAGACCCGCACGAGAGAGGACCATGCGCGGTACTCTCCCGGAGATGATGAAGAAAGAAATCACTCCTGCTCCACTGGAACTGTCGCCCGCTGTCTCCAAGAAATCAGAAGCAAAGGGGAAACCTAAGACTTCTATCCCGAAACCAGCCGCCAGCACTCCAGTGCAGCCAACACGGACTTCCCCGCGGTTGTCCAACGTCACACCCATAATTCCACCTCCAGCCGAGGCTGAGAGGGAGGTACAACCCTGCGTGGTGGAATTAGACTCTGAGGAAGAGCTAATGGAAGGCCAGGAACTCATTGGAGATCTGGATCCTGTTGACCATCCTGAGCTGCAGTCTTTACTGGCAGAAGGTGGACCCAGCAGGGCAGACTTCAGTAAGGGACAGAGAGAATGTCCAACTCTGGAAGGTCTTCGCCATCAGGCAGAAGCTCAGGCTGAAGGGAAAGAGCCTGGGAAATACAGGTTGCACTGGGAAGATGGCCTCTTCTACAGTGAACCGACCGAGTCTGCACCTGGAGACTACAAACGCCTTGTAGTACCCCAAGAGAACAGACCACAGTTCTTGCAGTTAGCCCACGAGATTCCTTTGGCTGGTCACTTGAGTTTCAAGAAGACTAAGGAAAGGCTCTCGCTCTACTTCTATTGGCCAAAGATGGGGGCCGAAGTAGAAAAACACTGCAGGAGCTGCCACACCTGCCAGATCTCTGGTAAGGTTGGATCCAAGAACGTGGCACCGTTAGTGCCTCTCCCGGTTGTGGGAGTCCCATTTGAAGAGTAGGGATTGACATCGTTGGTCCCCTTGATCCTCCAACCTCCTCAGGCAACAGGTTTATACTTGTTGTAGTAGACCATGCTACTAGGTATCCTGAGGCAATTCCTATGAGGACTGTTACAGCTCCGGCTGTGGCTAAGGCCCTCCTTGGTATTTTTACCAGGGTCGGGTTTCCTAAGGAAGTAATCTCTGACAGGGGGTCAAACTTTATGTCCCACTACATGAAAGCCATGTGGAAAATCTGCGGAGTAACTTACAAGTTCTCAACGGCTTACCACCCACAAACCAATGGGTTGGTAGAATGGTTCAACCGAACCATGAAGAGCATGATAGGTGCTCTAGAGGAACCCCTTAAGCGTAAGTGGGACCTTCTATTGCCATGCCTTCTCTTTGCTTATAGAGAAGTCCCTCAGGAGGGAGTAGGTTACTCTCCCTTGGAACTACTCTATGGTCATCCCGTCAGAGGTCCATTGGCCCTGATTAAGGAGGGGTTGGAGAGTGCTCCTTCCCCCAAGCCAGTCAGAGTGACTGACTAAGTGATAGGTCTCCGGAGGAGAATGTCGCACATGATGACGGAAGCAAGCGATAACTTGAAAGCTGGACAAGCATTGGTCAAGCACTGGCACGATCAAAAGGCTAACATGGTTGAGTTCGCTCAAGACCAGCTCGTTCTCGTTATGATCCCAACAAGGCAGAGGGCCTTGCAAGATAAGTGGATGGGACCCTACCGAGTAGTGGGTAAACTCAGAGAGGTTAACTATCTGGTGGACTTGGGCAATCCCAAGGAGGCTCCGACAGTCTTTCACACCAACCGACTTAAAGCGTATGTCTCACGACCTCATGTAGGAGCGTTGCTTCTAGCATCATCTGAGGAAGAAGAAGAGAGTGAAGCTCTTCCGGATCTCCTCAGAGGCTTACCTTTAGATGAAAAAATTGAAGGAGTAAATCTCTCCTCCAATCTGACACCCGAGCAACAAGAAGAGTGCAAATCTATGCTGAATCAGTTTGCCTCTCTGTTCTCGCTTTCACCAGGCTTGACCCCTTGGGGCCAGCACGACATACTCACTGGTGACTGTCTGCCGGTCAAAAGCAGAGGATACCGCATGTCAGAAAACGTACGAACCCACAACAAAGGTGAGGTCAGCAAGATGCTTGATCTCGGGGTAATAGAGCCCTCTACTAGTCCATGGTCTAGCCCAGTTGTGTTAGTACCAAAGGCCGGATCTAAAGAACTTAGATTCTGCGTGGATTATCGAGCTCTTAATGCAGTCACCACGACTGATGCCCACCCTTTGCCAAGAACAGATGAGTTGGTGGATAAACTCGGCGCCGCCAAGTTCCTCAGCACATTTGACTTGACTTCAGGCTATTGGCAAATAGCCCTGACAGACCATGCCAAGGAGAAAACTGCATTTTCTACCCCCGTTGGCTTATACCAGTTTAAGGTAATGCCTTTCGGACTAAAGAATGCACCTGCTACGTTTCAACGGATGGTAAACCAGGTTCTGAATGGGATGGAGGACTTCTGCATGGCATACTTGGATGACATCGCAGTGTTCAGCAATTCCTGGGAAGAACATGTAATCCACCTGAGAGATGTTTTGCAGGCTCTTGGACGAGCCAATCTGACCATAAAGGCAAGTAAATGCCAAATTGGACAGAGTAAGGTAGTCTATCTTGGGCATGAGGTAGGCGGTGGAGAAATAAGGCCTTTGCTCAGTAAGATCGAAGCTGTGCAAAATTGGACAACACCGACTACTCAAACCCAGGTGAAAGCCTTCCTAGGCCTCACTGGGTATTACAGGAATTTCATAGAGAACTATGGGACCATAGCTTCTCCACTGAATGTCATCTCCTCGCCCAAATTTCCTAAAAAGGTTAAATGGAACGAGGAGTGCAATCAGGCTTTTGAAAACCTGAAACAGGCTCTTTGCCAAGCCCCAGTACTCAGAGCTCCTGATTACCGCCAACACTTCATTGTGCAGACAGATGCTTCCAATGTAGGGATAGGTGCCGTACTCAGTCAACTGGATGGGAAAGGTAGGGAGCACCCCGTTTGCTTCATCAGCCGCAAGCTGAAGGATCCTGAAACAAGGTGGGCAACAATCGAAAGAGAGTGCTTTGCTATCATGTGGGCTCTGAAGAAGTTTAGGCCGTACTTGTATGGTTCTACTTTTGTTATTCAGACTGACCACCAACCCTTGAGATGGTTAATGCAAATGAAAGGGGAAAACCCAAAACTATTGAGATGGTCGATCTGCCTGCAAGGGTTTGATTTCACCATTGAGCACAGGTCAGGGTGTCACCACCAAAATGCTGATGGTCTCTCTAGGATGTATGTCATCGACTAGAGGTATGAGATTCATCCAGGAGTGGATTAAATCCTCCTGTCCCTTAGTCTGGGGGGGCGAGTGTTAGGGAGAATTCTCTGTTCAGGCTGAATTTCCTAACCTTGTGAGTCCCCCAGCAGCTTTGCTGGATGTCTGGAGTTTGTTTTTTTCCATCCTGCCAAGAGTGAGACTCTTTTTCTCCAACTCTTGGACATGTATGTGTGTAATTCCTTTGAAATGTCAATGTGTTCGATGGGCTATGGGGTCTTTTACTCCATAGGGTCTCATATGTTTTTCTATGTGTGTTATACCGCACCCTACGTGTTGTAACACGGGGGCGCCCTAGCGGGTCCCCCACCATAGACTCCATACCCGGGGACTGACTACTGTCTCCCCGTGCATGTAAAGTCACCATTGGCTTTACTAGACCTAAATTTACTAACAGAACTTGTACCAACCATCTTATTGTGGACGTACTAGTAGGGGTAATTCGATTACTCCTGGATCTGTTACTCGAGGGGGCACTGTCCCGTCCCCCCTCGTCCAGTTTTGGCTGGTGGCAGTGGAAACTACTTGTTATGTTCGATTCCGAACATAACCCTATGGGACTCGTCCCATTGTTGGAGATTGATACTTTTTCTCATTAATCTCTGACGTACCACCGATCTACTTATCTTAAATAAGTTTATCGAGTGGTATTTTCTGCCAGAACTCGGTTTTAAAATGGCGTCTGTGTTCGTCTCTGTGACTCCTAAACCAAAGGTTGAGCCCTTTGTTCCACTTTTGGCGGGCCTCTGTACAGAGACCCTCCAAAGTGGTGCCATTCTGTCTGGGTTACCTCAGGGGTGTGGGAGGGGGTTTAGGCACCCTGGACCGAGTTGCCTTGCCAACTCAGGTCGCACTCTGGAGTGATTGGCCCAAGTGGTGAGCGTTCCGGCGCACCACTTAGCATGTGTTGATTGACAGCTAGGCTGAATGAATGGGGGTTTTCTGCATAAAAGCAGGGCTTTTGGGACTGGATCTTCAGAAGTCGCCACAGGACCTAAGAATCCGACGAGGGTAACGCTGAGCCGACCTGCACGACGACACCTCCGGTGGAGCCCTGCGGAACCGACTCACCACTTCCCGACGACAGAGGAGATCTCCCTGCCAGAGAGTCTCTTCCCCTGACTGGTGGGAACAACCAGTCCCCTTTGCTTTTTATTCGCCTCAGGACGCAGTGGTCGAATTGCCCGTGCAGAGCACCTCGGCAACCGGATAGCCACTACCCCTGAACCGCGACCAAAAGGTGGTGCCCTGTGACGGAGCACTCCGCGGCTGGTCTCTTCCCTGGTGGTGCACCGGACTTTACTTTCCTTCGACGACGAGATCATCTCTACTCTTGGCCAAGACCCGACGTGCATCCACCACCAGGAACAACTGCCCCCGCCGGAGCTGCCCTCCACAACAAGTTACTGTGTCCGCCTGGCTTCCCTTTCCGTCGGTTCGAGAGAGGTGTCTTAATCCTCTCCGTTCCGCTGGGTCGCCTCCAAGCTTTGCTCATTCTTTGTTCTGAACTGGTTCAATCTGCCGATAACAATTTGCTATAAAGACTTGAATGCATCTCCACTAGAGACTTTTTGGGACATCGCGCCTTGCCTCTCTCCGAGTGGGCCTGGCCTCTGAACTTTATGATCTATTGTGATTCTTGCCTTCCTGCCTTGCATTTTATCCGCTTAGGATTGAACTGTGTTGACTTCATAACCTGCCTATCTTTTTTTCTCTCCCTTCCTAACTAATATTCGAGTGTCATCTAGGTTGAGGTATACACCTCCGTCTGAAAATAAGTGGTACCGGTAGAACCTAGAGTTGTCGATATTTTACTAGGGGGATTGATCGTTTTCTACTCCGTAGAGTAATTGTGTTTGATTTGTTTGCCGTGATTTGCTTTAGTGGTTTTCATAGACATTTTGTTATAAATAAATACCTTAATATCTTTACACTAAGCCTCGTTGCGTGTTTGCTTGTCTTGCTGTGAAGAATTGCCCTATTTTGTATACTCCACATACTGACCAACTTTTCTTGAGAGAAGTCTGACTGCTCAGCCACAGCTACCAAGTGAATCTGTGTGGTACAGACTGCTACCAAGTGGGTTCACCGCCAACGCCTGTAGTCCTAAATCTTTTGCAGTGGTCCCAGAGGGAACTGCACAGGTTTCCGCCTAACACCCAGCAGTGCAGGGGCACCCTCCACCAGGCCCCCACTCATGTCTCCCATCACCCCCACCCCCCAGCAGTGCAGGGCACCCTCCACCATGCCCCACTCATGTCCCCCTGCACCCCCACCCCCCAGCAGTGAAGGGCACCCTCCACCAGGCCCCCACACATGTCTCCCACCACCCCCACCCCCAGCAGTGCAGGGGCACCATCCACCAGGCCCCCACTCATGTCTCCCATCACCCCCACCCCCCAGCAGTGCAGGGGAAGCCTCCACCAGGCCCCCACTCATGTCTCCCTGCACCCCCACCCCCCAGCAGTGCAGGGGCAGCCTCCACCAGGCCCCCACTCATGTCTCCCATCACCCCCACCCCCCAGCAGTGCAGGGGCAGCCTCCACCAGGCCCCCACTCATGTCTCCCTGCACCCCCACCCCCCAGCAGTGCAGGGGCAGCCTCCACCAGGCCCCCACTCATGTCTCCCACCACCCCTACCCCCCAGCAGTGCAGGGCACCCTCCACCAGGCCCCCACACATGTCTCCCACCACCCCCACCCCCCAGCAGTGCAGGGGCAGCCTCCACCAGGCCCCCACTCATGTCTCCCACCACCCCCACACCCCAGCAGTGCAGGGCACCCTCCACCAGGCCCCCACACATGTCTCCCATCACCCCCACCCCCCAGCCGTGCGATTTGCCTGGGTACGTGTATTCATGGGGTGCGCGGGTAGTCTCCCATGCGATACCATCAGGGTACGTGTATTATGGGTCCGCGTGAACTTCCACACGCAATACCAGCAGGCTACGTGTATTACGGGGTTCGCGGGAAGTTCCACACGCGATTGCCCTGGGTACGTGTATTTCGGGGTGCGCGTGAACTTCCACACGCGACTGGGCCTGTGAGAGTGGGGTACGTGTATTCCAGGGGTGGGCGGGAAGATTCACACGTTCGCCTACAACGCGCCGAAAAATAAATGGTCCAATCCTGAAACACGTACGCCAGTATGAAGCAGGCGTACGTCGACCCGCGCAGCATAAAAGTGCGCGCAAACAACAAACAAGCTCAGACGCCAGGATGAATATACCGTTCCTAGCAGCAGTGGCCGTGGGTTACCAAAGGAGGAGGAGGAGGATAGTGAGGGCCCGAATTTTCACTACAGGTTTCCACCACACATAATACTGGACCTGGTCAGTGAGTGGGAGGATGACCTCACATCACCCACCCTGTACTCCCAAGCACTCAGCCCCCTGGAGAAGGTCCTCAATGTACTGCACTTCTTGGCCAAAGGATCATTTCAGCGTACAAGTGCCATAGTGGGTGGGGTGTCACAGGCCACGCAGTCACGCTGCCTACACCAGGTCTTGAACATCATCACTGCACGCCCATCAGTCCGTAGGCACATATACCTGCCCAGGACACCTGCAGAAAGGCAGGCTGCCGCCCTCAATTTCTACGTTGTGGTACAATTCCCCAAAGTGCTAGGTGCCATTGACTGCACCCATGTGGCACTACGTCCCCCCAGGGCATCTGAGCACATCTATAGGAACCGCAAGCACTGGCATTCCATCAACGTGCAGGTAGTATGTAATGCCAAGGGAATCATCACCTCAGTATATGCCAACTATCCAGGGTCCACCCATGACAGCTTCATTTACCGAATGTCTACCCTAAGCCGGGACCTAGAAGCTGGGCGGCATGGCGATACATGGCTGCTTGGTGAGCATGAATGCCACTGCACATGCATGAATGTCAGATGCAGAGTTATGTCACTATCCCACTAATGATACCCATCACCTCCTCACCAGGGTACAGTGCCTACCCTCTGAGCACCCACATGATGACGCCAATTCGGAACCCCATCACGCCTCCCGAGGTAAGATACAACACAGCCCATATTGCAACCCGGGGCATAGTGGAGCGCACATTCGGAGTGCTCAAGGCACGCTTTCTCTCCCTTGACCGTTCTGGCGGGCAGCTGTTATATGCACCCCCAGTAGTGTGCAGGATCATAGTGGCAGCATGTGTCCTGCACAATGTTGCAACACGCCGGGGCCTGGCTGTGGACATGGTGGTGCCCCCACATCCCCAACCACATGCACGCCCGCTGCGCATGGGAGGCGAAAGGGCACGGGGTGAGGCAGCCCGTACGCAGCTGGTGGCTAATTACTTCACATAGAAATCACACCCCTGTGGAGTGCACAAAGCCCTGGCACATACCATCTGATAAGCAATGATGACTCGACCTGACAATTATGACTAACAAAGGGACAGTCAACTGTCAGAACCATAGCAGCCTGAGATTTGTTCATGTGGAAGTGTCACAATGTGTGCATCCCTACCTACACAAACACCACCAATGCAGTGTCATCAAAAGACACACTTCCATGCTGCAGAAATGAATACCCACTTGCAAAATACTTCATGAGAACAATGCCATGTCACCCAACCCCTCCCCGGCCCGGCCACACAACACACCATGGCATGTCATGCAATGTGAGAGAAAACAAATTAATCCCCACAACATGCCCCAAGTGTCACCAACTACAGTGTCCCTAATGTAAACATGGCCACACATGAAATGCTCACAGTAATGCAGGACCTACAACACACATTACCAAATACTTACCAAGAATACCAATCACCTACACAACCTCCATCCTACCTTAAACATGACATTACAGACTTAAAAATTTGCTAGCCTCACTACCTGATGATGCCAGCACTTCGAACACTTCCAAGTATACAGTGTTAGCGCCACGCAAGAGTGTAGGTGCACTGCTTACAACATGGACTCCAGTTCCAAGGTGGACCGCCTTTTGAAGACATGAGAAATGGACCTGCAAATTAGGAGGATGAGATGGATGCAGAGGCACATATCAATACACCATGCAGTGTACAATACAACAACAATATGCACTATGAATGTATACACAGTATTGACTACAGACTGCCCACACATCGAATGGGAGTCCAACGTCACCATGTACGTCAATGTCACTTGGGCACACCCTTTGCAAGCCCATGGAAACGGGAAGCAGGAGGGGTGTGTGTCACACAAACCCAAGCATCTGAACCAAATTCATGACAAGCCTGCATGTGCCCAGCCACAATACAGTGTATGCCCACGGGAGCCACACAAGGCAACACACTGTCCAAAAAAAAAAAAAGAAAAATCAAAAATGGCCATTAATGGGCCCGGGGGGGTGGGGGAGGCCACCCAGGAGGTCCGAGGACAGGGTGCACACCAAAACCCACCTGTGTGGATCTTGCGAAAAAAACACCTCCATGGGCTCATGGCCTACACGGCTACCCTATTGTGGGAGAATCACTGCTGTCGCTCTGCTCACCCTCTGCAGCTGCATCAGGAGGTGGTGGCACTATGGGAGGCAGCCCACGCAAAGCCCTAGTCTGTTCCTCCAAGGCAGCAAGCATGCGGGTGTGGTAGGTCTCGTTCTGGAGGATAATTGTGCGTAGGTCCCCATGCAACAACTCACGGGATGCCCGGACCTCCGCCCTAGTTGCCTGCATCTCAGCTGAGAGCGTACGTGTGAGACGCTCCAGCTGCTGTTCTGTCCTTCTGTTTGTTGAAGCCTCAAGCTCAACAAGAGTCATCCTGAGGTGAAGGAGTTCCACCCTCAGGGTTTCCCTGTGGCCCTGGGACTCTATGGAAATGGCTTCCCGCAGAGTAGCCAGTGCCGCCCGCCTGTCCCTGTCGGACGCCAACATGTCCTCCCTATGTGACTGGCAGATGGAGTCTGTTGCCTGCGGTAGTCGCTCCATCAGCCTTTCGGGGGGGACAATGGAAGTGGCCACCCTATCCATGGCCTGAGCCATCATCTCTGATGATGCTGCCTGTTGGGTTGTGTTAGGGAGAATTCTCTGTTTAGGCTGAATTTCCTAACCTAGTGAGTCCCCCAGCAGCTTTGCTGGATTTCTGGAGTTTGTTTTTTTCCATCCTGCCAAGAGTGAGACTCTTTTTCTCCCACTCTTGGACATGAATGTGTGTAAATCCTTTGAATGTCAATGTGTTCTATAGGCTATGGGGTCTTTTACTCCATAGGGTCTCATATGTTTTTCTATGTGTGTTACACCGCACCCTACGTGCCGTAACACTGGGGCGTCCTAGCGGACCTCCACCATAGACTTCATACCCGGGGACTGACTACTGTCTCCCCGGGCATGTAAAGTCACCATTGGCTTTACTAGACCTAAATTTACTAACAGAACTAGTACAAACCATCTTATTATGGACGTGCTAGTAGGGGTAATTCGATTACTCCTAGATCTGTTACTCGAGGGGGCACTGTCCCGTCCCCCCTCGTCGAGTTTTGGCTGGTGGCAGTGGAAACTACTTGTTATGCTCGACCCTGAACATAACCCTATGGGATTCGTCCCTTTGTTAGAGATTGATACTTTTCCTTGTTAATCTCTATTATACCATCAGTTTACTTATCTTAAATAAGTTTACCGGATGGTATTTTCTGCCAGAACTCGGTTTTTAAAATGGCGTCTGTGTTCGTCTCTGTGACTCCTAAACCAAAGGTTGAGCCCTTTGTTCCACTTTTGGCGGGCCTCTGTACACCTCTTTTTTAGCTTCAGAGACCCTCCAAAGTGGTGCCATTCTGTCTGGGTTACCACAGGGGTTTGGGAGGGGGTTTAGGCACCCTGGACCGAGTTGCCTTGCCAACTCCGGTCGCACTCTGGTGTGATTGGCCCAAGTGGTGAGCCTCCCCGCTCACCACTTAGCATGTGTTGATTGACAGCTAGGCTGAATGAATGGGGGTTTTCTGCATAAAAGCAGGGCTTTTGTGACTGGATCTTCAGAAGTCGCCACAGGACCTAAGAATCCGATGAGGGTAACGCTGAGCCCGCGGTTGCACGACGACACTCCCGGTGGAGCCCTGCGGAACCGACTCACCACTTCCCGACGACAGAGGAGATCTCCCTGCCGGAGAGTCTCTTCCCCTGACTGGTGGGAACAACCAGTCCCCTTTGCTTTTTCTTCGCCTCAGGACGCAGTGGTCGAATTGCCCGTGCAGAGCACCTCGGCAACCGGATAGCCACTACCCCTGTACCACGACCAAAAGGTGGTGCCTTGTGATGGAGCACTCCGCGGCTGGTCTCTTCCCTGGTGGTGCACCAGACTTCACTTTTCTTCGACGACGAGATCATCTCTACTCTTGGCAAAGACCTGACGTGCATCCACCACCAGGAACAACTGCCCCCGCCGGAGCTGTCTCTCCACAAACAAGGTACCGTGTCCGCCTGGCTTCCCTTTCAATCGGTTCGAGTGAGGTGTCTTAATCCTCTCCTTTCCGTTGGGTCGCCTCCAAGCTTTCTCACGTATTGTTCTGAACTGGTTCAATCTGCCGATAACAATTTGCTATAAAGACTCAAACGCATTTCCACTAAGAGACTTTTTGGGACATATCGCCTTGCCTCTCTCCGAGTGGGCCTGGCCTCTGAACTTTCTGATCTATTGTGGTTCTTGCCTTCTTGCCTTGCATTTTTCCCGTGAAGTATTGAACTGTGTTGATTTCGTAACCTGCTTATTTTTCTCTCCCATCCTAACTAATATTAGAGTGCCATCTAGGTTGAGGCATACACCTCTGTCTGTAAATAAGTGATGCTGGTAGAACCTAGACTTGTCGAAATATTGTTAGGGGGATTGATCGTTTCTTCTTCGTAGAGTAATTGTGATTGAAGTGTTTGCCGTGATAGTGCCATAGTGTTTTCCATAGATGTTCCGTTATAAATAAATACCTTAATATCTTTACACCGAGCCTCGTTGTGTGTTTGCTTGTCTTACTGTGAAGAATTTCCCTATATTGTATACTCCACATACTGCTTGACTCTTCTTGAGGGAAGTCTGACTGCTCAGCCACAGCTACCAAGTGAATCTGTGTGGTACAGACTGCTACCAAGTGGGTTTACTGCCAAACACCTGTAGTCCTAAATCTTTTGCAGTGGTCCCAGAGGGAACTGCACAGGTTTCTGCCTAACACTGGTGGCAGCGGTGGGATTTGTATCGAGTATACAGTTTAGAGTGCTTTTCGACACTTTAGGATAACTAAATACGAAGCTTAGCACTAAAAAGCAACTTTCAAAAACATGTCTACGATGGAAACTTACAGTCAAGAATCCTTGTCAGGTGAAAATACTGAGAGTTTGCGAGCTCTCTGTAGGCAAGAGAATCTTTCTGTAAGAGGCAAGAAGTTAGAACTAATAGAGAGATTGCTGGCGAACCAAAGTCTGGGTACTGGTTCAGAGGAACCAAGTTCTCCAGCAACTGTAGATAACAGTGATGGTGTTGATCTAAATCGTAATTCTGATGATAGCGATGAAGAGGCTGACGAGGACGGAGAGGCTAACGAAACTGTCTCCCCTGCTCCTCTACCTGCCTTACCAGCTGTGCCTACGGGGCCCATACCAGGTCCCACATGTAACCCTGCTTATTTTGAACTTGAAAAAATGAAGCTCGAATTAGAATACAAACGGTTTCTTGGCTCAATCTGAACGAAACCAAGAGCTCGAGTTCAGACGGATGAATGCCCAGGCTGAGCAGAAGCAAGCTGAGGTAAGACTCAGGGAAATAGAACTTAATCACGAGTTAGAGATGAAAAAGTTGTCTATAGAAAATGCTTCTCTCTCCTCTGGTTCCTCTAGGAGCTCCAGTCCCAAAAGACCCCGGATGCCAAAGGAATTAGTGGGTATGTATGAACCGAGATTGGATGTGTTGGATTGGTTAAAACTGTTTGAGTACAATCATGGGCTCCAGGACATCACCGGGAATTATTTACTTCCCTGGTTGTTCTCTAGGCTCCCTCCTGATGCGACTGATGTGGTAATGGAGTTGGGGGAGGCGGATAAGACGGATTACGAAAGTGTGAAACTAGCTTTGATAGCTAGATTCGGGAAGACCCCTTCCCAGTATCTTAAGAGGTTTAGAACCCTCAAAAAGCATGATGGTACCCCTTGGGCTACCTGGGTGAGTGAAGGGTTGAAAAACATAGAGGGATGGATTAAGGGTTACAAAGTGAACACTTATGAAGGTATGAAGAATCTTTTTATGTTGGAGTCTATTTATGATGCCTGTTCTCCTGAGCTCAGACAGCACTTGGCTGATTCGAAGGAATTGGATTCCCGGAAGCTAGCTAAGGCTGCTGACTTGTGGGTTGCCAACAGGGCTACTGACAAGGATTCTGGGGCAACTCAGAAAAAGGACGAGGGAAAACAGCCTAAAAAAGACTCAAAAGAGAATTCGAATAACTCAAATTCCAAAGAGGGCCCCAAACAAAACCAGAAGGGTAAGCCACCGGGAAAACCACAGCAGCATAGTGTGTCTTCTGGTGCCAAACCGGAAGGAGGTCAGAACAAGCCACCATTCCAAAAAGCATTCAGTAAATGCTTTGTTTGTGGCTCGACTGACCACGTGAAAGGAGATCCCAGATGTAAGGGTAAACCTTCAGGGGTCCAGCTTGTCTCCTTAGCCTTCGCTCCAGAGGAGGAAGTCCAAATGGCAAGTGGAAACTTTCTACTGCTAGCTGACGAACCCATTGGAGTCTCAGCCAGCGTTTCTTTAGTATCCCTGGGATTGTGGGAACAACAGAATTTAGATGTCTATAATTCTATCCCCGATAATACCAAAGAGTATTATAAGGACAGTGTCCAGGTGAATGGTCAGGAGACTCCTGCCATTAGGGACACTGGGGCCAGCATAACTGTGGTGGATAAATCATTTTTTCAGGCTGAGGATGTTGCTAAGGCACCCAAACGCCTCACCAAGTTAGCTGGAGGGCCTGTGCAGATGCTGCCCCAATTACCAGTTCTCATCCAGTGTAACGAAATGACTGTGAAGATACCTGTCAGCATACAGAGTGAGGTACCAGGATGCGTACTGTTGGGTAACGATTTGAAAACTCTCTGAGTTGTATCGCATACTCCCAGACCTCCTAGTAAACGGTTACCGGAGCTAAACAGACCCACAAGAGAGAGGACCATGCGCGGTACTGTCCAGGAGATGATGAAGAAAGAGATCACTCCTGCTCCACTGGAATTGTCGGCAGCTGTCTCCAAGAAATCAGAGGCGAAAGGGAAACCTAAGACTTCTATCCCGAAACCAGCAGCCAGCATTTCAGTGCAGCCAACACGGACTTCCCCGCGGTTGTCCAAAGTTACACCCGTAACTCCACCTCCAGCAGAGGCTGAGAGGGAGGTGCAACCCTGTGTGGTAGAATTAGACTCTGAGGAAGAGCTAATGGAAGGCCAGGAACTCATTGGAGATCTGGATCCTGTTGACCATCCTGAGCCGCAGTCTTTACTGGCAGAAGGTGGACCCAGCAGGGCAGACTTCAGTAAGGGACAGAGAGAATGTCCAACTCTGGAAGGTCTTCGCCACCAGGCAGAAGCTCAGGCTGAAGGGCAAGAGCCTGAGAAATACAGGTTGCACTGGGAAGATGGCCTCTTCTACAGTGAACCGACCGAGTCTGCACCTGGAGACTACAAACGACTTGTAGTACCCCAAGAGAACAGACCACAGTTCTTGCAGTTAGCCCACGAGATTCCTTTGGCTGGTCACTTGAGTTTCAAGAAGACTAAGGAAAGGCTCTCTCTCTACTTCTATTGGCCGAAGATGGGGACCGAAGTAGAAAAACACTGCAGGAGCTGCCACACCTGCCAGACCTCTGGTAAGGTTGGCTCCAAGAATGTGGCACCTTTAGTGCCTCTCCCAGTTGTGGGAGTCCCGTTTGAGAGAGTAGGGATTGACATTGTTGGTCCCCTTGATCCTCCAACCTCCTCAGGCAACAGGTTTATACTTGTTGTAGTAGACCATGCTACTAGGTATCCTAAGGCAATTCCTATGAGGACTGTTACAGCTCCGGCCGTGGCTAAGGCCCTCCATGGTATTTTTACTAGGGTCGGGTTTCCTAAGGAAGTAATCTCTGACAGGGGGTCAAACTTTATGTCCCACTACATGAAAGCCATGTGGAAAACCTGTGGAGTTACTTACAAGTTCTCAACAGCTTACCACCCACAAACCAATGGGTTGGTAGAACGGTTCAACTGAACCATGAAGAGCATGATAGGTGCTTTAGAGGAACCCTTAAGCTTAAGTGGGACCTTCTAATGCCATGCCTTCTCTTTGCTTATAGAGAAGTCCCTCAGGAGGGAGTAGGTTACTCTCCCTTCGAACTACTCTATGGTCATCCCGTCAGAGGTCCATTGGCCCTGATTAAGGAGGGGTTGGAGCGTGCTCCTTCCCCCAAGCCAGTCAGAGTGACTGACTACGTGATAGGTCTCCGGAGGAGAATGTCGCACATGATGACGGAAGCAAGCGATAACTTGAACGCTGGACAAGCATTGGTCAAGCACTGGCATGATCAAAAGGCTAACATGGTTGAGTACGCTCAAGACCAGCTCATTCTTGTTATGATCCCAACAAGGCAGAGGGCCTTGCAAGATAAGTGGATGGGACCCTTCAGAGTTGTGGGTAAACTCGGAGAGGTCAACTATCTGGTGGACTTAGGCAATCCCAAGGAGGCTCCGACAGTCTTTCACACCAACCAACTCAAAGCGTATGTCTCAAGACCCGATGTAGGAGCGTTGCTTCTAGCATCATCCGAGGAAGAAGAAGAGAGTGAAGCTCTTCCGGATCTCCTCAGAGGCTTACCTTTAGATGAAAAAATTGAAGGAGTAAATCTCTCCTCCAATCTGACACCCGAGCAACAAGAAGAGTGCAAATCCATGTTGTATCAGTTTGCCTCTCTGTTCTCGCTTTCGCCAGGCTTGACCCCTTGGGGCCAGCACGACATACTCACTGGTGACTGTCTGCCAGTCAAAAGCAGAGGATACAGAATGTCAGAAAACGTACGAACCCACATCAAAGGTGAGGTCAGCAAGATGCTTGATCTCGGGGTAATAGAGCCCTCTACTAGTCCATGGTCTAGCCCAGTTGTGTTAGTACCAAAGGCCGGATCTAAAGAGCTTAGATTCTGCGTGGATTATAGAGCTCTTAATGCAGTCACCAAGACTGATGCCCACCCTTTGCCAAGAACAGATGAGTTGGTGGATAAACTTGGCGCCGCCAAGTTCCTCAGCACATTTGACTTGACGTCAGGCTATTGGCAAATAGCCCTGACAGACCATGCCAAGGAGAAAACTGCATTTTCTACCCCCTTTGGCTTATACCAGTTAAAGGTAATGCCTTTCGGATTAAAGAATGCACCTGCTACGTTTCAACGGATGGTAAACCAGGTTCTGAATGGAATGGAGGACTTCTGCATGGCATACTTGGATGACATCGCAGTGTTCAGCAATTCCTGGGAAGAACATGTAACCCACCTGAGAGATGTTTTGCAGGCTCTTGGACGAGCCAATCTGACCATAAAGGCGAGTAAATGCCAAATTGGACAGAGTAAGGTAGTCTATCTTGGACATGAGGTAGGAGGTGGAGAAATAAGGCCTTTGCTCAGTAAAATTGAAGCTGTGCAAAATTGGACAACACCTACTACTCAAACCCAAGTGAGAGCCTTCCTAGGCCTCACTGGGTATTACAGGAATTTCATAGAGAACTATGGGACCATAGCTTCTCCACTGAATGTCATCTCCTCGCCCAAATTTCCTAAAAAGGTTAGATGGAACGAGGAGTGCAATCAGGCTTTTGAAAACCTGAAAAAGGCTCTTTGCCAAGCCCAGTACTCAGAGCTCCTGATTACGGCCAACACTTCATTGTGCAGACAGATGCTTCAAATGTAGGAATAGGTGCCGTACTCAGTCAACTGGATGGGAAAGGTAGGGAGCACCCTGTTTGCTTCATCAGCCGCAAGCTGAAGGATCCTGAAACAAGGTGGGCAACAATCGAAAGAGAGTGCTTTGCTATCGTGTGGGCTCTGAAGAAGTTTAGGCCGTACTTGTATGGTTCTACTTTTGTCATTCAGACTGACCACCAACCCTTGAGATGGTTAATGCAAATGAAAGGGGAAACCCCAAACTATTGAGATGGTCGATCTGCCTGCAAGGGTTTGATTTCACCATTGAGCACAGGTCAGGATGTCACCACCAAAATGCTGATGGTCTCTCTAGGATGTATGTCATCGACTAGAGGTATGAGATTCATCCAGGAGTGGATTAAATCCTCCTGTACCTTAGTCTTGGGGGGGGGGCAGTGTTAGGGAGAATTCTCTATTTAGGCTGCATTTCCTAACCTAGTGAGTCCCCCAGCAGCTTTGCTGGATTTCTGGAGTTTTTTTTTTTCCATCCTGCCAAGAGTGAGACTCTTTTTCTCCCACTCTTGGACATGAATGTGTGTAATTCCTTTGAATGTCAATGTGTTCTATGGGCTATGGGGTCTTTTACTCCATAGGGTCTCATATGTTTTTCTATGTGTGTTACACCGCACCCTACATGCGTAACACTGGGGCGTCCTAGCGGACCTCCACCATAGACTCCATACCCGGGGACTGACTACTGTCTCCCCGGGCATGTAAAGTCACCATTGGCTTTACTAGACCTAAATTTACTAACAGAACTAGTACAAACCATCTTATTGTGGACGTGCTAGTAGGGGTAATTTGATTACTCCTAGATCTTTTACTCGAGGGGGCACTGTCCCGTCCCCCCTCGTCGGGTTTTGGCTGGTGGCAGTGGAAACTACTTGTTATGCTCGACCCCGAACATAACCCTATGGGATTCGTCCCATTGTTAGAGATTGATACTTTTCCTCGTTAATCTCTAACATACCATCAGTTTACTTATCTTAAATAAGTTTACAGGATGGTATTTTCTGCCAGAACTCGGTTTTTAAAATGGCGTCTGTGTTCGTCTCTGTGACTCCTAAACCAAAGGTTGAGCCCTTTGTTCCACTTTTGGCGGGCCTCTGTACAGAGACCCTCCAAAGTGGTGCCATTCTGTCTGGGTTACCACAGGGGTGTGGGAGGGGGTTTAGGCACCCTGGACCGAGTTGCCTTGCCAACTACGGTCGCACTCTGGTGTGATTGGCCCAAGTGGTGAGCCTCCCCGCTCACCACTTAGCGTGTGTTGATTGACAGCTAGGCTGAATGAATGGGGGTTTTCTGCATAAAAGCAGGGCTTTTGGGACTGGATCTTCAGAAGTCGCCACAGGAGGTAAGAATCCGACGAGGGTAACGCTGAGCCGACCTGCACGACGACACTCCCGGTGGAGCCCTGCGGAACCGACTCACCACTTCCCGACGACAGAGGAGATCTCCCTGCCGGAGAGTCTCTTCCCCTGACTGGTGGGAACAACCAGTCCCCTTTGCTTTTTCTTCGCATCAGGACGCAGTGATCGAATTGCCCGTGCAGAGCACCTCGGCAACCGGATAGCCACTACCCCTGTACCGCGACCAAAAGGTGGTGCCTTGTGACGGAGCACTCCGCGGCTGGTCTCTTCCCTGGTGGTGCACCGGACTTCACTTTTCTTCGACGACGAGATCATCTCTACTCTTGGCAAAGACCCGACGTGCATCCACCACCAGGAACAACTGCCCCCGCCGGAGCTGTCTCTCCACAAACAAGGTACGGTGTCCGCCTGGCTTCCCTTTCGATCGGTTCGAGTGAGGTGTCTTAATCCTCTCCTTTCCGTTGGGTCGCCTCCAAGCTTTCTCACGTATTGTTCTGAACTGGTTCAATCTGCCGATAACAATTTGCTATAAAGACTCAAACGCATTTCCACTAAGAGACTTTTTGGGACATATCGCCTTGCCTCTCTCCGAGTGGGCCTGGCCTCTGAACTTTCTGATCTATTGTGGTTCTTGCCTTCTTGCCTTGCATTTTTCCCGTGAAGTATTGAACTGTGTTGATTTCGTAACCTGCTTATTTTTCTCTCCCGTTCTAACTAATATTAGAGTGCCATCTAGGTTGAGGCATACACCTCTGTCTGTAAATAAGTGATGCTGGTAGAACCTAGACATGTCGAAATATTGTTAGGGGGATTGATTGTTTCTTCTTCGTAGAGTAATTGTGATTGAAGTCTTTGCCGTGATAGTGCCATAGTGTTTTCCATAGATGTTCAGTTATAAATAAATACCTTAATATCTTTACACCGAGCCTCGTTGCGTGTTTGCTTGTCTTACTGTGAAGAATTGCCCTATATTGTATACTCCACATACTGCTTGACTCTTCTTGAGGGAAGTCTGACTGCTCAGCCACAGCTACCAAGTGAATCTGTGTGGTACAGACTGCTACCAAGAGGGTTTACTGCCAAACACCTGTAGTCCTAAATCTTTTGCAGTGGTCCCAGAGGGAACTGCACAGGTTTCCGCCTAACAGGTTGCCATACCGTATATGGATTGCTCCCATGCGGTATTGCCAGGTGGCGTACGGCCACCACGTCGGCGGGCACCACACCTGTCTGGGGCAAGTCGAACTGCACCGTGCTGTGCCAGCACTGCCTGAGGCTGCAGGACTGCATTCCCCCTCTGATCTGCTGGCCCAGGAACAGGATCAGATGTTGCGGAGTGTGACCCTGCATCCGTAACCACCAAAGGCGTACCTGCCAACACTGACATCCCCATTGAGGGTTCTAACCCTGGTGCATGTGGGTTGGACAGAACAGAATCCCTCCCAGGAACACTCACCTGCGACGGCACATAGGTCTCATCATCCGAATCGACACCTGAATACAGCTCGGGGGAGGTGCAGCCAGAGACACCTCTTGAGAGCACGACCTGCAGCAGTTGTGGGTTCTCACCCACCACCACACCACGTCCCTCACTGGTGGTCGGTCGGGCCTCAGACCCCTCCTGGGTCTGCACCATCTCCACAACCCCAGCAGTATCAAGTGCGTCATCCCCTGCAAAGACATTAAAGAAAACAAATGGAAACAGGCATTAGCACTATGGCACTCAATTAGGGCTGAGAGGCTACAGAAACAGTACTTGATTGACACATGTCCCACATGACTAAAACCCTCCCATGCATGCACCGTCACTGCGTGTGAAGGGTAGGCAGATGGCACACATTGATGACACCAAGATGGAAGATGAACACATTTGCTGCATGCTGCCTAGCAGTGGCATCACACATTGGCCAGTGATTGGCAGGTCAAATACACATGCCATCACACAGATGGCATGTACCCTAGCCATAAAGTGAAGAGGGAGAGGAGGGCACCAATTGTTCATTCAGTCCAGTTTGCACATTAAATTGATTTTTTCATTGAAATGGTTCAAATGTTTAACCTGGAGCTGCCAGTCCAAAATGGTCCTATAGCACAGGGAAATGTCTAAACTAATCATGTCCAGGAAACAAAGCCAGTCCACTGTACCATAGCCATGTCAGACATGTGACAATAGGACTGAGAAATGCAGAGTAAATGTGGTGGTATGCAAACAATCTGCCTGAATAAACAGAGGAAAATAAGCAACAATCTTGTGGCAAGATGACACTTCAAGGGCAACTGGCGTGGTGTTGGGCTGGATGTCTAATGTTGGCAGAAGGAATACTGCTATACCCAAATGCTGGTGCGCAGAATGTATTGGTTGAGTGTTAGGCGGAAACCTGTGCAGTTCCCTCTGGGATCACTGCAAAAGATTTAGGACTACAGGTGTTTGGCAGTAAACCCACTTGGTAGCAGTCTGTACCACACAGATTCACTCGGTAGCTGTGGCTGAGCAGTCAGACTTCTCTCAAGAAGAGTTAAGCAGTAAGTGGAGTATACAATATAGGACAATTCTTCACAGTAAGACAAGCAAACACGCAACAAGGCTTCAGTGTAAAGATATTAAGGTATTTATTTATAACTGAACATCTATAGAAAACACTATGGCACTATCACGGCAAACACTTCAATTACAATTACTCTACGAAGAAGAAACGATCAAACCCCCTAACAATATTTCGACAAGTCTAGGTTCTACCGGCATCACTTATTTACAGACAGAGGTGTATGCCTCAACCTAGATGGCACTCTAATATTAGTTAGGACGGGAGAGAAAAATAGGCAGGTTACGAAATCAACACAGTTCAATATTCCACGGGTAAAAATGCAAGGCAAGAAGGCAAGAACCACAATAGATCATAAAGTTCAGAGGCCAGGCCCACTCGGAGAGAGGCAAGGCGATATGTCCCAAAAAGTCTCTAGTGGAAATGCGTTTGAGTCTTTATAGCAAATTGTTATCGGCAGATTGAACCAGTTCAGAACAACACGCTAGAGAAAGCTTGGAGGCGACCCAACGGAAAGGCGAGGATTAAGACACCTCACTCGAACCGATCGAAAGGGAAGCCAGGCGGACACCGTACCTTGTTTGTGGAGAGACAGCTCCGGCGGGGGCAGTTGTTCCTGGTGGTGGATGCACGTCGGGTCTTTGCCAAGAGTAGAGATGATCTCGTCGTCGAAGAAAAGTGAAGTCCGGTGCACCACCAGGGAAGAGACCAGCCGCGGAGTGCTCTGTCACAAGGCACCACCTTTTGGTCGCGGTACAGGGGTAGTGGCTATCCGGTTGCCGGGGTGCTCTGCACGGGCAATTCGACCACCGCGTCCTGAGGCGAAGAAAAAGCAAATGGGACTGGTTGTTCCCACCAGTCAGGGGAAGAGACTCTCCGGCAGGGAGATCTCCTCTGTCGTCTGGAAGTGGTGAGTCGGTTCAGCAGGTCTCCACCAGAGGTGTCGTCGTTGCAGGTCAGCTCAGCGTTACCCTCGTCGGATTCTTAGGTCCTGTGGCGACTTCTGAAGATCTAGTCGCAAAAGCCCTGCTTTTCTGCAGAAAACCCCCATTCATTCAGCCTAGCTGTCAATCAACACACGCTAAGTGGTGAGCAGGGAGGCTCACTGCTTGGGCCAATCACTCCAGAGTGCGACCGGAGTTGGCAAGGCAACTCGGTCCAGGGTGCCTAAACCCCCTCCCACACCCCTGTGGTAACCCAGACAGAATGGCACCACTTTGGAGGGTCTCTGTACAGAGGCCCGCCAAAAGTGGAACAAAGGGCTCAACCTTTGGTTTAGGAGTCACAGAGACGAACACAGACGCCATTTTAAAAACCGAGTTCTGGCAGAAAATACCATCCGATAAACTTATTTAAGATAAGTAGACCGGTGGTACATTAGAGATTAACGAGGAAAAGTATCAATCTCCAACAATGGGACGAATCCCATAGGGTTATGTTCGGGGTCGAACATAACAAGTAGTTTCCACTGCCACCAGCCAAAACTCGACGAGGGGGGACGGGACAGTGCCCCCTCGAGTAACAGACCAAGGAGTAATCGAATTACCCCTACTAGCACATCCACAATAAGATGGTTTGTACTAGTTCTGTTAGTAAATTTAGGTCTAGTAAAGCCAATGGTGACTTTACATGCCCGGGGAGACAGTAGTCAGTCCCCGGGTATGGAGTCTATGGTGGAGTTCCGCTAGGACGCCCCAGTGTTACGGCACGTAGGGTGCGGTGTAACACACATAGAAAAACATATGAGACCCTATGGAGTAAAAGACCCCATAGCCCATAGAACACATTGACATTCAAAGGAATTACACACATTCATGTCCAAGAGTGGGAGAGAAAGAGTCTCACTCTTGGCAGGATGGAAAAAACAAACTCCAGAAATCCAGCAAAGCTGCTGGGGGACTCACTAGGTTATGAAATTCAGCCTAAACAGAGAATTCTCCCTAACAATGAGGCACATGGGTGACCCAAACCACTCAGGCACACACACCCTCACCTGGCACCCAAACAGAAGCCCTCCCACACACACCATGCACATGGATGACACACACATGCATGTGCACTCACCGGACAATGCCTCGTAATCTGCCAGTTCTCCCACGCCTTGGATCTGTTCCTCCGTGACGTAGGTCCCAGCAACTTGCTCATGTGGAGTGAGTTCTATGTCCTCTGCTGGAGACCCACCTCCAGTCACTATAGTTGCGGCATGACTTGAGGCCAGCTTATTCTTTGCCCTGCGCTTCAGCTCATTCCAGCGCTTGTAGCATTCAGTAGCTTTGCGCCTCACGATTCTAAGGGCACTTATGATGTCCGCGATGGTCTGCCAGTGTGCCTGACGTTGTGCAGGTGTGGTCTTGGATCTTGCAACAATCACCATTTCGCGGTCATGTGCGGACACATACTCTACAAGTGCATTCAGTTCGGCCTCATTGAAGCTGGGCTTCCTTGACAGGCCGGACTGTGTAGCCGTGTCTGGGGCATCAGCCTCTACTGGACGAGCACTCTTCCTCTTCCGCTTGGAAGGTGGTGGGGATCCTGAGTGTCCTACGCCGCTCTGGACACTAGGGGCAGGAGCCCCGGGGGACTCTGTACTAGGAGTGTGGGATTGCACACTCAGCATGGGAGTTGGTGCAGGCATTAGCTCAAGTGTGATGGTGTCAGGGGGAATGTCAGCATGATGGACTTGGACCGACACTGTCCTGACTGGGTGTGTGAGAGGTGGGGTGGATGGAGCCGCAGCTGCCCCTGCAGCCTCCCCAGCCTGCCTACGCGGGGCAGCAGATGACCTAGCTGCCCCTGATCCACGTGGCCTGATGACACCAACGTGCACCGGCGCACGTGGCCTAGACCTGCTGACCTGGAAGTCAGCCATGGAGTCACCCTGTGCCAGGTCTGGTTCCACAGTGGGCTGGTCCAACAAGGGCTGAGCATGGATGGTGTCAGCTACGTTACCCTCAACCAGGGGGGGGGGCATGGGTGTCCCTGACTGCTCCTCCACACATGGGGGGCTAGGGGCACCCTGCAAGTCACGGCCACGTCCCTTACCGGATCCACCACGGCCACCACTTGGGGCTCGGCCACCTTTGCCACCCTTACGGCTTGTTCGCCTCCCAGCCATGGCACTGATGTTATTGTGCGTATGGGAGTCGATGTGAACTATTGTCCTGGGCAATTGGGGGTCAAAGGGGTTGGGTACCAGATGGTAATCGCACCCTAGTGCTCTAGCAAGGCTGTATGTCACCCCTTGGGAAAGATGACGGGTCACGCAACGCACAGGCACCCCAAAAAAGGGAAGTAAGGTGCACGCAATCCCTCCTAGACCACGTGTGTGGAAAAATAAACCTGCACTACGCTGTGGCACCCAGAAACACAAGAATGAACGTATGCGTGTCACACGCAGCCTAGAATGACCTCTGAAGGGGTATGCGACACACGGGGCAGGCACAAATGTTAAATACATGCGCGACTCACCGTCTGCCAGGAACAAAAGCGTGAAAAATATGCGCGTGTGCGCGTTGGCAACACCCCCGCCAAAAGAAGAATTGTACGCTGTCTCAGGAGACAGGACAACAGTAGAAGGGAACGCTGTTTGAGGAAACAGGCCCAGGAAAAAGAGGAAAAGAGAAAAAGCTGTCAGAGCTAACAGGGAGTACGAACTTAAAACGCTGTGAAGTAAATCGCGTGTGAACCGACAAGAAGTACAGATTTCATCCACTCGCTCTCCACGAAAAGCACGTACAAGGAAATGGCATTCTACACGTACCTTTTATACACACGTCACAGACGCGCATATGCGATGAGGCCATTTCCACCAATTACACGCTTTGACACTCGGACGTGTATCTTTTTTTTTACACGCGCCATTCTCTACGGCCATGCGCGTGACGTCATAGCTGCGCATGGGGGCCTTTGGGCCAATGAAATCGCGTATGCGTGCAGACGCGCTTACGCGCTAAGGGCCTTTCCTCGAATTACACGCAGACGTGCAGGATTTTCACGTGCCAAATCACTCCGTATCAAGCTGGCCACGCTTAAGCACACGGAAGACCACGCTCCTGCCCAGAAAGCCGATTTACTGCCCCCCAGAGCCCCGAGCACGCTCCCACCTGCCATCTGCTGCTGCCTGACTGCCTGCTGCCCACGTGCCCTGCCATTTGCTGCCTGCACATCAGCCAGGGGTGCTGTTGCTGTGACCACCTCTGCTGGAACCGAAGACTCCCGACTGGGATTCCATCTCTCCACAGCCCAGCCCCAGGACCCAGTTGCCCACCCACTCCTGCCTCTGGGGTTGTCATGTCGGGCACTGCAACATCTAGCACCACTGACAACCCCCGGCCAGAGAGGCAGAGGGGCACCAGCTTCAGTGCCAGGGAAGTTGGTGTCCTGGTGGAGCAAGTCCTGGGGCAGTATGATGCCCTCTTCGGAAGTGTGCGCGCCGACAAGGAAGGACGGACTCGGATCTGGACGGACATCGTGACTGCCATCAACGTGGAGGGGGTGGCAGTCCGCGACTTCCAACATGTCAAGAAGCGCTGGGAGGACTTCAGGTCCAGGACCCTGAACAAGGCCCGGCACCTCTTGAAGGCAGCGGATGCTAAGGGGCGCCAAGGCCACTTGTCGGAAGATCAGATGAGGGTCCTGGAACGCATATTGCCAGCGCTCCACATCCAGGTCCTTGAGAGGCAGACCCGTCTGGAGTCGAGCGGTAAGTGTACATGCATCATGATTGTAAGCTGTGCGTGTGGTGATGTGCCAGTAGTGTGCCGGTTGCACATCTGTTTGTATGGGGCCGAGTATGGGTGGGGGTGTACAGGGCCATGAGGCTAACACATGCGAGGGCTGTCATGTGTGAGACATGGATGGTGCTTGTGTGTGTAGGCTTGCATGCCAAATGCAATTGTGTGGGCACACATGTTTGGATGAATGTGTATGTAAGTAGGCATATTCGTGATGTCACGCATGTATGTTGTTTTCAGCTGCATGTATCAGCACTGTGTACATGTGCATGTGTGTGTATTTGCAAGGGTGCAACAGTGATGCAACATGGATGCATGTGACAGCGAGATGTGGAAGCCTGATTGGCAGATGTGACATGGATGCCCATCGGAACACTGCGACAGTTGGCTGAGGTGTACACATGCATGCAAGTGTGGTGGTGTGCGTCCATGTGTAGTGCACTACCTGTGTTGCATGTGATGTCTGGCTCACCTTTGCCTGCTCATGCTGTTGTATGTGTATGGATGGTGCTGGCAGTTGCGATGTGGCTGTGGTATGGCTCATGTGTGCAAGTTGAAATGACATGTGTGTTGCCAATTGTGATGCCATGTCTGAGGTTTGCCAATGCCACTCATGTGCAACTGTCATGTGTGTATGTGTCCATTGTACAGTGCCCTGATGCCTGTGTTTTTTGTCTCCCTGTCTGCAGCGTCAACTGATGAAGAGGGCGGAGAAGGTGCTGTGGAGCAAAGCGGCGGGGATCGCACCGCCAGCCGGAGACGCAAGGCCCGGCTCCCCTCCCAGGTTGTGATCTTGTCGGGGAGTGAGGAGTCCGGTGCCGCGTCCCAGGCCGCAGCTGCCGGGGGGAGGTCCAAGAGGCGGGGGTCGGAGTTGGACTCCTCGGCAGCAGAAGGGGCAGCTGGGACCCCACAGGGTCCAACGGGGGAAGATGGCACAGAGTCATCCAGGTTGGTCGGGGGTTTGGTGGAGGAGGAGGCCGTGCAAGCAACAGAGACGGGGTCTGGAGGTGGGGATTCCACTGGTGCTAGTGATGCAGTGCAGGACCAGGGACAGGAGGCAGCACAGGTCGCCGCGGAGGTGCCTGTGTGCAATCCTGTCCCTGATCCTGTCACTGCATCATCTTGCACCAGCAGGGATGCCTACATCCAAACCTGTTTTCAGGCAGGGGATGAGCTCACGACAACTGGCCTTCCTCTGCCTGCGGACGTGGCTATCCGGTCCGGGTTGAGCCTGTCCTGACTGGTGTGGCGTTGCGTCAACGGGCCATGCGAGGTGACCTGCAGTCTTTTCATGAGGAGACTGCACGTCATCTCGAATGGCTCGTTTACCGCGTTGACCTACTGGGACAGGTCACCCAGGCCGGATTCCTCCGTTTGATGGGGCTTGCTCAGACCCCCTCCTCAACTGAACCCCCTATGCGCCAGTCGTCCTCGGTGCCATCTTCCCACCCATCAGTCACCTGGGTGCCCTGTGGAGCTGCCTCTGACGGTGCGGCCAGGCTGGTGGAGGATGCATCCCTGCCACAGTCGGGAGTCGGACGTCCAGCAGGGGTGGCCACATAAATGACTGCACCCCATCCAGCGGAGGATGTGCAGGCAGCAGGAGGCAGTGCACGGGCAGAGGCGTAGCAGCAGCAGCAACGTGGTGGGAGCCATGATGGCTCGGGGCCTTCGACATCGGAGGGGCAGGCATCGGCCGGAGGGCAGGAGGACCCAGGACGGGAAGTGTCTTTCGTGTGGCAGCGGTTGGGCCACGCCATAGATGCGGAGCGGCAGCGGGCGGAAGAGGCACGGCTCACGATGGTCAGGGCGGAGAAATCCATGCGGAGGGCCCTGAGGCGGGCCGAGTGCCTCGAGGCAATCCGCAGGGAGTTTGGGGTGAACATGTGGACGGCCCTGCGGACCCTCAGGGCCATGGAGGAGGACCGCCTCTGGGACATTGAGCAGGAGTTCGATGATGCCCTGGCCCGGAACATCCCGAAGTGAGCCGTCGGACTAGCCCGCTGCCCTTGTAAATAGTTCTGTAGTTAGTGTTAGGTTTTCTTTGGTTTTGCATTTTTTTTGGACCTTTTGGACAATGGGCCACATTTTTTATATAGTTTTTTTTTTTTAGGTAGTGTTATTAGATAGGTTTCATTTCTTCGGTTGGGATCGTTTATCTGTATATAGTTGACTTTTGGATTTTCAATTTTTTTAATGATTTCCCCATGGAGCAATGGTTTTCGATTTTAATTTTCCATTGGATTTACTTTTGTGGACTGTGCCTTTGGACACCTTTCCTTTGCATTATGATTTGTGGTTTTGCATTATTTCACGGACCTGCTGTATTTTTTTTTTTTAATTTCCATTATTGTTTGTTTATTTTTGATTCAATTTATGTTGCTTTTAATACCTATGTGTAGTATCATCTCATTGCTTTCATGCATATCATGATATGGGTTTTGACATTCACTGACACCCATTAGGTGTATGTGAGGGACATGTGTTCATTTCCAAACTTGCAATTGGGGTTCTATCATGTTTTTGCCATTTCTAAGTGGGTGGATGCAATACTCAGGTGGGTGTTTGGCATTTGGAGGCTGACCATAAGGGCCAGGGATCTACATTGTGGTGACATGTTGGCTGGAGGACATGAGTGGGGGCCTGGTGGAGGGTGCCCCTGCACTGCTGGGGGGTGGGGGTGGTGGTAGACATGAGTGGGGGCCTGGTGGCATTACCACATCAGTCGCAACAGGAGGGAGCCTAGAAAACAACCAGGGAAGCAACGCATTCCCGGTGATGTCCTGGAGCCCATGATTGTATTCAAACAGTTTCAACCAATACAACACATCCAATCTCGGTTCATACATACCCACTAATTCCTTCGGCATCCGGGGTCTTTTGGGACTGGAGCTCCTAGAGGAACCAGAGGAGAGAGAAGCATTTTCGATAGACAACTTTTTCATCTCTAACTCGTGATTAAGTTCTATTTCCCTGAGTCTTAACTCAGCTTGCTTCTGCTCAGCCTGGGCATTCATCCGTCTGAACTCGAGCTCTTGGTTTCGTTCAGATTGAGCCAAGAACCGTTTATATTCTAATTCGAGCTTCATTTTTTCAAGTTCAAAATAAGCAGGGTTACTTGTGGGACCTGGTATGGGCCCCGTAGGCACAGCTGGTAAGGCAGGTAGAGGAGCGGGAGAGACAGTTTCGTTAGCCTCTCCGTCCTCGTCAGCCTCTTCATCGCTATTATCAGAATTACGATTCAGATCAACACCATTACTGTCGTCTACATTCGCTGGGGAGATTGGTTCCTCTGAACCAGTACCCAGACTTTGGTTCGCCAGCAATCTTTCTATTAGTTCTAACTTCTTGCCTCTTACAGGAAGATTCTCTTGCCTACAGAGAGCTCGCAAACTCTCAGTATTTTCACCTGACAAAGACTCTTGACTGTAAGTTTCCATCGTAGACATGTTTTTTGAAAGTTGCTTTTTGTGCAAAGTTTTGTGGTTAGTTATCCTACAGTGTCGAAAAGCACTCTAAACTGTATACTCGATACAAATCCCACCGCTGTACACCAGTGTTAGGTGGAAACCTGTGCAGTTCCCTCTGGGACCACTGCAAAAGATTTAGGACTACAGGCGTTGGCGGTGAACCCACTTGGTAGCAGTCTGTACCACACAGATTCACTTGGTAGCTGTGGCTGAGCAGTCAGACTTCTCTCAAGAAAAGTTGGTCAGTATGTGGAGTATACAAAATAGGGCAATTCTTCACAGCAAGACAAGCAAACACAACGAGGCTTAGTGTAAAGATATTAAGGTATTTATTTATAACAAAATGTCTATGAAAAACACTAAAGCAAATCACGGCAAACAAATCAAACACAATTACTCTACGGAGTAGAAAACGATCAATCCCCCTAGTAAAATATCGACAACTCTAGGTTCTACCGGTACAACTTATTTTCAGACAGAGGTGTATACCTCAACCTAGATGACACTCGAATATTAGTTAGGAAGGGAGAGAAAAAAAAGGATAGGCAGGTTATGAAGTCAACACAGTTCAATCCTATGCGGATAAAATGCAAGGCAGGAAGGCAAGAATCACAATAGATCATGAAGTTCAGAGGCCAGGCCCACTAGGAGAGAGGCAAGGCGAGATGTCCCGAAAAGTCTCTAGTGGAGATGCATTCAAGTCTTTATAGCAAATTGTTATCGGCAGATTGAACCAATTCAGAACAAAGAATGAGCAAAGCTTGGAGGCGACCCTGCGGAACGGAGAGGATTAAGACACCTCACTCGAACCGAACGAAAGGGAAGCCAGGGGGACATGGTACCTTCTTGTGGAGGGCAGCTCCGGCGGGGGCAGTTGTTCCTGGTGGTGGATGCACGTTGGGTCTTTGCCAAGAGTAGAGATGATCTCGTCGTCGAAGGAAAGTACAGTCCGGTGCACCACCAGGGAAGAGACCAGCCGCGGAGTGCTCCGTCACAAGGCACCACCTTTTAGTCGCGGTTCAGGGGTAGTGGCTATCCGGTTGCGGAGGTGCTCTGCACGGGCAATTCGACCACTGCGTCCTGAGGCGAATAAAGAGCAAAGGGGACTGGTTGTTCCCACCAGTCAGGGGAAGAGACTCTCCGGCAGGGAGATCTCCTCTGTCGTCGGGAAGTGGTGAGTCGGTTCCGCAGGGCTCCACCGGAGGTGTCGTCGTGCAGGTCGGCTCAGCATTACCCTCGTCGGATTCTTAGGTCCTGTGGCGACTTCTGAAGATCCAGTCCCAAAAGCCCTGCTTTTATGCAGAAAACCCCCATTCATTCAGCCTAGCTGTCAATCAACACATGCTGAGTGGTGCGCGGGAACGCTCACCACTTAGGCCAGTCACTCCAGAGTGCGACCTGAGTTAGCAAGGCAACTCGGTCCAGGGTGCCTAAACCCCCTCCCACACCCCTGAGGTAACCCAGACAGAATGGCACCACTTTGGACGGTCTCTGTACAGAGGCCCGCCAAAAGTAGAACAAAGGGCTCAACCTTTGGTTTAGGAGTCACAGAGACGAACACAGACGCCATTTTAAAACCGAGTTCTGGCAGAAAATACCACTCGATAAACTTATTTAAGATAAGTAGATCGGTGGTACGTCAGAGATAAATGAGAAAAAGTATCAATCTCCAACAATGGGACGAGTCCCATAGGGTTATGTTCGGGATCGAACATAACAAGTAGTTTCCACTGCCACCAGCCAAAACTCGACGAGGGGGGACGGGACAGTGCCCCCTCGAGTAACAGATCCAGGAGTAATCAAATTACCCCTACTAGTACGTCCACAATAAGATGGTTGGTACTAGTTCTGTTAGTAAATTTAGGTCTAGTAAAGCCAATGGTGACTTTACATGCCCGGGGAGACAGTAGTCAGTCCCCGGGTATGGAGTCTATGGTGGTGGACCCGCTAGGGCGCCCCCGTGTTACGACATGTAGGGTGCGGTGTAACACACATAGAAAAACATATGAGACCCTATGGAGTAAAAGACCCCATAGCCCATCGAACACATTGACATTTCAAAGGAATTACACACACATACATGTCCAAGAGTGGGAGAAAAGAGTCTCACTCTTGGCAGGATGGAAAAAACAAACTCCAGAAATCCAGCAAAGCTGCTGGGGGACTCACTAGGTTAGGAAATTCAGCCTAAACAGAGAATTCTCCCTAACAGTGGGGGCCTGGTGGAGGCTGCCCCTGCACTGCTGGGGGGTGGGGGTGAAGGGAGACATGAGTGGGGGCCTGGTGGAGCCTGCCCCTGGATGCTGGGGGGTGGGGGTGGTGGTAGACATGAGTGGGGGCCTGGTGGAGGCTGCCCCTGCACTGCTGGGGGGTGGGGGTGGTGGTAGACATGAGTGGGGGTGTGGTGGAGGCTGCCCCTGCACTGCTGGTGGGTGGGGGTGCAGGGAGACATGAGTGGGGGCCTGGTGGAGGCTGCCCATGGATGCTGGGGGGTGGGGGTGGTGGTAGACATGAGTGGGGGCCTGGTGGAGGCTGCCCCTGCACTGATGGGGGGTGGGGGTGCAGGGAGACATGTTTTGGACATGAGTGGGGGCCTGGTGGAGGCTGCCCATGCACTGCTGGGGGGTGGGGGTGATGGAGACATGAGTGGGGACCTGGTGGAGGCTGCCCCTGCACTGCTGGGGGTGGGTGTGATGGGAGACATGAGTGGGGGCCTGGTGGAGGGTGACCCCGGATGCTGGGGGGTGGGGGTGGCGGTAGACATGTGTGGGGGCCTGGTGGAGAATGCCCCTGCACTGCTGGGGGGTGGGGGTGATGGGAGACATGAGTGGGGGCCTGGTGGAGGGTGCCCCTGGATGCTGGGGGGTGGGGGTGGTGGTAGACATGAGTGGGGGCCTGGTGGAGGCTGCCCCTGCACTGCTGGGGGGTGGGGGTGCAGGGAGACATGAGTTGGACATGAGTGGGGTCCTGGTGGAGGCTGCCCCTGCACTGCTGGGGAGTGGGGGTGATGGGAGACATGAGTGGGGGCCTGGTGGAGGCTGCCCCTGCACTGCTGGGGGGTGGGGGTGGTGGTAGACATGAGTGGGGGCCTGGTGGAGGCTGCCCCTGCACTGCTGGGGGGTGGGGGTGATGGGAGACATGAGTGGGGGCCTGGTGGAGGGTGCCCCTGGATGCTGGGGGGTGGGGGTGGTGGTAGACATGGGTGGGGGCCTGGTGGAGGCTGCCCCTGCACTGCTGGAGGGTGGGGGTGCAGGTAGACATGAGTTGGACATGAGTGGGGGCCTGGTGGAGGGTGCCCCTGGATGCTGGGGGGTGGGGGTGGTGGGAGACATGAGTGGGGGCCTGGTGGAGGCTGCCCCTGGATGCTGTGGGGTGGGGGTGCAGGGGGACATGTGTGGGGGCCTGGTGGAGGGTGCCCCTGGATGCTGGAGGGTGGGGGTGGTGGTAGACATGAGTGGGGGCCTGGTGGAGGCTGCCCCTGCACTGCTGGGGGGTGGGGGTGGTGGTAGACAAGAGTGGGGGCCTGGTGGAGGCTGCCCTTGCACTGCTGGGGGGTGGGGGTGCAGGGAGACATGAGTTGGACATGAGTGGGGGCCTGGTGGAGGGTGTCCCTGGGTGCTGGGGGTGGGGGTGGTAGGAGACATGAGAGGGGGCCTGGTGGAGGCTGCCCCTGGATGCTGTGGGGTGGGGGTGCAGGGAACATGTGTGGGGGCCTGGTGGAGGGTGCCCCTGGATGCTGGGGGGTGGGGGTGCAGGGGGACATGAGTGGGGGCCTGGTGGAGGCTGCCCCTGGATGCTGTGGGGTGGGGGTGCAGGGGGACATGTGTGGGGGCCTGGTGGAGGGTGCCCCTGGATGCTGGGGGGTGGGGGTGCAGGGGGACATTAGTGGGGGCCTGGTGGAGGCTGCCCCTGCACTGCTGGGGGGTGGGGTTGGTGGGAAACATGAGTGGGGGCCTGGAGGAGGCTGCCCCTGCACTGCTGGGGGGTGTGGGTGGTGGGAGACATGAGTGGGGGCCTGGTGGAGGCTGCCCCTGCACTGCTGGGGGTGGGGGTGGTGGGAGACATGTGTGGGGGCCTGGTGGAGGGTGCCCTGCACTGCTGGGGGGTGTGGGTGGTGGGAGACATGAGTGGGGGCCTGGTGGAGGCTACCCCTGCACTGCTGGGGGTGGGGGTGCAGGGAGACATGAGTGGGGGCCTGGTGGAGGGTGCCCCTGGATGCTGGGGGGTGGGGGTGCAGGGGGACATGAGTGGGGGCCTGGTGGAGGCTGCCCCTGCACTGCTGGGGGGTGGGGGTGATGGGAGACATGAGTGGGGGCCTGGTGGAGGGTGCCCCTGGATGCTGGGGGGTGGGGGTGGTGGTAGACATGAGTGGGGGCCTGGTGGAGGCTGCCCCTGCACTGCTGGGGGGTGGGGTGATGGAAGACATGAGTGGGGGCCTGGTGGAGGCTGCCCCTGCACTGCTGGGGGGTGGGAGTGAAGGGAGACATGAGTGGGGGCCTGGTGGAGCCTGCCCCTGGATGCTGGGGGGTGGGGATGGTGGTAGACATGAGTGGGGGCCTGGCTGAGGCTGCCCCTGCACTGCGGGGGTGTGGGGGTGGTGGTAGACATGAGTGGGGGCGTGGTGGAGGCTGCCCCTGCACTGCTGGGGGGTGGGTGTGCAGGGAGACATGAGTGGGGGCCTGGTGGAGGCTGCCCATGGATGCTGGGGGGTGGGGGTGGTGGTAGACATGAGTGGGGGCCTGGTGGAGGCTTCCCCTGCACTGCTGGGGGGTGGGGGTGCAGGGAGACATGTTTTGGACATGAGTGGGGGCCTGGTGGAGGCTGCCCCTGCACTGCTGGGGGGTGGAGGTGATGGAGACATGAGTGGGGGCCTGGTGGAGGCTGCCCCTGCACTGCTGGGGGGTGGGTGTGATGGGAGACATGAGTCGGGGCCTGGTGGAGGGTGACCCCGGATGCTGTGGGGTGGGGGTGGTGGTAGACATGTGTGGGGGCCTGGTGGAGGCTGCCCCGGCACTGCTGGGGGGTGGGGGTGATGGGAGACATGAGTGGGGGCCTGGTGGAGGGTGCCCCTGGATGCTGGGGGTGGGGGTGGTGGTAGACATGAGTGGGGGCCTGGTGGAGGCTGCCCCTGCACTGCTGGGGGGTGGGGGTGCAGAGAGACATGAGTTGGACATGAGTGGGGTCCTGGTGGAGGCTGCCCCTGCACTGCTGGGGGGTGGGGGTGATGGGAGACATGAGTGGGGGCCTGGTGGAGGCTGCCCCTGCACTGCTGGGGGGTGGGGGTGATGGGAGACATGAGTGGGGGCCTGGTGGAGGGTGCCCCTGGATGCTGGAGGTTGGGGGTGGTGGTAGACATGAGTGAGGGCCTGGTGGAGGCTGCCCCTGCACTGCTGGGGAGTGGGGGTGATGGGAGACATGAGTGGGGGCCTGGTGGAGGGTGCCCCTGGATGCTGGGGGGTGGGGGTGGTGGTAGACATGAGTGGGGGCCAGGTGGAGGCTGCCCCTGCTCTGCTGGGGGGTGGGGGTGCAGGGAGACATGAGTTGGACATGAGTGGGGGCCTGGGGGAGGGTGCCCCTGGATGCTGGGGGGTGGGGGTGGTGGGAGACATGAGTGGGGGCCTGGTGGAGGCTGCCCCTGGATGCTGTGGGGTGGAGGTGCAGGGGGTCATGTGTGGGGGCCTGGTGGAGGGTGCCCCTGGATGCTGGAGGGTGGGGGTGTTGGTAGACATGAGTGGGGGCCTGGTGGAGGCTGCCCCTGCACTGCTGGGGGGTGGGGGTGCAGGGAGACATGAGTTGGACATGAGTGGGGTCCTGGTGGAGGCTGCCCCTGCACTGCTGGGGGGTGGGGGTGATGGGAGACATGAGTGGGGGCCTGGTGGAGGCTGCCCCTGCACTGCTGGGGGGTGGGGGTGGTGGTAGACATGAGTGGGGGCCTGGTGGAGGCTGCCCCTGCACTGCTGGGGGGTGGGGGTGATGGGAGACATGAGTGGGGGCCTGGTGGAGGGTGCCCCTGGATGCTGGGGGGTGGGGGTGGTGGTAGACATGGGTGGGGGCCTGGTGGAGGCTGCCCCTGCACTGCTGGACGGTGGGGGTGCAGGGAGACATGAGTTGGACATGAGTGGGGACCTGGTGGAGGGTGCCCCTGGATGCTGGGGGGTGGGGGTGGTGGGAGACATGAGTGGGGGCCTGGTGGAGGCTGCCCCTGGATGCTGTGGGGTGGGGGTGCAGGGGGACATGTGTGGGGGCCTGGTGGAGGGTGCCCCTGGATGCTGGAGGGTGGGGGTGGTGGTAGACATGAGTGGGGGCCTGGTGGAGGCTGCCCCTGCACTGCTGGGGGGTGGGGGTGGTGGTAGACAAGAGTGGGGGCCTGGTGGAGGCTGCCCTTGCACTGCTGGGGGGTGGGGGTGCAGGGAGACATGAGTTGGACATGAGTGGGGGCCTGGTGGAGGGTGTCCCTGGGTGCTGGGGGTGGGGGTGGTAGGAGACATGAGAGGGGGCCTGGTGGAGGCTGCCCCTGGATGCTGTGGGGTGGGGGTGCAGGGAACATGTGTGGGGGCCTGGTGGAGGGTGCCCCTGGATGCTGGGGGGTGGGGGTGCAGGGGGACATGAGTGGGGGCCTGGTGGAGGCTGCCCCTGGATGCTGTGGGGTGGGGGTGCAGGGGGACATGTGTGGGGGCCTGGTGGAGGGTGCCCCTGGATGCTGGGGGGTGGGGGTGCAGGGGGACATTAGTGGGGGCCTGGTGGAGGCTGCCCCTGCACTGCTGGGGGGTGGGGTTGGTGGGAAACATCAGTGGGGGCCTGGAGGAGGCTGCCCCTGCACTGCTGGGGGGTGTGGGTGGTGGGAGACATGAGTGGGGGCCTGGTGGAGGCTGCCCCTGCACTGCTGGGGGTGGGGGTGGTGGGAGACATGTGTGGGGGCCTGGTGGAGGGTGCCCTGCACTGCTGGGGGGTGTGGGTGGTGGGAGACATGAGTGGGGGCCTGGTGGAGGCTACCCCTGCACTGCTGGGGGTGGGGGTGCAGGGAGACATGAGTGGGGGCCTGGTGGAGGGTGCCCCTGGATGCTGGGGGGTGGGGGTGCAGGGGGACATGAGTGGGGGCCTGGTGGAGGCTGCCCCTGCACTGCTCGGGGGTGGGGGTGATGGGAGACATGAGTGGGGGCCTGGTGGAGGGTGCCCCTGGATGCTGGGGGGTGGGGGTGGTGGTAGACATGAGTGGGGGCCTGGTGGAGGCTGCCCCTGCACTGCTGGGGGGTGGGGTGATGGAAGACATGAGTGGGGGCCTGGTGGAGGCTGCCCCTGCACTGCTGGGGGGTGGGAGTGAAGGGAGACATGAGTGGGGGCCTGGTGGAGCCTGCCCCTGGATGCTGGGGGGTGGGGGTGGTGGTAGACATGAGTGGGGGCCTGGCTGAGGCTGCCCCTGCACTGCGGGGGTGTGGGGGTGGTGGTAGACATGAGTGGGGGCGTGGTGGAGGCTGCCCCTGCACTGCTGGGGGGTGGGGGTGCAGGGAGACATGAGTGGGGGCCTGGTGGAGGCTGCCCATGGATGCTGGGGGGTGGGGGTGGTGGTAGACATGAGTGGGGGCCTGGTGGAGGCTTCCCCTGCACTGCTGGGGGGTGGGGGTGCAGGGAGACATGTTTTGGACATGAGTGGGGGCCTGGTGGAGGCTGCCCCTGCACTGCTGGGGGGTGGAGGTGATGGAGACATGAGTGGGGGCCTGGTGGAGGCTGCCCCTGCACTGCTGGGGGGTGGGTGTGATGGGAGACATGAGTCGGGGCCTGGTGGAGGGTGACCCCGGATGCTGTGGGGTGGGGGTGGTGGTAGACATGTGTGGGGGCCTGGTGGAGGCTGCCCCTGCACTGCTGGGGGGTGGGGGTGATGGGAGACATGAGTGGGGGCCTGGTGGAGGGTGCCCCTGGATGCTGGGGGTGGGGGTGGTGGTAGACATGAGTGGGGGCCTGGTGGAGGCTGCCCCTGCACTGCTGGGGGGTGGGGGTGCAGAGAGACATGAGTTGGACATGAGTGGGGTCCTGGTGGAGGCTGCCCCTGCACTGCTGGGGGGTGGGGGTGATGGGAGACATGAGTGGGGGCCTGGTGGAGGCTGCCCCTGCACTGCTGGGGAGTGGGGGTGATGGGAGACATGAGTGGGGGCCTGGTGGAGGGTGCCCCTGGATGCTGGGGGGTGGGGGTGGTGGTAGACATGAGTGGGGGCCAGGTGGAGACTGCCCCTGCTCTGCTGGGGGGTGGGGGTGCAGGGAGACATGAGTTGGACATGAGTGGGGGCCTGGGGGAGGGTGCCCCTGGATGCTGGGGGGTGGGGGTGGTGGGAGACATGAGTGGGGGCCTGGTGGAGGCTGCCCCTGGATGCTGTGGGGTGGGGGTGCAGGGGGTCATGTGTGGGGGCCTGGTGGAGGGTGCCCCTGGATGCTGGAGGGTGGGGGTGGTGGTAGACATGAGTGGGGGCCTGGTGGAGGCTGACCCTGCACTGCTGGGGGGTGGGGGTGGTGGTAGACATGAGTGGGGGCCTGGTGGAGGCTGCCCCTGGATGCTGGGGGGTGGGGGTGGTGGTAGACATGAGTGGGGGCCTGGTGGAGGCTGCCCTTGCACTGCTGGGGGGTGGGGGTGCAGGGAGACATGAGTTGGACATGAGTGGGGGCCTGGTGGAGGGTGTCCCTGGATGCTGGGGGGGGGGGGGTGGTAGGAGACATGAGAGGGGGCCTGGTGGAGGCTGCCCCTGGATGCTGTGGGGTGGGGGTGCAGGGAACATGTGTGGGGGCCTGGTGGAGGGTGCCCCTAGATGCTGGGGGGTGGGGGTGCAGGGGGACATGAGTGGGGGCCTGGTGGAGGCTGCCCCTGCACTGATGGGGGGGTGGGGGTGCAGGGAGACATGTTTTGGACATGAGTGGGGGCCTGGTGGAGGCTGCCCCTGCACTGCTGGGGGGTGGGGGTGATGGAGACATGAGTGGGGGCCTGGTGGAAGCTGCCCCTGCACTGCTGGGGGGTGGGGTGATGGGAGACATGAGTGGGGGCCTGGTGGAGGCTGCCCCTGCACTGCTGGGGGGTGGGGTGATGGGAGACATGAGTGGGGGCCTTGTGGAGGGTGCCCCTGGATGCTGGGGGTTGGGGGTGGTGGTAGACATGAGTGGGGGCCTGGTGGAGGCTGCCACTGCACTGCTGGGGGGTGGGGGTGATGGGAGACATGAGTGGGGGCCTGGTGGAGGGTGCCCCTGGATGCTGGGGGGTGGGGGTGGTGGTAGACATGAGTGGGGGCCTGGTGGAGGCTGCCCCTGCACTGCTGGGAGGTGGGGGTGCAGGGAGACATGAGTTGGACATGAGTGGGGGCCTGGTGGAGGCTGCCCCTGCAGTGCTGGGGGGTGGGGGTGATGGGAGACATGAGCGGGGGCCTGGTGGAGGCTGCCCCTGCACTGCTGGGGGGTGGGGGTGATGGGAGACATGAGTGGGGGCCTGGTGGAGGGTGCCCCTAGATGCTAGGGGGTGGGGGTGATGGGAGACATGAGTGGGGGCCTGGTGGAGGGTGCCCCTGGATGCTGGGGGGTGGGGGTGGTGGTAGACATGGATTGGGGCCTGGTGGAGGCTGCCCCTGCACTGCTGGGGGGTGGGGGTGCAGGGAGACATGAGTTGGACATGAGTGGGAGCCTGGTGGAGGGTGCCCCTGGATGCTGGGGGGTGGGTGTGCGGGGGACATGAGTGGGGCCTGGTGGAAGGTGCCCCTGGATGCTGGGGGGTGGGGGTGGTGGTAGACATGAATGGGGGCCTGGTGGAGGCTGCCCCTGCACTGCTGGGGGGTGGGGGTGCAGGGAGACATGAGTTGGACATGAGTGGGAGCCTGGTGGAGGGTGCCCCTGGATGCTGGGGGGTGGGTGTGCGGGGGACATGTGTGGGGGCCTGGTGGAGGGTGCCCCTGGGTGCTGGGAGGTGGGGGTGGTGGTAGACATGGGTGGGGGCCTGGTGGAGGCTGCCCCTGCACTGCTGGGGGTGGGGGTGGTGGTAGACATGAGTGGTGGCCTGGTGGAGGCTGCCCCTGCACTGCTGGGGGGTGGGGGTAGTGGGAGATATGAGTGGGGGCCTGGTGGAGGGTGCCCCTGGATGCTGGGGGGTGGTGGTAGACATGAGTGGGGGCCTGGTGGAGGCTGCCCCTGCACTGCTGGGGCGTGGGGGTGGTGGTAGACATGAGTGGGGGCCTGGTGGAGGCTGCCCCTGCACTGCTGGGGGGTGGGGTGCAGCGAGACATGAGTGGGGGCCTGGTGGAGGCTGCCACTGGATGCTGGGGGGTGGGGGTGGTGGTAGACATGAGTGGGGCCTGGTGGAGGCTGCCCCTGCACTGCTGGGGGGTGGGGGTACAGGGAGACATGAGTTGGACATGAGTGGGGGCCTGGTGGAGGGTGCCCCTGGATGCTGGGGGGTGGGGGTGCAGGGGGACATGAGTGGGGGCCTGGTGGAGGCTGCCCCTGGATGCTGTGGGGTGGGGGTTCAGGGGGACATGTGTGGGGGCCTGTTGGTGGGTGCCCCTGGATGCTCGGGGGTGGGGGTGCAGGGGGACATGAGTGGGGGCCTGGTGGATGTTAGGGAGAATTCTCTGTTTAGGCTGAATTTCCAAACCTAGTGAGTCCCCCAGCAGCTTTGCTGGATTTCAGGAGTTTGTTTTTTCCATCCTGCCAAGAGTGAGACTCTTTTCCTCCCACTCTTGGACATGAATGTGTGTAATTCCTTTGAATGTCAATGTGTTCTATGGGCTATGGGGTCTTTTACTCCATAGGGTCTCATATGTTTTTCTATGTGTGTTACACCGCACCCTACATGCGTAACACTGGGGCGTCCTAGCGGACCTCCACCATAGACTCCATACCCGGGGACTGACTACTGTCTCCCCGGGCATGTAAAGTCACCATTGGCTTTACTAGACCTAAATTTACTAACAGAACTAGTACAAACCATCTTATTGTGGGCGTGCTAGTAGCGGTAATTCGATTACTCCTGGGTCTGTTACTCGAGGGGGCACTGTCCCGCCCCCCCTCGTCGAGTTTTGGCTGGTGGCAGTGGAAACTACTTGTTATGTTCGACCCCAAACATAACTCTATGGGATTCGTCCCGTTGTTGGAGATTGATACTTTTCCTCGTTAATCTCTAACGTACCACCGGTCTACTTATCTTAAATAAGTTTCTCGGATGGTATTTTCTGCCAGAACTCGGTTTGTAAAATGGCGTCTGTGTTCGTCTCTGTGACTCCTAAACCAAAGGTTGAGCCCTTTGTTCCACTTTTGGCGGGCCTCTGTACAGAGACCCTCCAAAGTGGTGCCATTCTGTCTGGGTTACCACAGGGGTGTGGGAGGGGGTTTAGGCACCCTGGACCGAGTTGCCTTGCCAACTCCGGTCGCACTCTGGACTGATTGGCCCAATTGGTGAGCCTCCCCGCTCACCATTTAGCATGTGTTGATTGACAGCTAGGCTGAATGAATGGGGATTTTCTGCATAAATGCAGGGTTTTTGGGACTGGATCTTCAGAAGTCGCCACAGGACCTAAGAATCCGACGAGGGTAACGCTGAGCCGACCTGCAACGACGACACCTCCGGTGGAGCCCTGCTGAACCAACTCACCACTTCCCTACGACAGAGGAGATCTCCCTGCCGGAGAGTCTCTTCCCCTGACTGGTGGGAACAACCAGTCCCCTTTGCTTTTTCTTCGCCTCAGGACGCGGTGGTCGAATTGCCAATGCAGAGCACCCCGGCAGCCAGATAGCCACTACCCCTGTACCGCGACCAAAAGGTGGTGCCTTGTGACGGAGCACTCCGCGGCTGGTCTCTTCCCTGGTGGTGCACCGGACTTCACTTTTCTTCGACGACGAGAACATCTCTACTCTTGGCAAAGACCCGACGTGCATCCACCACCAGGAACAACTGCCCCCGCCGGAGCTGCCCTCCACAACAAGGTACCGTGTCCGCCTGGCTTCCCTTTCGATCGGTTCGAGTGAGGTGTCTTAATCCTCTCCTTTCCGTTGGGTCGCCTCCAAGCTTTCTCACTTATTGTTCTGAACTGGTTCAATCTGACAATAACAATTTGCTACAAAGACTCAAATGCATTTCCACTAGAGACTTTTGGGACAAATTGCCTTGCCACTCTCCGAGTGGGCCTGGCCTCTGAACTTTATGATCTATTGTGGTTCTTGCCTTCTTGCCTTGCATTTTTTACCCGTGAAGTATTGAACTGTGTTGACTTCATAACCTGCCTATTTTTCTCTCCCGTCCTAACTAATATTAGAGTGCCATCTAGATTGAGGCATACACCTCTGTCTGTAAATAAGTGGTGCCCGTAGAACCTAGACTTGTTGAAATATTGTTAGGGGGTTTGATCGTTTCTTCTTCGTAGAGCAATTGTGATTGATTTGTTTGCCGTGATAGTGCCATAGTGTTTTTGATAGATGTTTCGTTATAAATTAATACCTTAATATCTTTACACTGAGCCTCGTTGCGCGTTTGCTTGTCTTACTGCGAAGAATTGCCCTATTTTGTATACTCCACATACTGCTCAACTCTTCTTGAGGGAAGTCTGACTGCTCAGCCATAGCTACCAAGTGAATCTGTGTGGTACAGACTGCTACCAAGTGGGTTCAACGCCAAACGCCTGTAGTACTAAATCTTTTGCAGTGGTCCCAGAGGGAACTGCACAGGTTTCCGCCTAACAGTGGAGGCTGCCCCTGCACTGCTGGGGGTGGGGGTGGTGGGAGACATGAGTGGGGGCCTGGTGGAGGCTGCCCCTGCACTGCTGGGGGGTGGGGGTGGTGGGAGACATGAGTGGGGGCCTGGTGGAGGGTGCCCCTGGATGCTGGGGGGTGGGGGTGCAGAGGGACGAGTGGGGGCCTGGTGGAGGCTGCCCCTGCACTGCTGGGGGGTGGGGGTGCAGGGAAAAATGAGTGGGGGCCTGGTGGAGGTTGCCCCTGGATGCTGGGGGGTGGGGGTGCAGGGGGACATGAGTAGGGGTCTGGTGGAGGCTGCCCCTCCACTGCTGGGGGGTGGGGTGATGGGAGACATGAGTGGGGGCCTGGTGGAGGGTGCCCCTGGATGCTGGGGGGTGGGGGTGGTGGTAGACATGAGTGGGGGCCTGGTGGAGGCTGCCCCTGCACTGCTGGGGGATGGGGGTGGTGGTAGACATGAGTGGGGGCCTGGTGGAGGCTGCCCCTGCACTGCTGGGGGTGGGGGTGCAGGGAGACATGAGTGGGGGCATGGTGGAGGCTGCCCCTGGATGCTGTGGGGTGGGGGTGCAGGGGGACATGTGTGGGGGCCTGGTGGAGGGTGCCCCTGGATGCGGGGGGGGTGGGTGTGCAGGGGGACATGAGTGGGGGCCTGGTGGAGGCTGCCCCTGCACTGCTGGGGGGTGGGGGTGGTGGGAGACATGAGTGGGGGCCTGGTGGAGGCTGCACCTGGATGTTGGGGGGTGGGGGTGCAGGGGGACATGAGTGGGGGCCTGGTGCAGGGTGCCCCTGGATTCTGGGGGGTGGGGGTGGTGGTAGACATGAGTGGGGGCCTGGTGGAGGCTGCCCCTGCACTGCTGGGGGGTGGTGGTGGTGGTAGACATGAGTGGGGGCCTGGTGGAGGCTGACCCTGCACTGCTGTGGGATGGGGGTGATGGGAGACATGAGTGGGGGCCTGGTGGAGGGTGCCCCTGGATGCTGGGGGGTGGGGGTGCAGGGGGACATGAGTGGGGGCCTGGTGGAGGCTGCCCCTGCACTGCTGGGGGGTGGGGTTGATGGGAGACATGAGTGGGGGCCTGGTGGAGGGTGCCCCTGGGTGCTGGGGGGTGGGGGTGGTGGGAGACATGAGTGGGGGCCTGGTGGAGGCTGCCCCTGCACTGCTGGGGGGAGGGGGTGATGGGAGACATGAGTGGGGCCTGGTGGAGGGTGCCCCTGCACTGCTGGGGGGTTGGGGTGATGAGAGACATGAGTGGGGGCCTGGTGGAGGCTGCCCCTGTACTCCTGGGGGGTGGGGTGATGGGAGACATGAGTGGGGGCTTGGTGGAGGGTGCCCTGCACTGCTGGGGGGTGGGGGTGATGGGAGTCATGAGTGGGGGCCTGGTGGAGGGTGCCCCTGGATGCTGGGGGGTGGGGGTTGTGGTAGACATGAGTGGCGGCCTGGTGGAGGCTGCCCCTGCACTGCTGGGGGGTGGGGGTGATGGGAGACATGAGTGGGGGCCTGGTGGAGGGTGCCCCTGGATGCTGGGGGTGGGGGTGGTGGTAGACATGAGTGGGGGCCTGGTGGAGGCTGCCCCTGCACTGCTGGGGGGTGGGGGTGCAGGGAGACATGAGTTGGACATGAGTGGGGGCCTGGTGGAGGCTGCCCATGCAGTGCTGGGGGGTGGGGGTGATGGGAGACATGAGTGGGGGCCTGGTGGAGGCTGCCCCTGCACTGCCGGGGGGTGGGGGTGATGGGAGACATGAGTGGGGGCCTGGTGGAGGATGCCCCTGCAGTGCTGGGCGGTGGGGGTGATGGGAGACATGAGTGGGGGCCTGGTGGAGGGTGCCCCTGGATGCTGGGGGGTGGGGGTGGTGGTAGACATGAGTGGGGGCCTGGTGGAGGCTGCCCGTGCACTATTGGGGGGTGGGGGTGCAGGGAGACATGAGTTGGACATGAGTGGGGGCCTGGTGAAGGCTGCCCCTGCACTGCTGGGGGGTGGGGTGCAGGGAGACATGAGTGGGGGCCTGGTGGAGGCTGCCCCTGCACTGCTGGGGGGTGGGGGTGCAGGGAGACATGAGTTGGACATGAGTGGGGTCCTGGTGGAGGCTGCCCCTGCACTGCTGGGGAGTGGGGGTGATGGGAGACATGAGTGGGGGCCTGGTGGAGGCTGCCCCTGCACTGCTGGGGGGTGGGGGTGGTGGTAGACATGAGTGGGGGCCTGGTGGAGGCTGCCCCTGCACTGCTGGGGGGTGGGGGTGATGGGAGACATGAGTGGGGGCCTGGTGGAGGGTGCCCCTGGATGCTGGGGGGTGGGGGTGGTGGTAGACATGGGTGGGGGCCTGGTGGAGGCTGCCCCTGCACTGCTGGAGGGTGGGGGTGCAGGGAGACATGAGTTGGACATGAGTGGGGGCCTGGTGGAGGGTGCCCCTGGATGCTGGGGGGTGGGGGTGGTGGGAGACATGAGTGGGGGCCTGGTGGAGGCTGCCCCTGGATGCTGTGGGGTGGGGGTGCAGGGGGACATGTGTGGGGGCCTGGTGGAGGGTGCCCCTGGATGCTGGAGGGTGGGGGTGGTGGTAGACATGAGTGGGGGCCTGGTGGAGGCTGCCCCTGCACTGCTGGGGGGTGGGGGTGGTGGTAGACAAGAGTGGGGGCCTGGTGGAGGCTGCCCTTGCACTGCTGGGGCGTGGGGGTGCAGGGAGACATGAGTTGGACATGAGTGGGGGCCTGGTGGAGGGTGTCCCTGGGTGCTGGGGGTGGGGGTGGTAGGAGACATGAGAGGGGGCCTGGTGGAGGCTGCCCCTGGATGCTGTGGGGTGGGGGTGCAGGGAACATGTGTGGGGGCCTGGTGGAGGGTGCCCCTGGATGCTGGGGGGTGGGGGTGCAGGGGGACATGAGTGGGGGCCTGGTGGAGGCTGCCCCTGGATGCTGTGGGGTGGGGGTGCAGGGGGACATGTGTGGGGGCCTGGTGGAGGGTGCCCCTGGATGCTGGGGGGTGGGGGTGCAGGGGGACATTAGTGGGGGCCTGGTGGAGGCTGCCCCTGCACTGCTGGGGGGTGGGGTTGGTGGGAAACATGAGTGGGGGCCTGGAGGAGGCTGCCCCTGCACTGCTGGGGGGTGTGGGTGGTGGGAGACATGAGTGGGGGCCTGGTGGAGGCTGCCCCTGCACTGCTGGGGGTGGGGGTGGTGGGAGACATGTGTGGGGGCCTGGTGGAGGGTGCCCTGCACTGCTGGGGGGTGTGGGTGGTGGGAGACATGAGTGGGGGCCTGGTGGAGGCTACCCCTGCACTGCTGGGGGTGGGGGTGCAGGGAGACATGAGTGGGGGCCTGGTGGAGGGTGCCCCTGGATGCTGGGGGGTGGGGGTGGTGGTAGACATGAGTGGGGGCCTGGTGGAGGCTACCCCTGCACTGCTGGGGGGTGGGGGTGATGGGAGACATGAGTGGGGGCCTGGTGGAGGGTGCCCCTGGATGCTGGGGGGTGGGGGTGGTGGTAGACATGAGTGGGGCCCTGGTGGAGGCTGCCCCTGCACTGCTGGGGGGTGGGGTGATGGAAGACATGAGTGGGGGCCTGGTGGAGGCTGCCCCTGCACTGCTGGGGGGTGGGAGTGAAGGGAGACATGAGTGGGGGCCTGGTGGAGCCTGCCCCTGGATGCTGGGGGGTGGGGATGGTGGTAGACATGAGTGGGGGCCTGGCTGAGGCTGCCCCTGCACTGCGGGGGTGTGGGGGTGGTGGTAGACATGAGTGGGGGCGTGGTGGAGGCTGCCCCTGCACTGCTGGGGGGTGGGGGTGCAGGGAGACATGAGTGGGGGCCTGGTGGAGGCTGCCCATGGATGCTGGGGGGTGGGGGTGGTGGTAGACATGAGTGGGGGCCTGGTGGAGGCTTCCCCTGCACTGCTGGGGGGTGGGGGTGCAGGGAGACATGTTTTGGACATGAGTGGGGGCCTGGTGGAGGCTGCCCCTGCACTGCTGGGGGGTGGAGGTGATGGAGACATGAGTGGGGGCCTGGTGGAGGCTGCCCCTGCACTGCTGGGGGGTGGGTGTGATGGGAGACATGAGTCGGGGCCTGGTGGAGGGTGACCCCGGATGCTGTGGGGTGGGGGTGGTGGTAGACATGTGTGGGGGCCTGGTGGAGGCTGCCCCGGCACTGCTGGGGGGTGGGGGTGATGGGAGACATGAGTGGGGGCCTGGTGGAGGGTGCCCCTGGATGCTGGGGGTGGGGGTGGTGGTAGACATGAGTGGGGGCCTGGTGGAGGCTGCCCCTGCACTGCTGGGGGGTGGGGGTGCAGAGAGACATGAGTTGGACATGAGTGGGGTCCTGGTGGAGGCTGCCCCTGCACTGCTGGGGGGTGGGGGTGATGGGAGACATGAGTGGGGGCCTGGTGGAGGCTGCCCCTGCACTGCTGGGGGGTGGGGGTGATGGGAGACATGAGTGGGGGCCTGGTGGAGGGTGCCCCTGGATGCTGGAGGTTGGGGGTGGTGGTAGACATGAGTGAGGGCCTGGTGGAGGCTGCCCCTGCACTGCTGGGGAGTGGGGGTGATGGGAGACATGAGTGGGGGCCTGGTGGAGGGTGCCCCTGGATGCTGGGGGGTGGGGGTGGTGGTAGACATGAGTGGGGGCCAGGTGGAGGCTGCCCCTGCTCTGCTGGGGGGTGGGGGTGCAGGGAGACATGAGTTGGACATGAGTGGGGGCCTGGGGGAGGGTGCCCCTGGATGCTGGGGGGTGGGGGTGGTGGGAGACATGAGTGGGGGCCTGGTGGAGGCTGCCCCTGGATGCTGTGGGGTGGGGGTGCAGGGGGTCATGTGTGGGGGCCTGGTGGAGGGTGCCCCTGGATGCTGGAGGGTGGGGGTGTTGGTAGACATGAGTGGGGGCCTGGTGGAGGCTGCCCCTGCACTGCTGGGGGGTGGGGGTGCAGGGAGACATGAGTTGGACATGAGTGGGGTCCTGGTGGAGGCTGCCCCTGCACTGCTGGGGGGTGGGGGTGATGGGAGACATGAGTGGGGGCCTGGTGGAGGCTGCCCCTGCACTGCTGGGGGGTGGGGGTGGTGGTAGACATGAGTGGGGGCCTGGTGGAGGCTGCCCCTGCACTGCTGGGGGGTGGGGGTGATGGGAGACATGAGTGGGGGCCTGGTGGAGGGTGCCCTGGATGCTGGGGGGTGGGGGTGGTGGTAGACATGGGTGGGGGCCTGGTGGAGGCTGCCCCTGCACTGCTGGAGGGTGGGGGTGCAGGGAGACATGAGTTGGACATGAGTGGGGGACCTGGTGGAGGGTGCCCCTGGATGCTGGGGGGTGGGGGTGGTGGGAGACATGAGTGGGGGCCTGGTGGAGGCTGCCCCTGGATGCTTGTGGGGTGGGGGTGCAGGGGGGACATGTGTGGGGGCCTGGTGGAGGGTGCCCCTGGATGCTGGAGGGTGGGGGGTGGTGGTAGACATGAGTGGGGGCCTGGTGGAGGCTGCCCCTGCACTGCTGGGGGGTGGGGGTGGTGGTAGACAAGAGTGGGGCCTGGTGGAGGCTGCCCTTGCACTGCTGGGGGGTGGGGGTGCAGGGAGACATGAGTTGGACATGAGTGGGGGCCTGGTGGGAGGGTGTCCCTGGGTGCTGGGGGTGGGGGTGGTAGGAGACATGAGAGGGGGCCTGGTGGAGGCTGCCCCTGGATGCTGTGGGGTGGGGGTGCAGGGAACATGTGTGGGGGCCTGGTGGGAGGGTGCCCCTGGATGCTGGGGGGTGGGGGTGCAGGGGGACATGAGTGGGGGCCTGGTGGAGGCTGCCCCTGGATGCTGTGGGGTGGGGGTGCAGGGGGACATGTGTGGGGGCCTGGTGGAGGGTGCCCCTGGATGCTGGGGGGTGGGGGTGCAGGGGGACATTAGTGGGGGCCTGGTGGAGGCTGCCCCTGCACTGCTGGGGGGTGGGGTTGGTGGGAAACATCAGTGGGGGCCTGGAGGAGGCTGCCCCTGCACTGCTGGGGGTGTGGGTGGTGGGAGACATGAGTGGGGGCCTGGTGGAGGCTGCCCCTGCACTGCTGGGGGTGGGGGTGGTGGGAGACATGTGTGGGGGCCTGGTGGAGGGTGCCCTGCACTGCTGGGGGGTGTGGGTGGTGGGAGACATGAGTGGGGGCCTGGTGGAGGCTACCCCTGCACTGCTGGGGGTGGGGTGCAGGGAGACATGAGTGGGGGCCTGGTGGAGGGTGCCCCTGGATGCTGGGGGGTGGGGGTGCAGGGGGACATGAGTGGGGGCCTGGTGGAGGCTGCCCCTGCACTGCTCGGGGGTGGGGGTGATGGGAGACATGAGTGGGGGCCTGGTGGAGGGTGCCCCTGGATGCTGGGGGGTGGGGGTGGTGGTAGACATGAGTGGGGGCCTGGTGGAGGCTGCCCCTGCCACTGCTGGGGGGTGGGGTGATGGAAGACATGAGTGGGGGCCTGGTGGAGGCTGCCCCTGCACTGCTGGGGGGTGGGAGTGAAGGGAGACATGAGTGGGGGCCTGGTGGAGCCTGCCCCTGGATGCTGGGGGGTGGGGGTGGTGGTAGACATGAGTGGGGGCCTGGCTGAGGCTGCCCCTGCACTGCGGGGGTGTGGGGGTGGTGGTAGACATGAGTGGGGGCGTGGTGGAGGCTGCCCCTGCACTGCTGGGGGGTGGGGGTGCAGGGAGACATGAGTGGGGGCCTGGTGGAGGCTGCCCATGGATGCTGGGGGGTGGGGGTGGTGGTAGACATGAGTGGGGGCCTGGTGGAGGCTTCCCCTGCACTGCTGGGGGGTGGGGGTGCAGGGAGACATATTTTGGACATGAGTGGGGGCCTGGTGGAGGCTGCCCCTGCACTGCTGGGGGTGGAGGTGATGGAGACATGAGTGGGGGCCTGGTGGAGGCTGCCCCTGCACTGCTGGGGGGTGGGTGTGATGGGAGACATGAGTCGGGGCCTGGTGGAGGGTGACCCCGGATGCTGTGGGGTGGGGGTGGTGGTAGACATGTGTGGGGGCCTGGTGGAGGCTGCCCCTGCACTGCTGGGGGGTGGGGGTGATGGGAGACATGAGTGGGGGCCTGGTGGAGGGTGCCCCTGGATGCTGGGGGTGGGGGTGGTGGTAGACATGAGTGGGGGCCTGGTGGAGGCTGCCCCTGCACTGCTGGGGGGTGGGGGTGCAGAGAGACATGAGTTGGACATGAGTGGGGTCCTGGTGGAGGCTGCCCCTGCACTGCTGGGGGGTGGGGGTGATGGGAGACATGAGTGGGGGGCCTGGTGGAGGCTGCCCCTGCACTGCTGGGGGGTGGGGGTGATGGGAGACATGAGTGGGGGCCTGGTGGAGGGTGCCCCTGGATGCTGGGGGTTGGGGGTGGTGGTAGACATGAGTGAGGGCCTGGTGGAGGCTGCCCCTGCACTGCTGGGGAGTGGGGGTGATGGGAGACATGAGTGGGGGCCTGGTGGAGGGTGCCCCTGGATGCTGGGGGGTGGGGGTGGTGGTAGACATGAGTGGGGGCCAGGTGGAGGCTGCCCCTGCTCTGCTGGGGGGTGGGGGTGCAGGGAGACATGAGTTGGACATGAGTGGGGGCCTGGGGGAGGGTGCCCCTGGATGCTGGGGGTGGGGGTGGTGGGAGACATGAGTGGGGGGCCTGGTGGAGGCTGCCCCTGGATGCTGTGGGGTGGGGGTGCAGGGGGTCATGTGTGGGGGCCTGGTGGAGGGTGCCCCTGGATGCTGGAGGGTGGGGGTGGTGGTAGACATGAGTGGGGGCCTGGTGGAGGCTGACCCTGCACTGCTGGGGGGTGGGGGTGGTGGTAGACATGAGTGGGGGCCTGGTGGAGGCTGCCCCTGGATGCTGGGGGGTGGGGGTGGTGGTAGACATGAGTGGGGGCCTGGTGGAGGCTGCCCTTGCACTGCTGGGGGGTGGGGGTGCAGGGAGACATGAGTTGGACATGAGTGGGGGCCTGGTGGAGGGTGTCCCTGGATGCTGGGGGGGGGGTGGTAGGAGACATGAGAGGGGCCTGGTGGAGGCTGCCCCTGGATGCTGTGGGGTGGGGTGCAGGGAACATGTGTGGGGGCCTGGTGGAGGGTGCCCCTAGATGCTGGGGGGTGGGGGTGCAGGGGGACATGAGTGGGGGCCTGGTGGAGGCTGCCCCTGCACTGATGGGGGGGTGGGGGTGCAGGGAGACATGTTTTGGACATGAGTGGGGGCCTGGTGGAGGCTGCCCCTGCACTGCTGGGGGGTGGGGGTGATGGAGACATGAGTGGGGGCCTGGTGGAAGCTGCCCCTGCACTGCTGGGGGGTGGGGTGATGGGAGACATGAGTGGGGGCCTGGTGGAGGCTGCCCCTGCACTGCTGGGGGGTGGGGTGATGGGAGACATGAGTGGGGGCCTGGTGGAGGGTGCCCCTGGATGCTGGGGGTTGGGGGTGGTGGTAGACATGAGTGGGGGGCCTGGTGGAGGCTGCCACTGCACTGCTGGGGGGTGGGGGTGATGGGAGACATGAGTGGGGCCTGGTGGAGGGTGCCCCTGGATGCTGGGGGGTGGGGGTGGTGGTAGACATGAGTGGGGGCCTGGTGGAGGCTGCCCCTGCACTGCTGGGAGGTGGGGGTGCAGGGAGACATGAGTTGGACATGAGTGGGGGCCTGGTGGAGGCTGCCCCTGCAGTGCTGGGGGGTGGGGGTGATGGGAGACATGAGCGGGGGCCTGGTGGAGGCTGCCCCTGCACTGCTGGGGGGTGGGGGTGATGGGAGACATGAGTGGGGGCCTGGTGGAGGGTGCCCCTAGATGCTAGGGGGTGGGGGTGATGGGAGACATGAGTGGGGGCCTGGTGGAGGGTGCCCCTGGATGCTGGGGGGTGGGGGTGGTGGTAGACATGAATGGGGGCCTGGTGGAGGCTGCCCCTGCACTGCTGGGGGTGGGGGTGCAGGGAGACATGAGTTGGACATGAGTGGGAGCCTGGTGGAGGGTGCCCCTGGATGCTGGGGGGTGGGTGTGCGGGGGACATGAGTGGGGCCTGGTGGAAGGTGCCCCTGGGATGCTGGGGGGTGGGGGTGGTGGTAGACATGAATGGGGGCCTGGTGGAGGCTGCCCCTGCACTGCTGGGGGGTGGGGGTGCAGGGAGACATGAGTTGGACATGAGTGGGAGCCTGGTGGAGGGTGCCCCTGGATGCTGGGGGGTGGGTGTGCGGGGGACATGTGTGGGGGCCTGGTGGAGGGTGCCCCTGGGTGCTGGGAGGTGGGGGTGGTGGTAGACATGGGTGGGGGCCTGGTGGAGGCTGCCCCTGCACTGCTGGGGGTGGGGGTGGTGGTAGACATGAGTGGTGGCCTGGTGGAGGCTGCCCCTGCACTGCTGGGGGGTGGGGGTAGTGGGAGATATGAGTGGGGGCCTGGTGGAGGGTGCCCCTGGGATGCTGGGGGGTGGTGGTAGACATGAGTGGGGGCCTGGTGGAGGCTGCCCCTGCACTGCTGGGGCATGGGGGTGGTGGTAGACATGAGTGGGGGCCTGGTGGAGGCTGCCCCTGCACTGCTGGGGGGTGGGGTGCAGCGTGACATGAGTGGGGGCCTGGTGGAGGCTGCCACTGGATGCTGGGGGGTGGGGGTGGTGGTAGACATGAGTGGGGCCTGGTGGAGGCTGCCCCTGCACTGCTGGGGGGTGGGGGTACAGGGAGACATGAGTTGGACATGAGTGGGGGCCTGGTGGAGGGTGCCCCTGGATGCTGGGGGGTGGGGGTGCAGGGGGACATGAGTGGGGGCCTGGTGGAGGCTGCCCCTGGATGCTGTGGGGTGGGGGTTCAGGGGGACATGTGTGGGGGCCTGTTGGTGGGTGCCCCTGGATGCTGGGGGGTGGGGGTGCAGGGGGACATGAGTGGGGGCCTGGTGGATGTTAGGGAGAATTCTCTGTTTAGGCTGAATTTCCAAACCTAGTGAGTCCCCCAGCAGCTTTGCTGGATTTCAGGAGTTTGTTTTTTCCATCCTGCCAAGAGTGAGACTCTTTTCCTCCCACTCTTGGACATGAATGTGTGTAATTCCTTTGAATGTCAATGTGTTCTATGGGCTATGGGGTCTTTTACTCCATAGGGTCTCATATGTTTTTCTATGTGTGTTACACCGCACCCTACATGCGTAACACTGGGGCGTCCTAGCGGACCTCCACCATAGACTCCATACCCGGGGACTGACTACTGTCTCCCCGGGCATGTAAAGTCACCATTGGCTTTACTAGACCTAAATTTACTAACAGAACTAGTACAAACCATCTTATTGTGGGCGTGCTAGTAGCGGTAATTCGATTACTCCTGGGTCTGTTACTCGAGGGGGCACTGTCCCGCCCCCCCTCGTCGAGTTTTGGCTGGTGGCAGTGAAACTACTTGTTATGTTCGACCCCAAACATAACTCTATGGGATTCGTCCCGTTGTTGGAGATTGATACTTTTCCTCGTTAATCTCTAACGTACCACCGGTCTACTTATCTTAAATAAGTTTCTCGGATGGTATTTTCTGCCAGAACTCGGTTTGTAAAATGGCGTCTGTGTTCGTCTCTGTGACTCCTAAACCAAAGGTTGAGCCCTTTGTTCCACTTTTGGCGGGCCTCTGTACAGAGACCCTCCAAAGTGGTGCCATTCTGTCTGGGTTACCACAGGGGTGTGGGAGGGGGTTTAGGCACCCTGGACCGAGTTGCCTTGCCAACTCCGGTCGCACTCTGGACTGATTGGCCCAATTGGTGAGCCTCCCCGCTCACCATTTAGCATGTGTTGATTGACAGCTAGGCTGAATGAATCGGGATTTTCTGCATAAATGCAAGGTTTTTGGGACTGGATCTTCAGAAGTCGCCACAGGACCTAAGAATCCGACGAGGGTAACGCTGAGCCGACCTGCAACGACGACACCTCCGGTGGAGCCCTGCTGAACCAACTCACCACTTCCCTACGACAGAGGAGATCTCCCTGCCGGAGAGTCTCTTCCCCTGACTGGTGGGAAACAACCAGTCCCCTTTGCTTTTTCTTCGCCTCAGGACGCGGTGGTCGAATTGCCAATGCAGAGCACCCCGGCAGCCAGATAGCCACTACCCCTGTACCGCGACCAAAAGGTGGTGCCTTGTGACGGAGCACTCCGCGGCTGGTCTCTTCCCTGGTGGTGCACCGGACTTCACTTTTCTTCGACGACGAGAACATCTCTACTCTTGGCAAAGACCCGACGTGCATCCACCACCAGGAACAACTGCCCCCGCCGGAGCTGCCCTCCACAACAAGGTACCGTGTCCGCCTGGCTTCCCTTTCGATCGGTTCGAGTGAGGTGTCTTAATCCTCTCCTTTCCGTTGGGTCGCCTCCAAGCTTTCTCACTTATTGTTCTGAACTGGTTCAATCTGACAATAACAATTTGCTACAAAGACTCAAATGCATTTCCACTAGAGACTTTTGGGACAAATTGCCTTGCCACTCTCCGAGTGGGCCTGGCCTCTGAACTTTATGATCTATTGTGGTTCTTGCCTTCTTGCCTTGCATTTTTTACCCGTGAAGTATTGAACTGTGTTGACTTCATAACCTGCCTATTTTTCTCTCCCATCCTAACTAATATTAGAGTGCCATCTAGATTGAGGCATACACCTCTGTCTGTAAATAAGTGGTGCCCGTAGAACCTAGACTTGTTGAAATATTGTTAGGGGGTTTGATCATTTCTTCTTCGTAGAGTAATTGTGATTGATTTGTTTGCCGTGATAGTGCCATAGTGTTTTTGATAGATGTTTCGTTATAAATTAATACCTTAATATCTTTACACTGAGCCTCGTTGCGCGTTTGCTTGTCTTACTGCGAAGAATTGCCCTATTTTGTATACTCCACATACTGCTCAACTCTTCTTGAGGGAAGTCTGACTGCTCAGCCATAGCTACCAAGTGAATCTGTGTGGTACAGACTGCTACCAAGTGGGTTCAACGCCAAACGCCTGTAGTACTAAATCTTTTGCAGTGGTCCCAGAGGGAACTGCACAGGTTTCCGCCTAACAGTGGAGGCTGCCCCTGCACTGCTGGGGGTGGGGGTGGGGGGAGACATGAGTGGGGGCCTGGTGGAGGCTGCCCCTGCACTGCTGGGGGGTGGGGGTGGTGGGAGACATGAGTGGGGGCCTGGTGGAGGGTGCCCCTGGATGCTGGGGGGTGGGGGTGCAGAGGGACGAGTGGGGGCCTGGTGGAGGCTGCCCCTGCACTGCTGGGGGGTGGGGGTGCAGGGAAAAATGAGTGGGGGCCTGGTGGAGGTTGCCCCTGGATGCTGGGGGGTGGGGGTGCAGGGGGACATGAGTAGGGGTCTGGTGGAGGCTGCCCCTCCACTGCTGGGGGGTGGGGTGATGGGAGACATGAGTGGGGGCCTGGTGGAGGGTGCCCCTGGATGCTGGGGGGTGGGGGTGGTGGTAGACATGAGTGGGGGCCTGGTGGAGGCTGCCCCTGCACTGCTGGGGGATGGGGGTGGTGGTAGACATGAGTGGGGGCCTGGTGGAGGCTGCCCCTGCACTGCTGGGGGTGGGGGTGCAGGGAGACATGAGTGGGGGCATGGTGGAGGCTGCCCCTGGATGCTGTGGGGTGGGGGTGCAGGGGGACATGTGTGGGGGCCTGGTGGAGGGTGCCCCTGGATGCGGGGGGGGTGGGTGTGCAGGGGGACATGAGTGGGGGCCTGGTGGAGGCTGCCCCTGCACTGCTGGGGGGTGGGGGTGGTGGGAGACATGAGTGGGGGCCTGGTGGAGGCTGCACCTGGATGTTGGGGGGTGGGGGTCGTGGTGGACATGAGTGGGGGCCTGGTGGAGGCTGCCCCTGCACTGCTGGGGGGTGGGGGTGCAGGGGAGACATGAGTTGGACATGAGTGGGGGTCTGGTGGAGGGTGCCCCTGGATGCTGGGGGGTGGGGGTGCACGGGGTCATGTGTGGGGGCCTGGTGGAGGGTGCCCCTGGATGTTGGGGGGTGGGGGTGGTGGGGAGACATGAGTGGGGGCCTGGTGGAGGCTGCCCCTGCACTGCTGGGGGGTGGGGGTGGTGGGAGACATGTGTGGGGGCCTGGTGGAGGGTGCCCTGCACTGCTGGGGGTGGGGGTGGTGGGTGACTTGAGTGGGGGCCTGGTGGAGGCTGCCCCTGCACTGCTGGGGGGTGGGGGTGCAGGGAGACATGAGTGGGGGCCTGGTGGAGGCTGCCCCTGGATGCTGTGGGGTGGTGGTGCAGGTGGACATGTGTGGAGGCCTGGTGGAGGATGCCCCTGGATGCTGGGGGGTGGGGGTGATGGGAGACATGAGTGGGGGACTGGTGGAGGGTGCCCCTGGATGTTGGGGGTTGGGGGTGGTGGTAGACATGAGTGGGGGCCTGGTGGAGGCTGCCCCTGCACTGCTGGGGGGTGGGGGTGCAGGGAGACATGAGTGGGGGCCTGGTGGAGGCTGCCCCTGCACTGCTGGGGGTGGGGGTGCAGGGAGACATGAGTTGGACATGAGTGGGGGCCTGGTGGAGAGTGCCCCTGGATGCTGGGGGGTGGGGGTGGTGGGAGACATGAGTGGGGGCCTGGTGGAGGCTGCCCCTGGATGCTGTGGGGTGGGGGTGCAGGGGGACATGTGTGGGGGCCTGGTGGAGGTTGCCCCTGGATGCTGGGAGGTGGGGGTGCAGGGGGATATGAGTGGGGGCCTGGTGGAGGCTGCCCCTGCACTGCTGGGGGTGGGGGTGGTGGGAGACATGAGTGGGGGCCTGGTGGAGGCTGCCCCTGGATGCTGGGGGGTGGGGGTGCAGGGGGACATGAGTGGGGGCCTGGTGGAGGCTGCCCCTGGATGCTGTGGG